>NC_083364.1:19922500-20542500 GCF_030254825.1 Meriones unguiculatus
TATGACATCCCTGGAACTTCCCCCACTTTGCCAGAAAGTGGTGCTCAGAGAACAACTGGGTCAACCTCACTCCTGCCACCAAAGAGCCTGTGACTGGCATCAAAGCCACGGGCCAGCACATCACACCAAACACCACACTCCAGAGGTGGATAGGCACATCTCTGCCCAAGGAGGCACCCTCCTAACAGCGACAGACGGCTGCCCCTACCCCCAGGCTCAGCTGACAATTCTGCCCATTGATCTGATATGCCTGAATCAGGTCAGGCAAGTGTTTGCAACACAAGCAGCCAGGGTTGCAATAAGCCTCCAGGCTATGGCTTTAAAAAACAAAATTACCATATGATGGTCACTGTGAGCACAGGCATGTGTGCGCCTCGGTGTGCATATGGAGGTCAGATGTCAACTTTTGGGAGCCAGTTGTTTCTTTCCACCTTGTGGGTCTCAAGGATTGGACAGCTCCACAGAGAGCAGCAAGCACCTTCAGTAGTGGAGCCCTTTAATCAGCCCTCAGTTGCTTTTCAATAGGGCTCTCATGGGGCCAGGCCAACCTGGAACTGGCATCCTCTTGACTCAGCCTGGAGTGCTGAGGAAAAGCTGTCCTTCTAGAAACCACTGGTAAAACTTCAGGGCAAGGACAGACAGCTCAGCTTGCAAGAGCTTCAGGGCTGAGGTTCAATCCCAGCACCTCATGAGGAGCTGGACATAAGGGCACTTGTGATCCTAGTGCTGGGGCTGGAGATGGAGGACCTCAGGACTCACGGGTCAGTGCAGGCCAGACCACTAGGTAGCCTGCACACATGGTTCAACGGTTAAGAGCATCGGCTGCTGTTGTACAGGACAGGATTGAGCTCCCTGCACCCACATGTAGGCTCACAGCCAATCCTGACTCTAGTTCTAAGGGACCCAAGACCTGCTTCTGACCTCTGTGGGTACCGCACACATGTGCAATCACATGCAGACAAACACACACACACGCATATGCACACATACAGCCCAGTCATTGGTCCTGACACCCGTTCCCCAGGCCTAGCATTGGGCACAGGTGGGTACCTTTGGTGCATCTCTTTACAGCTCTCTTGCTTGTGGCTCCACAGCTGATGCTGACCTCCTCAGGTTCTTGTCCTTCCTCCTTAACTGCCTGATGGGAAACAGATTTTTCAACGTTATTAAGAGGGCCTAACAAGCTATTCTTTCCTACTAGCAACACTTAAGGAAGGTAAAGCAATCGTGGAGACAGCACTGTTCATGATCTAGCTTCAGGCCTCACCCAGCACAGACAGGTTCCCCTTTCCCGTGCAAGGCACAATACCTAGAGAAAGGGAGGCTGAAAGCCTGGACTGAAGAGTCAGAATCAGCAGGTTGTGGTCACACACTCCCTGGCAGCATATAGCCCTAGATATAATCCCCAGCACAGGTAAAAATAAATAAAATCCAAGGATTACCCTCAAATCAGGGTTGGTGATTGTGCGAGTTATGTTCCCACCGTCCCCCATCAAACCCAGGGGCAATACCAGGAAACCTGTCCTGGATTCAGGCAGGGCAAAGGGCTGAGCGGAGTTCAAAAGGCTATCATTAGCTTGCCACAAGAGTGCACACCTGTAATTCCAGCATTTGGGAGGTGAAAGGGGGACAGGAGAATAAGAGCTCAAGGCTAGCCTGTGCTACACAACAAGTCTGAAGCCAGCCTGGGCTACAGGAGATCTCCAAAATAAAGGTGGGTGGGGCTGTTGCTGACTTTTGATGCGAAAAATCAGAACGTAGGTTGGGAAGGACGTGAGCTTAGTAAACTTTCACTCCAAGTATTCTGGCGCCTTCCTCCTGCAGCCAATCAGAAGGCCCTAGTCCTCAAGGACCCTGTTCCACACAGGCAAGTTGGTGTCAAGCGCTAAAGTGCACTGGACAAGACAAGGCGGAGCAGAGAGGTGACATCTCACGCCGACTCAAGATGACAACCAGGCTCCAGGCCAGGAAAGCGCGAGGGGACCCAAGCTGGGAGTGGGCATGGACTGTGCAGAGGCCCTGGGCAAAGCCAATCGTGGGGCGACTGGCAAATTCTTCAGCCGAGTAAACTGAGGCGGCGGAGGGAAGAGAGCTGCAGATTGCAAGGTCACGGAGACGTGCCTAGGACCACCGTGCCATTCAACAAGGCCTCACTGCGTGCAAACCCTTGGGCAAATAGAAAGCAAGACCCTGAGAGGCGCAGCGGCTGGCCAAGGTCACCCAGCCTGGGAGGCTCCGGGTCCCGCCGTCAACCCGATCCCCTCACCTTCTTCAGCCGCTCCATCAACACACTCTTGTTGCCTCCCGTATCCAGGTTCCGCTTCTTCAGCTCCGCCCTCAGGTCGATCACCCGCAAGTCACTGAGCCGCCGCGTCCCTGCATCCGAGGCCACCGGACCACAGCCGGGCTCGCCTGACCCCGTCATAGGCTCAGCCATTCTCGCTTCCGCGACTTCCCCTCCCGCTCCGGAACCTCATACACTCGCCGCCCGCGGCTGTGGCGGCTCTGAGCACAAAATGGCGTCGCCTAAGAGGAAAACGCACTCACTTCCTCCCGCCTCCCTTTGCGGCTGCGCAGGCGCGCAGCTTTGACGCAATTCCAGGGTCGCACGGCTAAGCGTTCTCTAGCCTCGATTCCCTTGAAACACGTGAGCAACCCGCCTCAGGCTTTTTTTTTATGCGCATGCGCACCGCTTTGAACCGTCCCACACTCCAGTTTGCGCCTTGCTCCGCTTCTCGGCTGCGCACGCGCACCGCTCTGCAGCCGCTGCTCCGACGCCGACCTGTTTTCCCCCCCACTCCTTCGCCTCAACGCGCAGGCGCAGGACCCGCAGCACGCATGCGTCACGGTCTGTAGCCGAGGGCGACCCGGCGAGGCGCGCTCACAGCGCTTGTGCAGAGGCGTCTAAGAGCGTCGGTCTCGCGCCGGCAGCGCCTGCGCAGTGACGAGGTGCGCCTCGGGAGGCTGGAGCGGTTCCCTCTCAGGCGGCGCCATTTTGTGGTAAGAGAGCCGAGATTCAAAAAAATAATAATAATAAATCCAAAAAACACACACACGCAAACCCACCGACCCGGTTCTGTGTGAAGTGGGCGACGGAACCAGGGTCCCTGGAATGGCGGAGACTCTGTCGGGTTTAGGAGACGCGGGTGCGGCGGGCGCGGCGGCCGTGAGCTCCGCGGCGTCGGAGACCGGGACGCGGCGGCTCAGCGACCTGCGGGTGATCGACCTGCGGGCGGAGCTGCGGAAGCGGAACCTCGATTCGAGCGGCAACAAGAGCGTGCTGATGGAGCGGCTTAGGAAGGTGAGGTTCGCGGGGCGCCCCGCGGTCGCCATGGCGACGCCCACCGCCGGGGCCGGGCGGCCCGTGGCCTGCGCCCCGCGCGCTTCCTCTCGGCCTCCGCGGCCTCCGGTGACGAGAGCTCATATCCCTACGCCGCAGGCATGCGAGCCGAAGGAGCTACCACCGCTAACGGGTTTCGGGGATCGGTGACGTCGCGTTCCGTGTGTGGCTTAGTCCCCACCCCAAAGGGGGATGGATGGGGACTCGGCCAAGGTCACCCAGCAGGGTCAGCTTGTGGCGGGATTCGATCCCAGGTCCCTTTTCTGCCCCCGAGGCAGAACAAGTGGTTGGTTGGTTTTTAGTTTGTGAGAAGACACAGTGACCCGTGGGGAGCCGACCCCAGGCACCCCCAGAGTTCATAGGCAACCGGAGGAGGTAGCCCAGGCAGTGAGAAAAACAAAAACCGAGAAACTGTTTTTAACTCTTTGCCAGGACAAAGCTAGGGAAGGTATGTGATGGGAGGAAAGACTTTTTCTGTGATAAAGGTAAGTCAGAGACGTGAGTTAAGGCCAACCCGGGCTACAAATGGAGTTCAGGACCAACCTGAGTAGCAGAATTCAGGGCTAGCTGCCCCAAATACTCCCTAAGGCTGGGAGTGAACAGCAGGTTTAGAAGTTTGAGGCCATCTTGGGATGCATGAGACCCTGTCTGGCAAAACTGGGAATATAGGTCAGTAGTAACATGCCCAACACTGCAGAGGCCTTTGGAGCCGTCCGCACACCCTTGCTATAGCACACCCGCTGTTCTTTGCTCAGGTGGGAGTCCGAACCTTAGCCTGCACCAGGGCAGGTACTGGGGCTCTTCTCTGTTGTCCTCCTTGGTGGCCAGACCCTCTGTCTGGAAGACTTTTAATCTCTTCTGAGTCATTCTCTCAGGTCAGAGTGGTAGCTGTTCACCTTTAGGGTAGGGCAGGTGTCATGTGGACATGGGCTTGGCCTGCTGCCTGGTGCTGGTAAACAAACTCAGTCTCCCAGGGCCACCTTTTGTCATTTGAAGATGGGGACTGTTTGTGTGTGTGTGTGTGTGTGTATTTGTATGTCTTTTACACCTTGGGAAGGTGTCTTCTCTGCCTTTTGGACATTGCCACCTGCCCACTTGCCCCCTTCACACAGGAGCTGGAAATTTGCTCCACTCTCCTGTATCCACTTAAAATGCCAAATCATTTGCTGTTCAGAGAAGATGGGGGTGGGGGTGGGGGTGGGGGTGGCGACAAACTGGAATATGAGGGCCTGAGTTCTGTCCCCAGCACCCACAAAAAAGGCCAGATGGTGTGCCAGTCACAGTCTCAGGGCTCAGAGAGCCAGGATCCTGGAGGCTCACTGGGTGCCTAGTCAAGCCAAGTCCATAAGACAAGGTGGAGGGTGCCTTAAGGACAGATGAGGTTTGCCTTCTAGCCTCCACCCTGCCAACATGCACAGTGGTCATCTGGGCACATGAAAGGCAGTGCAGGGGGTAGAGGCCTGGGTGGGCACCCTACCTACTGAACCCCAGCCTGCTGCCTTTCCATTCTTTGTGGGCTTTGTGTCTTTAGTGGAATAGGCCAGAAGTTCTCACGCTGCTGTCACCTAAAGGCAGGGTGTGTGGGGGGGGTGGCCAAGGTGATGCCCAGCCTGCCGATAGAGCACCCAGAGGCCTTGTTAGCACCAAGCTCTTTTTCGAGACTAGAAGCTGAGGGTGGCCTTCTGGACACCGTCCTTATTGTCCTCTTTAGGAGTACAGAGCAGCCCTGGTCTGAGCTCCGCTCACATCCCTGTATGTTTGTCAGATCTAAGGGCAGGCCTGCAGTCTCTTTCTGCCCGCTGTCTCCCAGCTGGTGGCCATCTCCTGTTTTGTTTTGTTGTTTTTTTAACAGGGTAGGGGAAGGAGGTGGTAAAGGAGCAGCTGGTGGTAGGGGTTTTCTGAGGTGGCCTGGGAGGGGCAGCCCTGCAACACCCCTCCCCCCAGGGATGAAATGAGATACCTTCCTACAGCATGTCCCTCACCCTGGGGATGTTTGAAAGCTGACTATCCCCAGGGAGAGGACAGGGGCTGCTGGTGGCACTTGTCTCTGGTCCCCTGCCACCTTACTCTGTGCCCTTCTGCACCACAGGAAGCCCCTGGGGGTCTGGGAAGAGTTGCCTGAGCTTGGAGTTGTGAGGGCACTGCTGGTGCCTTCTGTCAGGGACAATCAACTTTCAAACATTCCCAGGATAAGAGGCGTGCTGCAGAAAGGTGTCTCCTTTCATTCCCCGGAGCAGTGCCGACAGGGCTTGGAAGAGAAAGGGGCCCCAGAGCCCAGAGGGTCATAATAGACACAGTTGGTAGTGATGTACATGAGATGCTTGTGGCCCTTGCTGAGCTGGGCCACTGCTCAGCAAATGACATCCTTGAGTGTGAAATGGGACTTCTAGGGAGTCCTACTACAAGTCTCAGGAAGGGACAGCAAGGTCTCATGAGCCCTACCACCTTCCCTCTCTGTCTCTGTCTGTCAGTCTCTTTCTCTCCCTGTCCCTCCCCCCCACATATCCCTATACACCATGCACGCACGCACAGAATAGGTTAGGTCAGTGTGCCTTGTGGGCAGGCATTGTCTGGGAGCCATTAGGGTTACACCAAGGAAGTTGGAGTGTCTTCCCTCGGGGACACATGAGGTTGAAGAGTCCGAAGCTCTAAGCAGTTGGCTTCATCACTCAAGGAGTCTCCGAGACAGTCTTGTAGCCATGCTGGCTGCTTTCATTAGGGGTCAAGTGCTTGCTGGGAATTTCAAGCACTTGGAACATAGGCATAAGGACCTGAGTTCAAATCCCTAGGACCCCTATAGAAAGCTGGGCTTAGCTACATGCACCTATGACCCTAGGAAGTTGCTGACTGCCAGCCTTGTCCCACATTCAGGGAGAGAGCTCGTTTTGAGGGACTAGGAAAAAGAAAAATGAGACAGTGAAACAGCTGCATTGCCTTGGAAAAGCCATCAGATGGCTGGGAGTGGTGGTGCATGCCTTTAATCCTAGCTCCCAGGAAGCAGAGGCAAGTGGACCTCTGAGTTCAAGGCCAGCCTGATCTACAAAGCAGAGTCCAGGACAGCCAGGGCTCTATTACACAGAAAACTCCTGTCTCGAAAAGCCATCAGGTGATGGTGCCAGGGCCCCCTTGCCACAACCCCCATGTGCAGCAGGACAGCTGTTTGTAGGGTGGGATGGCAGCAGCTGGTCTCCTACCTCCTGAGAACCAGCTTGGGCATGGGGTATTTTTTTTGTGGTTGGCTTGGAGCTGGGCCCTCCTGGGTTGAACAGGCTGCTCAAAGTCCACACTCAGGTGAGCCTCCTGTCTGCCTCAAGCTGTGGGGTCTGCCTCACTGCCTGCGGTTTTATTGGTCAGCCTTTCTCCTGCTGTCCCTTCAGGCCATTGAAGATGAAGGTGGGAATCCTGATGAAATTGAAGTCACCTCAGAAGGCAACAAGAAGATGCCTAAGAGGCCCAGCAAAGGTACGGAGCCTCTGGGCCACTGTGTCAATGCCATAGATGCCCTGTGGGTTCAGATCCTTCAGGAATCCCTGCCTGCTTGCCCGCTGTCCCTCTGTCACACAGGACCTACCTGAGCATGCAGTGGGGATGGATTGAGGTATGGTCTTTCAGCTTCACGTAGAACCTCTCATTGCCTCAACATCCAGAAAGTAAGACCCCTGTACTACTAGACCACCACAGACACGGTTCATTAAAAAATGCAGAGTGGCCCCCCACTTCTGCCCCACCTCTCTTCATGACTGCTTTCTCCAGCTTGTGGGCACTTCCCTACCAGTCACCTACCTTGTCTTGTGTTTGTCCTTGGCACTGAGGAACTTGACAGAATCAGGTGGGTTGAGGCTGCTGGGATGATGTTTTGGTCACTTTGAGGTCGAGTTGTTAGCTGGTAGGGTAGGGCTGGGCTGTCCCAGTAGTAGCCATGCTGCCCCTGTGGGCTGGTGCTGAAGATGCTCCACTCTGGCCCAAGATGCCTCTTTGGCCTGCCTATAAGAAATGACTTTAGATGGCACTGTCTGGGGTGCCCCCAGGGTCTCCTATTTTACTTGCTTTCTGCTGTTTGAATAAAAATGAAACTAGTTCTGATGTTTTGCCAGGTGCATGAGTTAAGTGCAAAGTTGACATTCCTTCCCAGTTGGTGCTGACACAGTGGGGTGTACCCGCCTTCCTGTATGTCAGGTCACCAGAAAATAGATAGATGTGCATGCACTTTCACACACATGCTTTCCTTAAAACCTGAAAATAGGGCTGGAGAGAGGACTCAGAGGTTAGGAGCACTGGCTGCTCTTCCAGAGGTCCTGAGTTCAATCCCCAGCAACTACATGGTGGCTCACCATCTGTAATGAGATCTGATGCCCCCTTCTGGGGTGCAGGCAGAGCACTGTATACAAAATAAATAAGTAAATCTTTAAAAAGAAAGAAACAAAACAAAACCTGAAAATAAAAAAAGACACTAGTACAGAGTGTGGTGGTGCAGAGGCAGGAGGATCTCCAAGTTCAAGGTCTGTCAGGTCTACACAGGAGGTTTCAGGCCCAGAAGAACTCCACAGTTGGGACCCTGTCTCAAAACAAAGAAAAAACTGGTGGTGGCCTGGGGCACCAGCACAGTGAGTGAGAGTGCTGCCATGTAAGTATGAGTCAGAGGCCTCAGTGCCGGCCCTCTTTAAGCCAGGTATGTAACCCTAGAGATTGGGAGTTGACACAGGATGATCCCAGGAGCTCACCTGCCGGCCGGCCCAGCTTCAGAGTAAGCGGCAGACACTCTTAGGAGGGAGTAGCTACAGAGTGATAGAGGAAGCTCCTCTGCTCAGCCTCTAAAGCGCGCACACCACACGCACTGCACACAAATTGGTCTTGCTCTGGGAAGTCCTTAATGTTTGTTACTTCCCTCAGCGTGGCAGGGTCATCTCTCCAGCTGGTTCTGTGGCATAGTGGACAGCACTTGCCTAGCATTCCCAAGGCTCTGGGTCTTGGCTTCAATACCATCCAAAATAAAGGTTCACTGAGGTAGAGACAGAGTGATTGCCACAATTTGTGGCCAGCTTGGATAACATTGTCTCAAAAAAAAAAAAACTCAAGGTGCTGCAGAACTGGCTCTGTTTATTTAAAGAGCTCTTGCAGAGGGCCTGACTTAGTGCCCAACACCCACATCAGGTGGCCCACAGCTGTCTGTCAGGGACCTGATGCTTATTCTGGCTCAGTGAACATCCGTGCACATGTGGCAGACACATAAGCAATAAGCAAAAATTAAAAGTTTACAAAACCATGAGTTGATGCTATGAATGAATTAACTTAGTCCTGTTTGTTTCGAGATAGGCTCTCACTACCTAACCCTGGATGTTTTAGAACTCAGACTGTGTAGACCAGGTTGGTCTGGAACTCAGAGATCTGCCTGCCTATGCATCCTGAGTGCTGGGATTAAAAGCGTGCATCACGGCTGTCCCGCTAAGATTGTATTTTTAAATTAGTGTGTATATGAGGGCAGTATGCCAGATCTCAGTGCCCACAGAGGGCCATAAGATGGCATCACATCCTTCCCCAGGATGTTGATGCCAGAAACTGCACTCAAGTCCCCTGCAGGAACACTATGTGCTCTGAACCACTGAGCCAGTTCTCCAGCCTCCCCTCCCCCGTTCTTTTTATGTACATACTTTTTTTTGTGCATGTGGAGGTCGAGAGATAGCTCTTGGGAGTGTGTTGTTTCCCTCTGTCATGTGGGTCACAGGGCTTGAACTTGGGTTGTCAGGGTTGTTAGCAGCCACCTTTACCCACTGTCTTAGTTATTTTATTGCTATGAAGAGACACTGTGACTACGGCAATTCTTATGAAGGAAAATTGTTTAATTTGGGACTGGCTTACAGTTTCAGAGGCTTAGTCCGTAATCATAGCGGGAAGAGACAGGCATGGCACTGAACAGTGAGCCTGCTCCCTCAGTGACACACCTCTTCCAACGTGGCCACACCCCTAATCATCCCCAGACAGTTCCACTAAGTGGGGACCGAGCTTTAAAAACATATGATCCAGTGGGGGCCATTCTCATTCAAACCACACCTGTGGCCTCATTCTGTTTGAGCAGGCTGACATTTGTCCTCTAGCTATCACTCTGTCACCGTGAGGTGGGGATGCACTTGAAAATTCACTGTTACCAGGATTCTGGCTGTGACTCCACTCTGTTCTTGAACCTCTGGGCTTGGGTGCTCTTTGTGCCTCAGCCTCCCAGCTAGCTAGGATGGTAGGTGCCTACCACCACATCTGGTATAGAATGTATATTTTTGTGAACTCACTAAAGGGAGACTTTGTCATTCCAGAGTAGGTGCTGACAGAGAACTTGCTATAGCCCAGGCTGGCCTCCACCTAGTGATATGGTTCAGGGTGACCCTGAAGTCCTGGTCCTCTGGCCTTTGATTCCTTGGTCTGTGAGATCTGGCCACCTGTGTAATGCATTCTTCCCCACCCTTGCCTACCTTCAGTGGTTGTCTCTGTTGAGTTGTGAGGGTGTAGGCATTCTTCAGATTGCCCGGGCTGCTGTGGCAGGGTCTGTGCGCTGTGTTGTGTGTGCTGCCTGTCTGCTATGGCTGTGGTGTCAGAGGGACTGCACTGTGATTGACAGGAGCTCACTTCTCTGAGCAAGGAAGTGGCCCAGCCTTGTGACCAGGCTATATGGATGGGCTGTTTGTACTCTTGATAGCTTAGTGTATATAGTTAATTCTGCATACTGTGTGAGGGTGTAAATGGGAAAAAAAAACCCACAGCATTTTAGAAAGATTGCTCCTCCGTGTCACAAGACTTTGGGGTGCCAACCACCCCCAGGTCTTGGCTCATTCTAGAACTTCATTAAAGTAGCACTGAAGCTGCGTACTCTTGCAGTCCCCACTTGCGTTGGAGGAGCTGACTTTATCTGGGGCTGTGCAGCACTTGATAGGGCTGCTTTCGACTTCGAGTGTATTTTACATGTGTGTGATTGTACCCCAGCAATCGTGTTGTGGCCACAGGACAGGGTCTGTTCTTTCTTTCCTGTCTCTTAGTTCCTTGCCGCACAGGCTGCTTTGTAAGTAGCACTGAGTTCTCAAGTACCTGTCATTGGGTTTTGATCAAGATTGGCTGAGAATTGGTACCTTGTTTCACACATGAACTCAGTAGTGTTTTGAAATTCTAGAAAGGTCTACCTCAGGTTATCTCAGTGTTCCTCCATGGTAGGGTTTGTAGAATCTTAAGAAGGCAGGTGAACCCCTCTGTAGAGGATAGCGTGGCTAGAGGTGGGTGTGATTGTGCCATCCCAGCACTAGGATCTCTGTGGGTCCTGCTCAAGAGCAGCCTGGTCCACATATGGAGTTCCAGGCCAGCCAGGCCTGTGTGGAGAGGCTCTATCCTCAGGTACCATTGGCGGGGGAACATGACTGGGGATACGGGCCAGGTGTCCTGAGCACAGCCTTGCACTGTGCTCTGCTTTGAGGGTTGTGTTTAGGCTTGGTTTCATGCTTAGGGAAAACATCTGAAGAAGTGTGGATTCTATGATGGTTTGAGTGGGAATGTCCCCACAGGCTCGGGCATTTGAGCACTTGGTACCTAGGTGCTCTACTTGTTTGGGGAGTTGAAGAGGGGTGGCCTTTCCGGAAGCAGTTTGTCACTGCAGAGAGCTTTGAGTCTGTGTGTCCATCTGTCTATGGTCATTACCAGCATCCACCCACCCACCTACCTAGCTTAGCTGCCTGCCCTGCCGCCATGCTTCCCTGCTGAGATGGACCCCTCTGTAGCCAAAGGCAACTCTTTCTTCATGTGCTTTCTCACGGTGCCTTATAGTGGAAAAAAACTAACAAGGATTTTCATGTTTTTAGTTTTATTTATGTGAGATGTTATATATAGTTTTGGCTGGCCTGGAACTCACTGTGTAGTCCAGCTGACCTGGATAGAGAGCAGGATACTCTGGCTTCTACACATACACACATTAATAAGGGAGTTAAATTCAGCATCCCCACAGAGTTTATTCTAGTGGAGGTAAGGCCAAGTAGCATAGCTAGGAACATTCCATACTACTCCAAGGTGAGAAGGAAAAAGTGGTTGCTTGTTCCTTGAAGGGACGAGCTACAATAACAAAATGCCACTTGCCCCAGCTGTCAGAGCTGGTGGTGAATGCATGGGACCAGCTGTCCACAGGGTGAAGTGAAAGAACAGAAGTACACAAGACCCCAGGGCTTGGTGTTCACAGGAAGTAAGCTGAGGTTCCAGCCGGGCTTCCTAACTTAGTCCCATGACTCAGGAGGAAGAGGCAGGAGGATCACTGCAAACTTAAGGTCAGGTAACTGGGCCGACATACATCCTCACCTTTGTGGGAAGACTGTTTCAGACACAACCCCCCAATCTGAGTTCAGGGGTGCAGCATGGCTCCATGGTAGAGCATCTCCAGCGCAGGGGGAGATTGGATACTGCTTGAAGACAGGCCATTGCTTTCCCTGTGGAGAAGAGAGGGGTGAAGGTGGCCTGCCCCTGTGCTGGCCTGCTTACATGTTTTACTGTACCTTGAGTTAATGTGGGTTTTAACATAGAATAATACGGTGGTTCAGAGTGTGTTTTGTGCCCACCCACCTCCAAGGGCAAACATGCTCAACACCACAGAACAAGAGACAGGTGTGGTGAACTCTTTAGTTGCCAGTCCTGGCGGTGTAATGTGATAGCTGGTAGGACTGGGCTAGGGGCAGAGCTCATAGTGTGTTCTGGTCGCTGCTGTTGGGCTGCCTGGCCTACGAGCTGTGTTCTGCCCACACCCTGCTATTCTTAGATACGTTCTTAGGGATCTGTGAGAGGGCTTAGTGGGTAAAGGTGCTTGCTGCCAAACTTGGTAGCCTGCGTTTAATTCCTCTGACACACTGGATGAAAGGAGAGAACCAACCCCCACAAGTGTTTTCACTCCTCTACACAATGTATGTGTGGTGTGGCAGGAGCACACGAGATCAGTGAAGGTAAAAATTCAAACTTTAAAAAGTCTTTTTCTAAACAGATAATTAAAAGGGAAACCCTGAAAGAACTTAGTGCTTGTGAGTGATGAGAATGGAGAAAAGGAATTCAGGGTGGGAACAGCTAGAGCCTTTCTCATGTTCTCTAGCCAGCTTAGGATGGGGGTAGGGAGGAAACCTTGTAGATTTGAGGTGGGATTTCCAACAAGGGCAAGGCTGGATGCTGCCACCTGAGGAGTGAGAGCATTTACATAAGCACTGGTCTGCATAGATGTGGTATGAGCCTGGCCGGATAGACTCAGATTGAATCAGGTATACCGGTGGAGAGGGCTGGGGAGCTGCTCAGCACAGAGCACTGGCTGCTCTTCCAGAAGACCCTGGTTCTCTTCCTAGCACCCACATGGTGGCTCACAGCCATTTCTGATGCCTTTTTCTCACCTCCACAAACAACACACACACACACGGTGCACAGATAATTCTTGTCAGCAAAACACTCATGCATGTAAAAATAAGTAGATCAGTAGATTTGTGGGTGGCAGTGTTTTAAGGCCAACTAGGCTGGCCAGAGGCTCACATGTTAATCCTGGTACTTAGGAGGCTGAACCTGGGGGTCTCTGAGTTCCAGGCTAACTTGATCTCTGTAATTAGAACCTGTCTCAAGGAAGTTGGAAGGTGAGAGATGACATGCCTTGTCCAGAACCTCCCCGCAGTGCTCGCTGTGGTTCGTTGCACCACTGAGGTGGATGGTAGCTGGCTGGTGATGTTGCCCAAGCAGTGCTGATTTGCTTTGTTGGTTTGGGCTTTGGAGACAGGCTCAGTATGTAGCCTAGGCAACCTCTAACTTATATCTTCCTACCTTAGCCTCTTCAACTCTGGGATGATAGAGCTGGGGAGGCAACCCAAGGCAGGGTCTGAACAGCCAAGATGGTATCTGATCTGAAACTGGAGTTGCAACAGTGGTTGTGCATCCTGTGAATTGAACGGCCAGTGCTCCAATCTCTGAGCCACCTCTCCAACCCCTATTATGTTTCCTTTTGTTGTTGATTTTTGGTTTTGCTTTGAATGCATGTGTGGTCAGAAGCACACTAAAGCCAGGTCTTTCCACTATATGAGTTCTAGGGATTGGATTCAGGTGGTCAGCCTTAGTGACATGTGCCTTTCCCTGCTGAGCCCTCTTGCTGGCCCAATCAGTATGAGCATCTTTTGTACCCCTGTGGCCCATCTCCCAGGTGATTCTCCATTCTGTCAAGTTGATGCTAAGTATCCCACACAATACACTGAGACCCACTAAGACCTGGCTAGAGTGAGAGGCCAGGCCTGTGCAGTGAGCTGCAGAGCTGGGCACCTGCAGAAGTTTAGGCGCTTGCTTTCAAGGCACAGACTATTGGCCTCATGCCTACATGCTGTCTCTTCAGGGAGGAAACCAGAAGACGAGGGTATGGAGGACAACGGGCTCGAGGAGAATTCTGGGGATGGGCAGGTATGCATCAACTTTTCAGTGGAGTGGATGAGGAGAGGGAACACTGGGATGGCAGTGTTCCGTGACAGTGCCCTCTGCACTGCAGGAGGACGTGGAGACCAGCCTGGAGAACCTGCAAGACATGGATATGATGGACATCAGTGTGCTGGACGAGGCTGACATTGATAATGGCAGTGTGGCAGACTGTGTGGAGGAAGAGGAGGAGGCCACACTCCCTGAGGTCCTGGCAGACAGCACTGAGCTGGTAGAAGGCGACTTGAAGGGGCTCCCGGAGCAGCTGCAGGAGCATGCTGTAAGCAGCTGGTGCGGGGTGGGGCACTGGGTGGCCTGGTGCGGAGTTCATGACAGCCGGCAGCAGGGACAGCTGCTGCTGATGACTGTCCTTTACAGGAGCCTGAGCTGTGGTGTGTGAGTACAGCCAAGCGGAGTGACCAGTGTCTGCTCAGAGCAGGCTGCTGCCCTCTAGGTCCTCAGTATTGATGTAGCCTCTCCATATAAGATACGTGTGAGACCCTAGCAAGGTTGTGATGGTGTAGGCAGCTTGTTGGACGCTGGGTGCTGTGTTGCATTCCCAGGCACAGACACTGTCATCCTGGTGCTAGAAGAAAGAGTCCTGGTAAAGCATTCAGGAACGCTCTGAGGTAACATGAGGCTTTGGTGAGTGAGAGTCCAGGCATTCGCTGCAAACAAAGTTCCCAGGCCTTGAGGCAGTCTGTGCTGTAGGATTTTAGGGGCACAAGTTTGATGTCTGCCTGGAGAGAGGAAAGTGGGAAGTGAGGACCCGGGAGCATCTGTTTCTTTGGCCCCTGATTGGGTCACTGGCCTCAGAACCTCAGATCTTCTGCAGTGAGCATTCTGTCCTCTGCTGGGAGAACTGACTGAGCCTGTCCCGCATGCAGCACACTGGCTTCGGTTGGAGGACTTGATCTTGCACTGCTTGAGTACAGACCAGGTCTCAGAATCTGTTTCTAAAAGGCACTGCCCAAGCAGTGGGCTCCTTGTCATGAAGTAACACAGGCGGCCAGGGCTTGGGAGCACGCTGACTGGCTGGTGAGGAGCCAGTTACAGTGTGAAGGGACTGGGGTGGCAGTAGAGCGCCAGTGTGCGGTGTACCAAGTGCCGTTGTATGTGACCTTTAGCGGGCCATTAATCCCTTCTAGGCTTTCTTTGGTCACCAAAACTCCAAGTTTGGCAAGTAAATGGTTGGTGTTATGCCTTTGACATGTGCCTGTGTCCGTGGTTGAAGTGTATAAAGAAACTGAACCTGTCACTGTCCCTTACTGTTGCCAGACCAGAGGTCAGTGTCACAGCCAAGCAAGCTTGCCAACCCCTGACCCAGATGGTAGCCATGCCTGTCATAGCAGCTACCACTGAATAGACACACAGCAGACCCAACATACTAGCAATGAATACAGCATCGTGGCAGGGGGTGGCAGAGGCAGGCCGATGTACATGCAGTTGGCATGCTCTTTGCTATATGTGGCTCTCATGATAGAAGACATTTGCATTTTCAGTGTATGTGTTATATACCATCGGACTGTCCTGACTGGGTAAAGAGCCCCATCTTTGGGGGTGGGAGGTCCCTCACCTTTATGGCTGGGCTACTAATCCATCCCCTGTTACTGCAGTAGGAGGTTGGGTAGCTGGTACCCAGGTCTAGCATTCCTGGCTGCATAGTACCCAGACCTAGACCTGTGGAGGGCAGCAGGATCCACTCTGCAGCCCAGCTCTAGAAGAAATTCTGGAAGAGTGGCCACTGGCTTACTGTTTTGATCACCTGGAGAGTCTTGGCAAGAGCTTCCATCTCACCACACTGGGGTGGCACTGTTCCGTCACTTATGACTTTATAAACTGTGTTCTCCCTTTCCACAGATAGACGACAAAGAAGCCATTAACAATGTAGATACATCCTCATCTGACTTTACCATCCTGCAGGTAAATTGTCACATCTCAATTGTGCACTCAGTGTAGCCCCAGGTTTTCAGATATCACCTTTTTGCTTAGCAGCTGCACCAGCTAAAGTCACCTCCCCAGACAGCGAGTGTTGGAGGCTGTGGAGGACACACCTGCAGCCTCAGTTGTCTCCTAGTCTGAGCTTAGCAGAGCTGGAAGCACACACTGCGCTCTGGCTGTGAGCAGAATGGGTCTTGCCTGAGGACCTGCTTAGAAGTAGTTTGAAGCCCAGTGCTGCCCCGTGGCTGCCAAGTGAGAGTGAGGCCTGTGGCCCATCCCAGCATTACAGGATGCACACTGGTTTAGATGTAAGCCTTTTCCCTTTTGATTTTCCTCCAGAGTTTTGGGATATTAGCATTGACATGAGATGGAGGCCAGGGAGGGGTATAGAGCCAGTGTTGGGGATTTCCTAAACAGCAGCCACCTGGCAGCCTGAAGGCCTACTTGGTTTTTGGAAGCGGTGGCCAGCACCTGCCTCCTCTCTTAGCTGGAGATGTATATACTTGTGGGGCAAAGCTTTGTGTGTTTTGTGGGGGGCACCTAGTCTGTAAATTCATTGTTAGAGAAGGACAATGGAATAGGGTCTCCCTGGGACGGAGTACAAGGAAGGGTGGGGCAGCTCCATAGACACCGCCCGAGTTTCCCAGGTGACTGTGATAGTTGGTGTCTGGTGGCATCAGTGCAAATACTAAACCTCAGAACCAGACAGGTGTGGTGGCACACTCCTTCAATCTCAGCACTCAGTCAGCAGATGCAGCAGATCTCTTTGAGCTCAAAGCCACCCTGGTCTATATAGTGTGTTCCGGGCCAGCCAGGGCTACATGGTAAGACCCTGACTCAAAACAGGAGAGCAAACAAGGTGAGGACTAGGGGGTGAGGTGAGTCCGTATGGGTCTTGGGCCTCCTGGGAAATGCGGTGAGGAAGAATGCATTGATGTGTCATTTTCTGGCTGCCACCACTTGAGCAGAGGTGGCATCTAGGCAAGCTGTTGTCTTTGTTTCACAGAGGTGCCCACCACTTGGGGCCTGTGCATCGGAAAGGAACACCTTGTCTGTCTTAGCATCTTTTTGACCACAGGCTCATGTGTTAAAATGAGACACACTGCAGGACATCTCCTCAAGTGTCGCTCTGCCTTGCTGCTGCTTTGTTGAGTTCTAGAGCTCACTTTGCGATGCAGGCAGGTCATGCCGGCGATCCAGCCACACCCTCAGCCTCCCAAGGTGTTCAGTTTGGGCACGCAGTCTCCAGTCAGGGCCAGGAGACCAGGGAATAGAGCTAAAGGAATGACTCTTCCAGCTCTTGAAGGAAGGCAGCCTCCCTACTGAGAGTACACAGGGTAGCAGCTTGGGGTACAGACCCACTCGCAGGCCTTACCTCATACACTTGGCTTTCCTCTGTCACTCTGGCCTGTCTAACTGCGATGCCTGTGCTCATGCCTGGAGTACAGGGGCTCACATCCTTAACTGGCATTCAGAGTGGAATGTCTCCTTGTACCTTGAAGGTATGACCCTTAGAAGCAACAGGCAGAACCTAAGTCCAAGTAGTGGCCACATGCAGCCCGAGGGGCATGGGAAGTCGGCTGTGCAGCGTGGAGCCGGAGAATGTGGCACACACTTGGCCTGAAAAAGACAACAATGGACAAGGCAGAGCACAGCTGGGAAGATGGGGTTCCTCGGTCAAGTTGTGTCATTGCTGAGGGAGACTAGGAGTGCCTGGGTTGGAGAACTGTCATGGCCCATTTCCATTTGGCCCTAAATTTTCAAAAAGTCAGCTGGAGGCTCCCTCAGGTGAAGAGAGTATCAAGGGGTTTGTGCCAGGCGGTTAGACATATGTGGAGATAGATGTAGAGTCATGCCCCTGATCTCAAGTTCGGTCCGGAGAAAGCCACAATGGAAAGACAGGAGAGCTGCTGGGTGCCCTGCAACAGGGTCAGCAGGGGGTCTGGGGGCCAAGTAAGGCTGAGGCCATTGGGGCAGCTTGCCTTGTACAAGCAGGGCCTCCTTTCTGGGTCCAAGATGTCCTCTGAAGTCCCAGGTGACCATCCTCCCTTAGTTCCCATGAAAGTTGGTGGTGAAGTGGGGCTGGGCCTCTGGGCAGCATCTTACTTGTGCTTTTTGTTGCAGGAGATGGAAGAGGCAGCCCTGGAACCAGGTACTGTCCAATGCAGGGCTCAGCAGTGGGTCCGCCCACAGTGGGGAGGCTCTTGCTAACCAGTGGCCACTCTAGTGTGCATTGCTCTAGTGCTGTACAGTCCAGAGCACACCAGGACCATAGAGATTGGAAACCCAGCCGTATCACAAGATCTGTGCACGTGGCCAACAGCCTGTGTGGCGTTGTGCCCACATGGTGAAGACTTCGGTCTTCTGCCTTTAAACAGAAGGGGCAGTGTGAAAATGCCCGCAAAGTGCCTGTGGTTCCAGCGATCAGAGCTCTGTGCCGCCAGCAGATCTTGTGATACCGGCAGCATGTCACCATGTGGTGTTGGTACAGGCAGTACAGATAGCATAGGGAATGCCACATGAACATGACATGACTGGATCCCCCGAAGAGGAGTGCACTTCTGAGAGAATCGCAAACAAACACTGTCCCTCTGGGCTGCCAAACTCCACATGCCAGAAGACCCGGCGCTCCGCACGTTACCTGCTCTGTAAGGAAGGCAAAGCACCAGGCAATTAGTGATGCATGAAGGCCAGGCACTCAGTAACGCACTTGGACTCAAGCTGAATTGAGAAGAGTCGATTCGTACCTTGTCACAGTGCACAGAACGAAGACTCAAGACTCAGAAGGTTGTGGGGTGAAGTCTCCGGGATGCTTGCCTCTGCCCTTAGCACAGGCTGGGGGCGCCATGGCCGTGGGCGCAGGTAGGGTGCAGGCGCTGTGTAGCGGGTTTTCCAATCTCTGTGTAGCCAGCAGTTCTGTCAGTGTGAGCGGGGCCGCCGCGCCCGAGCCGCAGTTGTGATTGCTTTATTTCCCTGGTGATTAAACCTTGTGCCATTCTATTCCTGTTAAATCCGTAGAAAATGAGAAAATACTCGACATTTTGGGGGAAACTTGTAAATCTGAGCCAGTAAAAGAAGAAGGTTCGGAGCTGGAGCAGCCCTTTGCCCAGGCCATGAGTAGCGTGGGGCCAGACAGGAAGCTGGCGGAGGAAGAGGACCTATTTGAGAGCTGCGGCCACCCGGAAGAGGAAGAGGAGGAAGAAGAGCAGGAAGAGGAGCAGGAGGAGGAGGGAGATTTAGCTTTGGCCCGAAGCAGCGAGTCTGAGTCTCCAAGCACTCGGTGTCAGTGGAGCGAGGCAGACGCCCCGTTAGCAGTAGTGAAAAGGGAGCCGGCGGAGGCGCCGGGAGGAGGCGCCGTGATGGACCGCGAGCCTGTAGGGCTAGAGGAGCCAGTTGAGCAGAGTAGCACGGCTGCCCAGCTCTCGGAGGCCGCCAGCCAGGAGCTGGCGCAAGCGCCCACGGCAGCCCCGAGCCCCGAACCCCAAGATAGCAAAGACGACGTGAAGAAGTTTGCTTTTGACGCTTGTAATGACGTCTCTGCGGCTCCTAAAGAGTCCTCAGCCAGTGAGGGCGCTGATCAGAAAATGAGGTTTGTTGCTTCTCAGTCCTAGACCAGACGCTATCTCCTTTCATTGTTACTAGCGACACACATGAGCTGTTTAGAGCCTGCAGACGGCAGCCATGCTGCCCAGCTAGCTCCTTCAGGCAGTTTCATTTCTTGTTTATTTTACACTGGTTCTATGATCTTTTTTTTCCCCCCTCAACCTGCCACGGTTCTTTGCTTTTTAATTCTTCTTAATTATTTTTAGCCCGGCAGAGACTTAATTAACTCCTGTGGGTATGAAATCTTAATGTTAGGTCAGATTTCCAAAACATGTTTGTCGGGGTGTCCTTTTTGAGAGTTAAGTGCCGGGTAGGTATGCAGCTTTGGCGGGTCCTTAGGGCTCTGGGTTTGTTCCCTGCTACAGCCCCTTGAGTAACACTGTCTCTTGTCTCTAGTTCTGTCGAAGATGACTCGGAAACAAAAAGGCTTTCCCGAGAGGAGAAGGGTAGGTCCTTGAGGTGACACCAGCTTCCTGGAGTATGGTGGGTCTCAATTTCATCACGGCTGCTGTTTCCCCTACCTACGCACACAGGCACAACCCTAACCATCTTTAACTGCGGGCCCTGAGTATGTTCACGGTCTTTGGTCCTGAGCTCACACGTTCTCTGAGTCTGATTGAGTTGTCAGGTCCTGCAGCAAGTCCCTTGCTGAGCAGGCTCTGGTAACCCAGCCTTGGAGACAGAGGCAGGAGGAGGGTAGCAAGTTCTAGGCCAGCCTGAGCTACCTAGCAAGGCTCTGTCTCAAAAAAACAAACAAACCAAGTTTGCAGACTGGAAAATGACAGACCCAGGCCCACAGTTCTGACATATAGGGTCTGTGGAGGGAGGCAGAACATGGGCCTGGAGAAAGGTGGCAGCAAAGACATCAGTACCTTGCCCTGGCTCCTCCATGGGCAGAAGCCATCCTGGCCTGGAGTGGGCCAGCTGTTGATAACTCGTGACTGCTGCGAGGTCCTGAGATCCATTTTCAGTGTCATATGTGCATGCCACTGCCCCCTGTGGCTAGGCCAACACTGATGACGGAAGGGTTTCCTGGGCCTTGATGTGTCATTGGGTCCTAGGCACTTGTCACCAAAGTGCTGGGGATGGCTGAGCACTGGCTGTTGAGCTTCTGACCGGAATTTTCCTTTGCACAGGTCGCAGCAGCTGTGGTAGGAATTTCTGGGTTAGTGGTCTTTCATCTACGACCAGAGCCACGGATCTCAAGAACCTTTTCAGCAGATATGGGAAGGTAAGCCGCCGCTGCCCAAGAGAGAGCATCGCAGCACAAATCTGGGGCACCCTGTCAGAGCCAGGGTTCCACATGAGCAGTGAATGTGGTGCTGGCAGAGGACTCGCACTGCCTCTCACGTCATTAATTTGTGTTACTGTATCTGCGTTTGCCTGTTTGTCTAGCTGTGTGACTGTGCCATTATTCAGTCCTCTGCTGTGACTTGCTCCACTATGCTGTTTAAACCTTGTTAGAGGAGCACAGGCAGAGCCTTGCATAGCACCTGCCCAGTCCCCTTGAGAACCTCAAGCAAGGTAGCCCTTCCATTCGATGGCTGCACTGCTTTCCAGTGCCAGCTGCTGAGGGGAGTCAGAAGCCCCTGCCCTGCACTGTGGCTTTTGGGTCTGTGCCTGCAGCTCCGTCTTCACTAAAGTGGTCTGTTTTCTTCCAGGTGGTGGGTGCTAAGGTTGTGACAAATGCCCGGAGTCCCGGAGCTCGCTGTTACGGCTTCGTTACTATGTCCACAGCTGAAGAGGCAACAAAGTGCATTAGCCATTTGCACAAGACTGAGCTGCATGGCAAGATGATCTCAGTGGAAAAGGTAAGTGCTCTTGTGCTGCAGTTGGTGGTGCTTGGCAGTGCCGCCACACCAGTGCATGATGGCACTAGCTTTTTACTCTCTTGCAGGCCAAAAGTGAGCCCACTGGCAAAAGAGTGCCTGACAGGAGAGATGGGGACAGTAAGAAGGAGAAGACCAGCGCCAGTGACAGGTATTCCTGTAGATCAGCAGAGCTGTCATCACCGGCCACCAACGTACATAAATGCCCTTCCCCTCAGCGGACCTCCTCCATCCCCTTGACCTGGGTAGCTGTTGCCTGCCGAGGCTTGCTCTGAAGCTTGTGGTCACTTGGTCCTAGGTCAGCCAACCTTAAGAGGGAGGAGAAAGCTGACAGAAAAGATGATGCCAAAAAGGGAGATGGTGGAAACTCAGAGAAGAGCAAGGATGCAGATGAGCAGAAGCCCGGGCCTTCAGAGCGCTCAAGGACCACCAAGTCAGGTAGGTGGTGACAGCGAAGTCCCGTCAGGTGCTGGCTCAAGGGACTGTCGGAATTCATCCCTTCTTCCGTCTGCTTACAGGAAGCCGTGGCACTGAGCGCACTGTGGTGATGGACAAGTCCAAAGGTGTGCCTGTTATCAGTGTGAAGACGTCGGGGTCCAAAGAGAGAGTGAGTGTCGGTACCTGCTGCAGGCTTGATGCCCAGGGATCCCTGGACAGCTGCCTTTGAGGGGTGCTTACTGCCTTTTAGAATGTAGAGAGATGGCATGGCTTCTAGAGCAGCCTACCTGCTGCTGCTCTGATGGCTTCTCTGTGCCACCTCCAGTCCCTGCCTCTTGGGACAGCTGCAGACTGTGCCACTGTTGGGACAGCTGCAGACTGTGGTAGATCCTGAACTCTCAGAGCCTGAGCACCGTAGTAGATGGGTCTGGCATCCCCAGGGCCTCCCCACTTGGGCCAAGCCTTGTGAGGACCACAGGCTGCACACAGCACCAGGGTCCTTGGAGCCACAGGAGGCTGCGGAAGGCAGCAGGCTAGGGTTGGCATGTGTTTTTAGCAACCAAGGACTTGGGATCTGGCAGCCCAGCATGGCTCACTGCTGAGTGACAAAAGCAGACTATAGACAGGCTGTCATCCAAGATTTCTGGCCAGGTCTCAGCAGAGGCCATCACACCTGTGCACAGAGAGGATCAAACGGACCATGGAGTAAAGGGCAGGTGGGATTAACACAGGCCAGCTAGGGCTAAGCGAGACACACAGCCGGAAAGTTTCAGTGTAGATGAAAAGGGCTCTGACTCAGCCCACCCGGAGCTTGTGCGTGTTGGCGTAGCATTCAGGAGGCTGAGCCAGAAGGACCGCGTGGTCCATCCAGGGTTAACCACTGAGACCCTGCCTCAAGGGGATGGGAAGAAAGACCGATTTTAGTCCATTTCATTTGTGTTGGGTTGGGTTCTTGTGAGTATCTTCTCCAGGCAGTGGCTGTCCCTGTGTGTGCATTTTGCCTCTATCCCTCCTGCTTTAACTCTTTTTTTTCTGTTTGCTGAACCAGGCCTCCAAAAGTCAGGACCGAAAGTCGGCCAGCCGGGAGAAGCGATCTGTTGTGTCCTTTGACAAGGTTAAAGAGTCTCGAAAGTCTAGAGACTCCGAGTCGCGGAGGTGAGTGCGTGAGTGTTGCTGAGTGGGCGGGGCTTCAAGGGCCTTGGCTGAGATGGCCACCTCTAGTATTTTCACCCTTCTCAGACCATAGAAAGTTACAGCAGAGGCACAGGACAGTGAGGATATTCAGAGAGCACTTCAAGGACCTCACTCACCCACAAAGGATCAGGGAAAAATTACTTTGGGTAGCTGGACACAGCACTGGTGCCGTGAGGCTGTCAAGAGGCTTTTTGGTTTTATGTTTTTATTTTGGTTTTTTACAAGACAGGGTTTCTCTCTGTAACAGTCCTGGCTGTCCTGGAACTAGCTTTTGTAGACCAGGCTGGCCTTGAACTCACAGAGATCCACCAGCCTCTGCCTCCCAAGTGCTGGTATTAATAAAAATAAAGGTGTGTGCCACTACTGCCTGGCTGAAAGACAGTTTCTAACGTGACTTTTGCTCTGGGGAGCGTGTGTTGAAAGTGGGCGCCACGGCAGACAGTCTCCAAACCTCACTCTGGGTTCAGCATGCTGGGGAAGGGGTGCTGGCCGCTGTGAGCTTGGCCGTCAGTTAGGCCAAGCTCTCAGGGCTGTCATGCCATTCCTGCTTTGGAAAAGGATGGAAGGAGGGGCACACAGGAGGTGTCCGCTTTAGCCCTGAGGACCCACCCTCCATGAAGTGTTGTCTTTGTTTTTAACCTGTTCCGGCTTTTGACCTTGCTGTCCCCAGCTTGCCCCCAACCCCTTGCAGCAAGGCTTCTGCCTCTTTGGTTCTCCTCACCTGGGCCTGTTCTCCCAGGGAGCGGGAACGCAGTGAGCGGGAGCAGCGCCTGCAGGCCCAGTGGGAGCGGGAGGAGCGAGAGCGGCTAGAGATTGCCCGAGAGCGCTTGGCTTTCCACCGCCATCGGCTGGAGCGGGAACGCATGGAGCGGGAGCGGCTGGAGCGGGAGCGCATGCACGTGGAGCAGGAGCGGAGGCGTGAGCAGGAGCGCATCCACCGAGAGCGAGAGGAGCTTCGGCGTCAGCAGGAACTGCGCTACGAGCAGGAGCGCCGGCCTGCTGTGCGCAGGCCCTACGATGTAGATGGCCGGTGAGCAGTTAGAGATATAGGCTCCAGACTACATAGATCTGTGCTCAGGGATGGCAGGGCTCTGGTTGCAGGCCGTGTGTGTCTGTCTCTCTCACTGACCTAAGTCAGGGCCTCCTGCATCCAGCAGTGTGTGAGAAGATGCTGTGTCAGCCCAGAGTGGAAGGCCTGTCAAAGACAGGGACACTAAGCACCACAGTGGGCTGAGGCATAGGTGGGAGTGTTTGTCCCAACGGTTTATGACACCTTCCACAAGGGGAGCTCTTGTCAGGGACGCGGTTGGGACTTGGAGCCACGTAGGCTTTGTTCCCAGCTGTTGGTGCCTCCTGGGTGCTGATACCATGTCTCTGTCTTACCCCCTCACAGGCGCGATGATGCCTACTGGCCAGAAGCTAAGCGGGCGGCCCTGGATGACCGCTACCACTCAGACTTTGGCCGCCAGGATCGCTTCCACGACTTTGACCACAGAGACCGAGGTCGCTACCCAAACCACTCCGTGGATAGGTGAGCCCCTTTGTGGGCCCTTGGCCATGTTGGGGAGGGCTGTGTGCATGTGAGCCCCTCCCCATCTGGGTCTCACTGAAGCCACCTTTTTTAGGAGAGAAGGTTCACGGTCAATGATGGGAGACAGAGAAGGACAGGTGAGCACAGGGCGCTACTTCAGCTGTGGGGTGGCCAGGGCTGACGGGAGGGAAGGGCGGTTCCCCTTAGTGCTCCCAGCAGCACGCAGCTGCTCTTACACCTTTGGACTGTGGGCCATGGTGCTTGGCCACCTCTCACCCACACTCCACCCAGGAGGAAGGTGCCTGCTGTGGCACGCTCAGGGGCCTCATTAGGCCCGCAAGGTTGTAGCATTATGTGCACTCCCTGGTGAGGACTGACCTGAGAGGCCCCTCACAATTGCTTTCCCACTGCATCAAGTTTTCATTGCACAGACCCTCACTACCATCTCGTTTACTACTCTATGCCCTTGGTTTCCAGTCACCAGGTTGCCATTAGGGTTGTCTGTGGTCCTTGGGCACTCTTTCCTCAGTCGCCACCTTCCACACAGATACTTGTGTGACAGTTTGCACGTGCAGTTGTTCCTCTGCAAAGGAGGGCAGGTGGCACTGTCTGACGTGAGGGTTAGGAAGGCAGAGCTAGAGCTGGCCCAGAGTTCAGGATTCCCACAAGACACTGGGGGATCTGGGCTTTACTCTGCATCCCAGATCTTTCCCACCTTGGCCTTGATAAGCCAGGACTCGAGCTGCATCCTGGAAGACCTGGGCTGTGGAGTAAGGCTTCGCACCACGGCAGTTGCTGTGTATGTGGAAGAGGGGAGTGTCAGTGTGTTCACTCTTCTGCCGTTGCTCTCACTCTTGAAGCGAGGATGCCGTGCACAGGCCGAGGCTCTTGGGGAGCCTCATCAGCCTGACCCTTAATGAAGGAGGGACGACACTGAGTGGCCACCTCGCTCCGTACTCGGAGCAGAACCAGGTG
Organism: Meriones unguiculatus; assembly: GCF_030254825.1. Lineage (NCBI taxonomy): Eukaryota > Metazoa > Chordata > Mammalia > Rodentia > Muridae > Meriones > Meriones unguiculatus. The sequence continues at coordinate 19,947,792 of NC_083364.1, forward strand.
ACCTCGCCCCTTTCTCATCCAGCATTACCCTGAACGCCACGGAGGACCTGAACGCCATGGCCGGGACTCTCGAGACGGCTGGGGCTATGGCTCAAACAAAAGAATGAGTGAAGGCAGGGGCCTGCCCCCTCCTCCCAGGTTTGTGTTCCCACTAAAGCTTGTTCGGGGTGATTGTCAGCCTTGCCTGTTGGAGCCTGAGCCCCCCAGCTACACTCTCTGCTGAGGGCCTGGTGTGGCAGCAGAGGTCAGAGGTGTCTCTTTCCAAGGGGCAGACGTGACTGGGGGGAGCACGGTCGGAGACTTGAAGATGACCGGGCATGGCAGGGCGCCCCTGACGGAGGCATGATGGAGCGTGAGCACAAGAGGTGGCAAGGTGAGGCCTGGGCAGGGTTGGGGCGTGTGGTGCGTGGGGCTTGCCGAAGCCAGTGGTGCCTGTGTACGACGTGCCTGCCAAACTGCCCGCTGAGGCACGTGTTTTCCATCCTGCAGGTGGGGAGAGGAACATGTCTGGACACTCGGGACCTGGTCACATGATGAACCGAGGTGGCATGTCAGGGTGAGTGCCACCCTGCCGAGCAGGGGCAGGGTTCCTCTGCAGTGCTGAATAGAGGACAACATTCCCTGCTTCTCCCTAGGCGCGGCAGCTTTGCTCCCGGTGGAGCCTCACGTGGCCACGTGATCCCACGTGGAGGGATGCAGGGAGGCTTCGGAGGACAGAGCAGGGGCAGCAGACCCAGTGATGCCCGCTTCACCCGCCGCTACTGAGCACCTATGCCACCCAGCTGTGACGTCTGTGTCCTATAAGGACTTCCCTCCCGCCATTGTACAAAGGATTTTTTTTTTTTTTTTAAATCTGCTGCCATATTGTAGCTTGTTATGATGTGAATTTGTTTTCAATTTGGTTTTTGTTGCTGTTTTTTGTTTGTTCGTTTTTTGTTTTTTTGTAATAAAGTTGTTTCTGTTCATGTGCCCTTTACTTCAGACCTTCAAATTTGGTTTCTCATTCCCATCAGGAAAGAGAAGTGTTACTCCGCAAGTAACCAGAGGCGGGGCCAGCCTAGTCCATTCTGCGCCTTAGCACCTGGGGCCTTGGCTAACTTGGTCTCACACTGAGCCTACACTCGGGGTGATAACCATGCTGTGTCTGACTAGGACACCTGTGGTTCTGTTGTTGATGAACATGACACCAGAGAGGGCTACAGACGAGGGTAGGACAGAGGAGGGTGCTCAGGCTTCGGAAGCACAGGAGAAAATGACATCCAGAGTGGGTCCCAGGCAGGGACAGCCCCTGGTTCTAAGGTTCACCAGTGTGACCCGGTAATAAACCCAATGCCAGGTGCCTTCTGCAGCCCAGGAGAGGACCTAGGACAAGATTGTATAGAGCCTGCCAGCCTGTGAATGTGGCATAAGTAATTGAGGCCCTTCCCTACGTGGCTTGCGTCCTGTTGGGTGCAGAAACCTGACAAGCTGCAGAGCTTCGTGTGGCAAAAGTCCTCCTGCCTTGGCCCGGCTTTTCTAGGCCTGGCTGCCAATCCCAGCCTTCTGAGTTCCTAATAGTGGGAAAGGGAACTCTTCAGGCCTCAGACAGCTGGTGCAGCAGGAGACAGGAATGCGGGGGCAGGGTTCTTGGGAAAAGGGACCTTCAGGGGACAAGGTTGGGGGTCCCACATGGTTATACAGTTTCGACCAGTCTGAGCAGTGGTATTGTCAAAAGAAACTGGTCCACTGGCAATTGAAGCCCCTATTCGGGGCCTCCCAAATCCAGGTTCCCTCCAACAGTACCTTCATGAGCCTTTCTGTGGGGTGGAAGGATGGTTCAATGGAATATGGGTTAGATCCCAGCACCCAACACTGGCAGCTTATATCTGGACCGTGCAAGCACTGTGCTGGTTGCTTTTGTGTTGGTTTTGTCAACGTGATAGAAGCTAGAGTCATCTGGGAAGAGGGACACTGAATTGCTTCATCATGTTGCCAACAGTTCTCCTCACTGATGACTGATGTGGGAGGCACAGTACCACTCTGGGTAGTTGGTCCTGGGTGCTATGAGAAAGCGGGCTGAGCAAATCATGGGAACAAGCCTACCGTGACCTTCAGAGCCTCTGCTTCAGTCCTGCCTCCAGGTCCCTGCCCTGACCTCCCCTCCCTCAGTGAAGGAGACCTGAGAGTTCCCTTTCCTGTCCAGGCTGCTTTCGGTCATGCTGTTCTATCACAGCAACATAAAACCTAAGACACACTACAGTTTTTTAAAGTTAAAAAATTTCCAGGTTCCAAGCATTACATCTGAACATAGGGGTCCCTGCTAGCCAGGCCACCCCCACAAAGCAAAGGCTGCCAGGAGTGGGGAATACCCACCGCCAAAGCCCAGACTAATGCGGGTTCCTCAAAAGCGCTCTACATGCTCCCACCAGAACACTGGTCAGGGACCATTCCCAAGTCCTTTATTGGGCCAGCAATGCTGGAAGCTGCCCTCAGAGTGGAGTTCCCACTGTAGTCAGGTCTGCGGTATCCTGGTCTTGACCGTCCCCGTAACACCAGGGAAGGTCGCATCCGTTACTTGCTGTGTTCTTTCACGTACTCCCAGCCCTCCTTGGAGTATTCTCGGGCCTTGGAGGGGGCCACAGACAGAGCTTCCATGACTGAGATGATGCCTGCAGGGACAGTGCATGGGTTCCGACGAGGCCCACCCTGCCCGAGCCGCTCAGCCAAGCCCCCTGGGAGCGGGAGAGTGCTAACTGGAGCAGGAGTGGGCCCAGGTCTTCCTCGTGGACACGCTCCAGGGTGGGTCTAAACTCCCCCCCACACACCCTCTGCCCTGTTTTCAGGTTTTTAAAAGCAGTTCTCACCACACTATATAGCCCAGGGCAACCCCGAACTCTCAGTCCCCTCTGCCTCAGCTCTTCCCAGTGCTAAGATTGCAGACTCGTGCGGTAGAGGACTTTACCGCCGAGCTACAACTACAATCCTTTGATTTCTTTCTTGCTGTTCTTTTCCTGTTTTTGAGACAGGGTTTCTCTGTGTAGTCCTGGCTATAGGACAGCTGGCCTCGATGTCACTGTCTTCCTGCCTCAGCCTCCCGAGTGCTGAAGTCACGGGCATGGGCTGACACCCAGTCCCTTCTACTTAGCTACGTGGGTGACATACAGGCACACAGGGAGGAGTGGAAAGGAACGGTGAGGTTAAAAAGGGCTTTAGAGAGGCTGGGGTGTCCAGGCATCCCCCAAGGAGGGGCACAGGGGCCTACCTGAGTTCCAGGAGTCACGCAAGTTCATAAAGTTAATCTTTGGAGGGGCTGGGAGCTGGGAAGAAAGAGGAGCACAGGGGCTGGTACGTGGGAATAGGTCCCAGCCTTGTCCCCGAACCCAGAGACACAGAACTCCACCAAGCAGGGGTGGAGAGGGCGCCAACGACACTCAGAACCAACCCTCATTCCCAGCCATGGTACCTGTGGCATCTCCAGACCCGTCTGCTGGCATACATACTGGCTGAACTGATACATCGCTGGTGGCACCACCTCCTCCGCCTTCCTTAAGGCAGCCTCGCTCTTGTCACTAGGCCCCAGTAGCTCCTGGTCATAAACAAGATAGACTGCTCCTCCCGCCACACTCCCCTTGATGAGGAATCTGCAGGGAGACAGGAAGGGACAGAAGCTGTGGGGGCAGGGTCTCCAGGGACCTGGCAGTTTACCAGGTGACACGCAGGAAGCCCGGGGAACAAGGATCACTGCCTTTGTAGCACGACTTTTAGTGGTAAACCCAGTCTTAAAGGACGAGACGGTGGGTCATTCGAAATCCTGCCGAGAACAGAGAAACAGCGGACTCTTGGGATCCCAGACACAAAACCTTCCCGGGACTCCCGAGGAGCTCCCCGCGTGTTACTCAATCTTAGGAGAGAGGCGAAAGGCAAGATTTCCTACGCATCCCAATTGCACAGAAGAGTCAACTGAAGCTGTAGGTGGTAAGGGCTGGCCGGGAGAGAACTCGGAGAGAGGCGATCCAGTTAGCTTTGGCAGTAAGCCTCCATAGACCGCGGGGAGAGAGCCAAATACAACCGGAAGTGCGCAAAGGTAGAATACCAAGCCCCAAGGAATAGATGCCTGCAGTTGGGAACTTTTGTCAAAGGCTCAGGGCCTACCCGATTCTCCACACACCTCATTAACGACCACACTCGAGCCACCATGGTCGTCTCTCGCTTCACTCCTGTGCAAGGACAAGCAATTCGCCCGCCGCTTCCGTTTAATGTCGCTGATGGGCCTCCTGGGAAATGTAGTCGCTATCAGCCGCAAAGGACTTCGGGAGCAGCAATAGCGTAAGACTCAGTACATCAAGGGCCGTGGCTGCCGTAATTCTTTCTGGAAAATGTAGTAGGCAGTAGACCAGAGAAGGACTAGGCCGTGAAGACTTCTGGGAAATGTAGTCTGGAGGAAAGACGGAAGGAGCCCTCCGACGACGCTGATATGATCCCCGCGCCCGCGCGAAGGATTGAGCGGCCCCGCGGTGAAGCAAGCCGTGGACGCGGTTACCACGGCAACGTAAAGGCGGGATTGTTTCGAAAAGGGAAGGGGTCTTCCGTTCACGTGAGCGTTGAGGGGTGTGGCTTTAACATAGGAGGCGTGGCAAAGGCCACAGCTGGCGGTAGGAACCTAGCTAAGGTTGTTGCCTAGCAATGCCAGGGCGTCCTCTCCCAGCACACTAGGTAGGCTCCGAGTCATGTGATACGGGGTTGACAATGAGCGGTCCAGGGTCAGGTGCAAAAGAGCAACAGCTGAGTGAGAGAAGGAGCGGAAGCACGTAGCGGCCAACTCTGCAAAGAAGTGGGCAACAAGGTATTAACCGCATAGATCCCTCTTCTGTAAGGTTCGGCTTGGACGGGTAAGTGCTTGGTGGAGGCCTCTTTGTCCAGCGTGGAACTGCAGACTCCCAAGATCATGGCACAGTTCTCAGAGGATTTGAATGCTACATTCCTGCGTTCATAGCGCTGCTGCAGGCTCAGGTCCACCCACCGTTTATCTGCCCGCCACCCATACACCCATCCATCCATCTATACATTCACCCACCTACCCATCCATCCAAACAGTCATCTACCAACTCTATCATTCACCTATCCATTCACCTACCTAACCGCCTACCCATTCACCTATCCACCCATCCATCCATTCATTCATTCATCCATCCACCCATCCATCCATCCACCCACCCACCCACCCACATACACACACACATACCCTCCCATCCATCCATCCATCCATCCATCCATCCATCCACTTATGCACCTATCAACCCATCCTCCACTGTCGGCCTTTCTGCTCTGGTGGAAGGGTTTCCTGGCACTTGGGAGCCCAGGAAGCACACAGCTTTGAGAGGAAGGCTGCTCAGCAGAGGCGCTGCAGCTCCCAGAAGAGGATATCCCCAGCTGAGCTCAGGAGCCTCAGCCCAGCTCCACTCCTTTGCTTCATCTCTTCTTCCCTTCACTGGTTCTAGGCTTCTTCTGGTGAGAGAGTCATACCAGGCAGCAAATCTCATAAAAGAGAGTTACTGGGAGGACCCAGGGTGTGGAGAGACAGATCCCAAGTTGTCTGCTTCTGCTCCCAGAAGGTAGCAGGGAATTGAACAGACACAGGCTTTATATAGGATTCCTTAGGGGGCGGAACTTTTCAGGGCAGGGATTTCCAGAGTGAGGATTGGTGAGGTTTCAAATACTGAGCTTAGGGGGCTCAGGGATTGGTAGGTATTCCTGCTTAGGGACTGGTGGCTTTTTTCGCCCCCTTTTCCCTGCATAGGGCCCATGTGTCAGGATGGGAAGACCTCATCTACAGATGGCTTTGGCCCAAGGCACCATTGCTGCAGAGCTACTCGGGGAGGCTGGACCACGGTGGACAACTTTTTCAGTGGTACCCCATGGTGGCAACAGACTGAGGAGGTGCCTGTGTTTTCACAGATGCAGTTATTTTGACAGTTCCTGTGGCAGTACACTCAGGGACTACACCATCCACCCATCCACCCATCCATCCATCCATTTATCCATCTATCCATCCACCCATCCCTCCATCCACCCATCCCTCCCTCCATCCATCCATCCATCCACTCATCCATCCATCCACCCATCCATCCATCCACTCATCCATCCATCCACCCATCCATCCACCCACCCATCCATCTCTCCATCCATCCATCCATCCACCCATCCATCCATCCACCCGCCCATTCATCCATCCACTCATCCATCCATCCATCCACCCATCCATCCCTCCCTCCATCCATCCATCCACCCATCCATCCACCCGCCCATCCATCTCTCCATCCACCCATCCATCCATCCATCCACTCATCCATCCATCCATCCACCCGCCCATCCTTCTCTCCATCCACCCATCTATTTATCCATCCATGCACCACTTGCTCACTCACCCACCTGTGGAGATCAGGAACTGGGGGCAAAGGGTGAGTGGCGATATAGCCCACACAGAATCCCAGGAATCCAACTCCAGAGACCAGACTCAAAGGTGCAAATCTAACTTTATTATCTAGCATTACAGCCTTTACATGATTGACAGGCCTCAAGCACCAGTAAGCATTGATCAAGTCGGTGCAAGTATAAGGAGCTGGGAGATGGGGGCAAGGTCACCTTAGAAGGAGACCTCCATCAAGAAGGGGCTCCATCTTGAGACTGCACACGTGTGCTAGGAGTCCCTAGTAGGGCAGCACTGTGTGTGATGATCAGGGTTTTTTGAGGAGTCGTAGAAGCCGCTGGCACTTCGCTCGCCAGGTCCTGCAGGCCTCCAAAAGGCTCGCCTTGACATTCTCCACCCCCGCCCATTCACCCTTTCATCCTCCCACCGTCCACTTCCCTATTTGTAAAATGGCTAGCTTTTACAGAACAATAACCCGTCCCCTTAACTCCCTGCCAGCCCTCCTCCCAGCTTCCAGTCCAGCCCTTCAAACACTTCTCCCAACCTCAGCTCCCCAGCAGCCCCTTCAGCAAACAGCTCCTTCTCCTAGTTCCTAGCTCTGGCAGCTCCAAACACTAACAGCCGTCCCAGCCCTCCTGCTCAGCTCAGCTCCTCCTGGCTCTGCTGTCCCCCAACAATATCTTCTGCACACCCGCCTTCTCCTCTCACTCTGCTAGCCCCATGCCTGTAGCCCCAGCTTTTTTGTTGTTTATTCAGTTGGTTTTCCTTGTTGTTTGTTTGTTTGTTTGTTTCGAGACAGAGACAGGGTTTCTCTCTTGGCCTCCAACTCACAGAGACTCACCTGCCACTGCCTCCCGAGTACTGGGATCAAAGGCGTTCGCCACCCTACCTGGCCTACCTAAGAATTCTTTGTTTTGTTTCATTTGAGACAGGGTTTCTCTGTGTAGCCCTGGCTGTCCTGGACTTGCTTTGTTGACCAGGCTGGCCTGGAACTCACAGAGATCCCGCTGCCTCTGCCGCACCACCACTCCTGGCTTGCTAAGAATCCTTAAAGAGTCCGTTGACTAGCAACTGGGGGTTCTTTAAAGGGCCAGGGACACAGATAAATCCCACCACCTCCAGCCAGTCATTCACCCCGTGTACCCCAGTGTTTTTTCTCCTCACCTTCTAGATTTAGCGTAGAAATTCTAAGGTACGAAAGAGCTGTTGTCATTTTCTGCCGAGATCTTTTGTCCTAGTTACTTTTCAACTCTCCTAGCAAAGTACCATGGCTGAGGCAACTTACAGAAGGAAGTGCCTTCAGGTCCAGAGGGTGCGCGTCCTTGACGACCATGGTGGGGAGCATGGCAGTTGGCAGATGGGCCTAGCGCCAGAACAGCGGCAAAAGGCCAAAGGGGACTTAGACCAGCTGGGGACTAAGCATTGAAATATGGAGACTGTGGTTCCCTTCTGTTTCAACCACATCCAAGACTTCCCACCCCGTTTGTTTGTTTGTTTGTTTAGTTTTTTGTTTTGTATTTTGTTTCCTTTTCAGTCCTCCATTCTTTGTTTTTGTAAGGAGAGGGTTGTCTGGGTCCAGCCATTTCAAGGACAACTTCTCCATCTTGCTGGCAGGGTTAAACTAAGTTCATGTTCCTGAGCCCAGACACCAACTTCTATCCTGACTGATGGAAAATGTAACAATAACTTGGCACAGATGTTTATTATTTAAATACTTTGTGACATTCTGGCTCGAGCTGCAGCTCAGCAGTCTGTTCTGCAGCCCGGATGGATCAGTAGTGGCATGGTTACAATACATCTTTGTCATCTGCATTGACCTGGGGTTTGAGTTATGTGGGATTTAAGCAGACTCCTAACAGTTTTGAGACAGGCTCTCCGTGCAGCCCTGGCTGTCCTGGAACTCACTCTGTAGACCAAGCCGACCTCACAGAGATCTGCCTGTCCCTGCCTCTCCAGTTCTGGGATTAAAGGCTTGTACCACCACGCCTGGGTTTTGCGGTTGTTTTTAAGACGGGGTCTTATTCTGTGTACTTGGTTGACCTGGAACTCATTACCTAGACCAAGCTGGCCCCAAACTCACAGAGATCCACGTCCCTGTGGGCCTCCTGGATTGCAGGTGTGCCCAGAATTTCTCCCTGACTTAAAAACACCTTCTCTTTCCCCCCAGAACTAAAATAAACCTGTCCCCATGACTAAGAAAAGAATGGGGTAGGAGGAGTCTGAGAATGTCAGGGTAGCACGTGGGTTGGCAGGAGTGCTTAGAAAGTTCGACTTTGGACCTAAGATTTGGCAGAATTAAGCTATATGAGGGAAATGCATTCCGAGCAGAGAACAGAGCCAGTGTAGAGGTCCTGGGACAGAGGGCACACAGGTCAGACTGAGCGGGAGGGGCCCAGGGCTTCGTTCTTCTCCTACAACCAGGATGACCGGGGTGAGCGGTCCAAGGAGGAAGGTAGGACGCTGGCAGCTTAGCAGCTGCCTGAGAGCAGCCAGGCATCCACCATCAGGCCCCACTGGGCCCCACCTGAGGTTCCTGCTGCCGCCAAGACTGTCCCACAGGGGGCAGGCCTCCTGGTGCGCAGTTCAACTCAGTGGGATGGGGGTGGGGTGCAGAGAGACAACTTAAGGGCACGAGAAGGTCTGGGCTCTGGCTCCAACTTCCCTGAGACCCTGTCCCGCCCGCGCCTGTTTCTTCCCTCGCTAGGTGTCGACAGGCATGTACTTGCAGGGTATTATGGTTTGGTGCTTGCTAACAGACACCCGCAGACAGTCAGGAACAGCAGGATACCGGCAGATAGGCACCCTGAATTCTACAGACCCTCAAAGGACCCCGCTCCTGCTACCTTGGACAGGCCTCGGGCCTAATGCTCAGCTCCGCCACCCCAGGGTACCAGGTCTGGCCAAGGCTCCAGATGAAGGCCATTCCTGCTGCCTTGTCTCCATCCGGAGGAGGTGCTGCACACCGGCCCCGCCCCTCCGCGAAGGCCCCTCCCACTCTGTCCGGTGCTGACCAGCTTTGCCCTCCGCAGCCTGCTACAAAGCAGGGCTTCTGGGTGGTTGAGGTTAATCCGGGTCATTGTACGGGAGAGTTTGCCCACCGCCACCTCCCAGCCGTGGCTACTGGTACTGTGACACCTGCCAAGAGCCACTCAGCCGTCTGCTCTGGACCAGCAGGGTGGACCCAGGCCCTGGTTAGCGATGAAGGTTGGACTCCCTGTGTCCAACTACTGTCCTCAGGCTGGCAGAGCATGGAGTTTGGGAGGCTGAGGCAAGGGGGGGCGCTGGGGTGCAGCTCAGCTGCTGGAGCCCCAGACCCGCATGAAATGGGTGTGGTGCGCGCCTGTCATTAGCGGGAAGGGCAGGCGTTTGAGGCAGCCCGGGCTTCAGGAGACCATACCTTAAAGAAACAAAAGGGAGCGAGGAAGGAGGAGGAGAGAGGTGCCCGCAGAGCCTTTGAGTCTAGACAATTCAGTATCCCTGCTTACCCCACTGTTGCAAGCCAGAGCCACCAGGGGGCGCGAAACTCCTGCAGCGAAACCCAAATCTCACTTCCGGAGGATTTATCAATTCAACAAGTTCTGTTGAATTTAGGTTCGATTCCGGAACCCAGGAGGACCAAGGCGAGCAGAGTCCCATGAGCTGACCTCTGACCTCCGCAAGCATGCGGCGGCTCGCGCTTCTCTCAGCCCCTAAATGTTTTTAAAAATGACAGCAGTCAGACGAAACACCTACGCACGAAAAAAGCGTTTTTAATATTTAAAATTAGGTTTGTTTTCTGTTACTCCTTCATGTCTGCCTGTGCCCCACCAGCACGCAGGTTGTCCACGGAGGTCGGAACGGCGTGGGGTGCCCTGGGACGAGTTACAGATGTTTTAGAACCGTCGTCGTGACTGCTTAGAACTGAGCTGAGGAAGTAAACCGGAGCCGTTAAACTGCCGTGCTACCTCTCCAGCCTAATAACACGCCCGCCCCCACGCCCGAGACAGCGGGCTCTGTGTGGCCCTGGCTGTCCTGGAACTCGCTCTGTACACCAGGCTGGCCTCGAACTCCGAATTTGCCCCCGCCTTCCGAGTGCTGCGATTAAAGGCGTGAGCCACAACCGCGCAGCTACAAAAACGAAAACAAACGAAACCACCACTTTAAAAAAGCAGTTTTCTTGTCAATTCAACAGCCAATAACGACGGGAGGCCGGGAAGAGGGCCCAGGCCACAGCCCCGCCCACCGCCTTGCGGCTCTCCCGCGGCCAAAAAGCGCTCCGTGCCGCAGAGCCTCCGGCCGCCAGGGGGCGCCCGCCGCGCGCCTGCCTCTCTGGCCCAAGCGGCGAGCGAGCGGAAGATATCCCAGGGTTCCGCGCGGCGCCGTTCTTCCTGTCTCGGCCGCCATCGGAGAGCAGCAGGTAAGTGGGTCTCGTCGGGACCTCATCTGCCGGCATCGGGGCTCGCGCAGCCGCGGGGCGCCCCGGAGGGCGGGCGGGCGGCTCACAGGCCGAGGTGCGGGGTCTCAGCCTCAGTCTCGTCCCCGCTGCCCACAGCCATGGCCCTGCGCTACCCCATGGCCGTCGGCCTCAACAAGGGCCACAAGGTGACGAAGAACGTCAGCAAGCCGAGGCACAGCCGGCGCCGCGGGGTGAGTGTCGGGGTGGGGCCGCCTCGGCGGGGCCTGAGGCTTTGGGGTTCTCCGGAGGGGAATGGCGAGGGGCTTGCTGGCCTTCCTCGGTCTTGGGCGCCGTCGCTGATGGGGCGTGCGCGGGAGGAAGTCAGCACGCACGGCGGTGCGGCCCGCCCCCTCTGTAAGGCTCGCTTTGGGGTTCGTGACCCTTTGGGGCTGTGCTCTCCCTGCAGCGCCTCACCAAGCACACCAAGTTCGTGCGAGACATGATCAGGGAGGTGTGCGGCTTCGCCCCGTACGAGCGGCGCGCCATGGAGCTGCTCAAGGTGTCTAAGGACAAGCGCGCGCTCAAGTTCATCAAGAAGAGGGTAGGCGGCGCGGGCGTGGGCGGTAGTGTGGCCAGTGGCCACGGCCAGGGGTGACAAGGCTCCCACTTCTCACAGGTGGGCACGCACATCCGCGCCAAGAGGAAGCGGGAGGAGCTGAGCAACGTGCTGGCAGCTATGAGGAAGGCGGCGGCCAAGAAGGACTGATGCCCCCTCCCCCAATAAACGTTGTGCCGCACAGTTGTGTGTCAGTGTGTGTGCGCGCGCCGCTGCAGGGATCAGGCGTGGGTTCTGGCAAGGATCTTTTTACTCATGATTCTAAAGCGGTGCTTGTGGCCGCTCCCCAACATGATTATCGAGTCAGTGGCCCAGCCCCAGTGTCACCGCTCCACAGCCATGGCCTTGCAATGCTCGCTCACAGGGAAGGCAATGCGGAAGATGTCACGGTAGTGCTCCACAAAGTGGACTTCCAGGCCTTCCGTGATGAAGGGCGCCAGGTCGGAGAAGTCCTTCCTGTTCTCAGCAGGCAGAATGATGCAGGTCACACCAGCACGCTTGGCCTGCGGGGACAGATGTGTCAGCTCTGCTTACCCCGAGGTGTCTTGAGGACTAAAGGTGCAGCTAGTGGGCACTCACCGCAATGGTCTTCTCCTTGATGCCGCCCACAGGCAGAATTTTGCCGGTGAGGGAGACCTCCCCTGTCATGGCCAGGTTCTGCAGCACGGGCTGCCCCATAGCCAGGGAAAGCAGCGCTGTGACTATGGTGCAGCCTGCGCTGGGTCCATCCTTAGGGGTGGCGCCCTGCAGAGAGGAAGGTTGTGAGTTGCTGGGCTGGTGGGGGCTGTGGGTGGGTGATGGGCAGGGCCTACCTCAGGCACATGCAGGTGGATGTGCGAGATGACAAGGAAGTCGTTTTCCGGGTCGTGCTCCATTAGGAAGGCACGGGCAAAGGTGTGGGCAATCCGGGCGCTCTCCTTCATGACATCCCCCATCTGGCCCGTCAACTCTAGGGTGCCTTCCTTGTCCTTTCCTCTGACCAGGGGCCTCCTCAGCGATGTCTCCAGGAACAGCACGGAGCCCCCTGGGGGAGGAGATCCTAACTCAGGAGCACACCCACACTTCTGTTCCTCCCAATCCTGCACTTCCTCTCCTGGCACTGTCAGTCCACCCAGTCTCTACACCTGTAGCAGTCAGCTGGCCAGTCAAACTGTGGCACGGGGTGGGGCACGGCACTCACCCATGGCAGTCCAGGCCAAACCCATGACCACGCCAACAGGCGTGACTTCGTACATGCGCTCCACAGTGAACCTCGGCTTCCCCACGAAGTCCTGCAAGTTCTCCGGCGTCACCTGCACCGACTGTGTCTCCCCACTCACTATCTTGTAGGCCGCCTTGCGCAGCACCTGCAGAGCGACCAGGTGTGGATGGGCTTTGCCGGGCGGGGCGTGTCCTGTGGGGGTGGGCCTGTGAGCGGGCTTACCTTCTCCACCTGCTTCTGCAGGTTGCGCACTCCGCTCTCCCGGCAGTATTGTTTGATGAGCAGGGTGAGCACTGCTGCCGACAGCTGGGCCTTGCTCTCGTCCAGGCCACACAGGGCGCGGGCCTGTGGCACCAGGTACCGCTGTGGGGAGCAGCAGTCAGCAGTGCCCTGTTCCCGACTACTGCACAGGGTGCCCAAGCTGCTCACCCCTAGCCTCAGACACCACTTCAGCCTTCCCTCGCAGAAGCAGGGAGGTGCAGGCCCACTCCTGTGTCACCCAGGACCTCTGCCCAGGCAGCAGAGGTCCTGTGGGGGCCTGACCTTGTGACCCCTCTATCCCATGGGACTCCACCCACCTCGGCGATGGCCAGCTTCTCCTGTGCTACATAGCCTGACACGTTGATCATCTCCATGCGGTCCCTCAGCGGCTCCGGGATGGTGTTGGTGACATTGGCCGTGCAGATGAACAGCACCTGGGTGCAAGGCGGCGGGGGTGTTGGTTGCACCCTCTCCCACAGCCCCTGCACCTGCACACACCGGTCAACACTCACCTTGGACAGGTCTACTGGCACATCCAGGTAGTGGTCCAGGAAGTTGATGTTCTGCTCAGGGTCCAGCAATTCCAGCAGTGCTGATGATGGGTCCCCTTGGTAGCCTCGGCCAATCTTGTCCACCTGGGTAGGGGAAGGCAAGTACATGGGACTGTGCCCGGCTCCCACGCCACAGGCTGGGCTGTGGGTGGCCTGACCCTCCTGTCCTCGGAGCCTCCCCCACCTCATCAATCAGCACCAGCGGGTTCTCGGTCTTGGTCTTCTTCAGACACTGGATAATCTTCCCGGGCATGGCCCCCACGTAGGTCCGCCTGTGGGGAGGCAATGCTCAGTGTGGGTCGGTGTGCTCAGTAGAGGCCCACGGTGAACTACCACCACTCGGCCCATCGGGAAGCAGCCTTGGCTTGGTCTCACACAGGTCAACCCAATGCTCTCCTGTAGACAGCTCCTGACAGCAGTCTGTAGCCATGCCTCGCCCATTTCAGTTATGTGGTAAGATGTGGGTGCTGGTCTGGATGATTTCACAGGGCCAGCAGGCACAGCGGGACCCTGACACCATTTACAGTCACGCACAGGGCTGTCAGCTCAGCATGAGACCCATTCTCTGGCCCAAGGCTCAGCAAGGCAGTAAGGAACAAGGAATGAACAAGGACCTCACCAGAGCTGGGGAACAGGGGTACCTAGAGTACCACCGTAGGGCATAGAGATGACAGAAGAGGGACCAAATGCATACAGCTGGAGTACAGGGACAGAGCTCAGCGAGTTGGAGGAGCAGGAAGGGGCAGAGAGAAAGGGGGACTGGGTGGGGTCCTGAGAGGCAGGGGCCATGGAGGGCTTTCCTGTTGTAAGATTGTATTTATTTTAGGTATATGAGTCCTCCAATTGCATGTACACTTGCATGCCAGAAGAGAGCATTAGATCCCAGTACAGATGGTTGTGAGCCACCATGTTGCTGGGGATTGAACTCAGGACTGCTGGAAGGACAGTGCTCCTAACCACTGAGCCATCTTTCCAGCCCACTCCCGGTTTGGTGTTTTTTTTTTTTTTTTCGAGACAGGGTCTCTCTGTGTAGCTCTGGCTGTCCTGGAACACACTCTGTAGAGCAGGTTGGCAATGAACTCAGAGATCCACCTGTCTCTGCCTCCCGAGTGCTGGGATCAAAGGCATGCGCCACCCCTGCCTATGGCTTTCCTGTTTTCTAAGACAGTGTCTCACAGCCCAGACAGGCTTAGCGCTCTAGAGCACACCATGCAGTGGAGAATGACTCAGTTCCCGAGCCTCCTGCCTCACCGGGACAGAAAACGAGGCAGCGTGAGGGCTCTTGCCACCTGCCTGCCCAGGCTATCTCTGTAGCTTAGGAGCCAGGCAGAGCTTAGCATAGCCTGCCTGTCTGCAGAGACTGCTTCCCCTCGGCCTCTCTCAAGCGCCCTGGGCTCTGCCTGTGTCAGCGACCGGGAACAACCACAGGTCTGGGAGGGCCCACCTGACTGCTGGCAGCCACGCTGTCAGCTTGGTCTTAGGCTCAACTCAAAGCCTTCCAGACGCCCATGCCTACCTACTCCTGCAGCCACTGCCCCTCACACCCGGGCTCCCTCGCTGGCTGCAGGTTTAGGGAATGCCCTTTAAAAAAGGTTCAGGCATGGCAGGACACGCCTTTAATCCCAGACTCAGGAGAAAGATCTTTCAACTCAAGGCCAACCCAGTCACTTAGTGAGTTCCAGCACAGCTAAGGCTACATAACAAGACTCAAAAACCAAAACAAATTCCACGCTATCCAACTGTTCGTCCTACTTCACCCTCACGTGGGGGTTGGGGAGTGGGGCGGGGCAGGCGTGAACCTCCGTTCACCCAAACTGCCTCGCACACAGCCTGGGTCACGCTGTGCTTGCCCAGTCTGGTGGATGCTGAGGCCCAACCTACCTACCTGTGCCCCTTGATTTCTGCCACATCTGTCATGCCGCCAACACTGAAACGGAAGTACTCGCGGCCGAGGGCACGGGCGATAGAACGTGCAATGCTGGTCTTGCCTACACCTGGTGGGCCATGGAAGCAGAGGATCTTGCCCTGCGTGGAGCCTCGGAGCTGGCTGACTGCAATGAACTCCTGCAGAAGCCAAGCTGGCTCAGTGCACAGACCTCCAGAGTGAACGCCCCAAGGGGCTATCGCCCAGCAAGTTCCTGGGCTGACTGGAGCTGTGACTGCAGGGCCCTGGTGGCAGTCTGACAGGCTGAAGCCTGTTTTCTACAGCCCACCTTGTCACAGCAGCCCCCATCCCCTGCACACACAGTACAGTACACCAGACTTCCGCCACCCATTCGCTACGGACATTAAGAGCCCTAGTGGGTAGCTGACTGGTTCTCCACGGGGAGGAGATAAGGACAAAATGAGGCAGCCTGCCCTTGGCAGTATGGCAGCGCATGTGCTGTGGGCCTCACCAGGATGCGCTTCTTCACGTCCTCCATACCATAGTGGTCCTCCTCCAGCACGGCTTGGGCCCGAGCCAGGTCAAGGTTCTCATCACTCTGCCGACCCCACGGGATGGATGTCAGCCAGTCCAGGTAGTTGCGGGTGACACTGCAGGGACAAAGCTGTGTGCACAGATGCCCTCACAAGGCTGAGCGCCACCACTGCACAGCCGCCCTGCTGGGACCACAGCAGACAACCTAGATATCATGCCCCAGAACAAGTACCACATCAGGGGTGAGTATGGCTCAGAGGAGAAACTAAGGTCAGGGCTACTGCAGGCTGAGGCTGCCCTGGCAGGTCCCTGAGCCAGGCACCCTGGAGAGCAGCAGCTCTCGACGAGGGGCCTTTGAGAAGAGTACACCGAGGAGGCCAGGTGACACAGCATGGCCTGTTCAGTGACACCAATGGAGGGCCACAATTCCAGGTCAGGATTTCAGCTCAGCCTGACGGGAGTCCGTGGAGTTGCTGAATGGATTTAACTAAGGAATCTGACATAGTCTGCCTGGATCATCCTGACCAGTGTCACCTCAGGATCCCTGAGCAGGAGAAAAGCAATGCCCAGAACTGGGCAGAAAAGGAAGTAGAGTGTAGATTCGGAGGCCAGGGGCCATGCTGGCAGCGGCAGGCAGACATGAGGGTGCTGCGCCTGTGTTCTCTGACCGCACGATCCACCACCACATGCTTGCTTCCTGAGCCACTGCAAACAGGGCCAGGGCCAGAGCCAGGGCCGCCGGAGCCCCACTCCACCCCAGGCCTGGCCCCCAGACCCCCGGCAGCCTGCAGGGGACTCACTTGAACTCTGAGGAGTGGTTGTCCAGCAGGGCCAGCTTGCTCAGCTCCTCGTCCACCACGTCCATCACATGCTTGGGGACCACAAGATCCCGAAGCCGCTCCCGGAACTTCTCCTCAATGGCATCCTTGTCATCCTTCTCCAGCCCCAGCTCCTTCTTGATGATCTTCAGCTGCTCCTGCAGCAGGTACTTCCTGTGTGTCTGCTTGATCTTCTCCTCCACCTGTGGCAGGTAGTGCTCAGGCAGGGCAGGGTGGTGAGGGTACGACACGGTCCCTCCCTCCATAGAACCCCTGGCCCAGGTCTACAGCAAATTTCCCTTGCTTCTCTCATGGTGCTAGGAACAGAAGGGCCTCACTCTCACTACCTGAGCAGAGCCACTGACCCAGGCTTCCACACTGGAGTCTCCCACAGGACACTGACATGGATTTGTTGTTTGTTTGGACTACTGTTGTAATAACCAAACAGAATTAGACAACTACATGTGAGTGTTAAACCTGTGTTCTGTTTTTGTTTGTTTGAGCGAGGTCATGGAGCCCAGGCTGGCCTCAAAACTCACTATATAGCTGAGGATGGCCCTGAACCCTTGACCCTTCTGCCTCCATCTTGCATGACTTATGCTATGTTCACTGAGCGGCAGCCCAGATCCCAGGAAGGGAGGTTTTGCCATGACGAGACAAAAGAGAGCACATGCTTACAGTCCCCACACACTGTAGGCTGAGGCAGGAGGACTACAAAGGAGTATAAAGTTCTGGATTGGCCTCTTTCAAAGAGAGAACCCCAAACCAAAGAGTTAGAGCCAGGATGCACCCCGTTCACCTCTCGGCCCAGGCGCTGCTGAAGCTTGCTCAACTCAAACTCCTTCTTCAAGAGTGACAGGGCCTTGTAGAGCCGCTTAAGGATCTGCAAACAACAGGGGATGGACAGTGTCTGGGAACAGGGACCACCAGAGCCAGAGTGCTGCTCACACCAGAACAAGCAGTCCACACGGAGCCCAGCCTGAGAGCGAGGCTGCTGTTGCTGGCCTGGTGAACAGCACGCCTGTCCTGACGTGGAGGTCACTAGCCATGCTGGTCCCGGGAGGGCGCACTCACATTGGTCTCCTCCAGCACATCCTGCAGCTCATGGGACTCGGCTCCTGTGAGCGCCGCACCCATGTCGCTCAGGTAGATGGGGTTGTCCACCACACGCTGGCCTGCCTGCATCATCTGCAGCACTGACTCTCTGCAGGGAAGAAGGTGGAGTCAGAGAACTGCCTGCGACCCCCACCCCCACCCCACTCTGGCTTTCGTGACAGCCAGCTCTGCCTATGTGGTTCACGGGGGTCACAGAACTGGCACCGAGTGGCAGTCCCTGCCCAGCCTAGCTCTGCAGACACTGACCTGTACAGAGGATTCAGAGCAATGATATCCCGAATGGTCTTCACAATCTCTGCAGTCAGGGCCTGGCAAGTGGGGACCATGGCAGTCATGAGATCGAAGAGAGCCTCCCATCCCAGCCAACTACCACCCAGCAGAGCCAGTGAGAGGGCTCAGAGGATGAAGGCGCTTGCTGCCAGGCCTCATGACCTGAGTTCCATTGGCGAGCTCCACACGGTAGAAGGAAGAACCAACTCTTAGCCTCCCAAAGGTCAACCTCTGACCTCCATGTGCACACTGGGGCACATAGGGTGTTACACCAGCAATCCTCCTGCCTCAGCTTCAAGGTCCTGGGGCAACACCATAGCCAGGCAGAACAACACCCTGCCTAGTGTCTACTTCCCAAATGAGTTCACCAGAATGGTGGTGGTGGCAGCCTCGCCTGTAACCCCAGCGCTCGGGAGGTAGAGGCAGGCCTGGTCTACAGAGAGAGTTCCAGGACAGCCAGGGCTACAGAGAAACCCTGTGTTCAACAATCCTCCCCCAAAAGAACGAAACCAGGGCAAAGGGAGCATCCACCCCACACAGGTCAGTGCAAAGCCTAATAGGAACATTACTCTAATTGAAGCATGTTCTAGTAAACAGAATGATCCCTCTACAAAATGATTTCACAATTCCAGCCTCAGCCCTGAGGCTGCTGCTCTCCACACAGCCCCAGCCCAGAGCTGAAGTCACCAAGCGATTCCAGCGCTTCTTCCACAGAACTCAGCCCAGAGGCATCTTCCGCTAGCTCCAGTCAAGCACAAGCAACAAGGAGCAGTACCCATAAGAGCCTGTTCCCTTCCGATACGGCCAGCAACACTGGGCACATTCCAGGCTCAGGCTAGCTTGGCTAACTGTCCTGCTGTGGGGACCTTGAGGAAGGCAGGACAAGCCTCCATTTGGGGGTCAACAGCCAAGGCTTACTTCTTCCATGCTTCATGGAGTTGTGAGAGAGGCAAGGGGTAGGCGCTCCACAGAATGCTAAAGCCTGTACATGGTGGCCATGAGATGAGATGGGATGGAATGGGTTCAAATCCTGCCTTCTCAGTGAAGAGGAAAGGGCCCAACCTGGCCCTGCCCACCTGCCCAACATCTGGGCAGGTCATCCCAGGTGACTGCTGCTTACTTTCACTTCCTCTGTGACCTGGAATTCTTCATGGTCCACGTTCTCAACCTCCACCATGAGCACTTCTTTGGGTGTGTCTTCGGTGGCCTCGGTCACCACCTCCACTTGGGGCCTGGAGCCCTGCTCCTCCTCCACATCTTTCTTGCCCCGCTTTAGCTTCCTCCTGGACTTTTGTTTGTTCTCTGCCTCTGCCTCTGCCTCTGCCTCCGGTCCCTCAGGCTCCATCTCCAGCTGTCGGCTGATTCGAATTCTGCAGGCAGACAGACAGATGGGCACAGAGGGAGCCAGGACTGCAGAGCTGTGTGTTAAAAGTCCCTGTGGCCTCAGGGTCTTAAAAAACAAAACAAAACAAAAAACCCAAGAAAACAAAGCAAACTGGAAAGTGTCACCAACATTGAGGCTCAGTAACAAGATGCTGTACCCCAAGACCTAAAGCTGTCAGGTCAGGTCAGGGCAGAGGCCCCTTTTGTGTGCTGACAGCATGTCTCATATCCCGCACTGCGGCCTATACCTTCTGTGGCCTGTGACAATCATGCGCAGCTTGTCCCCAAGGTCTTGCATCTCATGGATCTGAGCGAATGTTCCTGTGTGGTAGATCTCATCCAGGCTCTCCACCACTTCGGACTCATTGCTGAGGGAGACACAAAGGCACATTGGCAGGACCGCTGCAGTGTGCAGCAGGTGGCTCAGGCTGAGGGTCGGAGGAAGACAGAAGCACCTCTACAGGTCACTACCAGAGACCTGAAGCAGCCGCCTGGGTTCACTTCCCCACACAGACAACACAGAGGTCTCTTTTTCACAGTATTGGAAAGTGCTCCCCACTAAGCCACGCCCCAGTGTGCTAGGCTCTTGGCCTCCCCCTTGGCTCCTTTTAGCTCAGTGTGAACAGTTCAGACTACAGTCTGGTGGAGGGAGGGTGAAGACTCACTTGTCGTCTCTCTTTAGGAAGACGCCCACATAGGGCTGAGTCAAGCGGACTTTCCGTCTCAGGAGCTCCACCAGCTTTTTATTTTTAACCTGCGGGAGAGTGACAAGTGAGGCCCCAGGGACGCTACACACCCAGCACCAGGAACGGACTTAATGTCCAGCCACACAGTCAGTGCTGCTGGCAATGTCACAGCTTCATTACTGTCACAGACCTGGAGTGATGCTGTCCACTCAGGATTCCTGGCACCAGGGGTGGCACAGGCAGGAGGCATTAGAGTTTAAGGTAAGCACGGGCCACACAGTGAGACTCAGGCCAAAACAAGACCACAGGGACCTCCTGCCATTCACAGCACCACACCCCGCAGCCAGGCAGCTTCCTCCCAGCCTTCACGAGCACCATTTCCTAGCCATTCTGTTCAGGTACTCAGTAATGACCTCTTCTACTGCCGTTAGCAGGTATCAATTAAAACTGAGCATGGGCCAGGCATGGTGGGCACACCTTTACCCCAATATTCGGGAAGTAGAAGTGGGTGGGTCTCTGTGAGTTCCAGGCCAGCCTGTTTTTAAAAAAATAACAAAAACAAAAGCCACGTGCAGTAGAACACACCTATAATCCCAGAACTCAGGGAGGCAGCCACAGGCGGATCTCTGAAAATTCAAGGCCAGCCTGGTCTACAAAGGAAGTCCAGGACAGCCTAGGCTACACAGAGAAACCCTGTCTTGAAAAACCCAATCAAGCTCTTCCAGCTTGATAGCGCTTAGAGGCACTCAGTATTTGCCGTGCCATCACCGGCTCTCCTACAATACAGCCTCTAACAAAACCAGGCTGTCCCGAAGCCCTGGCAACAGGATTGTTTACCTGTACACAGAAGGTTGGGAAAGCACCTAAATCTGCATGTGGTGTTTGCCCGGTAGACTTTGAGGGGTTCGAGCTGTGAGACCTAAAGTCCTTATGAGACTGTGTAAGACAAAGAATCATGAGAACAGGGCCTAGGTGGTTCCATGTGTACCAAGCATGTGTGTGACAGGAACAAGCGGGCTTTCCTTATTGACGAGCAGAAAGTCATTGTCCAAGTCTTGATAGCACCAGCAGAGTCAGAAAGCAAAATAAATATGCAGCCTTTTAAGTAATAAAAGTCAAGACTTGGTAAAAAAAAAAAAAAAAAAAAAAAAAGGAAAGAAAGAAAAGGAAAAACAAAACAAAACAAACAAAACACCAAATCAAAAACCAAAGCAGTGGGCTGACTAGGTGGCCCAGAGGTTGTTGTTCATGTAGACCTGGGTTCAATTCTAGAACTCACACAGTGGCTCACAACCCCAACTCAAGCTGCAATGGATCCAACAGCCCCTTCTGCATTTCATGGCATCAAGCATACACGCGGCGTATGTGTAGGAAACTACTCATACACATAATATACCTACATACACACACTTGAGGACAGATGAGACTTGTGGCCTTTCTCTCCCCAGTCACTCGGTTTAGGCTCTCCTGGGATGCACGGCACAGTTGACACTAACTTGGAACTCCAGGTGATCCTCCTGCCTCAGGTTCACAAGTGTAGTACTTACGGGGATGTCACCACACCCAGCTCATCTGTGTAGCTCTGATATAGCACGGCTGAGGGCAGGCCCGACACCCTTCATCTCAGTGTTTGGGCTTCTTTTGTCTGAGACAGGTGTCACACTGGAGTCCAAGCTAGCCTGAACTCTTGACAACCCTAATCCATCCTCCCATGTGCTAGGATTATGAATGGTTAGTCAGTACTACTCCCAGATACGTGGGAATTTGTTGTTTGAGATAGGCCTGTGGTATTAAATGAGAATGGTTCCCACAGGCCCATGTTTTTGAATGTTCAGTCCCCAGTTATAGGAACCAAACCATTGGGCAGGTTTGAGAGATGTGGCCTTGTTGGAGGTACACTATTGGGGGTGGGCTTTGGGGTTTCTCTCTACCTGCAACTCGTGGACCAGATGCAGCTCTCAGCTACTGTCCCAGTACCTGTCTACTGCCACACTCCCTGTGTTCTTAAACTGGAAGCAAGGCCCCAATTAGATACTTTATTTTAAAAGTTGCTGTGGTCATAGTGTCTCCTCACAGCAATAAAACAGTATCTCATGTAGCCCATGCTGGCCTCCAACTCACCTTGTAACTAAGGATAACCTTGAATTCCCAATCATCTTCCCATCTCCTAAGGATGACAGTATTTGACTGTACATGCAGTTTATGTGATGTTGGGGACATTACCCAGAGCCTCATGCATGCTAACTGAACACTCTACACAGAACCCTAGCCAGTCCCCAGAGCCACCCCTGTACACTTAAGAGGCCAAGGACAGCCTGTGAGTCTGGACTTTCTAAAAGCTAAGCTGTGCTAAAAATAAATAAAACAATAAAACACAACCTATTCACTGGTTCTCGGGAATCAGCTGTAGTTCTCTGCTGGACTTTGACAACTGGGTGTTGGCATCTTCATCTTCCTGACTTTGGTCATTTATAAGGTGAAACCAAGAGAAAACCACACACCAGTGTCTCACGGCACACCCTTGATGGCTAGCTTGTAGCTGCAGACAGGGCTGTGCTTGAAGATCTGTGTCTGTGCTCTGGCACCAGGGCACACCTATTTCCACTGCAAGGTTAAGGGACCAGGTCTGGGCAGCCCTGGCCCCGGAAGCCTAGAGAGTGAAGGGGAATCTGGAATGGGCCTCCAGGGCAGTTCTGCAGTATCAGGACCTTCCAGGCATGGCAACTCCTGTAAGCAAGACAAGGTCAGGAACCCCCTCCAAGCAAACAAAGAGCAGAGGCTCACAACTCAGTCACTCAGGGCCAGGGGTGGGGCACCCGTGGCCCAGAGCTGGGGAGGTGGAGGACAGGCTTAAGATCAGGAACTGAAGGTCAAGTTCAACTACATAGTGAGCGGGAGGCCAGCCTGGGCTACATCAGATCCTGCCTCAACCAAACCAAAAGCCTTTACACACAGGCCTACGTGTGACTTCCATAAGCGCCCCCTGACTCTGTGACAGGAACATCTATTCTGTGTATTTCTCAGATGAGGAAAACCAGTCAGGGGATGGTGCCATGGGACCCTACAGAAGGTGGCTGGCTGGTGTGTGTTCTTCCACCAAATGGACAACATGAATGAAGGGCCCTGAAGCATGGGTGAGAAGGTAGATGGAGGAGCTCTCTCTGACCCTCCCATCTGTGCTGTCACCTGTCCCTTTAAGACTTGGTAGAGCCAGGAGAAGGGAGAAGAGGCTGCAGAGTGGACGTGGCAGTGACTCACTGTATGACCTTGCTGCTAAGTTAACTGATAACCACTGGCCTCCATAGACTCTGCTTTCCAAAGTTTAAAAGGAGAAAAAACACAAAACATAGCGGGTGGCTGATTGGTAAATTCCCTACTTTGAGAAGTCTCTGGTTTCTGTTGATTTCATCATCCTGTTCCTTCCCCCTCCTGCCTCATGGCTCCTTAATCTGGAACCATCAGGATCAACTTCCTGCACTGGAATTTTCCTCCCTCAAGTAAAAGACTTTTAACTTACTTTCTTCACAGAAGTAAATATCAGCAAATGTCAGGGACACTGTTGAAAAAAAAAAATCCTATCCTCTTCCTTTGGTAAGCCACTCAGACCTCAGTCATTCTGGCCTTTCTCCTACTCCTAGAATGTAGTATCCAAAGCCTGTAACTTTGTATCCCCACTCCCAACTGTGCCTGATACCTAAAGGGATAAGGGTGTGAACAGTTCAACAGGTGCTAGCCTGGGTTACATAAAACCCTGTCTCAAGACAAAAGATACACAAGACTGTCTCGATAAATAAACATGATTGAACATGGAAGGCTCAGGTGTTAGAAAAGTTTCAAGATGGGAGGGAAATGACTGTATTCTGCTGCTAGTCGGACTGCGATTTCTATCACCAGAGGGTCCTATGATCATGAATTTTAAACCAATTCCGGCGGAAGGACCCAAAAAAAGGAGAAATTAGTGTCAAATTAGCCACCAAGGACTTCGGCATCCTCCTGCCTCAGACTCCCGAGTGGTGAATTGACAGGCGGGAGGCGAGCTTCCAAAAGTTTCTTAGACACGAGGGCGTTGAGACCTCTCGGTCCCTCCAGCAGAGCTGGGAACCGCAAGGCCAGGAGGTTGGGGCGCTCTCGTTACCTCCACGATCTTGATAAAGCGCGGGAACACCGGGTTGCGGGTGATGGCGATGAGCGGCAGATACGGAAACACATCCGGGACGGTCATGGGCGTGAGGGCCGTGACGACCGGGCTTTCCCCGCTGCCCGCCGAGGACCCGTCCTCCGAACCGCCCTCGGAGGTCTCGTCGCTGCCACCGCGGCCGCCCGCGTCCCACAGCCCTCGCCACTGGCTCACGCCCGCAGGAACGCGGCCGCCAAGAGCCCAGGGAGTCGACGGGCCACAGACCCGCCGGCCTCGACACAGCCACGACCCAGACGCGCTCGGGACGCGGCCTCTGGTGCCAGAGAGCAGCGGTCGCCATAGCGCCCAGCTCCGCGCAGCGGCCCACAGCCGCACGTAGCCCGTACTCGCCGCCATGGAACTGCCATACTAGCGGCGCGCCGCGCTCACGTCATCTCTGCTCGCCCTTCGGCAACGCACGTGACGACACGCGCGTGCTTCAGGCTGGAGGGGCGGAGCTTGGAGGAGGCGGGCGAGTGGGCGTGGCTAGAGGGGGACCAGGGCTGAGGCTGAATGCCCCAGGTAGCAGAACAAGGAAAAAGCGGTGGGGGCGTGGTCCGGGGGCGTGGCTCGGAGCTGGCCGGGTGGGGGCGTGGCTCGAGGGAGGCCAGTCCAGAGACAAGCTTGGAGGAGGTGGACAGAAAGCGAGACCTGGTGTACTCTGGAGGGAGCGTGACTAGGAGACAGAACCGGCCCCTCCCCGTGCCCGTCCCGGCCGAGCATGCCTTAGAACGGCGCTCTGTGCTCTGTGATCAGGGGTAGCTTCTCTGTACAGCAGGCACAAAAAGGGCAGTGCAGTACACCCTGCTTTGTAACTTTAGTCTTCGCGGCGTGCACTGCAGATACACAACAGGGTTCGCTACAGCTCCGCGGTTCCATCTTCCTCGTTCCACACTGTAGGAGGCGCCCCTGGAGGGCTTTTGCCTCTCTCCAGTCGGCACGATGTGCGCCTGCGCGCCTGCTCAGCGTTACCTGTGTGGACAGGCGCCCATGAGGCCCACAGCAAAACGCTAAAGCTCTGAGGACACGACCTAAGAGACCCTGCGTCCTTACCCAGGCTCCACAAAGCAAGGGCTGGACTTTCTGCATGCCCAAAGCCCTGCTTCCACCCCACGTGTGCTCACGCCCGGAATGTGACTTCCTTATTTGCGCATGCTCACGATGTAGACTTCTGGAGATGGGAGACTGGGTGCTAACTTTCGGGTTGGAAAAGTGCGTTATCTGCTTCCATGTTCCGTCTGCTCGCTCCTTCCACTTACTTCTGAGTAGACCTGTTGGGCTTTTAGGGGGATTCTGTTCCAGAAGCTCAAAAGGTCCTGCTAGAGTCCATGCCCGCGTGCACACGCCCAGACTGGAGTGGGGCAGTTGTGAAGAGGGCTAACCTCAGGTTCTATGCGCATGCTCACTCTTCCTCAAGCTCCTTGGCCGTTTAGGGGGGGTGTTATGTGTGGAGAGCCGGGCAAGATGCTGATGCTGTTGCTAGCCGCCATGGCCGCCATGGTCCGGGCTCAGCCGCTGTGCCGGTGCGATTGCCTCACGGGGATGGGATGCTTCTAGAGCGGGACAGGGCTGGTCATGTTGGAGTCGTGGCCTGCTCTCGATTGTAGGAATGAAACGTGGCACACCGCTAAAACCCCATGCTGGGTGTGGGACCAAGGCCGTGGGCACTCCTAAAACCCAAGTTCCTCGTGGGCAGTCTGCAACCTATCCCACCTTCCATCCTAACCTGGCTCAGAAGCTCTTGAGGCTGGCCACGTGCAAGCTGGGCAGTGTGCTATGCATGGTGTCACAGTTAGTGGTGTCCCTGACTGCTGCCATGCGATTATGTCTCAAGTGTGTTGCTGCGTCCTCTGGGGACCTCGGGTATTAGGCCCTGAGTTCTGGATCATCTCTAGAGTCCGGCAAGGTAGTTTTACGGCCAGCCTGGGCTACATCGCTAGTTGTGTCTCTGAATAAAAAAATATCATCCCGCCAGGCGCTGTGTCACAGAGCACGCTTGTAATCACAGCAATCAGGGTGGAAGAGGCAGGTGGATTTCTGTAAATGTGAGGCCAGCCTGGTCTACAAAGTGAGTCCAGGATAGCCAACCCTGTCTCTAGAAAACCACACACACACACTCCCTCAGCCTTCCAATTAGCGAGAGGACAGGTGACAATACCACCCTCTGTGTGCCCCAGTTCATTTGACGATTTCAGTAACTGTTACTTAACATTCAAGCATATCTTCTGCAAAGAGCCACAGGGAACCTGGGAAGTGGAGCTGCACCAGACAGGTGACTGGCCCCACCCAAGAGGAAGCTGTTTGCTGCAGAACAGCAAACGCACAAAGTAGGGAAACTCAAGAAGCGCTTGCGGAAGACAGCTGCTGGTGTGGCTTGCTCTGGAGCTCAGTGGGCTGAGGCTGAGCTCAGTGGCCTGGGCCTGGGCCACCGCCAGCGCCTCAGAAATCTGGCGGGCAGCACAGGCCTGTCGTCACTGCAGCAAGGATGCAGAGGTGGGAGGGCTGGGAGTTAGAGGCCAGCCTGTGCTCCTTGCTCAGCCTGTCTCTGAACAAACAGTGAGAGGAACCTGAGGAGCCCCCATAGCATCCAGGCTCTGCATTGGCACTGTGCATGGGCTAAGATCAAAGAGAGCCCGAGCAGGGCAGGGGAAGCCTCCTTCAGCTGGATCTGGGGACAAGCTGGGAATGTTAGGGCCGCTTAAAGGTGTTTTTGAGCCTCTCTTCTGAGACAGGTTTTCTCTGTGTGGCCTTGGCTGTCCTGAAGCTCACTCTGTAGACCAGGTAGACCAGGCTGGCCTCAAACTCACAGAGATGCACCTGCCTCTCTCTGCTGGGAGTAAAGATGTGTTACCACTCCTGGCTAATTTTTAAAGTTGTGTGGTGTGTGTCTGCATGTGTGTGCGCACACGTACCCGTGCAGAGGAGTGTGAGAAGTCGGAAGGCAGTTTTCAGGAGTCAGTTCTCTGTACCGGAACCAGATTCAGGTAGCAGGCTTCTCAGCGAGCCCTTTTATGGAGCGAGGCCACAGGTCCGATGTTTGTGGAGGTCTGGGGACAACCCTGGACATACTTCTTTCCTGTCACCTTGCTTAAACTGGGGTTTCTTTGTTCTGCTTGCTGCTAAATACGGCAGGCCCTTACCCTTGAGCCTCTGTGGAATCTCCTGTTTTTGCTTCCTGCCTCTGTGGTGCTGAGCTGACAGCACCCTGCCTGTCTCTTACATAGTTCTGGGGACTGGGGCAGGAGCTACCTCCCACCAACCTCCAAGGCTGTAGGACTCCCAGAACCCCTGAAGCACCAAGCCTGCCTGCTGTGTCGTGTGTCCAGAGGCATCACAGCACCAGAGATCATGATGAATGTCAAATGGACTTGAGGGGCTGAGAGATGGCTCAGCGGTTGGGTGGAGCACTGGCTGCTCCTGCAGAGGACCCAGGTTCGGTTCCCAGCCCCCACCCAGAGGCTCTCACTCACCTTTGACCCCGACGCCCTCTGCTGGCCACCTCAGGCACAGCATGCCTGCGGTGTGCAGAGAGACTGCAGCCGAAACATCCATTCACATGAAGTAAAAATTAAAAGGGCAGTAGGAAAACATTTAAAAACAGGCTAAATCAGAAGGCAATACCTGACTGTCGGCTGTGTGTTTGAATCCCTCCAGGCCGCGCACAGTGAGGACAGGGAAGATGTTTGCTTCCGTGCCGCAAGCCGAAGGGGTACGTGGTTCCTCGCACAAGCCAATATGACCACATAGCGAGCACCTTGCTTTTTCTTTCTTTTTTTAACTTTTTATCGATTCTTTGTGAGTTTCACATTGTGCACTGCGGTCCCACCATCTCCATCTCCACACTCTGGCCCTGCGACCCCCCTCCACCAAAACTAAAACTAAAAAAATAAAATTTACCAAGGAAGCCGAGGTGTGTCACAGTGTGTCCCACAGCACACCCTTTTGCGCTCGCAGCTTTCCTTGCGAACATTCACTGCAGTGAGTCACTGGCCTGGCCCGAGGCCTCTGGCTCCTGCTGCTCTGTCAGTGCTGGAGCCTCACTGGGACTCCTAGGACATCCTGCTGTTGCCCTGTCACGGCGATCGTGCAGCTTTGGCTCTGCAGGACCTGCCTTCACAAAGGCAGCCCACGGATGGGGTAGATGTTGGGCTGGGCTAGCTCTCCTAAGCTGCCCAGGTGACGTGCCATCTCACCGGCTCAGACACTGAGCTCTGACCCTCCTGAGTACGGAGGGGCGGGCCTGCTCCTCCTGGCTGACGCTGTGCTCTCTGCAGGACATGCTGTTCTACGCCTTACCCACCACACTCGTGATCAAGAACTTGTGTTCCAGTAACCTTGTCCTGTACCTAGGGTGAGCAGTGCCCTCCCTGACCCTCCCCCACCCTCCCCTTTGTCCTCCCCTCCCCCAGTTTTCCCCCCTGCCTTCCCTTCTGTCCCAGCCTCTCTTTCCTTATCGGTCAACCATCTCTGGCCCGCAGGGTATACAGCTGGGCTGGGCGGGAACGTGCAGAGGAAGGCCTGGGCACTAGCAGAGCCCCTCTGGGGATAGGCGCCAAGCCCTCAGCTTCTGCCCATCACAGATTGACAAAAAATATATAGATTTTTACACCTGGCTTAAATTGTTTTAAAACTGCACTTACTTCTTTGTGTGTATGCCTGAGTATGCCATAGCACCTGTGTGGAGGTCAGAGGCCAGATTACAGGGGTCACTTCCCTCCTTCCGTCCTGTTCAGTCGGGCTTGGTGGCATGGGTTTTAACGCGCATGGGACTCTTATCGTCCCTATTCAGCTCTGAAGTGCCAGGACAGCAGGCCTGTGCCACCCCCTTGCCTGGGCTATTTCATCTGTGGTCTTTTTTTTTTTCTTCTATGACTCTGTCATTAAAAAAAAATAATAATAAAAGAGCAAACAGGTAGGCACACTGTACATTATACTGTATGTGGGTGAGCCTGGCCATGGGGAGCTGGGAAGAGAGCTGCCCACAGCCTGAGGAGCCTCCTGATTCCACCTTTCCTCTTGGTCGCAGGCAGCAGGTTTTCATGTCGAAGGACAACTTTGAGACCAGCCTCCCACCACTCGTCATTCCCAAGTCAATGAAGGTAGATACCTCCTCAACCTGTGACTCCCAAGTGCGTCCCACTGAGAGGAGACTAGGGGCAGCCGGGAGCTCTTCTACTGCGTGCTCTTAGAGATGCTGAGCCTCAGGGATGAAAGACCCAGTTCATCCCAGTTCTGATAGTGCCCCGCCCCTCCACCCCACCTCCGGTAGAGCCCCGCCCCTCCGGCCTCTGCATTCATCCCTGTAATAATTCTTCCTTTTTCCTTTTCTTGTTCCCTTCCCTTCGAATATTTATTTGATGATTTGTTATTTGTGTGTATCGTGTTTTGTCTACATTCTTGTCCCTGAGCCGCTTGTATGCCTGGTGCCCAGGGAGACCAGGGGAGGGTGCTGGATTCCCTGGAACTGGGCTAACTGCGGAGAGCCTCTGTGGGTGCTGGGCACCAATCCTAGGTCCTCTGAAACAGCCGCCAGTGCTCTTAGCCAGCGAGCCATCGCTCCGGTCTCTGTTTTGCTGAGAAGGAAGAGGATGCACGTAGCTCAGCAGAGACCAGCTTTGCCTTCCTGACTTAGCACCTAGGCAGATGACGGCAGACCCAGATCCAAGTGTGGAAGGAAGAAGCAAGTGAGTTAGTGGCCAAGGAGACGGCTCGGTGAAAGTGTCAAGATGCACAGAGAAGCGTGGTGTACAGAGAGGGAAGAAGGAGGAGCCTGGGGCTCACTAGATACCAGCCCAGCCCAACAGAGAACTCCAACTTCAGAGAGACCTGATGGCAGAATATGAAACCAGAGAAGCTCAGTGGTTAGAGCCCTGGGTTCCTCCCCAGCACCCACATGGCAGCTCACAACCACCTCTTACTCCTGCCCCAGGGTATCTGATTCCCTCTTCCTGCCTCTTAAGTACCCCAAGGCATGTGCCAGACACACATACCCATAAAAAAAGGATCCTTTTAAAGAGATGTTTGTGTGTCTGAGTAACTCATGCCTGCGGTGCCTTCGGACACCAGAAGAGGGTAGGGTCCCCCTGGAGCTGGGGTTACAGGTCTGTGAGTGAGTTTCAGGTGGGAAGAGCCACCTTAACTTTAGCAGGGGCCACCACCCCATGGGCTGGGGTCCTAGACTGAATCACAGAGAGCAAGGCGGGCAGCCACCCCGGCCTGTGCTTCCTGACCGCAGCTGTGGCATGACCGGACCAGCTGCCTGGTGGCCGACGTCATGTGCCCCCGCCCCATGGACCTCGGGGCGTCCTCTCTGTGAGCCTGAAGGAACCCTCCACCCTTCAGGTGCTCGGTTCGGATGTTTTGTCACAGTGCGTGTCATTATTCTTAGGTGGGAGTGGCATCAGTCACAAGCGCTCAGTTTACTGTCAATGAAGGAGTGATCTTCGTGGTGAACAGAAAAATCTACACTTACAGTTACTTCGACAACGTCTGGAGTCAGCCGCCAGGTGACTCCCAGCCTTCTGTTGCCTGTCCACGCACGTAGTCTCGTTTTGCCTCATGTAACCCGGCAGGCCTTGAGCTAGCTATGTAAGCAGAATGACCGTGACCTCACACCCCCATGCTGGTTTGGCAGGCATGTGCCACCGAGCCTGGTTTGTTTGGTGCCGGGGTGGAACCCGGGGCCTGTGCATGCTAAGCGAGACAGAGCTCTGCCCATTGAGCCACAGCTCCACTCCTCAGTTCCGTGGGCTTTGTCTGTCCTTTTATTGTATGTGCTTTGATGTTTGCCTACATGTCTGTCTGCGCATTGCTTGTTTGCAGCGCCCATGCAGGCCAGTAGAGGGCATCGGATCCCCTGGAGCTGGAGTCCCACAGGCTGTAAGCAGCCATGTCGGTGCTGGGAACTGAACCCAGGGCCTGGGACAGCTCAGCCAGTGCTCCTCAGCCCTGAGCCAGCGCTCCAGCCCCCAGCTTTATTTGTTGTTGTTGGCTCTGCTTTGAGGAAGGGCATCACTGTGCAGGGCAGATTGGCCTCGGACTCAGTCCTCCTGCCTCAGCCTTCCATCTGGGTAGCAGGCATGTGCTGCCATGCCTGACCTAATGGTTAACTTTGGAGAACTAGAAGCATGCAGCCGGGTGTGTTAGCACCCTTTGGATGCAGAGGCTGGAAGAGCTTCACAAGTTGGATGTTGACCGGGGTTACATACCAGTTGTAGGCCAATAAGTTCCTGTCTCAAAAGCAAAAACGAGGGCACTGGAGACTCATAGCTGCCTATAGCTCCATGTCGAGAAACCCAGCACCCTCTTCTGGCCACTTCAGGCACCTGTGCTATGTACACACACACACACACACACACACACATATAAGTTCCTGTATAAAATTCATATATACTTATAATGCATACATTTTAACATATATCTTCCCTTCAGGTGTATCGGGACCTGTCTCACACGTTAGTGGCGACACTTGTTGTTTTCAAAACTCCTTTTGCCTGGTGAGTTGGAACCTTACATAGTAAAGGCACGCTACTCTAAATTCAAGTACTTGGGAATGACCTAGGAACAGAGGCTGTGGAATGGTAGCCATTGGCGGCATCCCTTCCCCCAGACTCACAGGAAGGCTGGCCCGGGAGGTGGGGAGAGCTGCAGATCTCTCGCGGGGCCGACCAGGCAACAGGATCTAAAAGTCTGCCTTTTTTCATTATTATTATTGTGTGTGTAATGTTTTCTTGGTTTTTGAGGCAGGGTCTCACATAGCCCAGGCAAAATATGACCCAGAACTCTCAGTCCTCCTGTCTCCACCTCCCAGGAGCTAGGGTGACAGGTGGGACCCCCACATCCAGCTCACACTGCTTTATACTCCCTCCCTCCCTCCCTCCCTTCCTTCCTCCCTTCCTTCCTTCCTTCCCTCCTTCCTCCTTCCCTCCTTCCCCCTCCCTCCCTCCCTTTCTCCTTCCCTTCCTCCCTCCCTCCCTTCCTTCCTTTCTTCCTCCTTCCCTCCTTCCCCCTCCCTCCCTCCCTCCCTCCCTCCCTCCCTTCCTTCCTTCCTTCCTTCCTTCCTTCCTTCCTTTTAAATATACAGGTTCAGGAGGTAAAGTTCCAGGCCAGGTGAGTTCTAGGATAGCCAGGGCTACCTAGAATCTGTCTCAAGAAGAGAGAAGGAGAGAGAGGGAGGGAGAGAGAGAAAGAGAGAGGAAGGGAGGGAGGGAGGAAGAGAAAGGGAGGGAGGGAGGGAGAATGGTTGACCCTCTCAGGGTGCAGCTGGTGGCCCACATCTGGGCAGGAACAGCGGGACAGACAGAGCCCCACCCAGGACTGAGTGTTGACAAACGTTGGTTGTTGGTGATAGCAGTGGCTGCTGTCCATCGGGAAGGTGGTCTTTTCTAGGCCCCTTCACCTTTCCTAACGGCTTTTAGATTCCTTCTGCCCCACTCTGTGCCCCGAGGGTGTGGTGTCCTTATGTGCCCTGTCGCTCATTCTCAGCGCCTGGTGCCACAGTGAGCCCACGTCCTCTGCTGCTCATTGACAAGAAGCCTCCCATGGCCGGGGCTAAGAGCAATGTCTGGCTTTGGCATAAATGGGTGTCAGGAGATAGTCCGGCCTTGCCAGTTGAGCTAAAGGGTGGTCTTGGGTTCCACAAGCCTGTGACCCCAGAGTTCCGAG
Source organism: Meriones unguiculatus (assembly GCF_030254825.1). NCBI lineage: Eukaryota > Metazoa > Chordata > Mammalia > Rodentia > Muridae > Meriones > Meriones unguiculatus. The sequence continues at coordinate 19,980,735 of NC_083364.1, forward strand.
CAAGGGTCAAACTCAGGCTTGGGCTTCCCTCCTCCTGTGGAGCAGGCCCCAGATCCAGGAGGAGCTGTCACTCGCCCTAGGACAGCTGTGACCCAAAGGTCACAAGTGGCGCTGTTGGGTGATCCCACCACCGCTTTTCTTCCGCCTGCGACCCACACAGCACCTGCTGGCTGTGAAAGCCAGCCGGCAGGTGCAGGACGTGCTAGGGCTGGTCAGTGTGGCATGCAGTAGGAAACCGGAGGCCTTTTATGTGTCATGCTAAGATCTCCAGATACTCGGAGGAGGGCAGGCAAATCGGTTGATTTTTTGAACCTTGAAAAGTCTGGCATCCATCCTAGAGGAGGAACAAACGCGGCCATCAGTGTGGTGTGGGATGAGGTCTGGGGGTTCTAACAGCTTTTCTCCTCCGAAAGTTCCACTAGGTGGGTTTTCCAGAGAGGGGTCTTCCCAGCACCCCATCCCACTGGGCCAGTGCAGAAACCCTTCTGGGAGGAGCCTGAAACAGACCTCACACTGTAGCTTATAGCTGACTTGTGGGTTTTACATTTAGTACTTTTGAACTTTGGTTTACTTGGGAGGGGTCATTGACCCCGCCCAAAGTGAAGCCATAGGTAAGGGGTATAAGCAAGGCGAGGTGAAACCACCAAGCTAGACCCTGCCAGGGGCAGAGAAGCGGTTTACTGGGGAGCACTCCGCCGAGCTACCTCCCTGGAGTGCAGAGCAGCAGCCTGGCGGGTACGCGCACGGGTTTTACCTGAGCAGGAGGGTGGGTCGCTGAGCTCACCCAGGCTGTTTGTGTTAATCGAGAAGCAGGTGCGCTCTGTACAAGCTGACAGTTAGAGACAAGGAAGGAAAGTGACACTCTCCTGACAGAGGAGCGTGCGTCATAGGATTTCTGAGGAATGCTGAGCTTCTGCTTACCTGGTAAAAATATGCTCTGGATTGGGCCTAGACTACCATCTTAGGCCATTGTCCACAGTGATGCCATTTTGGGGTCCTACTATGTGACCTAACAAGGGGAAGCTACTGTCCAGAAATGTCCATTTCCACAGAACTGTCCTTCATTCAGCTCTCTGATAGTCACCCCAGAGATGGGAGACCACCCACTTCTGTAACGTCCTTGTTTTAAAATATGTCCTACTTACTGTCCTGTTGCTGTCCTTAGACAGCATGGCCAAGGCAAGCTCTAGAAGAAGGAGCTTGTTACATTTTCAGAGGGTCAGTTCATGGCCGTCACGGTGGGAAGATGATAGCAGCAGAGAGCTCACATCCTTATTTGCAAGCAGGAGACAGGGAGAGAGCTGACCGGACCCCACCAGGGATGTGCCTCCCCCACAAAGGCCACACCTCCTGATCTTTCCCAAACAGTTCCACCAACTGGGGACCAAGGCCCATGAGCCTCCAGGGGCCATCGCCATTCAGACAGCACAGCATTTGAATGGAGGCGCACAGAGGGTGGTAGCCTTGGGGCTTTCATCTGCCTCACAACTTCTGTTTGTGTGCTCACCCTTCTACCCTTTGCAGTGCTGAGTCATTTGGCTGTTTCTCCTTTCTCGATTGTTAAAGGCAAAGCTGCTGTGCCAAGCGCAGTGGCCCTCCTCTGTTGTCCCAGCTGCTTGGGCAGGGTGTTCATTTGGGATCAGGGATTTGGAGTTAGTACAGTCTGCGTCAGTCAGATGCTCCTATTAGCTGTGGTGTCCTAAGCCGAGAGCCTGTATTTTTGGGGAACGGGGAGGGAAGAATTCTCCCGTGAGCACTTAATTGTATATAGGTGTAGCTGACCTATACTTTGTAGGTTCTTCTTTTTCTTTATCCTTTATCATCCCCCGTTTCACCTCCTATCACTAGATAGGAGAGAAAGAAGGATAGAAGGGAGAGAGGAATTAGAAAAATCCTGAACCTAATTTATTTCCTTCTGTTTCTTCCTTGACCACAGCAACTAACAACGTGACCAACCTCCCTACATGAGCCACAACCACCAAACCTCGCCTCTCGGGGCCTTCAAATTTATGTACCCTCTGAAAAGTTCTCAGAATTCCAAATGCCACAGTCGCAGAACTGACCTGCCGCTGGCAAAACCATGCTTCCGCTAGAGCACGAAGCAAATCAGTCAGCTGCTGCAGGCGGTCTGAGCAGCGCCACATCTCCACACCCTGGGAAAAAATGATCACACATTCTTATGATAGTTCTGTGTTTTTTAAAGAAACCGAAGCTCCCAAATTGTCACCTCATATAGGTTTCCATGGAAACACAGAGTTGTCCCCCTTGTGAACTGGACGCCCAAGAATAGGTCAGTGGAACGAATCCTCAGGTTTAGCCAAAGTGGAGCTTGAATTCCTGACCGTCCTCTTCCCAGGCTCCAGGAGGTGGCCCTGTGCTGGCAGCTGAGTTTCTGTGGTACCTGGGACAGAACCCAGGGCATCGTGCATGCTCGGACAATCCACCACCGAGCATTCCTGTGACGTCTTCACCCTGTTCTTCCCAGGATATGACGAATAAGATGTTTGCATATCTCCAGGGCGGCCCCCTGCCTGGTACCAACGTGTACACCTCTGACAATGGAGGATTCTCCTTCCAGCCCCTGGAGGCTCCAAAACTGGTATGTGGCTGGGGAAGGAGAGTCAGAAGCCGAGTGGAGGTGGCTCTGGGGAGGTCCCGGCCTCGGCCTCCTCCGTTGAGCAGGCAGTGAACACTGCGGGTGAGGAGAGACGGATGTTCGCATCAGTGCTACAGCCACGGCCGGTGGCTCCGGAAGCAGCCTGAGCCCCACTCCTGCAGACCACCCTGGTGGAACACATTGGCTCAGTGTTCTGGCTACTGTTACGTCAGCCGGACAATCTGGAGTCATGTGTGAAGCTGCGTTTGTGGAATGCCTCCATCAGGTTGGCCTGTGAGGTGTTTTCTTGACTAATGATTGATGGTGGGTAGAGGAGGACCCTCCCACAGTGCCACCACAGGCAGGTGGTGCTGGGTGTGTAGGGAAGTAGGCTGAGCGAGCTGGGGTGGGGAGCAGCCACCAGGCGGCGGTCCCCCATGGCCCGTGCTTCAGCTCCTGCCCTGAGCTCATCTGGTGAGGGACTGTGCTGTGGAGCAGTGAAATGAGCCCCCTCCTCCCCTGTTTGCTTTTGGTCATAGCGTTCATCAGCCATAGAAACCCTCCCTGACTCAGGCAGTCATCAGAACCACTTGGGAGGAAGGTGATTGGCAGGAGTGGGAGGGGACATGAGAGGATGAGGGAGGATATGATCAAAGAACGAAACGGACATGGAGGGGAAATGCTACCTGCAATTAATACATGTCAGTAAAAACTGGCAGGCGCCGTGAGGTGGTGGCGCACATCTCTGATGACAGTTCAAGGCAGAGGCAGGCGGATCTCTGTGAGTTCGAGGCCACTGTGTTCTATAGAGAGGGTCCAGGACTGCCAGGTCTACACCAAGAGACCCTATCGCTAAAAACCAAAACCAAAACTGACAGAGGTGGCCATGAGGCATCTGTAGTCATAGCCACTGAGACCCAGCAGGAGGGTTACCTGGCTGCATGAACCCGGGACCAGGCGAGCAAGACTCCAAGTGAGATTTCAAAGACAGACAGACAGACAGACACACACACACACACACACACACCGGCGGCTCTTCCAGAAGACCCAGGTTTTATTTCTGGCACCTGCCAGTGGCTTGCCGCCACCTCTAACTCTCGTCCCAGGCGATCACCCTCTTCTGACCTCCACCAGCACCAGGCATTTGGTGCACAGGCACACATGCAGGCCAACCACGAATACAGAATAGGAAAAAACCGAAACCGTGTCCATTCAGCACTCCAAAAGGAGCCTGTGTTAGGCTTTCTCTGGTGCTCTAACAAAATACCCAGGACTGGGCGAGAGATGAGAAACAGAGAGTCCAGCTTGGGTATGAAGGCACTTGAGAGGCTGTGACAGGAGGATAGCAAATTCAAGTCCAGCCTGGGCTACAGAGTAAGATCCTGTCTCAACAACAACAAAACACAACACAACAGAAACTCATTTCTCATGTTTCTGGAGGCTGGGAAGTCTCACTTCAAGGTACCTGCTGATCCTGCTGTCAAGATGGCCGTCTCTAATTTTAAGAACACTGACTTAAAGATGGCTGCCCTCTAACTCCAAGAGTTTCCTTCTAATGCCAAGATGGCGTCTCAAAGATGTGTCATGAAACTGGGCTGTGGTGGCGCCCGCCTTTAATCCCAGGGCTTAGAAGGCAGAGGCAGGTGGAACTCTCTGAGTTCGAGGCCAGCCTGGTCTACAGGACCAGGACAGCTAGGGCTACACAGAGAAACCCTGACAAAAGGAAAAGAAAAAAAAAAAAGTCTAGCAAAAAGATGTGTTATGAAAAGAAGCTAATGGGAAATGAGGGGAGGGCACATGACAGAAAAGCAGAAGAGAAAGACCGCCAGCCTTTCTGTGAGAGGAAGGCCGTGATGTATGAACTGCTCCTTGTATGGCGAAGGTTTGGACTCCGGTGTGCTATTTAGACACGGGACTCTTGGAGGGTGATGAGATTATTCTGAGTGCTTCGGTTTCATTATTGGATTTGTGTAGTGTGGTTTTATCTTGTGCTCTTAACTCTTTGAAGGACTCCCAATTGCTAGCCAACTGGCCCTTTAAGAATTCTTAGCTGAGCCGGTGTGGTGGCGCACGCACTGCCTGTGATCCCAGCACGTGGGGAGGCAGAGGCAGGGGAATCTCTGAGTTGGAGGCCAGCCTGGTCTACGAAGCGAATCTAGGACAGCCAGGGCTCTGTTACACAGAGAAACCCTGTCTAGAAAAACAAAAGCAAAAAAAAAAAAATTCTTAGCTGTCGGAGCTGCCTGACCCTATGACCTTCAGTGTTGGTTGCCTCTTGGATTTCTGGGAATAGGCTAGGATATTAAAAAAGCCAGCTGAGGCTGCGGGCATGGGGCTAGCAGAGTGGGAGGAGAAGGCGGGTGTGCAGAAGATATTGTTGGGGGACAGCAGAGCCAGGAGGAGCTGAGCTGAGCAGGAGGGCTGGGACGGCTGTTAGTGTTTGGAGCTGCCAGAGCTGGGAACTGGGAGAAGGAGCTGTTTGCTGAAGGGGCTGCTGGGGAGCTGAGGTTGGGAGAAGTGTTTGAAGGGCTGGACTGGAGACTGGAAGGAATGGTTGGGAAAGAAATTGGGTTCGGGTTTCTCTCTCTCTTTGTCTCTCTCTCACTCCCTCCTCTCCTCTCTTCCTTCCTCTCCTACCTAGTGTTTGGGGTGAAAACTAGGGGGATAAAGGTTAAAGAAGAACCCACAGAGCAGCAACTACCAGCTCCAGATTTGGGCTCCCAACTTGATGGTACTCCTGGCAGGCAGAGGAGGCTGAGAGATGGGGAGAAAGAGGCTGACCTGAAAGGGGGTGAGCTCAAAAGATGTAGATCACAGCCCAACCCGTTAGTGCCGCTCTCCTCTGCCTTTCTGTCTCAGGGTCGCTCTCAGGGTTACAAACACTGTGACAGTAAAGCAGCGTCAGCAGGAAGGAGCTGTCCTCCTGAAGCTCTCAGGTCTACTGCCTTAGTGAGGGAGGGAGTCCTGAGCCGGGAGCTCATGTTGCTCACTAGCTTGCTCCCTGTGGCCTGCTCAACCTGTGTGGCTCTCTCTGCTGGGACGGGGGAGGAGTGGCAAATGTCATTTGCTAGGCGCTTAAGGTACTGAGATGCCTCATTAGCAGGGGAGGCATTTCAGAAATCCCAAGAGCTTGCTGGGCAGGTTCTGCCAGGAGAAAGGGAGTCCGGACCTGTAATTTCCCAAAGGTCTACATGATGAGGATGTGGGATTTGGGTTCCCCAGACACTGAGCTCAGTGTGAAATAGCAAACATGACTTTGGCAGAAGGGTTTCCCAACAAGCCTGCTGTCCTATAGCACACAAGGCCATCTGGCTAGGAGTGCCATTGCCCACAGTGGCCTGGGCCCTCCCACATCAATCATTAATGAAGAAAATAAGCCATTTGTTGTGCCTCACACCAGTAGGCTATGCTGAAGAGGGCGAGGCATAGTCCTAGTTGGGGGGCAAGCCTGGGGTACATATTTGCTCTACTGTGGTGGGGCACACCTTTAATCACCAGAAGAGGGCACCAAATCTCATCATAGATGGTTGTGAGCCACCATGTGGCTGCTGGGATTGAACTCAGGACCTTTGGAAGAACAGCCAGTGCTCTTAACCTCTGAGCCATCTCTCCAGCCCCCGGTAAGGGACTCTACAGAAATCTCTTAATGTGGTTTACAAGGAGGAAGTCACTTTAACTGACCCCAAGTGACTCTTTACCAAATGAGCATTCTCAAGCACTGTGCCTCAGAGCAAGCAGAAGCTTGCCCTAGGTGGCCACCATTTTGGACTCTAAGGCATAGCAGTGTTGGTTGCTACATTGTTCTCTAAAAGACAGGCTGAATAGACAGGCCATGCACACAGTAGCATAGCAGTCTTTAGTCTTTTTGTTGTTCTTGACGTTTTGAGACAGGATCTCTCTACATAGCCCAAGCTGTCCTGTAACTGTGTAGCCTAGACTGGCCTTGAACTCACAAAGATCTACCTGCCTCTGTCGCAGAAGTGCTTGATTAAAAGCATGCATCCCCACACCAGTCCAGCAGCCTTAAGTCTTTTTGTTTGTTTGTTTGTTTGTTTGTTTGTTTGTTTGTTTTATGAGACAGAGTTTGTTTCTCTGTGTAGCTCTGGCTCTCCTGGACGTGCTTTGTAGATCAGGCTATCCCTGAGTGCTGAGAACACTCAACAGGCAGGTGCCATGGTTACCAGCTAAGACTATAAACTCTTGACCTTCCTGTTCCACCGCCCAGGTGTTGGGATGACAGAGCAGCTCCTGCACACGCCTGGCTTACGGGATGCTGGCCATGGAACCCAGGGTTTTGTGCTCTACCAACTGAGCCCCAGCCTCAACCACTGGATACTTTCTATCCAGTCAAGACCCCAGAAGGGAGACTGGAGAGATGGCTCAAAGGTTAGAGCAGTGGCTTTTCTTTCAGAGGACCAGAGTTCGGCTCCTGCCATTGCCATCAGACAGCTCACAAACCATCTGTAGCCAGATCCAGCCCCAGGGATCTGGTGCCCTCTTCTGACCCCTGGTGGCAGCTGCACCCGCTAAAGCAGACATACACACTTTAGTAAGAAAGAAGGGGAATCTTTTTTAAGACCTCTACATCAGAGCTGGGCAGTGGTGGTGCACGGCTTTAATCCCTTTAATGCCTCTGCTTAGGGGCAGAAGTGGGCGGATCTGTGAGTTTGATGCCAGCCTGGTCTACAGAGGGAGTTCCACATCAGCCAGGGCTACACAGAGAGACCCTGTCTCAACAAAACAAAACAAACAAAGACTTGGCTGCTCTTCCAGAGGTCCTGGATTTAATTCCCAGCAATCACTCGGTGGCTCTCAACCATCTATAACAGGATCTGGTGCCCTTTTCTGGCGTGCAGGTGGACATACAGACAGGGCATTATAACCATAAAATGCATAAACACATCTTTAAAGAATCTATTTTGTCTTGTGAAAATGTGGGGCTGAAGAAGCAGGGAAATCTGGAAAACAGAGCTGGGTTGTCAGTCAGTGTGATTAGTCACGGGTGTCACCCCTTGTCCTCGACCCCCGTTCGCTCTGGCTGCTGTATTCTGGAGGCAGGAGATTTGCCTTCCTGGGCATGGAAAGTGTAGATTATACTCAGGGCTTAACTACAAGGCACGGTGTTGTCTCCGCTGTTACTGTGTTATGTTACTGTGGTCGACTCTCACCCGCTATCTCCTGTTTTCCCCCACAGGACGCATTTGACGGGACCCTAGGAGGCATCTTCTACTTTCACTCCATGTCTCAGGTGGGGATACTCGTGATCAAACAAGGCTCGGTGAGCACTGCACGGGGCGTGAAGAGCGACCTCAGAGACCCGGGGCCTTGCTGGGGGCTGGAGGGGGCCGGCGGCGGCACTCGGCTCTTTCGGTGGTTTAGTTGATTGCTCTTAGTTACTTTGAGATACAATCTCATATAGATGGCTCTCGGATTTTGCATCCTGCCGCCTCTACTTCCCAAACGATGGCATGGCGCGGCGTGCTAGACCTGGAGGCTGCTTGCTGTATCTCACATGCGCTCTTTTTCCATTCATCTTCCCAGCAGGTACCACCTACCCAGCAAGCCATTTTGGCTAGCCAGCCAGGCAGCCATCCACCCATCTACCCACCGGTTCATCTACCTATCCACCCATCAACTGAGTCATCCACCCGCCCACTCTCCATCCATCCATCCATCCATCCATCCATCCATCCACCATCTACCCTTCATCCATACATCAGCCCACCCATTAACACGCCTACCCATTCACTTATCCATTCACCTGCCCTACAAAACATCCATCCATGTACCCCATCCGTCTACCGATCTACCTCACTGTCCACCTACCTGTTTACTCACCCACACATCCATCCACCCACCCATCCACCTGTCCATCCATCCATCCATCCGCCCACCCCTCCCTCCCTGAGGGCTCTGTGCAGAGCTTCACTGATGATCCAAACCCAAGACAAAGCAGAAAGTGAAGGTGATGATCTGCCCCAACTGGCACTTTTGTTTCCTCACATCCTGGCCTGTGTGTCTGTAGAACTGCAGACAGTCTTTCTTTAGGGGCCTTCCCCACAGGCTGGTCATGGCAGGCAACACTCTCGATCCCTTACCGGGGCAGCTCCAGGAGGAAAGCTGAGCGGTGGTGGGAGTGCATGTAATCGAGGGAGTGCTTTGGGCTTGCTGGCCAAAGGCTCAGCTTTTGACCGGCAGCTCATGCTTGCAGTCAGCTCAGCATGATGACGGTGACCAGGACTACAGGGTCCCACACATCGTCCCTGCAGGCCTGTGTGCAGGGCCTGGAGGAGGAGGGTGCCCGTGCCGGGACAGGGACGCACAGTCATCTCATGCTTTCTGATTGCCGCCATCCCGAGCACCGGGCTTCTGCATCCCGGATGCCATCTCTCTAGAGAGCAAACTTGCAGGGAGCCGGTGCAGGCTTGCTGGGCACAGAGCTCCTCGCTCCTCCCCATGGTATCTTCTCAAGGAATGGGGTACCACATTGAGAATCACAGGTCAGCAGCGTAAGGGCGTTCGCTCGATGCTTTGTGAATTATTGTTAGGCTACTTCCTGTTGATTAGGGGTGTCGGGCTTCTTGGTGCAAACAACTGACCAAAAACCCAAGCAACAAACCACCACACCTCTGGGACGCTAGATTTATGTACCTTCTGAAAAGGCCTCAGAATTCCAAATGTCACACTCTCGCAGAAACTTATCTGCAGCTGGCAAAACCACACCTCAGCTACAACAGGGGGTAAATCCGTGGGGCCAACTCCCCACAGCTGGGATTAAAACAAAAACATATTCTTATGATATTTTCTTTGTCTTTCAAAGAAACTGAGCCCCCAAGATTCTCACTACGTTTCTCACCTTCTCTTTGAAGCCACTAACTGTGCGAGGTGTCATGGGAAATTATAAACAGACAATTTCAATGAACTATGTGCTTTTTGGGTCAGTAGCCAAGGTTTTTCAGAGACCTCTCATGCTCAGTTCTAATCTTTGTAAGTTTTGATGAAGCCAGGTGCAGTGGTGCATGCCTGCAATCCCAGCACTCAGGGAAGCAGAGGCAGGCAGATCTCTGTGAGTTTAAAGCCAGCCTGGTCTGCGAAGCAAGTCTAGGACAGCCAAGGCTACGCAGAGAAACCCTGTATTGAAAAAACAAAAACCAAAATAATAATAATGATAATGTTTTGATGGTATCTACAACTTTTCATTTTCTATGGAAATATAAACAAATATGCATCCCCAATGTAAAACTTTTGCAGGCTTCCATTTTGATGTTAACACATCCTTATAGAATATAGGTTGATTTAATTCCGCAGTTTTTTCTATAACCTGGTGACTCTCAGCTGCTTTTATCTGAAACAGCTTGTACTTTTTGCTGCAGGGACTCGAGTTAGGCACCCAAGGATGTTTCCCAATGGCAAGAAATTGCTCTAGATAGCTCTCTTGGACCTACATTCGTCCAATGGCAGCCCTTACCACATCACCTGGACACCCCAGGAAGCCTGGGCCTTCTTTCTGGTTTATATTTAGAAAACCCATTGCCCTTAGAGATGCCTTATTTACCGTTTTGTTGCAAATGTCCAACTTTTCCACAATTAAAGCACCAAACCTTTTGAGATCTGAGACCTTTAGTGGCGTGTCACAATCTCTTTTCAAATTGACCATACTTCCCACAATTGAAGCAATGGACATTTTGATACGGGAGACCTCAACAGCTTATAGCTTATAAGCAATAGCTTATAGCTCAATAGCTATAGCTTGACCTATTATATTAGCATGGTACACATTAGAATCAATATCCCTTATCCAGTTTTCCATAGGTGCTGCTCCCTCCTTTAATGGTCTAATAAACTTTTTTACATTCAGTATTTGCATTTTCATACACCCAGGTCTCTATCAGCCTGTCCTACATTGGGTTCTGATATGGATTGTTCACAGCTGAGACTAATATTTGTTAAAAAAAAAAATCAGTGAAGGCTTCTCAAGAGCCTTGTGTAATCTTTGTTAACAAGGTGGACCTTTCCCTGGATTGCACAACTTTACCCAAGCTCTTAAAGCTGCTAAGAGACATTGTTCTATAGTAGCATCATCAAATTGGATCTGTGCTTGTAGATCAAAGTACCTCCCTTCAACCAGCAACTGACCTTTTACTATTCATTCTCCTCACTCTATTTTTGCTGTGCAATATTCGTAGCATCTTCTCTCCACCATGTTAACCATTGCAACTGTGGACTGGCCTCTAGTACAGCTGTCACCAACCCTTTCCAGTCTTGGGGAATAATTCTATTTTGAGTACCCCCTTATTTAGAATTTATTTTACATAAGGTGAGTGCATCCCATGTGAAATCATGTCCTCTTTAAAACGATCTATCATTTCTACAGGACACTGTCCTATCATGTCACAGCCTTGCTCCCCACCATTAGCAGGCACATGCTGTATGACTATTGGGAAAGCTGATGGGGATTTATTTCGTAGCCCTGGGCTGCCCCTCCTCCCACTCTGGTGGCATGGTTTGTTTAAGATTGACCCTTTCCCTGAAAATGGGCTGTTTCATCAGACTGTTCTCCAGCCTTTTCAGCTCTTCTCTCACCTGACCACCCTCTGGCAAGGTTTCCTTCCCTTTTTCCTCCTGTGAGAAAGGCCCGCTCTCTTGCCCAGTCACTGGGACTGAGCCTTCTTGTTCTCCCTTTTCCAGTGCCCCTCACCTCCCTTGTGCTTCCACCTCCACCTGCAGTTTTTCCAGTTGCCCTGCCAATTCTGTGACACTTTCGGAAAAGAGAAAGTAGAGAGACCCCTTTCGTTTTCCCATCTCAGCCATTTTTTTGTTTTGTTTTTTGTTTTGTTTTTTTGTTTCTCAGGTCCCTCCATTTCCACCCACAAGTTTTCCAACTGCTCAGCCACTCTTCCACCCTTTTTCTGAAACAGAATATAGGAAGGAAAAACAGAAAATCCCCCTTGTGGGGGGGGAGATACCCCAGAAGTAACAGCCCCAGTAAATTTTTTTGCTGGTGTCTTGAAACGAAATATCCATTCTGGCATTTGAAATCACATTTCCCATTCTGCTTAGCCCCAAGTTGGGCGCCATTTGTAACTGACATTTGCTATTTTGTGGGTTCTTCTTTCTTCTACCCTTCTCCACACTTTTTCCACCCTTTCAACTTCCTAACACTAGATAGAAGAGAAGAAAGGTTAGAGAGGAAAGAAAAGAGATCCCCGAATAAAGTCAAGGATTGGGACAAGGGCGACATCATTTAGACTACTTCCTGCTACTTCCCGGCATTGAGCTCCTTGGAGCATGCTTGATCTTCACCATCAGGATATCTAATTTCTTCTCCTCTTCCTCATTTCTTCTTTTAACAAACCGCAACCATCAGAAACCAACAACAACAGCAACACTCTCATCTCTCAGAGCTCTAGCATTTGTGTACCTGCTGAAAAGTTCCCAGAATGCCAAACATCACACACTTGCAGAAACTATCTGAATCTGGCAAAACCACGCCTCTACCAGAGTACGAGGCCAATCATAGTCAGCTGCTGCAAAGCAGCCCCACGTCTCACCTCTGAGACTAAAACGAAAACATTCTTAACAATATTTCTGTGGGGTTTTTTTTGTTTGTTTGTTTATTTTATTTTGTTTTGTTTCTTCTGATACAGGGTTTCTCTGTGCGGCTCTGGCTGTCCTGGACTCGCTTTGTAGACCATGCTGGCTTCAAACTCACAGAGGTCTGCCTGCCTCAGCCTCCTCAAGTGCTGGCATTAAAAGCATGTGACACCATGCTCAGCTATTTCTGTGTTTTTAAAAGAAACCAAAACTCCAAAATTCTCACTACACAGTAGTGTTTTTAAACTGTATCTTTGGGCTCAGTCAGCAAAATGCTTGACATGCAAGTCTGAGGACCTGAGTTCCACCCGCCAGAACCCAGATAAAAACGTGTGGCAGAGTGGAAATGCCAGAGCTTTGGGTGTGGAGGCAGCAGGATACCCAGGGCCCTCTGGGCCATCATCCTGGTCTAGTTGATGACTTCCATGCCAGTGAGAGACTCTGCCTAAAAAAGAAAACGGCAGAAAACCAGACACACAGGTGGTGCATCCTTTTAAATCCAGTGCTCCGGAGTCAGAGACAGACAGATCTGTGAGTTCAAGGCCAGCTGGATCTACATCGTAAGACCCTATCTCAAAAAACAAAACAAAACAGCCAAAGCAAAGAAGCAGATGGCAGTGGCAGCGGCTGGGGCGCTAGCCCAGCAGCTCTTCTGGCCTACAGAGAGCTGGGGTTCCCGTTCCAGCATCCGCAGCCAGCGATCCCCAACCATCTGTAGCTCCAGCTCGGTGGGATCCAGGGCCGCCTCCCAGGCTCCTTAGACGTGCACACACGACAGCTCTTCACACCTAAAGGGGTACGTGTAGGTTATATCATCCCTGCAGCGTGACCTCATCCAGCGCCTCTGCAGCTAAGCATCCTTCCGGTCCCCCGTAGGGGGTAGGGGCACTCCTGTGAAACAAGGTGGAAGCTTCCAGGGGCAGGGGTTTCTGCGCTCACTCACCAAACCTCTGCATTCCAGGGAGGCATGGAGCTAAGGAGTTTGTGTATTTTGTGTGTGGGGGGTGTTGTTCCAGAGTGTGTGTCTGCACTGAACGTCAGCAGTGCTCAGTGCAGTAGAGGCCAGAAAAGACATCAGAGCCCCTGGATCTGGAATTACACCAGGTCCAATTGAGGATCGAACGGGGGTCCTCTACGAAAGCAGCTAGTACTCTTAACAGATGAGCTGTCATTCCAGTCCCTTCTTACCTGGTTTTCCGAAGCAAGGTCTCCCTCTGTAGAGCAGGCTGGCCGGACCGTGCAGGGACCCTGCTGCCCCTGAGTCCCGGGATGGAAGGTGTGGGACACCCCCAGCCTGCCCTCTGGCTCGTGCAGCATTTCTGCAGGCAGGGGGTCTCAGGAGGTGCAGCTGGCCTGCTCTGCATGGCCCTCGTGACCCATGCTGGCCTGCAGGCACTGTGCTCTTGGGAGAGGGGCATAATCACAGCGAACCAACCTGCTCCCTGTGAGAGGCCACGTCAGCCTTTGTCCAGGACGGGAGCGTGTGCATGCTGAACGGCACCCAGAACGTACCGTGTGGCCGATGTGTTCCCAAAACAGGCCTGCTTCCCGGTGGCCTAGCCTCTTTCTTGGGTGCCTCAGGCTTCTGTGCTGCCACTGCACGCCAGCTAACTACAAATGTCTCCTGACAGTGCTGTCACTGACCCCAGGAAACTCTTTTCTCCCCCATGCCACTCTGGTAACCTGCCCCACTTCTGCCCCAGGTTGCTGAAAAAGAAGTTTTATTTGCCTGGCTCTGTTGTTGTCAGGGAGGCTTACTGCCTCTGTCCTCTAACCTAGGCCTAGTCCTGGAAGCTTCTAGTCTCCATTTGATCTAATCTAGGCCTAGCATGTTTCCCGCCTCTGAGACTTACTGCTGAGTAAGCTCAGCCTTTCCTGTTCTTTCTGAGCTCATAGCTGGCTGATTCAGCTGTCAGAGCTGACTTATTCTACCTGGCTTTTCTCTCAGCCTCTGAATTACTCTGCTCGGCCTTAAACTGACTCCGGTAATCTGGCTCCCTCTCATTCTCTGGCTCATTTGGTCTTCACCTGAATTCTCTCTGCAACCTGTCTCTCTAGTACTGTCCCGGTAAACCTGCCTCCTCTCCTCTCTGCACTGCCCCTTAAGTACCTTCCCTTTCCTCACTCTTCTCAAGAGAGTTGGGCATAGCTTATTCTGTCAAGTCTTTCTCTGATCCCTCACTGTTTCTGCCACCCAATTAGACATCACTTTCAAATATGGCTGCTTCCTTCTACAAACTAAACCTTCATTGTTTGGGATTCAAGGCGCCTACTGTCGCACCTAAACCTAAGCTTTTCTTTACCCCAAACTTGCTCTATACCAGGCTGGCCTTGAACTCAGATCTGCTTGCCTCTGTCTCCTGGATTAAAGGTGTGTTGATATTCCAGCCTGATCACACAGACCTGGAAGGTCTTTGCATGTGATCTCTTGCCAGAACAGCCATGTTCTGAATTAACATTCCTCTACAAGATGCTGCCTATATTGAAAGCACAAGCTATGGGCCCGGCAGGAGGTTGGTTCCTGTACAGTTTCCTTCTATTGCTGTGGTAAACACTTTAACCAAAAGCCACTTTGGGGATGAAAGGCTTTACCTGCCTCATGCTCCCAGGTCACAGGAATGCAGTTTGCTGGCCCATCCTCAGCTCTGTTCTATGCCTGGGACCCTTGCACGGGGAGTGTGCTGCCTGCATGGCTGGACCTTCCCACCTCAGTTAACCTAATCAACTCTCACCCCATATACACACCCAGATCCGCCAGGGCTGCCTGGAGGCTTGTCTCCCAGGTGACTTGAGGTTCAGTCACAACGAACGCTGGCCATGAGTGGTCCGCATTGAGCCCCAGCCTTAAAGAGGTCCTGACTTCAGTTCCTAGCATCTAGACTGGGTGACTCACAACCTCTCAGAATCCAGATGCAGGGCCTCTGGAGCATCTGGCCTCTGTGGGCCCCTGTACTCACAGGCACACACCCGCACACAGATCAGCAATCCTTCCAAAGTCTCCATTGCTTCCCCCTTGGTCAGACCCAGGAGGGTCGCCCTGCAGGACACGCACTGTGGAGTGCCCTGGGAGGACCTGGGGCTGGGCAGAGTCCCTGGAGCTCCCCCAGGCCCGGTGGCCACCTCCCTGACTCGAGGGGCACCTACTTCCACAGCGCGTCAGGATGCTGGGAATACTGGACAGGACTGTGACTCCGCCACCTCTCTCATCTCAGGCGAAGTTTTTCTACACGGAGTACCCCCTGAACCAGAGTGCGGGGATATCCTTTGAGTACAACCAGTTCCTTGACGTCATCATCAAACCACGTCAGAGGGGGTTTCTGATCCTCTGGAGCCAGACAAGCCTGTTGGTGTCGCCCAATGCAGGTGAGCCACGTCCTGTCGGCCTCCTCCAGCGGGGTCAGTGTGGGCTGAGGGACCTCGGGTCTCTGTACATGTTCACGCCCATGGAATCCGCCAGAGGGGGTCGATAGCTCAATTGTTTTATTTTTCCACATTTATGTGATACATGTATATATCTATTTATAAAATTTCACTTAACCCCTGGGACTTGCTGGTTGGTGAGCAAGACCCAGGGACCCTCCTGGTTGTGCCTTCTTATTGGTAGGATTACAAGCTGGGCTAGACCTTTATAGAGGCGCTGAAGGTCTGAAGTCAGGGAAGTACTGGTGGGTTCTAAATGGAGGCTCCACCCTGTCCACGCCCCCAGCCCCTCACTGGTGGGTTCAAAATGGCGGCTCCACCCTGGCCACGCCCCCAGCCCCTCACTGGGGCATTCTAGGCGGGGCTCCACTCCTGACCACACTGAAATTCTCTTCTTGGTCTTTTGAATAGCAAACCAACGGAACCCAATGAATGCAGAGGAGAGGCCGTGGGGGAGGGGAGGGGGGTTAGTGCGGGGGGGCCTTGGCCTTGCAGTGTGGATGAATTTCTGTGAGATGCTGTCTTTACCGGTCATCACAGTCTGCCTGTCCCTCCCTAGGCCAGATCGTGGACACCGTGCGCCTGAAGAAAGGGAAGACCACCGTGACTACAGATATCGTCAAAGCCAACATCACCATCCACAGCGTTGCCTGGAGTACGCTGCCAGCCTGTCTCAGCTCGCTCTCTTTTATCCCGCCTCTCTGCCCCCTTTCAGCCGTCCTGCCTGCCCCCTCTCTCCCTGCCTGAGATTGGCTGAGGCTCGGATTTGGCTATTGCGGCTCATCAACCTGTGTAATTGGTTGAAGCGGTGACAAACGTGTCACAGGCGAGGCGTTCGGTGACAGGCTGAGCTGCGGCTGTGTCTGGTTTACTTGGATGGATGTGGTTGGGTGTAATTGGTTAGGATTTGGCGCTGTGATTGCCCGTGTGTATGTGTGTGACGGGCTGGGGCGCCACAGCTCCTCAGCTAAGGCTGTCGTTACCCTGTGACCCCCTGAGCTTTCTCTCTGATCCCGGTGGGTGTCGCCAGTGAGTGACGTCTGATCTTTGCCTTTTGTTTGTTTCTTCCGTCTGCTTGCTTCTTTCAGGTGTGTGGGTGTGAGGATGTTCGCGTGTGTGCCTGGGTGAGCGTGTGGAGGTCAAAGGACAGCTTACACAAGTTGGGTCCCAGGAATAGAAGTTGGGTCTTTCGGCTTGGCAGCAAGCACTTCCCCCTGCTGAGCCAGCCCACTGGCCCCTGCACCTCACACCGCCTCTCTTTTTGCCCTCTCTTTCCCAGATAATTACGAGATGGCTTTGCTGACCCGGGAAGACCTCATGTTTTACGGGAGTCAGAATTACCTGGGAACCGAACTGATCCAAGTGTGTCCGAGGGCTTGGCCGACAGCTGTGAAGTTCACCTTCCCTCTAAGCCTGGGAATCATGCTAGTGAAATGTCCTTTTGTTTTGAGGCAAGGCCTAAACTCCATAGGTAGCCAGGGACGCCCATGAAGTCCTGATCCTCCAGGGTAGGCACCCCCGTGCCCAGTTTTGGGGTACTGCAGGTGAATGCAGGGCTTTATGGATGCTAGGCGACCACTCTGGCCAGGAAGACCCACCCTACACAGGTATCCTTACAGAATCAGGACCCAGGTTCAAACCCAAAGCAGAACAAAGCAATCTACGTCTGAAGTGGGCGTTGCCACTCCTGAGAGCGCGTTCGGTGTGGCCAAGCTGCACCCCCCACACACACAGCAGGCAGGCACGACTGGCAGGCTCGGAGATCACAACTCCCTCGACCACCAAGCCTGCCCATCTGACTTTGACCCTTGTGGCCTACAGGGTGGACTGTTGCAGTATATAATAATATCAAATGGGTGTTGAGCTATGAAATGATAATTATTGGCCCTAAGATTACCGTGGTGGTATTATTTAACCCACTATCACAATAATAAGACACAGGCACCTGTTGGATTTATAATTGCCTTATTCACCTTGGGCCGGGCAGATATTTCACTTACCCTGTCTCAGTATCCTCACCATCCGTCTCCCCGCCCCCATCCTATCTTCTATCCATAATCTCATAAGTACTTGCTTTTATTCATCTGGTCCGTTTCACACCGTTATTGGATCCTTCCTCCCTGCCTCGTGTGTTTTTCTTCACCCACCATGGGTTACACAGTGACCTCCTCTTTCTTCTCTTCCCAT
Source organism: Meriones unguiculatus (assembly GCF_030254825.1). Classification (NCBI taxonomy): domain Eukaryota; kingdom Metazoa; phylum Chordata; class Mammalia; order Rodentia; family Muridae; genus Meriones; species Meriones unguiculatus. The sequence goes on from NC_083364.1 coordinate 19,998,532, forward strand.
GATTCCCACTTGAATTCTCCAGAGCCGGGAACCTTAGCCACGCCTACCCCATTCTCCCCTGCCCAGGGACGGGCTGTCTACTCAGCCAATCAGGTATAATGACTTATTCAGGTTTACACCAGGCCAGTAATTATCGTCAAACCAACCTCCAACAGTGGACGGAGTGAACTGGCTTCCGCCAAGTTGTCCTCTAACCTCCACCGTTCACGCACCCACACCATAATTAAATGTAACTGTGTCGCCTTGGCTGTTCTGGAGACTCGCTTTGTAGACCAGGCTGGCCTCGAACTCACAGAGATGCATCTGCCTCTGCCTCCTTGAGTGCTGGAATTATAGGCGTGCACTACCATGCCGGGCCTGGATTGCTGTGTTTTTTGAGGCCAGCCTGGGTTACAGAGTAAGGCCCTGTCGAAATAAACAAAACAACAAGAAAAGATGCAATGCGAGGATTTGATCTCAGAATTTGCTTTCTCCCACAGCTGTTGAAGCAGCCTCTCTGGTCTGAGACCACGGGCCTCTTTTTTAAGGACGGCGGCACGCTGGAGGTCCTCACCCCGGTCCCTGACCCATCGTCCCCAGCGTTTGACTTTCTCAAATGTACTGTGAATGTGCAAGCCATTCTCAGTGACCCTACCCTGGAGATTGAACCATGCAATGTAGGTGATTCCCACAATCCACGGCAATGCTCCATGACCTTTGTGGTTATTTGTTTTGGGTAGCTGGTGGCACTGGGAATGCTCCCTAGGTGGAGGAGAATCACCTTTTAGTAAGCCACTCCCTGAGCTCGGCTCTGCTTTTTAGAATGGGGGAAACTGAGGGAGAAAAATTAGAGTGAGAGATGGTGGCAGAGGACCGTCATTCTAGCTCCTTGGGAGACTGTGGTAAAGGATTTCAAATTCTGCTCAAGCCTGTGCAACTCAACAAGATCTTATGTTTAAAGAAAAAAAATTGAGGGGCTGGAGAGATGGCTTAGAAGTTAAGAGCACTGGCTACTCTTCTAAAAGTCCTGAGTTCAATTCCCAGCAACCACATGGGGGCTCACAACCATCTTTAAAGAGACCTGATGTCCTCTTTTGGCGCGCAGGTGTACATGCAGGCAGAACACTGTATACATAATAAATAAATCTAAAGAAAAAGGCAACAGTAAAAATGAATTTGTGGGTGTGGCTCCGGTGAGGACCCTCGGAGAATTCCTAGTGAGGGGCTGGGGGCGTGGCAAGGGGTGGAGCCCCACCTAGACTCCCTAGTGAGGGGCTGGGGGCGTGGCAAGGGGTGGAACCCCACCTAGACTCCCCAGTGAGGGGCTGGGGGCGTGGCAAGGGGTGGAGAACCTGTACAGCAAATGCTACTGCGCAGGTTCAGTCCCCATTTTGCAAGAAACAAACCAAAAGCATTGTGGAAGAAGGAAAAGCCATGAGGGGGCCCTGAGGGGACACCACGAGGGGACACAGGGTGTAGTGTGGGCCCCCGCGTGGGGATAAGATGCCCTGCCCGTCATGCGGCAGCACCCTCAGCTGTTGCTTGCGCCCTGGGGAACAGGCTCTCCCTTCAGCCCGCCATCTTCCCCAGGTGGAGGTTCTGGAAAGCAACATGATAGATCAGATGTTCACCATAGACATGAACAGCAAACTGGAGCTCTCTGCCCTCTTTGTGCCGCGGCCTGGCAAGTCCCCCATCCCACTGGTGAGTAGGACCCAGCCTGTGCGCTGCAGCCTGTCCCCAGATCTCCCTGTCCCAGTGCTGGCCTACAACCCCAGAGCTTCCTGTTTGTCCAAACTTCCTCTCTTCTCCCATTGCCCGCCTCTCCCACATTTCTCCTGTCCCTCTCCTCTTCCTCCTTTTTTCCTTCCTTATCCCCTTCCTCCGTGTTCTCCTCCATCCCTTCCTTCATGTCTTCTTCCCCATCTCCTCGTCCTCCATCTTGTTTTCCTTTGTACCTTCCTCCTCGCAGTCAGGCTTCTTCCCGCAGACCCCCACTCTCCCTCTTGTCCCCGCCATCCTGCTGTGTCTCGCAGCTCCCGGCCTCTGAGGCTGTGAGGCTGTAGCCGACAGGCAGACATTCAGGTGAGTGTGGCACCCAGGCCTTGTGTGCAGAACCCCCCTGTGTTTGCTGAGGCTGGCAGGCCGGATTTCTGTCAACCTGGAGCACAGCTGTCCATGCGTTGTGTCGCAGGTGATGGTCAGCAACCCGCACTCCCTGGGGTTCGAGGCAAGCATCTCAGAGTTTGGCAACACATTCGACGGCAGCTATAAGTACAAACTGGTGAGTGGCTGCGGCTGTGGTGGGGCCTTGACCCAAACCCAACAACATCCAACATCCCGGGCTCTGGCCTTTTCCGTTTGGTGTTAGTGAGACACGGCGACCCTCCATAGGCCAGGGCAGCCGTGAACTATGTCATCCTGCCTTGGCCTCTCAAGGGCTGAATGAGCCACACACTCAGCCCTCCTTGCCAGCACTTCGGTGTGCAGTGAAAGGACCAGCCTTCCTTCTCCTTCCTACACAGGCCCTCTGCCCCGAGCAGGACAGGCAGCCACCGCCCACATAGGCTCTGTCCCATAGGAAAGGCAGGGGTGCCCCGGACATAGTGAGACTGAGCGCTGAGGTAGTTGGGTAAAGCCTAGGTAGGGGGCTAGGTCCCAGCAGGGGACCAGGTGGGGCTGTTGTCCCCTTGCACCCATCATGACAAGAGCTTGGACTTGTGGTACCTATGATTAGTCATGTGACCCCACCTGAGCAGTCAGGGAGAGACAATACAGCTCACTAGGGCCACCCAGGGCTGGTTTCACTTATGGTGTAGAATGAGGACATAGTGGGGCTGGGCAGCTGATGGACAAGTCTACTGGTCACCCCTTCCTTACCAGCCTGACCTATTTGGGGTTGACATCTGGGCGGAACCCTGCTGCAACCGGCTGTCTCTGTGTGTGTGTCTGTCTCCCCGCCTCTGTCTGTCCCTGCCTCTGCCCCTGCTGCCGTTTCACAGGAGATTGAGCTCCAGCAGCAGCACCGCCGGGGCACCGCGGACCACACCTTCACCGCCAGGTAGCTAACGCGCTCTCAGGGCCCAAGGCCGGCGGGGTTACCTCTTATCAGTGTGCGTGGCAGTTTCTCACCTCGCCCTGCTGGCACCCAAATAATTAAGACTGGACTATGTTATCTGTGTAACACGCTTTAAGGCACAATACTGAGCGGTCCTTACTCTATCCTAACCTTCTGAGCTAGTTTGACTTCCTCTTTGCCAAAATCCCCAAGATTCTTGCATTTTATGGCCTTCTCACCTCCAGCTGCTCTCTAATTGTGCCTCCTGAACCTCTGGCTGAATTCCTGCTTCCCCTCTTTCTCTCTCTCTTCTCTCCTGGCTGGCAGGAAGTCCAGCCCTGTTCTCTCCCCTGCTCAGTGACTGGCTGTTAAGCTGAGTTACTGACAGTTGGGAGACAATTGGGGAGCAAAGTTTAGACTGGAGGGTCTCAGATGTGGGGGCACAGAAGTGAGCGCAGTGGACAATGACACCATGCTTCCATGAGGCTGCTCCCCCTGCCGTCTGCAGGGGTTCCCAGAGGAGAGGCAGAGCCGAGCAGCAGCCCCAGTTCTGGAACATTCTAATAAGCTTAGAGCTGTCGCCAAGGTCTGGGACTGGAGCTCACTGGTGGAGCAGCTACCCAGTATGCATGGTGCTCTGGGCTCCAGGCCCGGCAGGCACCTCAGGTCCCGAGGACAGCAGCGCATGACCGGCACCTCAGCACTGAGGAAGTAGGGTCAGGCCAATCTGATCGGGACAGATCCTCTTCCTGGCTGTGTCAGGTTGACAACCAAGGGTAACCATGACAGATCTGTTGGCGGGCGGGTGGACGGAGGACGGACGATGGACAGTTGGATGGTTGATGGCGTGTGTGGCTGGCTGGTTGGCAGAATGAGTTAAAGGTTCAGTGAGTGCACTGATGACCACGATGGCACAGACTCTCTGCCCCGTTGCACCACAGCATCAAGCGCAACGCCATCTCCTCCGTGACGGTGGACATTGCTGACAAGACAACCGCGTGTGTGGACCTGAAGCCCCTGGTACGTGTGTCCCTTCGCCACCTGGTGTTCAGTCACGGGCTGAGTCATGCCAGCAGGCTCCACGCTGGGCAGGCCCTGGTTTGGAAACAAAATGACAGTGTTGTCACCTGGTGTCTGGGGTCACCGTTGCCCACAGCTGTCCCTCAGCAGCCTACAGGTCATCTCTAGAACCAGCTCTGGCCAACTTGAGGAAATAGTACTTCTGGAGCAGCGGCGCTCAGCCTTCCTAGTGCCGGGACCTTTCTGTACAGTCACTCATGCTGTGGTGACCCGAAACCATAAGATTACTTTAATTGCCAGGCGGTGGTGGCGCATGCCTTCGATCCCAGCACTCAGGAGGCAGGCGCAGGCAGATCTCTGGGGTCGAGGCCAGCCTGGTCTACAGAATGAGTTCCAGGCTAGCCAGGGCTACATAGAGAAACCCTGTCTTGAAAAACAACAGATTTTATTCATACTCCGTAGATTGTATTTGTTGCTGTTATAAATTGTAATGTAAACATTTTTGGAGCTAGAAGTCTGCCAGAAGTTGGTGGATCGTGACCCACAGGTTGAGAACCAGCATTCTAGACACTTCCAGAGACTTGAAAAAACCACACAGGCATCATTCACAGCCGTGTGGACAACAGGGGGGTGGGAGGGGTGGAATAAGGAGCATGTGGCCCTCGCATCTGACAGAGCGCTAGCCAGGAAAAGGAATACCGTTCTTACACACAGTTGAACTGTATAGGACTCTTGAGGAGAGGGGATGAAGAGTTAGGTATTTCCTGGGGCTGGAGCTTAGGTCTGGGAAGGCCAGCCGGGAGAGCCACTGTGTCAGGGTCAGGTGCGTAGCAGCCCGTGTTGCACAGGGGCGGGGCTGGCAGGGGGCGGGGCTGACCGGGGCTCTCTGTGGAGTGCCCGACGCCTCTGCTTCCGTCCCTTGCAGTCCACTCTCATCTCAGTTGGCTGTGACCTGACCAAGAAGATCATCGTGCAGAAGTGAGTGCGCCAGCCCCTGGGCCGAAGGGGAGGGGTGGGCCGGCCCCGTCGCTGGCCATCTACTTTTATGTACGGTTTAGCAGTTCTGTAGTAAATCCCTGAATCCCTGGAGGCGGCCAGCCGCGACCAGGAGTGAGGCAGCCGAGCGGAGGTGGGGCGCTCGGGCCGTGGATCGTGTCAGGCGGTTAGTAAGGCCGTGCCTTGACCTTCCCAAGATGACTTGCCCTTTCTGCTATGTAAGTGTATGTCAGCATGTGTGTGTATCCGTGAGTGTAGGTGTGACCGTAAGCGTGTATGTGACAGTGTATGTGAGCGTGGGTGAGCATGTGAGTGTGTGCGAGAGTGTACACGCACGTGTGGGTGAGGGTGTGACCGTGATCACGTGCTGACGGGATGTGAGTGTAAGTGACTGTGTGAGTGTGGGTGACCGTGAGGGTGCGTGTGGCTGAGTGTGTGTGAGCGTGAAATGGAAGAGCTTTCTGAGTGCCCCACCACAGAGCTGGCGTTACTCCCTGGAGCTGGCATTACTCGCCGTCGTGCGCCCCCTTCCCCCCCCCCCCCGTGTGAGCATTCTCTGCAGCCACAACAAGGATCTGGAGGCTCCTCGTGCCATCACGGGCACCCCGCAGGGCACCCGGCCCCTCCCAGCCTCTCCGCCGCAGGGTGAAGGGCACTCCACCCCTTCCCGGTCCACCTCCTAGTCAGGCCCGCCCACCTCTCCATTACAGCAAAATCTCCGCCTGCTCCATGGGGATCCTCGACCCAGTGCAGCTGCAGAGGAACTACACCTACACCATCGAGAAGTAAGTGCGGCCCGCCTCCCAGCCCTCCTTACACTGGGTCAGACCAGGGGCAAGGCTAAGTGGTTGAAATCTACCGTCTGGCCCCGGGGACCGGTGGGACACATGGGCGTGCAGGAGGCTCAAAGCCCAAGCGGTCTTGGTTAGCTTTTTGTTACTGTGATGAGACTAAAAAGCAGCCTCGGAGGAAGAGCTCAAGGCAGGAGCCTGGAGGCAGGGGCTGATGCAGCAAGCGTGGAGGGCGCAGCTTCCTGGCTTGCTCCCCGTGGCTTGCTTGCTTGCTCAGCCTGTTTTCTTAAGTAACGGAAGACCAGCTGCCCAAGAGCGGCCCTATATACAGCGAACTAGCTGGGCCTCACACCTCAATCATTAATCCAGAAAATGCACCACAGGCATCTTCTCAACTGGGGTTTCCCTCTTCACAGATGACCCTGGCTTATCATATTAAACAAAACCAAAAACAACCAGCCACAACAGGGGCAGGGGGGTCAAGTTGGCCCCTTGCCGACTTGACGCACGGCACACTGGTACCTGTGACCTTCCCTTCCCTGTTTGCCCCCAGCGTTAATACTAACACTCTTACATTAATACCAACGTTATATTTAAGAACACAGTCCAACTTCTAAATGTCCAGGCTTGAAAAATTCGAACACAACATTTTTTTTTTTCAGTTTCCTGAAATACATCCAGCATCTCTTTAAAAGTCTAACGTCCCTTGCCTGTGAACTCTGTTAAGGTTATTGGTTTTTGTTTTTTTTTTTAATTATTTATTTATTATGTATACAATGTTGTGCCTGCATGTACACCTGCATGCCAGAAGAGGGCACCAGATCTCATTATAGATGGTTGTAAGCCACCATGTGGTTGCTGGGAATTGAACTCAGGACCTCTGGAGGAGCAGTCAGTGCTCTTAACCTCTGAGCCATCTCTCCAGCCCTGTTAAGGTTATTTTTATAAAACTGTATTTGTTTCTCTGTTTCTCTCTTAACCCAGCTATAACCCAAATAATTGAGACTCTATTATGTTATTTGTTTATCAAGCTTTGCAGTACAATACTGAGCAATTAACCCTCTAAACTAGTCTGGCTTCCTCCCGGCACAAATCCCAGAGATACTGGCACTTTATGGCTTTCTCTGTTCAGCTGTTTTCTCCTCCTGTCTCCTGGACATCTGCTTGTGACTAAATCCCCTACTTCCTCCTCTAAAGCCTCCTCCAGGAAACCCAGCCTTATCCTCTCATCTGCTCAGTGACTGGCTGTAAGCTGCTTTATTGGCATATGAGGGGACAATTGGGGAGCAGTGTTTACACAACATTCAGACAGGAGATTCTCAGAACAGGGATCGCAACCAGATGGGGCGGGGGTCACAGAAATCAGCGTTTGAATTACACAATAACCTTCTGCCTGCATCAGTTAAATACTTTCTTACTCAAGAGGGAAGAACCAGGGCAGTGTTCACAGTCACAGGAAAACCAAGATCCAGATTGAAAATCAGGTCCTGTGGCTCAGTGTCTCACGTCTGGAACTCACAGTTGTCTGGGCTCCAGAAGCCTTCAGCTCCACTTCTCCAGCTGCACCCTCTGCAGCGCACACGGCTTGTGTTCCGGGCTCAGGCTGGCTCCACCCCACACCTGTTGCTGTCCTGGGCAGTTACTCACAATCTCGGAGTCTCCAACATGCCTGGCTCTTCCATGAAGCTGAGGCTGATCTTTCACCGAGCGCCCCTCCTGGGCTTTCTCGTGGAGCCTGCACCTCACCCTCTCTGCATGATCCTTCAGTCCTCCAACTGCCGCTGAGGCTGCACCTTCACCAGCGCCCTCTCCTGGCCTCTCCCAGTGACAAGCTCCAGCTGCTTTCCACAACCCCTTCCTGCCTCCAAAGCCAGGACCAGCTTGGGGATTCTCACACATTACCAAGTCCAGCCGCCAGCATGCGGTACCACCTCTGCACAGGGCTTCTGTGTGCTGACTCAGGAAACACTTCTCAGATTTCCCCTCAGGAATGCTCTCTCTCATAAACACAGCCTCTTCCTCAGACCCGGCTAAGCACAACCACAGACTCTTACTTCAGATATCAAACATCCCCGATTGTCTTCTTGTTTTGGTTTGTCTGTTTGAGACAGGGCTTCTTTGTGTAGCCCCGGCTGTCCTGGAATTCACTCCTTAGACCAGGTTAGCCTTGAACTCAGAGATCTGACTGTCTCTGCTTCCCAAGTGCTGGGCGTAAATCACAGATTCTCAGTGCAGAATGTCAAAGGGCTCGGACAGAGTCTTTGAGGGCCTCTCTAAAACCCACAAGCCAGGCCTCCACCATCTGCCCTTCTGTCGACATTTCTATCTTGCAGTGTCTCACCACAGCTCACCGAGTCCTGATGACCCAATGACTTTTCCAGCCCAAAGTGCCAAACTCCTTCCATACTCCTCCCCAAAATAACGTGGCTGAGTCTGTCACAGCAACACACAAGTCCTGGCACTAACTTGTGTCTTAAGTAAGATTCTGTTGCTGTAATAAAACCCCATGGCTGAGCAGGGAGGCTGGGAGGAGGGCGGTTTATTTCCGCTTACAGCTTGTGGTTCATTATCTAGGGAGTCAGGACAGGAGCCTGGAGGCGGGAGCCGATGCAGAGGCCATGGAGGGGGCCGCTCGCTGGCTTGCTCCCACGGCTTGCTCATCCTGCTTTCTTATAGAACCCAGGACCACCAGCCCAGGGGTGGCAGTGCCCACCGTGGGGCGGACCCTCCCCACGAGAGGGTCTGTCCAAGAATTCCTTACCACCCACGGGCTGGGGGGAGGAAGGTGGGCAGTTCACCTTGGACTCTGTGTGGCTGTCAACTGGCTGTGTGGCCCCACTCACGCTCAGGAGACTCTCAAGCTGGGCTTAAAAATGCCTGATTAAACACAGGGACGCCCAGGGTGTTCAGAAATCCGTGAATAAAGGGCTTGTAACTGCCAGTTCTGGGCCGGCCGGGGTCAGCAGCGACTGGTCAGCAGCTGTCAGGACCTGAGGTGTAAAAGCAAGCAGACCCGGGCTGGCTGCTGAGCACAGGGTTCCGTGTCTCCTCAAAGGGAAGCCTACAACCCCGTGAACCATGAGGCCGAAGCCCAGGACGACCTGCTGGTGTTTTACCCGTACAAGGACCTGGGCTGCCCCCGCCTTGTCTACTACGACAAACCTTGGAGGCCCGTGGTGGAACTGTAAGCCCCCAGCCGCGCCCCCCTCCCGAGATGCTGCCCCCCCCCCCGTCCCATCTCTCCCCACCCTGCCTGCCCTGAGTCACCCACAGCCGGCTCAGCTGGGAGCCGACGGCCAGGGAGGCCCAGGGAGAGGTATGAGCAAGGCTTCCTTCCCGCGATGCTTCTGCCTGACTTGCAGATCTAAGCAGTGGGCCTTTTGACGTTTTTTGTTCTAGCCTCTGACCCACCATGCAGCTCAGGCTGCCCTTGAACGCTCCACACTCCTGCCTCATCCTTCCAAGCGCTGGGATCTCTTGTGCCACTGTACCTGGATTATGTCATTTCTTCTGATGCCATCTCTGCAGCCTGTCATCTTCTTCTCTCCCAACTCTCTCCCCACCTGGCACAATGTCTGTGTTTTCATGAGCGCTTGTGGGGTTTTGAAGGATGAGTAGGAGTTTATCAGGCAGCGATGATCATGAAGGCACAGCCACATACTGGCTCCAGACACTCAGAGGCGGGTGCAGTTGCTCACACCTGTGATCCTAGAACTCGGGAAGCTGAGGCAGAGTGCGAGTTTTAGGCTAGCCTGACCTACACAGCAAGACTGTGTCTTAAAAATAAAATCTTAGGGAAAATAGTATTGAGCTGAGCATGCGGAGATCTTTTCCTAAACATGCAGGGATTGGGGCTGTGCATGTGAGTGCATGGTAAAGGTTTCTGGAGGTAGACATGCAGGAGGTAGACATTCTGGAGGTTTCTGGGAGAAGCCGTCCGGGAAAGTCTGTTCACCCTCTGAGGAGCTGGGGTTTTTCTTCCTTGTTTGTTCGCTTTGTTTTCAAGACAGGGTTTCTCTGTGTAGCCTTGGCTGTCCTGGACTTGCTTTGTAGACCAGGCTGGCCTTGAACTCACAGACATCCTCCTGCCTCTGCCTCCCTGAGTTTACATGGATTACATGGGTGAAGCTCTATCTGCACGTGTGCCTGCCCACCAGAAGAGGGCGCCAGATCTCATTATAGATAGTTGTGAGCCACCATGTGGGTGCTGGGAATTGAACTCAGGACCTCTGGAAGAGCAGCTCTTAAGCTCAGCCATCTCTCCAGCCTATCTGGAAGCTTTGGGGCCCGCCGTCGCTAAGGCTCTCTTCAGAACACAGTTCTGCCTTCGTCAGTTGACGGTTTTAGGGCGGCATCTCCTGCAGCCAGGCCACAGATTCTCCCCACAGGCAAGGTTAACTCTGAGCGCCTGTGCGCACACCTCCCCGACTGCTGTGTCTCCACAGCCTGAAAGTCCTGTTCAGGCCACTAGAAACGTGTGCACACACTCTTTCCACTGCATCCCTCAGGGAGCAAGGACAAGCAGCCGCTACACGCCTCAGGCCTGTGTAACCTTTCCCCACACAGCAAGGCTGGTGCGGTCTCTGCGCCCAGGTTGTCCCGATCCTCAGCCAGCGCAGGAAACTCAATCCTGAAATGGGAAGTTGGGTTCAGTATTCAGATGCCAAGGTTGGCTCGGCCCTTGGTAGTCAGGGTTGGTTCAGTGCTTGGGTGCAGACCCTACAGATATGGGGAGGTGCCCACGGGCATCATGCAGAGTCTACCAGGACAGAATGATGGGGTTCTGTTTGCTGGGCCGCAGTGGCAGAGTGCTCAGCTTCCTGAAGCCCCAGATCCTGTTGTCAGCAGCCCATAGAACAGGCACCACGGTTCACATCTGTCATTTCAGCAGCACAGAGATGGAGACGGGAAGGTTGGGAGTTCAAGGCCAGCCTGGGCTGCAAAACAAAATACAAACACAAACAAAAATCAAACAAACAAACAATAAAACCCAAATATATAAATATATACCATGCGAAGCTTCTCTGTACTCTGGCTCCCGGGCTCCCTTTGTAGGGAGGGCTGTTGATAGTGGTTCCCTTCCCTCCCTCCTCACCCCTTCCTCCCCTCCCCAAGCTTTCCACACCTTCCAGCGCTGTCTGTGACTGTCCTCCTGTCGGGATGGCTGTCCTCCTGTCAGGATGACTGTCCTGTCTGTATGACCCCAGACTGTCCTGTCCGGATGACCCTGCACTGTCTTCCTGTGGGGATGACCCTGGCGGCGTCCTGACATCACGCCCCGCTGCCTCACTTGGGTCTCAGGTGGAAGAATGGGATCCTAGAAGAAATCATGAACGCCGAGTACGTGCTGACGGAGGTCAATGGGATAGTCACCTACTCGTACTCCCTGACGGCCGCCACTGCCAATTGCCGGTCACAGCCTCAGAACTGGAGCACCTTTAACCTCTTCATGGATGCCGATTCCATCATGTCCATTTGGAACAGAGAGGTAGGGTCCCGCCCAGGCCGCTCACCCACAGCCCTGCACGTGAGCACCGTCAGAGCCGTGCGCCGGTGTCTGCCTGCCCTCCCAGAGGCTGGAGGATTCCCTAAAAAGCAAGTTCGTGGCCAGCCTAGGCTCTCTGGGACTCTGTCAGATACAGTAACTGGCCCCCAAACACTGTTTCTGAATCGGGTCGTGCAGCTCACACCCGTCTGGCTTTAAAGCGATTGAGTCTCTTGCCGGGAAGGGCAGAAGGAGAGGGAGGAGGCAGGAGGGAGGCCCAGCCCACAAGGGTTTGCTTAGGGGTGGAGCGGTGGGGAAGGCATGCTCTGTGAGGCCAGGGGCGGAGGGCCAGGCTTCTCGGGACCAGCGTGCCGCTGTCCTTGTCCCCAGAACTACATCAGCTGCCACGAGGACAATAAGGACAACCCCTTGCTATGGCCTAATGTCGAGTACCAGATCTTAGGTGGCCGCACAGACAACAGGGTTATTTTTGGCCAGAGAAATGGAATCTATACCTTCCTTCTGTCTGTGGTGGACCCGTACTACAGGTGAGTGGAGGGGGTACTGTGTCATCCTGAGAAGAGACTCACAGATTGGTGACCTCGAGGTCCCAGTGTGGTGCTCCATGCCTGCCACCCCAGCAATGGGGAGCTGGGCAGACACAGTAGGATCAAGAGTTAAAGGCCAGCCTGGCAGTGGTGGGACACACCTTTAATTCTAGCACTGGGCGGGGGGGGGGGGGGGGGAGGGGGCGGGTAGAGGCAGGCGGATAGCTGTGAGTTCCAGGCCAGCCTGGTCTGTAAAGCGAGTCCAGGACAGCCAAGGCTACACAGAGAAACCTTGTCTCAGAAAACCAGAGTTCAAGGCCATCCTTGGCTACATAACTAGTTTGAGGCTGGCCTGGACTACATGAGACCTGTGTCAAAACTCACACACAGCTGCAGCTTGTGGGCTGCAGCCCCAGACAGTGGAGTTTCTGCCCGCTCGCCCCTCTCCCTTCCTGTCCCTTTTCAGAGTGTCCCCCCCACCCCCCGACACTCTGGGCTCCCCTCACTGAGGCCATCTGCCCTCCGGGTGACTGCCCGCACCGGCTTCAGCACTGTAGCTTTGTCCTTCTCCCGCCATTCTCTTCAGGAGCCGCTGAAGGCCTGCTCGTTTTTCCCTCAAGCTCCGATGAAATTGTCTTTAGTTTCCCCACCCAAACCCCCAAACCAAAGAAAGAAAGAAACAAACAAACAAAAAAGCACACCTTACCGCCCCCACACAAGAAGTCAGCTGTGTGGACACAGTGGGGCCGGCCACCCGGGCCCCGGCTCCGCACCCTGACAGCCTGTGCCCGCTGCCCCCCCCCAGCTACTGCAACCTGGACACCACGTTCAGCGTGTACGTGTACGGGGCCCTGCCCGTGGCCATGTTCCCACCCGTGCTCAGCATCTTCCTGCTGGTCGTCACCACGCTGCTGACCGTGTGGCTGGCCTACATCGTCCCCATAAAGCTGCAGACGGAGCAGGGCCAGCGCTTTAAGGCCGTCTTCTCCCGGGTGTGCAACCGCTTCCTGTGCATGTGCACCTGCGGCTGGGCGCACCTCAGGCTGCAACGGTGGCTGCGTCGCAAAATACAGCAGTGGCTGCATCGCAGAGTTCAGTGGTGGGTGCAGTGCAGGCTGCAAGGGTGGCTGCACTCCAGGAGGGTCAGAGACCAGGCCGAGAAAACCCTGCAGCCACAGACATGCAAGACAGAAAGAGGGTGGGAAAACTAGGGACACGGGACACAAATGAGCCCCAGTGAGGTGCTCTCGACCCCCCCCCCCCCCCCGAGTGTGTTTACCTTAGCTCCTGTCCCAATAAATGGTTAACAATGAGGAGGGGTCAGGCTGTGTCTGGGTCACCTTCCCCGCCCCTCACTGGGACACTCAGCAGGGCTTCCTTCCTGAGCCACCCCAGCCACGCCCTCCTGGCCCTGCCTCCCTGTTCTCTTCCCCGGGGTTCCCCTGCGGCTGTGAGGCTGTTGAGAGGCGCCTCATGGGAAGGCAGGGTGGAGGAAGCTGGCTCCTCAGAGCCAGCAGCGGCGCTGTGAGCACAGGGCGGGGTGGGGGGTGGGGTGTGAGTGCTGGAGTGGCAGCCTGAGGCAGGCACTGCCCCTATGGCTCAGGGTGGGTGGGTGGGTGTGGTAACCAAGACGTCTAGCAGGAAGTGCTGCCATCCACGCCGGGGGACCTGCGCAGCCTGACTGGAACCCCCCAAGGTTGTCCCCACAGTCTGCACCCCTCTCTCAGACGGCAGCACTCCACACGCTTCCTGAAGTCCCCTGAAAATGCAGAACGACTCTTGACACACATTGAGTTTGGCAAGAGGAAGAGGGCCAGGGGTCTGTGGGATGTCCTTGGAAGCAGTGTACCACATGATCTTGCTAGTTATGTATTTTTATTAGCCATGCATTTATTTATTTGAGACAGGCTTTCTCTGTGTAGCCTTGGCTGTCCTGGACTCACTTTGTAGACCAGGCTGGCCTCGAACTCACAGAGACCCTCCTGTCTCTGCCTCCTGAGGGCTTGGGTCAAAGGCGTGCATCTGTCTGCGTCTTTTGTGGGCTCGTGAGATTACAGGGTGGTTCTCCAGTGCCTTGGCTAAGATCAGGTAAGAAACCAGCCGGGGACGCCCGCAAGGTTTGCACGTGGGTTAATAGGGTCTCAGTCACTGTTGTATTGCTGTGAAGAGACACTGTGACCATGGCAACTTTTATGAAAGGGAGCATTTCACTGGGGGCTGGCTAACGGTTTCAGAGGCGTCCATCATAGTCACGGCAGGAATCACGGCAGAGCGTGGGCGGACGTGCGCTGGAGAAGGAGCTGAGGGTTCTACCTCTGGATGCACAGGCAGCAGGGACAGACTGGCACGCTGGCCAGACCTGAGCTTCTGAGACCTCAAAGCCCACCTCCACAGTGACACCTTCCAGCCAGGCCACACCCCCTAACAGAACCGCTCGCTGGGGACCAAGCATTCTCACATGAGTCTAGGGGACCATTCCTATCAAACTGCCAGAGCTGTTCGGGGGCCAAACATCCTGGACGATACAGCTCTGGACCTGCAACCTTCCAATTCTCCACTAAAAGATTTTTTTAGCCATCAGCCTTTTTTTGTTTTGGTTTTTTGTTTGTTTTGTTGTTGAGACAGGGTTTCTGAGACTCGTGTCCTGGACTCGCTCTGTAGACCAGTCTGGCCTCGGACTCACAGAGATCCACCTGCCTCTGCCTCCCTAAGTGCTGGGATGACAGTCGTGGGCCACCGCGCCTGGCTAACCATCGGCCTGATAGATTCTTCCCACAGCGGTGGATTTCCCCCCTTTTTTGCGGATCTCAGCTCCCAGGCTCCGTTCCCTTAGCCTGCACCTGTAGCTCATCCTGGGGAACAGGTCTACTTTAATGAATCTCTCCCCCAGGAGAGACCCTGTGGGGGGGTGCGTGCCCAGAGGCCCTGGCCACACCCCACCATTCATTCCTTCGATTTCCAGTCCCAAGCCTCTGAACTGATCCTGGGCCCCATCTTTCTTGAACAGAGGACCCTTGTCCCGGGGGATTCTCGGGTCTGGGAAGTTCCCCAACAACTCAGGTGCTGGTGACCATTATGCCAGGAGACTTCGCCTGGACGGCCCTCAAGTCCTAGGCAGGGCCTCTGCTCTGAATGCAGGCATAAGGACGAGAGTTCAGGCCCCCAGAAGCCTGGTGCAGCCCCGTGTCTGTCTGTGGCTTCAGGACTGGGAGGCCCTGCTGAGAGGGCGTGGGGGAGGGGGAGGGGCCGCGTGCTCCAAGTCGAGGCTGGGTCGACACAAAAGCTTAACGGGGCACCGGGGGGGAGGGGAGTGCGGGTTCACTTGGGAGACACCTGATGCCAACCTTTGACCCCTACATTGACACTCTCGCACTCGTGCACGTGCAAGCACAGGCTCTGCCATTCTCACAGTCCTCTGCTTCCCTCTAGCGGTCACCATGTGCAAACCTCTTCTTCCCCTGACTTGTGCAAGCTTGGAGCTGGGGTGGACTCTGCATCCCCAGTACAGGAGAAGGCGAGGCAGGGGTACCTCCCACAAGTTTGTGCCAGCCTGGGCTAAAAAGTGAAATCCTGGGTCAAAACCCCAGACAGCTAGTGCATGGCATCGATAGCCAGGCGTGCAGCCCACACGGCGGTCTCAGGAGCTGGGGTGGTAGGGCCCCTCTTCTGCTAAGGAGGGAGTACAAGGCCAGCGCAGCCACATGCATTGCTGGCTCAAATGAACAGTAGTAATAGTAATAGTAATAGCACAACTTTTCCCTGGAATGGAGAAAAGCTGTCTCCCTGTCTTCAGTGGGAACCAGCCTCACACCCTGCACACTGCCCCTGAAGATGAGCTGTGTTGACGGACATGTATTATACTCGGCATAAATGGACCCTTATTTCTGGATGAGAACAGGACTAAAGAACTTGGACCATTTCCTTTCCTCCTCCTCCTCCTCCTCTTCCTCCTTCTCCTCCTCTCTTTTAGATTCGGCCTCAAGTAGGCCAGCCTGGCCTCAAACTCACGGTGTACCCGAGGATGGCTTTGAATTCCTGATCCTCCTGCCTCCACATCCCCAGTGCTAGGATGACAGGCACGTACCAGCATGCCTGGTTTGTGAGGCGCTTGGGGTGGAAGGCAGGCCTTGTTCACACAATGTGAGGGCTGTGCCCTCTCAACCACAGTCCAGATTTCACCCCCCACACGCACCCAAGTTGTCGTTCACCAAGAATTTTCTTCTGGAACACTGGCTGAGTTGAACGGAGGCCTGAGGGGCAGGAGGCCACTGGCCGCCCTCAGCAGACTCAGCTCACAGCGTCCACCCAGCTTTCTGGGCCCATAACTCCTGAGTCCCACTGTCCATCGGAAAGCTAACACTGGGTTCTAGGCAGTAGGCCACAAGGTGCTGCAGAACATGGCCTGTGACACGGCTTCAGACTGCCCGGAACCACAGGGATGACAGGAAGGTTGTTAATTTTCCATTCTCGTTTACCCCTTGGAATTTTTTCCTTGAGAAAGAAGGTGTCCTCATACACCAGCCATGCCTGTCTGCCTGTGTCTTTGTGGACCGGAGTAGCAAGCTAGGAGTATTTAAAGATCTATATTTATTTACTTATTGATTTTTCAAGACAGGGTTTCTCTCTATAGCCTTGGCTGTCCTGGACTCTCTCTGTAGACCAGGCTGGCCTACGAACTTACAGAGATCCTCCTTCCTCTGCTTCCCAAATGCTGTGCCGCATGAGGGAGTCCCATCCCTGGGAGCTGGAGCTACAGGTGCTGTGAGCTGCCTGAGGTGGGCACTGGGATACGACTCAGGTCCTCTGCAAGGGCAGCCAGTGTTTCACGAAGATCTTCCTGTTATGGTTTGGGGCAGTGGTTCTCAAGCTGTGGGTTGTGACCCTTTTGGGGATCGAGTCAGACACCCTGCATATCAGATATTTATGTTATGATTCATAACAGTGCAAAATCACAGCTAGGAAGTGGCGACAAAAACAATTTTTATGGCTGGGGGGGTCACCGCAACATGAGGAACCGTGTTAAGGGTCGCAGCATCAGGAAGATTTGCTGGCTTAGAGGCTTATTTTAGTCATTTTATTTTTTGTTTGAAACAGGGTCTTACGTAGACCAGGTTGGACTCAGATCTTACAGAAACCCACTGCCTCTGCCTCCTGGGTGCTGAGATGAAGTTGTGTGTCTGCCACCTGTTTTAAGTGACAACAGAAAGACCCCCAGTCACCTCGCATGGCCTATACAAAAGCCAGGAAAGCAGCAGATCCATGAACGCTCACAAGGTCAGAGACAGGCCAGGAGGCGAGAGAACCCACCCAGGGCTGCTTGGACAGGCCAGATTTAGAGACCAGGATGCCAGGGCCAAGCGCACAGCACTTGCCTGACCCTTGTGTGGTCCAGGGTCCAAGACCCAGGAACACAGAGGAAAGGGAGAGGGAGGGAGCTGGAGAAATGGTTCATCCGGCGAAGCATTCGGACCTGAATTCAAACCCCCAGCACTCGTGTAAAAAGGCAGCATGGCCTGTGGGTACCTGTGACCCAGTTGAGGCTTGCTGGCTGCCAGGGTAGCTCCAGGTTCAGCAATGGAGGGTGCCTGAACTGAAAATGGCAGACACAGAGCGATACCCCAACATCCTCTGCTCCTGCACGCACACTTGCCATGCATACACATCCACACTCGCATGTGTGCAAATGCCACACACACACCAGGGAGACGGGGATTTGCTGCATGTACATGTCCACGTTCCTAGGAGCTGGGAGCCGAGGCAGGAAGATTACTGCAAACTCTAGGCCAGCCTGAACCATGTAGTGACACAGTCTTTCAAAAACAAACAAACAAACAAAACAAAACCCAAAATGATGCTGGGTGTGGTGGTGACTTTTGTTAGCCTAGCTCTCTGGAGGTCGAAGCAGGAGGATGGGAAGTCCGGGGTCGAGAGAGAGAGAGAGAGAGAGAGAGAGAGAGAGAGAGAGAGAGAGAGAGAGAGAGAGAGAGAGATTTCTATAACAGAAGTTCAGGAAGCCAGTCACTGGTGTGTGCCTGTGATCCCAACATTTGGGAGGATGAAGCATGAAGATTTTTGTTTGCTTGTTTTTTGAGACAAGGTTTCTCTGTGCAGCCTTGGATATCCTGGACTCACTCTGTGGAGCAGGCTGGCTTCAGACTCATAGAGATCCTCCTGCCTGTGCTTCTCTGAGTGCTGGGATTACAGACATGTGCAACCTTACCAGCCTGATTTTGTTTTTAAAGATGTATTTATTTATTATATATAGTGTTCTGTCTGCATGTACACCTGCAGGCCAGAAGAGGGCACCAGATCTCACTATAGATGGTTGGGAGCCACCCTGTGGTTGCTGGGAATTGAACTCAGGACCTTTGGAAGAGGAGCCAGTGCTCTTAACCTCTGAGCCATCTCTCCAGGCAGAAGCAGGAAGATTTTGGGTTCAAGACAAGACTGGAACTTTAGGAGCATACCCAAAGGTCTAAAATTTGCCATAAGCTGCTCTTAGGTGTCTTGTCAATATGCAAAGGTGAGTTTAAGCCCGGTTTTCCACCCTCTGTTCCTCCTTTCTTTTTTCTTTTTAAGAATGTTAATATTTATTTGTGTTTGTGCAAGACTGTATGCAGGCTTATGTGCCTGTGGAGGTCAGAGGACATCTTGTAGGGGCCGGTTTTCTCCTTCATTATCTAGATCCCAGGACTGAACTCAGGCCCCCAGGCCTGGCGGCAAGCCCCTTTACCTGCTGAGCCCTCTCACAAGCCCCTTCCTCGTCTTGTTCCATAGTGCTGGGGATTCAGTGTGGCGGACAGGCACGCCACACCAGCCCTCCTGTGGCTCCTTGCTTTGATGCCAGGTCTCTCTCTGTAACTTGACATCCTCCTGCCTCAGCCTCCCGCACCTCCTCCGCAGCCTTGACCTGGGATCCACGTCTGATTCTCCGTGATGCTGATATCCTCTGAGGACCACCCCTAGACGGGGGCAGGTGTGCAGGAGAGACCCCCGCCACTGTGGACACACATCACCAAGGTGGCAGGTGCTCGTGTGACTTTTACTGAGTAAGCAAGCACACACGTGTGTGCAAGCGTCTCTCTATGTGCACTTGTCTCTGTGTGCCTGTGCGTCTCTGTGTGTATGTGTGTGTGCATAAGTATCTGCTGCGCGTCTGTGTGTGCATGTGGGTGGAGGACTAGTCACCCACATAGGAGACACACACACTCACATGTACACACGCACCAAAAAGCTCTTAGAGTTAAACGTGACAGTGAGAGTGTTCCCGTGTCAGTGGCTGGCCTGGAGGTCAGCGGTGGCCGGGAATCGCTCCAGCCTCGCGTCTGGCAGGAGGCTGAGGACACACTTGCTCGGGTGCGTGGCTTTGACTTGGGCTCTGCGGTGGTGTGGCACTCACACCTGCACGGCCCTCACACCCGCACGGCCCCCGCGGCCCTCAAGTTTACATTTCACACACGGTGCCCGGCTCCGTAAACGCGGGTTTCGGTTTCTTTGTAAACTCAGTTATGTCATGCAAATATGCTTTTTAATCCCCGGGGCGGGGTTTCAGTTTGGGTTTTCCTCAGTCCACGGCTGAGGACCGCCTCCGGCGGGCGTGGTCTTTGCCGCCGGGTGCCGCACAGAGAGGGGCGGGGCCTAGGCTCCAAACAGGAGAGCCGGCGGGGAGCGGCGGGCGCGAGGGAGCCGAGCGCAGAGGCCTGGAGCGGAGCATTTCAGCACGGCGGCCGCCATCGACCGTAAACAGCTGGAGAAGCGAAGGGTGTGCACCTCTCCTCCCCACTAACCTTCTCTCCTACCCAGGGTTGGGCGGCTGGCAGGGAGCTTTAAGGAATCTTAAATAAAATAGAGTTTAAAAACGAGCACAACATCCCTCCGCACGGTTAAAGCGTAAAAACCGTCCTGAGCCTAAACCAGGCTCAGCTCACAGGTCCCAAGGTCGTGGCCTCATCCGGATCTTACTGAAGAAGCAAAAGGAGCCGAGGGTCCGTGGAAGTTTGAGTAAGAACAGCCCCCATAGGCTCAAATATTTGAAAGCTTAGCAGGGAGACTATTTGAGGATGAAGAGGTGTGGCCTCTCTCTCTCTCTCTTTCTCTCCCCCCCCCCCCGCCTGGCAATCAGGATGTAGGTCTCAACTACTTCTCCAGGGCCATGCCTGCCGACTCTGAACCTGTGAGCAAGCCCCAAATGAAACGTCTTCTTTTATAAGAGCTGTCTTGCTCAGGGTGTGTCTTTTCAGGTCTGTCTGACTAAGACAGACCCCAAAGACAGGATCAGCAAGCGCAAAAGTCCTGAGGCTCAAATTAGTTTGCTGAGCTCTAGAGGCCTGGGACCTAGAGACCTGTGTGGCCTGTCGGGATTCTGTGGATGATGGCATGAAACCCGTGTCGGTGAAGAGCAAGGGGGAGGGGGTGACAAGGCGGGTCCAGGAACCATCTCCAGTTCAGCCACAAGGCATTTATATTTCATGTTCTTAGTTTAGATTTCCAAAAGCTCCCTGAGCCTGCTACCGTGCACGGGACAGAGCCTGGAGTTGAGCCAGAGCCTGGAGAGCCCCAAAGAATCAAATGAAGGAGGGCAAAGAAATGGGGGCAGTTTGGAAAGATAGTGAGAAGGGCCTTGATTTCCACTGTAGTTTGGAGATCAACAGGCCCAGAGAGATGACAAGTGACTTCAAAACCAAACCTCATTAACATGATCATGAGCTCAAGGTGCCGTTTGCAGAGTTGGGAGAGCAACTCAGCATCAGAGCAACGGCCACCTCCCCAGAATCCCCGGGTGAGAGGCTGGGGGCGTGGTCAGGAGGTGGAGCCCCGCCTAGAATTTCCCAGTGAGCAGCTGGGGCTTGGTCATGGGTGGAGCCGCGTTCAGAGTCCACATCTGCGGGACTGGGGTACCTTACAAGCGTGCTGGAAAACTTGAGTTCCGTCATCAGCACTCAGCAAAACACAAAACCAAGACTTAGTAGTACGAGCACTTGCTACTCTTTCAGAGGACTGGATTCGGTTCTCAGCACTCAAATAGTTGGCTTACAACGGTCACCCACAGACCAGTTCCAGGACACCCAGCATCCTTTTTTTGGGCTCTGTAGGTACTGCACGCACATAGAGTCTATTCAGTAAGGCATGGCACTCATACACATAAAAATAAATCTTGTTTCATTTTATTTTCGATTTTTTTTCTCTGTGTAACAGTCATGGCTGTCCTGGAACCACACCTGGCAATAAATTTTTTTTTTTTAAAGGCGCACAGAAACAATGAATTTGTAGTGTTGATACAAATGCCCCACATTGCCCACGGGGAAACTTGAGCCTATATACAGATGAAGAACGGGAGGCCAGTAATTCCTTCATTTTCTCTCTCTCTTCCCTTTGAGACAGGGTTTCTCTGTGTAGCCCTGGCTGTACTGGAAATCCCTCTGTAGACCAGGCTGGCCTCAAATTTACAGAGATCTTCCTGCCTCTGCCTCCCGAATGCTGGGATGAAAGGCGAGTACCACCACACCCAGCCCATCCCCACCTTGTCACACAGGTCCCGGGGAAGAGGATGAGCCCACTCTGGCTGGCCTGGATCCCACTCTGTGGTTCCCGAGTGCTGGAATTAAAGGCATTTGCCACCATGCCCAGCGCCCAGGGAAGTTGAGAGCCTTGTTTTATTTGGACAGCCTGTGTCTGAAGTCCGGGAACAGGGGTGGAGAATTGGGGGATTAACCTCCGACTTTGCCTCTTCCCCAACTATCCTGCATGGCCTTAGGAAAGCTGGGCGAAAGGGACTGGCTTCTGATTAGGGGAAACTGAGGTACTGGTACCTGAAGTACCGGGTCACTCCTGCATGCATAGGGAGTCACTTAAAATCAGCCTCGGCTCACGGCGGAGAAAATAACAGGGAAAAAGTGGCGGGATAGAAGTCAGGACCGCAAGCAGCGGCAGGTTGCCCGTGCGCATGTGCGACGCTCGGAGCCACACACAAACCACAACCCCCTTCTTTAGCGTCCGGCCCAAGCTGGGACCTCAGGACCACAGGCAAACTTGCTCTGCTTGAGCCGCGCCGGCCACGCCCCTCCCTCCGCGGGCGGGAAGAGGAGGCGGGCGGAGAACCGTTAGTGCGCAGGCGCGCGGCCGAGGCGCGAGCCGGTGCGAGTTGCCCTCCTTCTCGCCCCGGCGTCGTCTGGTGGGATGCGCAGGCGCAGGAAGTCTTCCAGCAGAAAGCAGGCAGAGCCCAGGGGCCGGGCGCGGGGCCTTGTGGGAGGGCTTAAGGAAGTAAAATGGCGGACCTGGCGAACGAAGGTAGGGGAGGCGCCGTCGGGGGCCAGCTGGCGGCGGGCGGGAGCGGGGCGGGAGGTCAAGGGAGCCCCAGAGTCGAAGGGTGAGCTCCTCGGACTGTGGGAGTTCGGCCTCGTCCGGCCTGAGCACCCAACGGGCCCCCCCACCATGGCGTCCGGTCCCCGGCCCGGTTCCTCGCGGCAGCCCCGGCTTCTGCCTTCGCCCGGCCTCAAGGCTCCTCAGCCCTTCCGCGGCCGCCACCCGAGGCCTTCCCGCCTAGCTCTCCGTCCCGGGGGCCCAACGGGCCTGAGACGCGGCCCCGCGGCCTCGGGTGGGGCGAGACCTCCGGGCCTGCTCGCGGGCTCAGCGCGCCACGCTCCCTTCCCCGCCCCCCTCGCCTGGGGCCCGGGGCCTTCGTCCCCGGCCTGGCCTCAGGCCCTGCTCTCCTTCATCCCGCGAGGTCCTCTTCCACCCCGACCTGTGGCTTGCACCCCGAGATGTGCTTTAACCCGAACCCGGCGCCCCTGTCTCCGCCACTGGCCTTCAGGTCCTTTGAGGTGCACCTGATGTCCCCCACTTATTTAGGCCTGGCCACCTGATCTTGAAAGCCCTAACTGCTTCTGCACAGCCGGTTTTTTTTTTTTTAATTTTTGACACCGTGATACCCTCCCCTATGGAGTCTGACATCCCAGTTGAGTGGCTTGAATATGGTAAGTGCGGCAGAACCTGAATCACCTCTCTTCCCACCAGTCTCCCCACGTCCTTTGGGGTGCAGCTCATGTTCCCAAATTTAGGCTTAGCCACCTGATCAGCAGGTCCTAATTCAGTGGTTCTCAACCTTCCTAATGCTGCGACCCTTTAATACAGTTCCTCCCAGCCATAAAATTACTCTTGTTGCTACTTCATAGCTTTAAGTTTGCTACTGTTGTAAACGGAAATGTAAATATGTTTGGAGATAGACATTTGCCAAAGGGGTCGGGACCTAAGTTGAGAACTGCTTTCCTGTTTGCTTCTGCACCCCCCTTTTGCCCTGTGAACCTTCTTCCCCTGTGGGGCCCTGACTCCTCTGCTGAGCCCTCCCAGTCTCTTGGTCATCTGCAGCCTGATGCCCTCTGATGTTGTCCCTTGGGGGCTGCTCCAGGGTTTTGGGACTTCAGAGGTCTATTTTTAGCCCTGTCCTTTTCTTCCTGCACAACTAACAGGCAGGCTATTAGTGGAGACCTGGTTCTCCACCATGCAATATTCCTTCCTGCCAGTGACGTGTGGCCTGAGGCATCTGTAGAAAACCCAGGGATGTGGGTTTTTTGATGGCCCTGGGAGGGGCTGGGCATTGGGAGGTGGTGTTTATACCTGAGTACAGTCTCCATCCAGGCCTTGAAAGGTAGGTTAGATAAATCACTTGAGACAGGAGGCACAGCTGTGTGAACAAGGGTGGTCTGCGCTGAAGCACTGTTCTTGTCTGCTTGACTCTTCTAGAAGGAGCCTTTGTGGGTGGAGGCGGTAGAGGAAACCAGGGACCCAGAGGTTGATGTGACATACTTTGTAGGTGTGCTTTAAGCCCATACTCCTTTAAAAATTGTTAGGTTTGTTTGGTTGGTTTTTGAGACAGAGTCTCATATAGCCCAGGTTGCCTTCAAACTCACTTTGTAGCTCAAGCTCCTCCCGTCTCCATCTCCCAAGTTCTAGGATGACTGGCATGCAGTACAGGGGGCTGGTGAAGTTGGGATCTCCTCTAGGGTGGGTAATGTCCTTTTTAGAACAGAATCCCCTTCTAGAAAACCACCCTGTCAACCTGCTGAGATTGTTGATGGGAACTTCCCTCTTAGCCCATGGGTCCTCTCCTGTTCCCACCCACTGCTTCCAAGGGGTCTTTCTTCCCCTCTACCTCTTCTCGTCCAGCACCTTAGCCAGAAGCTAGAGTACCCTCTTACATAGGGCTCCCTCCCTGACCTGCTCTGCTCTGACTTCTTCCCTGCTGGGAGCCTGGATTTACCTGTCTTGAATACTCCCCCAAGCCCACCCTGGTGGTCTGTTCTTGCTACTTGTGAGTAATTCCCCTCTGCCTTGCTTTATTTTCCCATTGCAGCTGTCAGTCAGCAGGCCAGGTCATGCTCTGCTGGAGCGGAAGCCCTGCCAGGGCAGGAGTTTCTCCTCCTCCATCGCTAGTGGGCCCCCTGCTCTAGAGTAGTACTTGACACAGAAGCCATCCTGGAGGGAGTCATTCCATGACTGAGGAGCCAGGGAAGGAGCTTGTTGGTGAGGGCTGTCACTGGGAGCGGTCTTGGAGTACAGTTTACGTTTGCTGCCCCTGGAGCTCAGTGTTTTCTTGTGGTACCCACACTGTCCACTGTAAATTGCCCACTTGGTTGTAAAATTGAGAGGGAGTGTTTGGCATTGAAATTTGTACCTGGAAAGGGCTGTGCTTACCTGCTGTCCCCCCAGCATAGAATTTCATCAAAGTTGGGTTCAAGAGGTGAAGTTTTTGTGCCTCAGATCGTCATTTTTGAATCAGTCACTTTGTGTTTCTAGAGCACCTCATTTCTTAGGCATGTTCCCAGCATGGTATTTGATATCTTGTCACCTTTGTAAAGTAGGTGTGTGGTGTAGGCAGGGTGTCATGTAATCCATGCCGGCCTTGAACTTGCTGAGTAGCTGAGGAGTACCTGGAACTGCTCCTCCTGCTTCCACTTTCCAGTGTTGGGGTGACAGGTGTGGGCTGATGCTGGCGATGGAGCCCAGGCTTTCACACTCTCAACAGGATTCGCACTAAGCCCGAGAGGCAGGGTCTGTCTGTGTAGCCCAGGCTGTCCTGGACTGGCTTTGTAGACTAGGCTGGCCCTGAACTCAGAGCGATCCACCTGCCTCTGCCTCTCTGAGCGATGGGATTAAAGGTGCACCACCACGCCTGGGTTGCTTGTGTGTTTTGAGCCATAGTCATGAACTCCCTTGGGCTGTAGCCTAGGCCTTTCCATGCTCGGAGACTGAGACCCCGCCTTCCCTCCCAGTCTCCCCTCCATTCATTTCCCCTCTCTCTGCCATGGCCTGTCCCATTCCAGGCATTCTGAGGTATTGGCTGTCTGACATGACTGGGCATTTAGAGTTATCTCCCCCACAACCCCCAGCCTTCTTCAGTCAATAGATGGTTGATTTCCATCCAGTATGGTGTCTGGTAGCTTCACATCTCCAGACCTTTGGCTCCCTGCACCACCAAGGGCCAACCAGGGTGCAGAGCCCTGCTCTGTGAAGCTCAGGTGAGGTGCACCCTGTTCATATGTAAGGAAGCACCCTCAGTTGTGTTCCAGTGCTGTATCCTGCAGGCTCTTGTTGCCATGGTGATCTCATGGAAGGACCGCCAGCTCTCATAAGCCCTTCTGTGTAACTTCTGTAGTTCATGGCTTTGAGAAATCCCCTTGCACTGCTTCTCTCCTGAGAGAGAGAGACAGAGCCTGGAACCAGAATTTCCCACACTCACTCTGTGTCCCGTTTTAGGAATCTCTTAACACTGGACAGAAAGGGTGGAGAAGACTTTTTTTTTTTTTTTTTTTTTAATGTGGTGGAGCAAGGGAGGTAGCACAGAGGAGCAGGACCCAGGGAAAAAGTGTCTTCTAGCTGTTCAGTGGTCAGCCGAGGTCCTGGTGGGCTGTGTGTGTGATGGGAATGGGGACCCACACTGGGCTGCATAGGGTGCCCTGTGCATTTTAGGCTTAGCAGTATGGTGGTCTGCCCAGATGTACTTACTGGATGCTAATAGCATACCTTCTCTTCTATTTTCTGCCCCAGGGCCATGACTTCCTAAAGTACTCCATATGTAGCCCCGCCTTAGGAGTGGGAACAGATGCAGGGCTATCTCCAAGATGAGACCCAAGGGCATCAAGGAAGGTGGGCACAGGCTCTACCCTAGTGTAAGCCAGGCTAGTACTCTCACTGTGCCCTGAACTGAGGCCTCAGTTTCCTCACTAGCAAAATGGGAATGCAGAGCATGCCCCCATCTCATAGTGCTGTGAGCCTTGATGAGTCTCTGCCTGTGCTAGTGAGTGCTCACTGGCAGTTTTATGTTCCCTGTCTGGACCCCTGTTTCAGATGTGGACAGCTCAAGGCTGTCCGTGGGTTATAAGGGAGGTTAAAGGGAGAGAGGGAAAGAAAGAAAAGCACTGTAGGTATAGTCTTGGGTTCTACCTACAGTATCACAGATGGAGAGAAGGGAGGAAGTAGAGTGTAGAGTGAGTTGTAAGTCGTGGGGTCTCTGTCCCATTGAGTTGACCCTGGCTGAGTGGATGATGGAGCCCAGCAAGTACATTCTGTCCTCTGAATCCTGCCTGCCTGTCGTTGTGTGACCCTGTAGCCCAGGGCTTTTCAACCTGGGCACTGTTGACACCTGGCATAGACTCCCTGCAGCCAGGTGTCCTATCAGTAGTTGTGAAAACTATGTGGCCTCATGTCACCTGTGGTCCTCAGAGTTGGGCTTGGTGCCTGGCCGCTCCTCATCTCCTTTCATGTCCTACACTTGACATGAAAGGGAAGAGCGTGGGGCTGTATGCTGGCAGAGATGGATAACAAGTGTTCCTGGGACCAGGTTTTGTGACCAGGCCCTGTTCCTGCCTTCAGCTCCAGCAGAGGTGGAGTGGTGGCAGAGGGGCTTTGTGACAGTCAGGCTATAGAACCTTTATCCTGTGAAGAAAGTGTTGGGGTGACAGAAGCCAGTTGAGCTGGTCTGAGAGGGAGTTGGAGTGAGTAGAGGCAGGTGAGCTTGGAGAAGCGAGGCTCAGTGGCCCAGGTCTGTCATGCCAGCACTTGGGAGACTCAAGTTCAGACCAACCTGGGCTATAAGCATAGTGATTTCAAGGCTAGCCCAGACAACTAAGCAAGACTCTTATCTCAAAATTCAAAACAGGAAATAAGAACAATTCTTGGAGCTAGGCAGTGGTGGCACACACCTTTAATTCCAGCACATAGGAGGCAGAGGCAGGCAGATCTCTGAGTTTGAGGCCAGCCTGGTCTACAGATGGAGTTCTAGGACAGCCATGGCTACACTGACAAACCCTGTCTTGAAAAACAAAACAAAACAAAAGACCACCTATCCTTGCAGAGGGCCCAGGGGGGGATGGGAGTTCAGGCACTGGACCTGCTAGGCTGGTAGCTCTCCAAGGTGCTTACTTCCCAGCCGCTATCCACCATTCCTCTGTCCCAGGCTGGTGGCAGTGGCACAGGCTCCTGCATCTGTTTTAAGGGCCTTTGTTTCTGCTGCCTCTGCACAGTTTTCCTGGAGTCTCCTCAGAGTGTGGTGGAGAGAAGCTTATAGCTTAGGGTGCTGGAACCCCCGCCAGCTCACACTGCACCCCCCATGCTCCTTCCACTGTGCCCTGGATTTGCAGTGTCCTCTTAGCACTGATCACCAGGCCCACACTGAGGCCCCTGACCCTTTTACAAAGAGCTCATTGGTGAAGTACAAGCCACCAGCTGGGCCACTTTCTCTGAGATGGTTCCAGAGTCACAGGGCATCCAAAAAGTTTAAAGGTCTCCACAAAGGCAGAGTGTAACACCCGCAGCCAGAAGTTGTCACTTGATACGGGGCCCAGCAGAGGGGCTGCTGTCCTCCAGCGAGGCTTCTGTGAGTGTTTTTAATTAGGAACTGGCCTGAGAGTCTGCAGTTGCAGGGAAAGCTGCGGGTTTCCGATTTGTCTTGAAAATGAGGAACTGGCCTGGGCCAGCTTGCACATTTGGGGTTTGCTGGGGTAGGGGGACAATTACTATTCCTCCAGAGAGACTGTGTGCTCCCTAGATACCTCAGTGCCTGCCATGCTTCTCTATGCTGGCCTTCCGCCCAGATCAGCATGCTATGCCCTGGTTGAGTGTTCCCTTAACCTCCTGAGGGTCTGTGGTGACTGTGGAACACTTTCTCTGTCCTTGTCATGCCAGCACTCAGAACAGCCGCCAACAGGCTTCATTGTGTCCAGGGTCCCAGGACCACTGCAGGCTGCAACCTCATCCAGCTTCTGCCAGGGAGCTGGAAAGACAGGCCTGTGCTTCAGACTCAGATTCTTTCTTTCACTTTTGAGGCAGGGTTTTCTCTGTGTAGACCTGGCTGACCTTGAACTCAGAGATCCGCCTGCCTCTGCCTCCAGAGTCTGGGATTAAAGCTGTGCTCTACCACTTTCTAAGAGTTTAAAGAGTGTACATACACTCACATATACACACTGGCCGGCTGGGGTGTGATTCCGACATGTACTTGTTAGTCAGGCACAAAGACCAGACCCTGGGTTCACGATCCGCACTCGGTCACCTCTTACCCTTCCCTTTACCATAGATGAACTGCTTCTTTCTCATGGGGCAACGGTCTTAGCCATTGCCCACATCTGTGAAGGTAATTACAGCCTTGAGTCATGCACTGGCATAGTGATGGGTCCTGCTTCTGAAAAGCTTGAGAGCCAGGGTGGAGCCTGAGTTTGTGCCCTGTCTGTACCTCAGAGCGTTTTGTTTGGGTCCAGCCAGTCGGCTCCTGTCTCGTCTCAGTTCCTGCATCTGGAAGCTGGGCAGGAAGAGGAGTTCTTGGTGGGGTTTGGACAGAGCTGATCTGAGTGACTGGCCTTGTAGAGTGTGAGGATACATGTGGGCTCTGCTGGCTGCAGGTGAAGATACCTGTGTGTCTGCTGTATAGGGGCAGGATGGCACTGTCACCAGGCTAGTGTAAGATGATGGGTGTCTCTCCTCCCAGGATGTCAGCCACACACACTCACCCTCTGTCACCAGAAGAATCAGTCCTTTAAGGTCCTGGATCACTCTTGATAGAGAATCAGCAGGTTAGGGGAGACCTGAGTACCCCAGAGATCTGCTTGTGGTGGCCATGGCAGGGAGAGAGACAGGTATCCAGAAGCTGGGCTCTGCTGGGTGATGCCATCTGCTGCAGTCAGGTGGGATCAGGTGCCCAGTATGGGCAGGGACCTGACCTGCTTTCTTTCCATGATTAAGACGAGGTTGCTGATCTTGCACGTGGTGCAGCTTCAGGTTGGTTGTGGCTCTCTGGTCT
This sequence comes from Meriones unguiculatus, assembly GCF_030254825.1. NCBI lineage: Eukaryota > Metazoa > Chordata > Mammalia > Rodentia > Muridae > Meriones > Meriones unguiculatus. The sequence goes on from NC_083364.1 coordinate 20,027,696, forward strand.
TCCCCATCCCCTATCTGCGATGCCCACTAAGTGCCATGGGCAGCCCTGTGTGGCAATGAGTTGACGGAGTCACACCACGAGGGGCAGCAGCCACGTGTGAGGTGGCCTGCCCTCTGTTTTAGTACCATGGTTGCTGGCAGCTGTCAGTGTTGGGTGGGCTCACGGGCAGGGTGTCAGAAGTGCAGCTTGTTCTGGCACTGGAGTGCCACAGCAGTGCCTCCTGTATTCTAGGGTGTCCAACTCTACCTAGTTGATCTTTCTTGGTCCAAAGCTCAGGTGACTTCTGTGAGAATGCCCCCGTTTGCATGGAGCTGCTCTGTACTTGCTTGGTTCTGGCTTCCCCAGTTAGCTCCCACTGTTGTCCCTACTGCTGACCTGGGCCTGGCGCCTACAGGTTCTCCGTTCATCTTCTCTTCCCTCAGAATCTGCCTCAGGGACCTCTGGTATTGCCAACCACCAGGCATTGAATCAAATATACTATTGTTGGTCACCCGCAGGCCAGCAGCTGTCTTTGTGTGCGCGACCCGTGCTTCCAGATGGCCTCAATAGTTTGTCATGTGGTTTTGGGTGTGATTGCGGTGACAGGAATTGACACTGCCTTGGAGCTTGCAGTGGGTCACTGTGTCCTCAAGCACTTGAACAGAGTTCTCATTTACCCTTCCCTGTTTCAGACTCTCCCAGGGTTTGTTTTGAGGCTGAGGTGGCCTTCAACACACCCAGCTCCCACCACCAGTCTCAGGCAGCCACATGGCGCTGTGTGTTCCAGGGGCCTTGGGTTTCCTTCCAGCTGGGCTACAGGGCCTTTCCCACCAGCCTTCCTTCCTTTCAACTCACTGTGACTGTTGGGCCACGTAGGCCATAGACCCTGCATCTGTTAGAATGGAGGACTCCTATATGCCCCTTCCCTTTTGTGAGCTTACTGGGGTTTTGCCGACTCAATGTGAGTGGCCTCCTCTTGGACTATAGGGACAGCAGAATGGAGGAGGTGGCAGACGTGGCCTGTCCTCCTCAGGGTGTCCTGCTCAGGAGCTGAGCCACAGGGCATGGTTTTCACTCACTTCAGAGGCCAGTCTTTTGCTGCTGATTTGAATGATTTGAAGTAGGGCACCCCTGTGGCCAAGGCCTCCTGGGCTAGTGCTGTGCCTCCTGGACACTCAGTAGTGTGACACTCAGTACTTGGCCATAGCAGTGTAGTGACATTGGCCACAAGAATGACAGGTGCTTGGCCATGGGTCGAGTGATGCCTCCATTCTGGTGCGAACTGGGATCTAGTGGAAGGTTTTCATATGGAGCACAGGGCAGAGTCATTCTAGGAAAAGCAAATGGCATTCTCACCAAGAAGTCCCTCCCACAATACCTCTATGAGGCCACTGCAAGCTTCCAGAGCAGTGTCACAGGAAGGCACTTCCAGATGCTACCCTGTTGGCCCCCTCACTCCCCCACCAGGGAGCTCCTAGGGGACCAGTGCTGACAAGTGGAAATTTGTACTTGGAGGGTTTGCCTCTGCTGGTGTGGATTTGTTCTCACAACAGCTGACAGCTGATTGTCACTGTCCTCAACTGAATTGAAGTGACTGACCCAAGGCCCAGGGTGCTGGAGGGATTGTTACTGCCCTGCAGCTGCCTGTCAAGCACCTGTCCTGAGTACTGAAAGAATTCTTTCCTGGGGACATGGAAATAGCATCTGCCCCTTCCATAAAGATCCCAGTCGCCAACCAGGACCACACCACAGTTCACTCTCAGCAAGCCAATACATTTTCTGTGTGTTATAGAGCCCGGGCAGTGGTGGCTTATAGAAGCATGGGTGATCCCATAGTCCAGTCAGGGATCCCGTACTTCAGTCAACTTTCCCCAGCCTCTGAGCTCTGTTCTCTCCCAAGCCGCAGAATTGCATACAAAACTGAGAGAGAGACTGAGTCTCAGGTGAGGGTACAGCAACTGTCCTGCAGCCTCCTGTGAAGTCTGTGAGCAGTGTGGATGCTCGTGAGTCTGAGAAGCAAGTGCAGATGAGCCCATGGGCGCCAGCAGCTGTTTTGCTGGGAGGGTTGTGCCTGTAACATCTGGGAAACTCTGTGGTGCAGAGAATTGTAGACTCACTCCTGCCCACAGCCTTGGGACCGCTGTTGTACCTGTGTCCTCTCCTCTTCCCCTGGCCTCTTTCACCCCTATGTGCTGTCCTGTGGAGGGGAGCTGGCCAAGCTGTAGCCTACACAGTCACCCACTTTAGGTCTGGCATTCAGTAGTTAATAAATACCCATGTGGTTGCACATGGGCTAGCAGGGCTCACATTTAAGAAGCGCCCTCCCCCTTTAAAGACATGTTTTAATTCTGTGTGTGGGTTTGTGCACGAGTAGAGAGTTGTTGGAGTCTAGGGGAGGGTATCAGGTCCTCTGTCATCGAGCCACCGCATGTGGGTGCTGCAAGAGCAGGAGCTGCCCCTAGCTGCTGAGTGGCTCTCTGGCACCTTCTGTTTTCATTTGTCCTCAGGAAAACCTTCGGGACAGCTCTTCTCCCAGGTGGGTCTCGCGGTCCAGTTTATTGACAAGCTTGGCACCAAACCATCTTGCCAGCCCTGTTTGTTTTTGAGGTGGTCTTATGTGTCATGTAGTCATGTTGAACTCCTGATTCTCCTGCCTCTGCTTCCCAAGTGTTCATTCGGAGTGTGGGTGTGTTTGCCACCACATGTGGTTTTTGTGGCGTTGGAGATGGATCTCTGGGCTTTGTACATGCTAGGTGGGTGCTCTACTCTTGGAGCCCCGTGCCCTGCTTAGAGAGTGGGTAGATTTCAGGTGTCATGCATTGGTTCACATGCTGGCCATGACCTTTTGGGAGCTTGGAAGGCTGCCTTGGTGTCCCTGGGCTGATATAAACTGAGGATACTGTGCCTGTTTAGTGTTAGCCTTAGGAGGTGACCCTGAGTTCCAGACAGTGAGGTGGTCCTCACAGAAGTGAGTCATGATGAAAGGGAGCCAGCAGGGTCATCCTCCTGGTGTAGCTCATTACGGATGCACTGTGGCTTTCGGTGGCTTTGGCTATCTGTCGCACCTGGGGTCATGGTGACTGCAGAGGCAAGAAAGGAAGGTCTGGATGGTTCCAAGTCAGAACCGGGCTAGGGTGGCTCTGGTCTGTATTGATGTCGCCTGCCTGGCTGCTTCCCAGTGCTTCTGTCCCCAGCTCAGCATGGCTCTGGGTTCTTGCAGTTCTTACCTGATGGGATGGGCCTTCCATTTCTTTAGGGGACACATGCCCATCAGTGCTGAGGGGTTGTGGTGGGGCTGCCTCTGAGGAAAGGAGGGAGTGGCTCCCCTAGGCTACAATCCCAAGCTGACTTCAGCAGCGGCCACCACTTACTGACCTGACCACCATCAGAGACTGGTCAGCCCAGCACAGGGCCTAGAGACCGGGACTCCAGCCCTCTACTCTGTAGCTGCTCTACAAGGTCCTAGTAGCAGAGGTGGCCAGGCAGCCCTAGCAGAAAGAGAGTGTCCCTTGTCATAGCCCCAGCCATGTATTTATGAGCTAGTGTGCTTTGCGTGAGCTGCTGTCTTCAGCAAGCCTGCAGTCAGGGTTGGCTTGAAAGAGACCAAGATGGCCAGAGTGCTGGCTCCTCGCACCTCACTGATGCTGGGTGCAGAGGCGGAGCTGGGCTGGGCACTCGTCCAGCTGCTAAGCTTGGACACAGAGGTGCTGACAGGGCTCTGGGGATCTGGCACAGACTCTGTGTAGTGAGCTGCTTCCGTGCCCAGTCTCCCCCATCCTCTGCCATCATTTGTGTTGGCTGTGGCTACAGGAGGTATGAGCCTGGCTGGAAAGCACCATTCTCTGGTGGCCGTCCGCTTGGGCTATAAGGCAGATGAATAGATGGTCACGGGAGCCCTGGGGCAGTGGAGACTGAGGTAGTAAGAGTGTCCCTGCAAGCAGGCTGGATGTTTAAGGTCTGTGGCCCCAGGGTCAAGCTCAGTGTCTTCCTTCTCCAGGAGTGCATATGGGGGTGAGTGGGTGGTGTCTATATGGTCATGGCCTTGCTGTCTGTGGCCCTTCTCAAGCCTGCTCCCAATGGCTGCCCTGTCCTCCCCATCTCTTCTCCACGAGTGCTTAGTGTGGACCTGTACACACCTGCCACTCCAGGCACTGTGGCTTTGTCTGGCACCATGCCTCGTATAGTTCCAGGTCCCTCCTAGTCAACCTCTGGGGCACAGCCCCGAGGACACTGTCGGTTCATGTTCTGTCCCATGAGCTGCAGAGGCTGCCACTGTCTGCCTGAGTCCTTTTTAATCAGCACCTTGGGGAGCCAGGTCAGTTGGGTTTCTAGGGGAGCAGTCTAGAAAGCAGGAGCCTGAGGACCAGCTGCCTGCTAGTCAGGCATGGTGGCGTACACCTTTAATCCCAGAACGTGCGAGGCATCTCTGTGACTCTGAGGCTAGCCTGTTCTACATAAGGCTCAGACTCAAAAACAAACCACAACAACAAAAAACCCAAGATGGTACCCAGCTCTTAGGCAGGAGTTGTGTGATGCCCCATTATGTACCGCATCCTGTGCTCCGCACCTCTGTCCAGAGTTCTGACCCCACGACTCTGCTTGCAGCAAGGGGCAGGGCCATGCCACCGAGGGGCTGCTCATGCAGTGCTCCCTGGTGCAGCCTCTGAGCAGCTCGGGGTTCTGTGAGCTGCTCCTCAGCTTGTTTTTGGGCGTGTTGCACGTGTGCGTGTTGTGGGACCTGCGGGCACTCCTGGCATATTACACGAGTTGTGTCTGACTGAAAGCAAGAGCTGTCTTGACCATCCAGATGCAGTGCTCAGCAAACGTTGATGTTTCTTTTTCAGAAAAGCCTGCTGTTGCACCGTCCGTCTTTGTGTTTCAGAAGGACAAAGGACAGAAGGTAAGGGGCCACTGCACGCTGCATACACACCTTCCTCCAACTTGCTCTGCCTCCTGAGGAGCCGTGAAGACCAGCTGATGGGGCCTCCGAACTTGACCTTGAACCAGAACATTGGCTTGTGACATGGTCTCAAGTACTGTGTTCTAGAATTGCCTCCCTAACCTGGGAAGGCAAGGACGGAGGGACTGAGGAGGGGAGAGACTGTGGGAAGGAGAGAGTTAACAAGTACCGTGCCTGTTTTGAGGTGAATGGTGTGTACAGTCAGCACACAGTCCCCATTCTAGTCCCGGCACCCCAGAAAAGGTCTTAGGGGAATGTGTCCCAGTCAGTGTATGTCGCTGCCACTGCAGTAATCTCCTGCTTACTGTCCCTGTCTCTCCTCCCTGTCTTTGAGGCTGACTCCACCCTCTTGGAGGGCATATTGCCCCGGAGGGCATGTGCCACATGTCTGATGGGCACCATGTCTAAGCCTTGCTTGGTGTAGAGATGCCAGTGCTCACTCAGTTGGCCTTCGCAAGGCTGTCCCTGGGCATAGCTGCGCGCAGAGGTCAGCGGCACGTGAGAAGATAGTGGCTGCTGGCGGCATGGCCCCCAGCCTGTGTGAGTGCGGTACACTTGCTTCCTGTTGGGAGGCAGTCTTGGCAGTGTCTGGGTAGCCAGCTAGGGCCTGGGTGTTCTTACAGTCACTGCTGCTGTGTGTGCCCATCGTGGGTAAGCAGTGTGCACACTCAGGTGAGGGAAGCCTCTGCCTGCCCCATGCTCATCAGGGCGACACTGCCTGAGTGGTGCTGTTGAGCCTCTTGGCTGCTCATTCCTGTCTTTTGCTGAAGCATCTGAAGGTTCCAGGAAGCTGTAGGTTTGTTTTGGTGACAGAGTGGTTTCTAAAACGCCATGAAGCCTTCTGTCCCCAGTCTGGTGACATCTCTGCCCTGGGGTTGTCTGCGTGGTCTTCAGTAGGAGTCATAGCCATGTATCAGATCCGTCTCTGTTCGTTTGTCTCCAGTGTGGAGTAGTCTGTGGACTTCCCTTTACCCCCTGAGGTCATCTGTTAGGCAGCTTTAGTTGGGTGTTGGAACCCCACACAGTCCCCAGCTGCCCCTCTGCTGCTGTGTGAACAGACCCACCGTGGGGGTCCGTGGTGCTGGGCAGCTCGGGGTCTCTGAGGTCCACACGCCCTTGCCCAGGGTCCCACACACAGAAGGTCCTCACTGTCTGAGCCTTGTGGAAGAAGTCCCTGGCAGGAAGTGCTGCAATCCTAGAGCGCTAGACAGCTCTGAGGGCGTGTTAAGGCCCTGGCTAGTTGTGAGCATACCCACCAAGGGTCGTGGTCCTTGCGCCATATGATAGCATTGGTTTGGGTTCAGCTTCTCCAAGAGGTCGACCTGACTGTCCTTATGCTCTGTCTTTGATGCCTCCAAGCGTGCTGTGTGTCTTTCCAAAGTCACCGCCTTTTCAGTGCTGTTTCTGCCGTGTGACCACCAGTTAGAAGTGACAGCCAGAGGCTGGTCTGGGCTACACAGTGAGGGTCCGTTTCCCTACTTAGTTTGTATGCAGCATGTTCATATACCACATGTGTGCAGGTGCCTGTGGAGCCAGAGGAGGGTGTTGGGTTCCCAGGACTGGAGTTAGAGGTGGTTGTAAGCAGGCAACATACCTGAGCAATCCCTCCGCACACAGAGGGATGTTTCTTTTATAGCGCTGGTCTGGCTCCAGCTGTTGCCTGAGGAGGAGCCTCAGCTATCCAGAGACTTGTAACTTAGGCTCATGCACTTCACATACGCCATCATCCTTACGTTTCAGGTCCTGGCCCCAGGTTACACTTTGAACAGTTTAAACAGAGACAGGGCATTGCAAGTCTGGGCACTTGGGCAGATGGAAGAGAGTCTGACAGCAAAGATAGCCAGAATTATTTCTTCAGTACACCATGCTGTTACCTGGGCCGTCCTGACTACCTTATGGAATTACGCTTTTCTCCAGAAGGAAACTGTGGGCTTTCGGGGGGCCAGGACTTAGCTTTGGCTATGGCTGCCTGTTAGAGGTGTGTTCCTGGGGGATGGGCCCATTGGCTGCTTAGCCCTGGGAACAAATGCTTGCATCCTGATGTGGTGTCTGCTTTTCTCTACAAGTCCTGGCTAGCTACTGCTCCTCTGGGGCTTCAGGGCAGTGTCTCCTTGGTTCAGTTCTCCTGATTTAATATCTCCTAAGTAACCTTATTACCAAATCTTTATGGTAGCAGACCTCTGCAAGGAGAGTCAGCGTTCTCAGCCCCTGGACCAAAATTCTGTCTGTTACGCAAACAGGCAACATCAACACAGAGTGTGAGACCTTTGTCCCTCTGTCCCCAGCCAGGCTTCTCTCAGGGGTCTCTCTGTCTCCTTCTTCTGTCTGGGTTTTGCTCTTATATTTTCAGTTTTATTTGGAAGATTCTCAAATCCTCAGAAAAGACAACACTAAGGCAGGGTGTATTAGTACATACCTTTAATTCCAGCATCAGGAAGTAGAAACTGGCAGATCTGTGAGTTCAAGGTCAGCCAGGGTTGCGTAGTGAAACTGTGTGTGTGTGTGTGTGTGTGTGTGTGTGTGTGTGTGTAGGGGAACAGGATGATACTAGCAACCGACTCCAGTGTTTGCCTCCACCCAGCATTTCCAGGGGACCTGATTGATCAAGGAAGGACTTGTCTAGAGCCTGTCCCTTCCATAGTACCAGGAGTGGGACACTTACGGAGTGGCTGTGGGTTTGCTCAGCGAGGAGTCAAAGTTGAGTTGTTTCAAATATCCCTTCAAGCTTTTTTGGTGTGCGGGAAGAATTTCCTGATGTGCAAAGGTAAAGCAAACTGTTGCCCTTGTGTGTGAGGCGGGACTGCAGAGCTGGGGCCAGCCTGTGCACAGTGTGGGGGCCTGGCTTTGGAGAGCTGGCTTCACGTAGAGAAGGCTGCACTGCACTGTGGTGCAGGACCAGGAGAGGGCAGGTGGCTCAGCGGCCAGCCAGGAGCTCTCCCTGGCGAGTGCATCAGCAGCTGTGCAGTGACAGGGCCAGCAGGTGGCCACCTCCTGCTATTGCCTCGGTTAGGGAATCCACCCACTCCTGCTTATTTTGTGAGTGTTGTTGTTGTCGCTTGTTTTTGGTGATGGAACCAGGAGCTTGTGTTCTAGCCCAGCATCCAGCACCAAAGCTCATCCCCAATCCAAGCTTTTTGGTTACTTGCTTACTTCTTAATTAATAATGGTTATTTCTGTTTAGAGATAGGACCTCACTGTGTAGTCCTGGCTGACCTACAACTTGCTATGTAGAGCAGGCTGTCCTGAACTCTGCCTGCTCCTGACTCTGCCTCCCAAGGGCTGGCATTAAAGATGTGCACCGCCACAGCTAGCTTATTTACTAATTTTTGGGTTAGAAATCTCATGCTTGGGGTTAGAGAGTCTCATAGCTGGGTGGTGGTGGTGGTGCACACCTTTTAATCCCAGCACTCAGGAGGCAGAGGCAAGTGGATCTCTGTGAGTTTGAGGCCAGCCTGGTCAACAGTAAGTTCCAGGGCAGCCAAGGCCACACAGAAACCCTGTCTTGAAAACAACATCTGAGTGCCATGCTCTGCTGAGTTAGTTGGGCAGTTTTGTTTTGTGATTTATTTTATGCGTGCGTGTTTTAACCTGCATGTATATGTGCACCACATGCTTGACCGGTGCCTGAGGCTATCAGAAAAGGCCGTTGAGTCCCCTAGAACTGGAGTTGCATTACAGACAGTTGTGAGCTCCCATGTGGGTGCTGAAAATTGAACCTGGGTCTTCTGGAAGAGCAGCAAGTGCTCTTTGACTCATCTCTCTAGCCCTGTGATCGTAGCCTATGGCTGTCTTGGACTCAACTTTGTAGATCAGGCTGGCCTCAAACTCACAGAGATCTGCCTCTGCCTCCCAAATGCTGAGACTACAGGTGTAAACCACTGTGCCTTATTAAGGTCATTATTTTTAAGACAAAATCTCTTGTAGCCCAAGCTGTTCTCACTTGTAACCCAAACTAGCGTTGAGTTCCTGATCCTCCTGCCTCGACCTCCTGAGTGGGGTCCTGGCATGGGAACTAAGGGTGGAGCCTAGGGCTTTCCACATGTGGGGCAAGTGTTCTGCAGTGGAGACTCAGCACAGTTCAGTTCATTTTGAGACATTCTTCTGCTGGAGCCCAGCCTGGGCTTCACACCTCCAGGTGCAGGTGACAGCTGTGCACCCCCCATGGACTCCGGACCTTTGACACTTGAAGACTTGTGGTCAGACTGGCAGCACAGAGTCCTCTTCCTCGTCTCTGTCCCCATGTCCTGCAGGTCTCTGTGGGGTGAGGGTATGATGCCATCGCTCTGTGAGGTTACCGCTTCCCTCTGTCCATGCTGCTCTCTCCGTGCTTGCTGTACTGTCAGTGACAGGACAGCTGTCAGCACCCCCCGTGTAGCATGTACTGACGGAAGGTACCTCAGCAGGGGCTCTCAGGAGGCAGTGCTACTCAGCCCCATCACTGACTTTGGACATCTGCTGTTCCCCAGGCAGGTGACAAGCTGTCCCCTGCATCTGTGCCCATTGTTCATACAGCACCTGCACCATTTGGGTCTTTAGTGTGGCTGTGCCCAGGGAATACAGAGGCCAGGAGGGGGTGGCAGGCTGGCATGGTATGGCTCAGTACTGGAAGGCAGAGGTGGAACACTTTCCTTCCTTGTCTTTGCTCCTGGCCCCTGAAAGCCCACTGTGTGCCCTCCACGTGTGTCTGGTCAGCTGATCCTGGCTATCACTCTCAGCAAGAAGTTAAGTAGCAGTGGGTGCTGACAGTGGCCACTGTGCCCTAGGAAGCTGATGGTGTCCCTTGATGATGCTGAGACCTGAACATGAAGTGACCTATGTAGAAGCTTTGTATGTTCTCTCTGCCCCTTTGAGCCAGGGTCTCACTAAGTAGTCCAGGCTGGCCTGCATCAAAAGGTTATTCTGCCTCTGCCTGCCCAGTGCTGTGATTGCAGGCTTGTGCCACCACACCCGGCCTTGAAGGAAGTTTGATGGAGCCGTTTCTTTCCACAGGGCTCTGCGTTTGTTGTATTTTCTTTTGATGGGGGTCATGTTTCAAAGTAGCACCCATGCCGCGTCTGGTGACACAGTCCTGCGTCCCAGCCACCCAGGAGGCTGAGACAAGAGGGCCCCTGGAGCACAGGACTCAAGGTGACCTGGGCATCAAGTCACAAATCACAGCACAGCCCTGTGGGCAAGTCACACCCTCGAGGCGTTTCCTCCGTCTCTGGCAGACAGCCACAGCCACTTCAGTTACAGGCTGAGAACTGCTGGTGCAGTGTCACATGGGGTTTGGGGCCCTGGGCCACGGTGTAGGACATCACCTCTGAGACAGCGTCAGGGCCACAGATGCCCTGTGTGCATGTCCTCAGGTCTGCCTCAAAGGTTGCTGGGCGTTAGCTTTTGCATTCCTAGCCCTTTTCCAAATAAGCCCACACTATGAGTGTCTGGGTTGAGCCTGGGAAAACCAGAGGCCAAAGAATCCGTGGATGTCCTGGCCCCTCTGTCACTGACCTGTCCACTGACAGCATTTTAGTGTCTGGCTGTATGGCCAAAAACTGCAGAACCCTGGGGGTTTAATCTCTAACATCATGTCTCCTTCCTTGTTCCAAGGGAAGCTCTCCCCAGTCTGGCCCCCCATTGTTCTGAAAAGGAGCCCCACGCTGCTTGCCTAAGAGCCCTGTGCTTGGGAAGGCAGAGGCGGGGACAGAGCCCCTCCTCTTCTCCAGTGCCCTGCCTTGTTCCCAGGGACCACACCACTTATAGCCCCTGACACTTGTCCCTCTCACCCTTTCCCACGGTGTGGCCTTTGTGTGCATTGAAGGAAAAAAATTGTCTTTTTTGCCCCCCAGTCCTCCACAGAGCACAGAGACTTGCCGGAGTCGGGAGAGGAGCCTCGGGGGGAGGCTGAGGAGCCCTGGCCTGATGCGGGGCACCCTGAATCCACTGGGGAGCATGCCTTAGACCCTTCTGCCCCTGCTAGTGCTTCCGCCAGCTCTCCTCCGCCCCCTGCTCCTGCAGCCCAGCCTCCTTGTATGCGAGAACTGGCAGGGGTAAGTGCCCACAGCCCGCCCTGCACTGCGGTACCTGGCCTGAGCCCCTCTTTCTTTAGCCCCAAGACCACCTGAAGCAGCTGGGAGGGGGCAGCATTTTAGTTATGCCACTGACCACACAAAAGGGCCAAGCCTCTCTTGTTCCTACTACAGTGAGAGGTGGGACCTACTTCCTGGGGGATGGGAGGGTCCCCGAGAGGAGCTGGGCAGTACTATCACCCTTCCAGGCCACTTCTGGCCCCACTGGCCTCTTCCCACTTCTCTCATCCTGGATCTGAGTAGTTAAGGTCAGAATCTTTGGAATCTTGGGTCTCTAGACACTCAGAACTTGGGCTGCAGTGAAGCAGAAAGAGGGGAAGACCCCATGTAATCCCTTTAGCACACGTGGACGGTGGGGGTGGGGAGCTAGATCATACCTCAGTGGCAGGAAGTATCTGCTTTAAAAGATAAGTGAGGGCTGGGGTGGTGGCTCAGTGGATAAGAACATTTGCTGTGAAACCAGGATGACCTGAGTTCAAGTCTCTAGCACCCACGTAAAAAGCCAGGCATGGCTGTCTGTACCTGTAACCCCAGCATTGACGGGGAAGGGGTGAGGCAAGAGGATCCTGGAGCTCAGTGGCCACCTAGCCCAAAATGGTGAGCTTCAGGGTCAGCGGGAGACCTTGTTTCAAAAAGTAAGTTGGAGAGCATAGCAGACACCTACCATCCCCTGCTGGTCTTCACACACAGGCACCTTCCCAGGTAGATAGGAGGCCAAACTCTGCTTGCATCCTCTGCAGGCCTGAGTGGTCCCTCCCCTCATGCCAGCCCCAGCCCCGCCCCCCCGCCCCCCCCCCGGCCCAGGTCAGGCTGGGAGACGCTTTGGCCAGGTGAGGCTGAGGTCGTGCCGTGTCATTTGAGGATTCAGGCTATGAGGGGAAAGAAGCCAGATTGTATGGTGTCCAGGGGCTGTGGGAAGAGATTCCTCCTGTGTGGTGCTAGAGTGGGGTGGCAGCGGAAGCCGTATGAACCAGAGTGTTCCACTTTTGCCCTGGACAGAGCACTTCTGCGAGCTGTATCCAGAAGGCCCTGGCCTCTGTGCAGAGGCTCTGGCTGAGGAGTAGCCTGGCTTGGTGCAGGGCTTTGTAGGTGCTGAGCCATGGGGGCAGGTCCATCCCAGAGCCAGGGTCCTGGATTGCGAACTGAGCCCACAGAACCTGGCTTCTTGAGTCTCGTGGGCTACAAACCTGATAACCTAGACCCCAGATCAACCAGGGAAAGGAACCTCCAGACAGGGGGAGCCAGAGGTCACCATCCACCCCTATCCTTGTGCTTTTCAGCCCCTGAGCAGCACTGGCACACCACTTGGTGACAGCGCTGAGCCGCCAGGCCAGTGTAGGGCTCAGTGGGAAGCTGGCCTGGCTGCCAGAGGTAGTCTTGTGGCTGGCGCATTGCACTTAGGTACTACAGTTTGGGTGAATTGGGCTGTAAGTCCAGTTGAGTGGAGCCTGATCCAGAGGTACCAGGCTAGTTCATCAGCTCGTGTGCAGCAGAGTGGGCTACTTGACTACCCAGAGGGCTCCTTCCTCTCTCCAGTCTGTCTGTACTCCATGCCACACTCCTGGGTGTGTAGGGTGAGCCTCTGTGATGGACAGTTGCCCACCAAGGGCCTGTGAGTAGCCTGCTGTCCTGGCTGATGCAGACAGACCGTCCTGTGCAGTACCCCGTTTGCACCTGACCCCGCATCACCCACACATGTGCCTTTATGCCAGCCAGGGACAGCTTTTTGTGTTCTCGAGGGCAGCCTCTTTCTATATATGTATTTTTTTAACTTAAATATATGTAATTAATAAAAAATGTATATGTAATTTTTAATTGTACAGGAGAGGTGCATAGGAGTTCTGTGCCCAGGCAGGCCAGAAGCCAAATAGCCCTAGGAATTGGGTTTAAAAGTGGTTGTGAACTACCTTGTGTGGGTGCTGGGAACTGAGCCTCTGTCCAATAGAAGAGCAGCAAGAGCTCTTGACTGCTGAGCCGGAGAGCTCAAGTGTTCTCCAGCCCTCTTTGGTGCATTGTGTCAGCTGGCCATGCCATAGCACGCAAACGTGGCTCCTGTGTGCTTCTCATCCCAGCACTAGCCAAGACCAGCTAGCTTCATATTTTGTTTGGGGATTTTTCTAAGGATGGGTTTTAGGTAACTAAAACCCAGTTCGGGAGTTCAGGCTGCCTTTGAACTCCCGATCTTCCTGCCTACACCTGCTGCCTCTGTGGCTCCTGCACCCCCTGCTGGCAGAACTGAGCCAGACTGCAGCTGTGGGGGAGCATCACTCTGAGCCTCCTCCATCCGTCCAAGGTGGTGTGGGCATCAGTTGGAACACTGGCTGGGCCTTTCTCCTCGGCTCCCTGGTTAGTGAGGTGGATGCATTGTGCAACCCATGTCTCTCTGCATGTCATCCTGGAGCCCCTGTCCTTGAAGCAGTGGGACCGCTTCCTCCCCTCTGGGGGACTTCTGTCCCCATGCACCCCCCCCCCCCCCAGTGATGTCCCAGATGGATGCTAAGAACCTGCCCCCTCCCTTGATAGAACTGATGCAGCCATGGGGCTGAGGTCATAGAGTTCTCAGACAGTAGACCTACTCTTGCCCTGGGTGATGACAGAGCCCGTGGGCTCCCCAGAAGCCACAGCCTCCCTCCACTTGGTCCACCCTGAAGACTGTAGATGAAGGTTCCATGAGTGTGTGGTGGTCCCCAGGACAACAGCCTTCTGTGTCTCCTCGGGCTGTAACCCTCTACAGTCTCGCTGAGATTCACCTGTGCCCAGGGCACTGGGCTTGGGGCTCTGAGCCAAGACAAACTGCTGACAGACCCAGATGGGATAACAGGTCACTTCTGACTGTTGGAGGAAGTAGTATGAGAGGGAGGGGACCTGAAAAGGAGCAAGTGATAGCAGTCATAACAGCAAGGGACAAGATCAGCCAGCAGGAATAGACACACTGTTCAGAGGGGGGACTATTGGGGAGGGTCTGGGAGGAGGCTTGTGCACAGCAGGAGGCCACAAGGATACGACTACCTGACGTGATGGCTGTGCTCTTTGCCTTGGTGCCAAGGTGGGCCCAGCTTCCCCTCCGGCCAGGTGGGAGAAACCTTATGGTGGAGGTGGCAGGACCCCGCCACTGCTGCGGTGGGACTGTAGCCTCCTCAGGGCTGGACTCAGCCCACTTCAGTATTCAAGAGACAGCAGGGGCCGGCGCGGTGCTGCACGCCTGGGATCCCAGCCCTCAGGAGGCACAGGAGGCGGAGCTCTGTGAGTTCGAGGCCAGCCTGGTCTACAAAGCAAGTCCAGGATAGCCAGGGCCACAGTGACTAGACTTCGCTCCTAGAGTCTCCAGGTGACTAACCCTTGCAGGTTGGATGTGGATCCAGCAAGGTAGCAAAGACCATGGGAATGTTGTCAGCACCCTAGAAGGCAAAAGGAAGCCTTAAGGCTCCCACACAGCTGTGGCTCCACTGTGTGTTCAGTTGGAGGGCCTTGCTGGTTTTCTGAGGTGCAGTCTGGAACTGTGCTGGCACTTGGGGTCCCATAGGGATAACATCCCAGGTCAGGTTTGGGCCCTGCTGGGGCAGTGTGAGTATGGAAGCTTGCTTTGGGGTTGGTGCCTGCCTGGGGGTCAGCAAAGGGTAAGTTCCCAGGACCAGGGTGCCCAAGGCAGGTTTTGGTGGGGTCAAATGTGTATGTTACCTAGAGGTAAAAGCTGGAGCTGGGGCCAGGCCGCTCCATTTCTCATACTCCTGTCACAGGTGAGGAAAGCCATGCTTAGGGCCTGCACGCTGGTGCCAGTGTGAGAGGGGTGACTGAGATGCGTGTGCATGATCAGGTGTGACCCCGAATGCTGCAGAATTGCTGAGCCCTTAGCTCAGGAGTTTCCCTCATACCCTGTGCGGTCCCAAAGAGACCTGACATCGTGTGGGAGGAAGGCAGAGCTGGGTTGTTCAGCGAGGTCTTGAGGTGGGGTAGGGAATCGGTGCTGCCATGGGGCCTATCTGGGTGCCATCACTGTCCCTGTCCTGTGAATGAGCGAGCAGAGTCCCAGGAGGCAAAGGGAGGGCTTCACTCACACAGATGCAAGCTGTGAGCTTCTGTTGAGGAGAGCACCTAGACATGGCGCTAGTCTCTGAGGTACTGACTGTGTGGCCCTGAGTAAGTGTTCGCCCTCTCTGGGCGCACCCTGCAGACTCCAGCCTACTGCTTGGTTGCGCAGTTCCTGGGCTGAGCCAGTGTTTACATTGTTACAGGATTATAAGCAAGAGCTGGAGATGCGGCCTGGGAGCCAAAAGCGCTGGCTTTTTGGCCCTTTATGGGAAAAAAACGGGCCAGGCCCACTGCGGGAGGGTCCCTGCTTGTATTCACTGTCTTTGAGTTTATTGATTGCTCCTGTGTTGTCTCACTTAACCCTTGACAGCTCCTTGAAGCCAGCTTAAGCACAGAGCATTTTAGGACCATAAGAAAATGGGCCTTGTGCCTTCCGAAATGGCCAGGGTCCACCGAGGCTGTGTGTCCACCTTGAGCCTATGGTGACGCAGTGCTAAGTGTGGACCCAAGTGGGGACTGTGTTGGGCAGGAGCTGAGCTCCTGATCTCAGCCAGCAACTCCTACCCTGAGAGCCAGGTGGGAAGCAGAGGGCCATGGAGCCTCTTGTGAGCTGGAGAAGGACCCTTGGCAGCCTTTCACGGCCTCTTGGCACTTTGGTCCAGAGCTTGCTTGGACTGGAACTGACAGCCTTGAAGTAGCCATGCACATGTTACAATAGAGTGTTCCAGAATGAGGGGTGGGAGCCGGGATGCCCTCGTCCCTGGATATCTACGTTGAATTCCTGTAGCTCGTGCTGAGGCCTGTGCTAATGGCCTTGGCGGGCCAGAGCGGCTTATGCTTCGGTGGGGAAAGTGTCTCACAGGTCACTGGCCCTGACCCATGTAGGGGCATTTTTAACCCCTGGCAGGGCACCGGGGGAGTTGTGGGTACAGGTTTAGGACACTCAGGGCCTCTCACCGTTTCTGTGCTCTTATTGCAGAGGTCTGCTGGCAGCTCCAGCCCTGAAGCCGGAGAAGGTAAGGAAGTCTCTAGAACATTGAGCCAAATCCTGGAGGCAGACTTGAACACTCCTTGACTCCACCCACCCTGTGTCTAGATTCTGATCGTGAAGATGGAAACTACTGCCCTCCCATCAAGCGAGAGCGGACGTCCTCTCTAACGCACTCAGGTGAGTGACGCCACTGTGAGCCAGGGAGAGCCAGATGAAAGGGCGACTCCTAGGCTGAAGAAGACTGACACAGCCGCCCTAAGGTGGAGTTGGGAGGTTTCCTGTCAAACCCTGTGGGGACTTCAGATGTGATTGCAACTGTCTTTGCAAGGACATAATTGCTGGTGTGGGCTGGAGGGGACAGTGTCCTCACCCGCTAGCTATTAGTATGCACTCAGTGTAGAACCAGGGCCAGTCAACCTGTACTCCCAGCTCGGGGCATGTGGTAAGACTGAGGGACATACACATGGATGCCAGCCTCTGGGCTCCAAGCACTCCAGGAGTGAGGCTGCAGCTAGGGCTGGGGATGCTCCGTTGGAGTCGGGCAAAGCCTAGCAGCCCCCCTCACATAGGCACCCCTTGAGTTTAGGTGATTGCTGCCCTGTGCCTGTTGCCACCCAGATGCAGTGTCACCTAGACACATATATATGTAGAGGTCCACTCCCGTGCAGAGGAGGCGTGGTCTGCCTCCCCCTCAGCCGACAGACATGCACTCGTTCACCCAGCTCTTTTCGAGAACTTAGTGAAACCACGGATTCATGTTTTTAAAAAACAGCAGTGACAGAAAACCAAGCTGAGGCTCGGTGGGTAGTGCAGTCACCTAGCATGTAGGAAGCCCTGGGTTTGAATTCCAGGGCTGTAGGAACTAGGCGTGGTGGCGCACCAGTCAGCCTTTCGGGGGCAGATGTTGAGGGTCATGCTCGTTCTTGGCGCCGTTCTCTGTGACCACTGTGGGCTGCAGGAGACCAAGAAGGGGCCGTGCCTCACGTCCTCTGCTCTGGGAGCCCACTTTGATCTCAGAGACCCTTTGGAGAGTGCATGCTCTGCACCTGGGTGGGCTTCCACCAAGTGTGCTCAGGGTGGCCTCTTTCGTCTTTTCACTGCATGCCAGCCCTGAGACTTTGTAGGCTGCACTCCCTATAAAAGATCTGCCAAGTGACGCTGACAGAGCCAGTGCTGTGGCCTGAGCCACTAGCTGTGAACACTGCAGCCCCACAGTGTGGCACCATGGTGCTTCATGTGGTGTGAGTGTCTGCGAAGACCAGGCAGATGTTATGACAGGCCCAGTCTCGCTTCCACCTTGAAGAGCAAGACCGTGCAGTGTCCTGGCCTCTGCTGGCTCTGCTTCTGGTCCTGGGGTCTATCCCAGGGCAGCAGGTGTGACTTCTGCAATGTTCAGGAGGTCTGGTCGAATTCCTCTGTGACCAGCCCCACTCCATCCTGCACATCTGGGGCATGGTGGTGCAAAGCAGGCATCTCGGGCCCTTTCACGGCTGCACACCATCTTGATGTAAAGGCTGTGTGCCAGCTTGGGGATGTGTAGAGGTTGTAGAAAGGAGATGCCTAGCCTTGTCGGCCTGCCTGTTTTTATTCTGTGCATGTGGCATGTTCATCTGTGTGGGAGCCAGAGCAAGGCCTCAGATGTTTTTTTGATGGCTCCTTCTCTCTGTCTCTGTCTTGCTCTCTCAAGATAGGGGCTCTGCCTGGACAGAAGCTCACAGTTGGGTCTGGGCTGCCTGGCCAAGCAAGCTCAGGATCCATCCTCTGCATCTGTTAGTTTCTTATATAAATACTGGAGATGCGAACGCAGGGCCTTAGACTTGCAGGGTGGGTGCTCTCCCCACTGAGCTGTCTCCCCAGCCCACTGTGATGACTTGGATTCCACAGTGCTGTCTTCCTCCAAGGAGAACCTTTGGGGCTGCCTTTGGGGAATCCACAAGGGTAGCTTGGCTTTTCGGGGCACAGTTTCTGTCCTTTTCCTGGTGGTATTGCTCCTGTGTGTGCTTCCCCAGCATGGCTGTGTTCTGCCCTGCGGAGGAGGTTCTCCTTGTTTGCCGCACTCCTCCTGTCTCCTGGTGGCTGCAGAGCCTTCCCTCTCTGTCCCTGTTCTTGGTCTTCGTGTGAGTGACTCTGGGTCTGTCTGAGCTGATGGCTTCTGTGCTGTCAGAAAACTGTTTGATGCTTGGAATTTGGCAGTCTGAAGAGTGGCCCTGGTCCCCTTCTGTCCTGTCTCTACAGGGACTTTGTTCACCCTTCCATCTTAGTCCTAGGAGCTGCTGCTTTTTTTTTTCCCCCTCTCTGTTGGTGTGCAACCTCTAGAACCAGGATCTTGATGCTCAGGGTACCCTGCTTGGCCTTTGCCACACCCTGTTCCTGGGCATATAGTGGTAGGATTTTTTTTTTAATGTCCTAGCCCTTCTTGCTGATGTTTGAGAAGCCTGGTTTCAGCTGGGTAGTGGTGGCTCATGCCTTTAATCCCAGCCCTGGGAGGCAAAGACAGGTGGATCTCTGAGTTCAAGGCCAGCCTGGTCTACAGAGTGAGTTACAGGGCAGTCAGGGCTACACAGAGAAACCCTGTCTCAATAAAAAAAGAGGAAGAAGAAAAGAAGCAGGTCTGGAGACATACATCTGTCATCCCAGCTCCTGGGAGGTGAAGGCAGGAAGATCAAGAGTTCAAGGTCATCCTCAGCTACAAGGTGAGCCTGAAGAAGAAACCTGGCTCTACTCTGCATCCCCTGGTCATGACGACCCAGCCAGCGACAGTCTTGCCCAGCTACACCAGTCACTGCTCTGGGAGCTTTGCCAGCCTCAGGGCAGTGTGTTTCCAATTAAGTGGGGAGCTCCCTTGAGTGAGCAGTCTCCCAAGCCCCATCCCTTGGGTGCCGGCTGTGGGGAGGTGAAGCCTGGCTCCCCTAGGACGTGAGCAGCCTCATGTGCAGCAACACTGTTAACAAAGAGTGTCATCCCAGGGTGTCCCTGTGGATGGGCTGGGGACAGAACTCTAAGCCTTGGCTGCCCACCTACCTTCGACAGGGAGGCTCGCCTGTGTCTGTCCGTCTGGTCATAGCAGTGCCCTGCATGGACTCCTGTGTGCCAGCACAATGGCTGGGCTCTGGGCCCCGTGCTGCTGCAGGTGAATGGCTCCAGTCTCTGTGGCCAGCTATGTTACCCTCAAGTCTTTCTGGTTTTTGTTGTTGTTGTTTTGTTTTGTGGCAGCGTTTCTCTGTGTAGCCTGGGTTGTCCTGGACTCACTCTGTAGACCAGGCTGGCCTTGAACTCACAGCGATCCGCCTGCCTCTGACTCCCAGAGTGCTGGGATTACAGGTGTGTGTCACCACCACCTGGCTTCCCTCAAGTCTTAAAGCTTGTGTTGTGGTTACTTCTGTAGGGAACAGGACCCCGAGAGACTTCCTGTGGCCAGCCTTTGGGGCCTCCAGTTATACAGTTTATGAACTTGGTCTCAGGTTTGAAAAGTGTGGCCTAGCACTAACCCCTTGGAGGCACCCTTGTCCCACTTCATGGCTGGCTCCAGTGTCTGCTTTGTCACACACATAGGCCCTGTGTAGCCAGTGCACTCAGCCCTTTACTTCTAGAGCTTGAGTGCTGCTCTAACTGCGTGGTCCCCAAGGCGGACCCTGGGCTTTCCAGTGGGACCAGTTTCCTGTGTGTCAGGGTTTCCTGTTGTCCTTTCCCCAAGAATTTTATTGTCTTTGCTTCATCAGGAGGGTTTGCCTCATGGCTGAGTCTCCAAGACTCCCTGTGGCCTGTTTGTTTTCCCATACCTTCCTCCTGGCCTGAGTCAGGTTAGACCACCTGTCCCGCACTCATACAAGGTCACCAGGATGCAGACTAACACTGGGTTTCTAGCTGTCCCTGAAGCCCCAGCTCTCTACCTGCTAGCTTAGTCACTAAGCCTTTTGTGAGTGACTGAGGGGGCTGGCACTGAGCCATAGGCATGTCCTGGAGGCAGGTCCAATGATCCTTGGCTTTCATGTCCTCTGTTGTAGGCTTGCTCAATAGTGTCATCACTCCCCTCACTGGGCGGAAGGGCCCAGAGCCTGGTGGGTATGCCTCAGCATCTTCATTCTCACATCCCCTGTGCTGGCCTTGCTGCAGAACTGTACCCTCTGACCCTGGGCCTCCTGCTTTTCTGTTGTTGTAGCCTGGACCATTCTCCGGGGTCCTAGGTCCACACTGCACTGTTTCGCTGTGCTCCTGCCCCCACAGGCTGAGCTCAGGTGTGTCTTGTGTTTGCAGAGGAGAAGAGCAGCGGCTTCCGACTGAAGCCCCCTACACTCATCCACGGCCAGGCGCCCAGTGCAGGTGGGTGACATTTCCAGGCCCCTACCTGGCTTGCTGCAGGCCCAGTCTGTCTACTGGGACTGGTATTGACATGGAGGCAGCTCTGGGAAGCTGCTCGGACCTGCAGGGGCAGGTCATCTCCTATTTGGGAATTCATGTGACCCTGTACCAGCCCTGGCCATCTTACCTTGTACTGTGCCAGCTCTGAGAGAGTAAGCAGTGACCCAGACCTCATCCCAGATCCTAGTGGCAGTTGTCTGTCACTGTCAAGTGTTGGGGTTGAGTGCCGCCTCCCTTGCACAACCACTGGAGTTGATGTGCCCTCGAGCAGCAGGGCCGATGTTCCTAGAATCCATTGTGTTCCAGGTCTGCCCAGCCAGAAGCCCAGGGAGCAGCAGCGTGGCGTGCTCCGCCCAGCCGTGCTGCAGGCCCCTCAGCCCAAGGTGCTGTCACAGACGGGTAAGGGACCCCATCACAGTCCGAGTACAGAGGCAAGGGGACCCTCGATAAAGGAATGGGGTACCACCACAGTTTCTACCTAAGGCTCGCTGGGTTTTGGCCCTGCCTCTTGGGCCACTTCTTGGATCATGCTGATAAATTACCCAAAGTCGGCTCAGCTCCAGCGCTCAGAGTCAGCAGGTAGACAAAGCTGTATCATACTCAGAGAGCCTTGTTTCATTTTGTCCTGATTTGGGGGCCAGCAGCATGGCCCAGCATGTTAGAGGGCCATTGTCATTTTGTCTCAGTTTAGTTGAGTCTTTGTGACATAGGGTAGCCCAGTCTACTCTTGAGCTCACTTTGTATCCCTTCTTAACCATGGGACAGTAGGCACGTACACTCCACCAGCTCCTTCCTGCTGTGTGAGTATGTGAAGTGCTGGGGGCTGGCTGCTGACCCCATGAGCCCAGTCGGGCTCGCCTCCCATTGCACAGAGCATCCACGATAGGTTTTCTTTTGCTGTTCATTTTGTGGGAGTCCTGAGCACACTGGAAGCCAGTTCTTGTTCAGATCTTGGGGTATGTATAGTACTGGGGATGGAACCTAGGCCCTGTGTGACCTGAGCTACATGCCAATTCAGTGTCTCCTAGAATAAAGACAGCAAGCAGCCCTCGTGGCTGGGCTTTGGACATTTTTTGTTTTTAATGTAAGAATGCGTGGCCCCCCTTTTTTTTTTTTAAGTGTACATCTGTTTTTGCTTGAACTCATGGGGAACCACCTGCCTCTGCCTCCCAAGTGTTGGGATTAAAAGCATTCATCACTGTGCATAGCCCAAGATGAATGAACTTTAGAAGCCTCTTCACAAAGGAGGCCTAGACAGAGTCTAGCAGCATTGCCAGCTGCCGAAGGGCTGGGGGACACCTTTCCACACACACTCTCTCTCTCCCTCTTGCAGTCCCCAGCAGTGGCACCAACGGGGTCAGCATGCCAGCAGACTGCACAGGGACAGCCACGACTACTTCACCAGAAAACCTCACGCAGAGGAGCCCCTCCGAGTCTGCCGAGGGGGCACACACACTTGAGGTTGGTTGGGGAGCAGCCAGGGCAGGTTGCAGAGCCGGGCCCTGGTGTGACGTCTGTGCAGGTTCTCTCCCATGGGGGGGGTGGTTCTTGCTGCCTGGCTTTGCTCAGTGCTCTTTACATGGCTGCACCTGGGCCACTCCCTTTTCCACACTGGAACAGAATACCCATGCAGGACCCTTTGCAGAGACAGAAGATTTACTGGCTCACAGTTTCAGAAGATGGCGCTGGCTCTGCTGCTCCAGGCTGATCCCAGCCCACTTCACTGGCAGTGCTCATGAGATAGGCAGTCATGGAGACACCAGCAGGGAGCCAAAGTTCTCAGTCCTTTGCAAGGGCCTCTCCATACCACACTAGGTGCTGAGAGGCTATCACTGCACACCTGACATTGATGGGTGGTCACTTGTCAGGATGGTCCCCCTGCCAGGGAGCCCAGAGTGACCTTTGTGTCTTTAACAAGGTCCCCACAGAGATGAGCCCTCAGAATGCACTGGTACTGGCAGCCAGCCCTGTGCAGACCCAGGACTAAGGCCAGGAGCAGTGCTCCAGCAGCTGCTGGGGGAGGGCTTTGATGGAGGGCTCAGGCTGCCTGCTGTGTTCTTGAATTCATCCACATAGTCACAGTCATCACTGTGTGTCTGTTCTCACCTGGGAAATGCTCAGCGGGACGTGGGAATCTTGCACTGTGCAGGGAAATGCCCGTCCCACCCCAGCGCCCTAAGTGGTTAGCTCCCAGGCTGGGCTAGCATCTGTCTCCACCTACCCACCCTCTGCTTAAGTCACCTTCTTGCGGTTCCCACCCTCCACAGTGCGGCCCCTCCCACTCCTCAGTTTACCACGTTTATGGGTTCCACTGTCTCACCAGCACGCTAGGTTCTCAGTGCCCAAACATTTATCTGACTGGATTCTGTCTCTGGCACCCACATTTGACCCCAAGGTCCCACATTCCATATGTAGCCTCACTCCCAGGCTGCCCTGGCATAGACAGTGTCATCATGCTCATGACCTCTGATCATGTGGCAAGAATAGGCAGGACCCTTACCTTCTCAGCCGTTCCTGACTCAAGAGACTGACAGCAGAGAGCTGACCCGGGATGCTGAGCTCAGTGACCAGGAAGTGGGATCATGGCTCTGACAGGACACTGGCTAGGAGGCAGGGCTGCCTGGGGACACACAGGTCAGACCGGGTCCTTCTGGAGCTCCTTGGTCCCGGAGACTGGGCTTCTCCATGCAGGTAGAAACCTTTCAGGAGCTGTGCCAGGTCCAGGGGCCGGTTCTCAGTGGGTAACAGCGTCCGAAGGGATATGGAGGACTGTGCACAGAAGCCACACCCCCTGTGTGGGCACAGGGCCATGGCAGAGTCAGAATGGAGCCAGATTTATAGGGTGTCAAGCAAGTGGAGACTATTAAACTCTTGACAGCCTAGGAGACACCTCAGAACTGTGTCATAACCCTTCCCACCACTGCAGATTGCTCTCACAGACATGTCGGGGCTGCTGGAGCTGTAGTCAGGGCATTGCCCCAGGGCATTGCTCCTGGTACCACTCTAAATTCCCCTCCTCCAGACCACATGGGTGATGGAGTTCCTGTACTCAGGAGAGTCATACTTGCAAGAAGGAAGTATTTAGAGGAGCTAGCGAGAGGGCTCAGTGGATCAAAAGTGCTGGCTTCCAAAGCTGAGTACCTAGGTTGGATCTCAGGGATTTGCGTGGTGGGAGGAACCAGTCCAGAGAGTTGATTGGTTTTTTTGTGTGTTTTTTTAAATTTCTGTGCACGCACACACGTGAATGCACATGCATAGATGAATGTGACTGGGGCAATGGCAGAAGCGTAAGCTTGTCTAAAACACTCAGTACGGGAAGCTGGGAGGTGGAAGTGAACATCGCTGAAGAGGAACTCCACCTCTGACCACACTACACTGTTGCCTCCATGACTGTCCTGGGCCTCACTTGATCTTGGTGACATGCCTTGCCCCCCTGACAGCCAACGTCCTTGTGCCTGAGCTGAAGTCCCCAAGAACAGGTTCTTACAGGCGCCTTCTGAGCTGTGATACTTGCAAACCTGACTCTTGACAGCCTAGGAGACAACTTAGAACTGTGGCTCTAAGAGTGGTGCCCTTGGGTCTTGAGCTTCCCGCAGAGTCACTCCACCTTGGCACCCAGCTGGAAGCAATCCTTTCCCACCCACAGCTCTATTAAGACAGGGGACTGCTGGTATTGGCCAGCCATCGGGCTTCAGGCCTAGCATCATCCCAAACCCTCAGCAGATCCCTGGGCCCACAGCATAGGTCTGGGGTTCCAGGCTTTTCTCTAATGGTGCCTACCTCAGGAGAGTCTACCATAACTGCCAGTAAGGTCGTGTGCCTGGCTGACTCAAGGCTCACGAGCACTCTTCTGTCACTGTTGTTTGTAACTGAGTTTTCTTTTTCTATAGGAGAAAGTGCCTCAAAAAGCCCCGTGTGCTACCTTGGAGGAGGGGCACTGTCAAGAGGAGCAGGTGGCCCCACAGGCTTTCGTGTTTGGACAGAACTTGAGAGACAGAGTGAAGGTATTTGGCCTGGTGGGTGTGGGGCAGTGGAGCGAAAGTGTGTCGTGGGATGCTTGATGACAGTCGCACATCTACCCAGACATTCATTGTCCGTGTCCCCTATTCTGCTAAGAGTCCCTTCTCTCATTGAGATAGTGGCTCGTGTGGCCAAAGCCAGCCTCAAATCCATTGTATAATCAAGGATGAACTTAACTACTGATCCTCAAGTCATGGGATTTCAGGCTGAGATCATCTTTCCAAGACCTAAACTAAAAGAAATAATGAGTTTGTGATTGATTTGATGTGGGTCTGATTTTAAGATGAGGTCTCAATGTAGTCCAAGCTGGCCTTGAACTAATTGTGTGGCTTTGGATGACCCTGGACTCCTGATCCTCCAGCCTGGGCCTCGTGAGTGCTGTGATGAGAGGTGTGGGTTCTGATACCAGACAATTATCTATTTAAAACAAGATCTTACTGTAGTCCTTTTGGCCTGAACTCAGAGATCCTCCTGCCTCTGCCTCCCAGTGCTGAGTTTGAAGGCGTGTGCCGCTATGCCCAGCTTGTCTTTGTATCGTAACTGCTGTATCAAGTGCAGCCATGTTGGTGGCAGCTGCACCCTGTACACCAGGCATTCATACAGCAGGACTTGGCAGACACCTGTGAGACAAGCTCACATGAACAGCCTGCTTCCGTCTGTCTTCTCAGTTACTGAATGAGAATGCTGATGTGGCAGATGTGGATAGCAGCGCACACCCGAGCTCAGAAACACCCACAGCAACCAACTACTTTCTGCAGTACATCAGTTCCAGGTGAGCCACTGTGGAGCGCACACGCCACCAGGACCCTCCATCTGGAGAAGCAGAGGGCGGCGTCTACCCAGCCTGTGTGCTGGGAGGGAGGGAAGGAGGCGGTGGCACCCCTGTGTGGCCTGTGCTTGGGCGGTGCACATCAGGTGCCACACTGACAGCGCCACTCCTCTCCAGCACAGACAACTCGACCCACAGTGCTGACGCCTCTACCAAGTTTGTGTTTGGCCAGAACATGAGTGAGCGCGTCTTGGTGAGTGACCCTGGCACTGTGTTTTGGTTCCTGTTCCCACTCGGGGGCACACGGTCTATGGCTGACATACTGTCTCCTGTGCAGTCAGGGCAGGACATTGAGGTGTAGGGATGAGAAGGACCAGCTCCACTTGTTAGAGGCTTCGGCTGCCCACAGAGGCTGCCAGGGGCTGGCGTCACCAGTGGTCTTCACTGTCCACTGACATAGGCTTCCCTGTGGCCAGGGCCAGCTGTGGTGAACATCCGCTGTGGCACTCAAAGCTACACCACTGAGACAGCTGCCCTGTGTCCCTGTCCACAGGGCCAGCCATGCCTGCCACTTCCGCAGGACAGGGTCAGCCAGGCTAGCAGGCGCGTGCACATTTCCTTCTTTCCGACCACTCTGTAGCCATGCTGCAGCTTCTTCCTGTTGGTCTGCCACAGTGTGGTGCCACAGAGCGACCCCAGATGGCTACACACAGGTGGCATCCTGCGGCCCTGAGGCTGGGCCTGACTAGGAATGGAATGGCTGTTGAGGACAGGCCCTGCAGGGTGCAGGAGTCAGGCCTCCGGGAAGTGCTGAGCGGCCGTCCCTGCTGGGCCTCTCACTCTGTCCTCAGCACCCACAGCAGCTCCGCCCTGGCACGCTTGTTTCCTCAGAGCCCCCCCAAGCTGAATGAAGCCAATTCAGATGCCAGCAGGGAGACTACACATGCCCAGTCGGGGTCTGAGTCATCATCCCAGGAGGCCGCCCCCAAGAAAGGTACAGCCTAGCCTTGCACACATCCAGGGGGAGACTCCCGATCCCCAGGTAGAGACAGCTGTGGCCCCAATGGATGTGAGAGGTTGGCCTCAAGTGCCTGTGTCGGCTGGTGGGTGGCCATGCTCTGCTGACCAGGACAGGGCTCCCCAGGTCCTCAGGAAGGAAGCCCGGGCCTGCTGACTTGTGCTTCTTTCTTGGGTCCCCCTGCTGTGCAGAGTCGCTGGCCGAGTCGGCAGCTGCCTACACGAAGGCTACAGCGTGGACATGTTTGCTGGAGAAGGTGGAGGTCATTACAGGGGAGGAGGCAGAAAGCAACGTGCTGCAGGTGAGACCAAGCACACAGGATGCTGAGGCAGAAGGATTACCAGGAATTAAGGCCAGCCTGGGCTACATAGCAAGCGCCTGTCTTCAACAACAACAAAGTGAAGCTGGGTGTGATAATTCAGGCCTTCAGTCCCAGCACTTCGGAGACAGAGGCAGGTGGAACTCTGATTTCCAGGCCAGTCAGGAACTTCTCTATCTCAAGGAAACAAAAAAATGAGTTGTACAGCCATTGTTACAATTTGACCCAGGGTGTTTTTATCACCTAAAAAAGGCTCTGTCCCAATGATCGAGCACCTTGGCATCCTCATATCTTTGGAGTTCTCGGTCTGGGACATTTCTTATGGAATCCCACCATCTGTGGGATTTTGATTGGTTTTGTCACTGAGCAGTCAGTGTCCTTAAGTCTGTGACAAGCCATGTGTGAGCATTGTTTTTGCTCCTGGCTGAGTAACAGAAGGATGGGACAGTGTCAGTGAGCTGGTACTTGTCCTCTTCCGGCCTCGAGACTCTTCCAAGCAGTGTAACACACAAGTATATTTGTGAGGTTGTGTGCTTGCTTTCTGGGTGGGCAGCAGGAGAGACTGCGGGGCTGTCGCTGTTTCTGCAGCCAAGCATCTCTTGACAGTACACAGTGCTCCTTCAGTGTGGGAGCTCAGCGGCGTCTGTGTCTGGATCTGTGCTTCCAGGGTTGTCCTTGTCTACACACTTGAGCTGGAGGCATGGCTCTGTGGTAGAGCCCAGTGTGCTGGAGCCCTGGGTTCCATTCCTAGCACCACAGAGACCAAAAGCCATAAGAGATGACTAGACAAGGAGAAAACTGGCCACCGTCAGTGTCCTGGCCTTAGGTTTTGGACCTGGGAGTCAGGTGGGGTGGTCAGATGTCCCAGTCTCCCTGGTAGCTCTCAGCTTGGGGCAGAGAGGGCGTGCTCACTGGCCCTGTCGTGTTACAGATGCAGTGTAAGTTGTTCGTGTTTGACAAGACCTCACAGTCATGGGTGGAGCGCGGCCGGGGACTCCTAAGGCTTAATGACATGGCGGCAACCGATGATGGCACGTTACAGTCCCGGCTAGGTGAGCTCTGGGGAAGGACGGATCTTCCCAGAGGTAGGCACAGGTCACGCCAAAACCAGAAGTGTGGGCTCCACAGTTGGGGCAGGGGCGTGGCTGCAAACAGGAATAGCAGTCCTCCTTGTGAGCCCTGGGCCTGTCACTCTGGCCTGGACCTGCTGCCCCTCTGAACTGGCTTCCTCATCAGGTGTCCTTAGCAGTCTTTAAATCACTCGCAGAAATCAGTGCAGCTTGGAAGGAAGGCAGGGGCAGAAGGAGTGTCAGCTTGCAACCCTCCTCCAACAAAACCAGAGGCCAGCCTACAACATGATCTCTCCTGGGGCCCCGGAGCTGACACCTCCTCTTTGGGGGACTGTGTGAAAGCGGTCTAACTCTGTAGCCCAGGCTGAGTAGCCCTGCCTGGTCCACGGTTGAGCCTACATGCGTCCCCTACCTCAAAAGGAAAAAAAGTGTTGATGGAAGTGTCTGCAGGATTGACCTGGCAGTTACTGTCTGTGCCCTCAGCCCTGTGGACACAGGATAGTTGTGACTTTTCTCCATCTCAGGAGGGGCCATGAGGGCACACCCCACCTGCCGTGTTCCAGGCCACCCTCTTCCGCAAGGGCTTGATTCCCTGACCCCTCCAGATGTGGGCTGCAGGTTGGGACAGGTGTAGCTAAGGTGGCTTCCTTGCTGCAGTGATGCGGACCCAGGGCAGCCTGCGGCTCATCCTGAACACGAAGCTGTGGGCACAGATGCAGATGGATAAGGCCAGTGAAAAGAGCATCCGAATCACAGCGACAGACGCAGAGGACCAGGGCGTCAAGGTCTTCCTGATCTCGGTGAGCTCAAGGGAATGCAGGGGTGCCATACTGGCTCAGTGCTGGTCCCAGAGCTCCCCCGGGCAGTTCGTGATAGCCATGCTGCCCCCTCCGCTACTCATCACACGCAGAGGGATGGCAGACCCCTTCCCAGCTCACTGTCCTGCCTCACTCTCCAGGGCCAGCCAGCACTTGGGGTGTCAGGAACCGTAGCTGACCAGGCCAGTGTGGCCCGGTGGCAGGCCAGGGCCTACATTCGTGGGCACTGCCCAGCCTGGCTGCTGGCCACACCCTGCCTCACACCCTGCCCCCGCAGGCCAGCTCCAAGGATACAGGCCAGTTGTATGCTGCACTGCACCACCGTATCCTAGCACTGCGTAGCCGCGCCGAGCAGGAACAGGAGGCTAAGGCGCCCCCACCTGAGCCAGGAGCCACCCGGGCCACTGAGGAGGAAGACAGTGATGAGGATGCCATGCTCGCCCCCTCGGGTGTCACGGGGGCTGGTGAGCAGCCTGGGACCAGTGGGAGGGACCCCAGCCGGCCCACTGGCTATGTGCCAACTGAGACCCATTCTGTCCACAGGCACAGGTGACGAAGGGGATGGCCAGGCTCCCGGGAGCACATAGCGGCCGAGCCACTGCGCCAGACTGCTGCTTTGTCGTCTGTCCACCGTCCGTCCCTCCCCGCAGGCCGCGTCATGGTGGTGTCTATTGCTAGGGTGGCCGCAGGCTGGATCCACGCGTCCCTCTACAGCAGGTGGGGACGCCGGGATGCGGCTTGGGACTCCGACCTCATCATATTGATGAGCAGAAAGAACGCTCCCCGCCCTCCTCCGATCGAAATGGCACATTGACACTTGTCACAGCTTCCGCTGGCTCTCAGAGCTGACCTGGTCACCAAGCATTGTGGTGTTCCTCCCTGGGCAGCGACAGTGAGAACTCTGGGCTCAGCTTTCTGCTGAGAGCAACCTGCTGTCCGCTCAGCTGCCCACTCCACCTGGGTCACGGGGCAGGCAGATGCCCCGTGTGCATTTCTGATGGCTTAGTTTGTGAGGTCATGGATGAAGCTGCTTGTGGGCTGAGCTGACTTGATGTCCCTGTGGGCGGCGCCCGGCCCCCACGGGGACTCCCTGTGTTTGGGCCTGAGAACACCTATCTGGACGAAGGTGACAGATTCAGGAGGGCACCTGCGCACTTGCCGCCTGCACTGCCGGGGTCTCCCTTAGCAGGTGCCCAGCGCAGCACAGCCCTGAGGTGACTAACCATCTAGGGTCCCTGAGAGGCAAAGGGAGTCTGCGAAGGGCCTGGCCCCAGCCAGAAGACGAGGCCCCCACCCGTGGACTGTGTGGTTCCATCTCTGGCCAGGCCACTCGGGGGAGCCAGCAAGGACACCAGAGGCTGCCCAGCAGATGGATCACACTGCTCCCAGCCTTAGCCAGCCAGTGACAAGTGAATCCAGACGTCGCCCATGTGTTTTGGAACATTTATGTAAGATTGTCATATGAAATGTATTTGAGAACTGCATTAAAACTTTCAACTAAAGCCCCAGCCTCCCATGCACCTGGCCTCCAGACAGCCTGGGGGTGGCCCTGGGGCCCTGCTGGGGCCAGTGATCAGTCCAGCCATTGCCAGGTCTGGGTAGACCCGAGGGAAACCTGGTCCATCCGGTTCTTCAGCCTCCGTTCTCACACATCCCCCTCCCTGTGTCTAGTTGGGGCCCCTGGGACAGTGGTGACAGGGTCCAGGTAGGTGAAGGGACTAGGCTAAAGGCAGCTGTCGGGCAAGTGAGGGCTGCCATGTCAGAGGCGCCAGGCGCTGCTCACCATGGCCACAAATTCTGCGTCTGTATCCACGGAGGCACTGAGCCCACTGTAGTAGTCTCGGAACTCGGCCAGCGTGACCTGTGGATGGGTGGGCTGTGAGGTGGGGTGCGCTGCAAGCGGACCCAGGTTTGGGACGCTGCCCTGGGGGAGGCACCAGGCAGACACACCTGCCCATCCTTCTCGAGTGTGTCAAAGTTGCCGAGGAATTGGCGAAGGGCCTCATCTTCCGTCCACTCTCCACTGCGTACCTTGGGGTGAGCCCGGCCACTGAACACCCCTCGCAGGTCCTCCACGGTCACCACACCATCCCCAGTCTGGTCCAGCTTGGCAAAGGCAGCTGCAATGACAGCCTCCCGGGCCTGGGACATGGGGGGCTGGCGGGGATGGGGATGAGTGCTGGGACGGCACCCCTCCCCAGCCCCTCAGCCACTGAAGCCAGCCTCACCCGGAGTGCCCGAAGGAACTCTTCCAGCTCCAGTGTCCGGTTGCCATCTCGGTCCCAGCGCCTGCACAGAGCCTCTGCCTCTGCCTCCTCCACCTCCAGCCCCAGCTGTGCCAGGCCCTGCCTCAGCTCCCCTGCATCCAGAGACTGGCTGCCATCCTTGTCCAGGCGGCGGAAAAACCTGGGGGTCCAGATGGGGTTAGGTGGATGGGGACTACCCGGGCCAGAAGCTGCTGAAGTGCTGGGAGTGAGGGCCTACCTGGCCAGGCCCTGGATGCCCGAGGCCCCTCGGGATAGGCACTGGGCCCTCAGCCTCTCCATGGTGGCGTCCACGGCGTCCATTGTGGGTGCAAGTGAACGGCTGCAGGGGGTCGGAACTCCCCGTGAGTTTCTGCTCAGCCCACCTGGCACGGAGCTGGGGACACCACAGACCACGCCGAGCCCACCAGAGCACTTACCTGGCCTGCCTGTGTCCTTGAGTCCTGCCTGTGGAACAGGCTCCAGGGAGGTCTGTGCGTCCTGCCTGGCAGAGCTGTTGCTAGGCGCTGTGGCTCTGGGGACTGGGAGGGGCCTGCCTGTAGCTCTGTGTCAAGCACACTAGCCAGCCAGGAGCCGTTGGCCGCTGTGCCTCCCAGACCTACTGCCCAACCCTGCGGTCACAGTAGCTTCAAGCTTGGCTGGAGACAGACCCTTGTGTCCTACGCCACTCAGGGCCGATGGCCATCCCACTCTGGACTACAGCTCAAAGCCCGTCTGTGTAGGGCTAGTTGGACACGGTGGCACAGGCATATCACCCAGCTATTGGGAGACTTAGTCAAAAGTGACGCCAAGCTGGCTACAGACTGAGACCCCATCTTCAACAAATAAAAACAAAAAAGTGGGGCCTGGTGCTACATGGCTATAATCCCAGCACTCCAGAGATGGAGGGCCTCTGGAGATGGAGGGACGAGCGTTCCAGGCTGTGAGAGACTGTCTCAGTCAAAAGAAAAACTATCCATGGGTTTGCAAGCCAACCAGTGTCATGATTCAGTTAATGAGAAACTGAAGTGACATTTTGCTATCCAAATGGATGATGGCCTGTTATGCTCCAAACATTATTGGCGAGTACTAGAAAAATACTTCATTGTTCCTGCTTTTTGGCAATGGGACCCAGAGCCTTGGCATGCCAGGCAAATGTCGCTACGCCACACCCAAGGCACCACTGCTTTTCTAGAGGGAAATGTAAGATAGAAATAACTCTTACACAAATTTCTCAGGTGTTCCCTTTCATAGTGCTGACGTGAAAACCAGGGTCTCAACCCATGGCAAGCAAACCTGGCCGATGAGCTCCAGCCCAAGCAATTCTGAGTCTTAATGATGAGATAGATGCAAGGCTAGTGATACAGCTCAGCATTCCAGACCCCACGGAGAGCCCCCAAGGAGGGACTGGGAGACAGCACGTGGCTATTGGGC
Organism: Meriones unguiculatus; assembly: GCF_030254825.1. Classification (NCBI taxonomy): domain Eukaryota; kingdom Metazoa; phylum Chordata; class Mammalia; order Rodentia; family Muridae; genus Meriones; species Meriones unguiculatus. The sequence goes on from NC_083364.1 coordinate 20,059,773, forward strand.
GTTTCAGTACTGTCCTTGTCTCCTGAGTTGGAAGTGGCCGTGGGCTGTGGATGGAGAAGCCTTCTCCCTGCACTTCTTTGGGCTGAGTTTCCTCCTCTGTCACTGAGGACAGCCTGTGCATGGAGGCTGCAGGACTGCCAGCTTCAGCCTCCTCAGCTGTGAAGTGTGCCCAGGCCCAGCAGCACTCTTTCCAGTCCCCACAATAGAAAAACAAAGACAGCTCAGCGTGAGAAGTACCTGGTTTATTCTGGTGCAGACAGGCCCTAGCCCGCCTTTCCCTGTACAGACAGCTCCCTTCTCCCCTCCCTCCCCAGGATAAAATGGGCCTCTGTCTCCTACACTGAGGGTCCCTGTCAGACTCCAGACAGAGACCGGATGGCCGGAGGCCCTTGCATTTGGAACAGCCCCTGCCTTCCTCCTCGGTGGCTGCTCGTGGATTCCCTGAGCACTGGGACCATGAAACCAGATGGATATGTGGGGACCCTTCCTCTCTCTAATCAAGTGTGCCCTCACCATCTTAGGCCTTAGACAGCACACACACCAGGCTTTTAAAAAAATAGGTTCTCTTGGGTTATCAAAAAGGGGACTTTCTACAAAAACACCATTGTCCTCGGGGATGGGGAAAGGGCTCATCAGATGTCCAGAAGGCTTCTGGCTATGGCAGGGCCTCCCGGGCTGTGCCAGGCACTGATGAAGGCAAAAGTCCCTGCCTAACAGCCTTTGCCTTCCATGGGAAAGCTGGTCCCAGGCTGGGGCAGTGGGCAGCTGCACAAGCCTGTCATCCTAGCACTGGAGATGCTGAGGCAGGAGGATCAGAAATTCAAAGCCAGCCCAACCTACGTAAAAAGAGGCCAGCCTGGGCTACACAAGACTATGCTTCAAAAAACCAAATCAAGCAATCACAGTGTAGGGTTGTGACCAGCCTGCAGGAATTACTTCAGGGATGCTGGTTAGAAGGCCCCTCTGGAAGGAGACATTTGAGAGAAACCTGAGTGTCAAGAAACTGGAAATGGGGAGAAAGCACGGAGGCAGAGGGAACAGCCAGTGCATAGGCCCTGTGGCAAAGGCGGAGGCATCCTTGGTTTTGATATCTCAACCTACCTGTCCTTCCCAGAGGGAAGGATGGAGCTAAGGGAAATGGATCTGAGGTTAATGATTTGTCTTCTCACACAGAAGGGGCGGAACATGAAATGGAGAGGAGATTCTGCCCCATGAAGGACTGCTCAGGAGACATAAGAGCAAAAAGGGGAGGGGGACTCACATCAGCAAGGCATGGTGGCTCACACCTGTATTCGAAGCATTTGGAAGGACCGTGGCTTCCAGGTAAGCCTGGGCTATAGAGAGAGACCCCATCTCAAAGCAAAATACAAACAAAACCCTCAAAGGCAGGGCCTGTGGTGGGCGCCTGTCTGTCACCCTTGGAGCTCCGGGTCACCCTCCTGAGACAGTAAGTCTGAGGCCAGCCTGGCTGCGAGGGTCCCTATCTCAAACAGGAAACACCCCGCTTCAAAGCCACTGCCCCATCTTCTCACTAGTCCTGCCTGGGATGACTGGCATCCTGTCGCCTCGCCTGATTTCAGCCTCGTTTGTGCTGCTCCAGCTAACTGAGCTACCATCCAGCCTTTTTGTTTGTTTTTGAAACTATTTAAATCAGTGGAATGTAGCAGATACCCCAGCACTGGGGAAAATGGTTTTAAGTAAGATCTTGGTCTTTCATTTGTTTGGACGTTTAGATATGATCCCAGGAATGTCCCAAGTCCCTTCCAGGGTTCTAAGAGAGCCCCTGACCACACGTTCTGGGATCCTCCAGGAGAGCTCACACTGTGGTCCCAAACACAGCAGGCTGCAGGTCGTCCTGGCCCTCCTCCTCCCCAGTGCTGTTGCCCAGAGGTGGGCCGGGGCCGTCGGGAAGTAGCTGGCCCCGGTCGATAGCTGGCAAGGGGCCCAGTCCCTCGGCCTCCTCCAGGGCAGCCAGCAGTGCAGCCAGAGGTGGACGCCGGCGAGCGATGTCCTGCAGAAGGTCAGCCCGGGGCTGCAGCTGCTGGATCACCTGGTCCTTCTGGTCCACTGCGGCCTTCAGGCTGCGCACAGTGGCCTCAGAGCTCAGCAGCTGCTCTCGGAGGGCAGAAATCTCCCTGGTGAGAGGACCAAATGAGGCTGTTACATATAGGGCATGCAGCGGTGGGGAGGACATTACCTGGAGGCTCCCTAGGTGCCCTCCTCCGCTGCCTCTGTATTTGTGTGCTTGTGTGGGGAGGCATGTGCCACAGCCTAAATGTTGAAGTCAGGGTACAACTTGCAAAAGTTGGTTCACTCCTTATACCCCATAAGACCAAATTCTTACACATAGAGCCAGCCACCTTGGTAAAGCACTGCCACCCCTACGGCATCACCTGTCATCTCAGCACTCCAAAAGGCCCTCACCTGTCATCTCAGCACTCCAAAAGGCCCGCTTTCTCTCGAAAACAAGACAATGCCAGTTTGACTTCCTCGGGGCCCCAAACGGTTGCCACGGCTCTGACTATCCTGTATGGGTTCTGACATCCCGGTCCTTGGGTGTGCTGTGCCTTTATCTACCGATGTGGCCCCTACCTAGCAGCCTCCGGGACATACTCTTCTCTTCGATCCCCCTCTGATCCTCAGGCGACACAATACTCTTGCGCCCCCAGGGTGGCCAAGTACCAGAGGACTCGGCCTTGTGGGACAGCTGGCTCCGTTCGAACAGTCTGAAATGCTCTCATGCGGTTCGAGCTATTCTTTTACACCCCCATGTAGTCGAGGCTGGTCCCGAACTCCTCAACTTCCCTAAAGTGCTGCGATGCCGGGCATTTAGTGCTCCGGGGAGTTTTGCTCTCGGTTCCCAGCTCTTCCCGCCCACTTCCCTTAGGAAGTTCGCCAGGCCTCCTCCGGGGCCTCACCGGTCCTTGGCGCGGCCCAGCTCGTCCAGGGCAGCGCGCAACTGCTGGTCGTGGCAGGCCAGACGCTCGGCCTGCGCGCGCACCGTGCGCTCCGCCGCCAGCAGCCGCGTCTCCAGCTCCGCCGCGCGACGGTGCAAGGCCGCCAGGTGCGCGTTCGCTTCCCGGATTTGCAGCGGCGGCGGCGCGGACATGGTCCCGGGACGCCGCGCAGGCCCCGCCCCACCCCGCCAGGGCCCGCCCACCTCCGGGCCCCGCCCCCTGACGCGGTAAGCCCAGGCTGCGGCCGCATTAATTCAAACCTTCTCAGGAGGCCCGCCCTACCCCAGAGCGAACGTCAGGCGGCCCCGCCCCGAGCGAGGCACGTGCCTTCCTCTTGAACGCTCGCTACTGGCCGCGCTTCGGGCACACCCGAGGACGACCACGCCCCTTAGCCCACGCTCACGTCCCTTCCAGGACGAGCTTCTCCGTCTGGCTACGCCTCCGAGCGCAGCGAGGGCTGGGACCTGCGCAGACTGGGCCTGGGTCTCCGTCAAGCGTTGTGCTCACCCTCGGCCGACGACCCCCGCGCCCGGCCTGGCCACGCCCCCAAATAGTTACACGCGGTCCTGATTCAGGAGGCGCACGTAGCCACACCCCCGCGAAATCCTGGATCCCTGATTGGCCACCTCTGCGCCATGTCCCGCCCAGCACTGCGGCGCTGGCTAATCAGGCGGAGGTCCGCCTCGCGCTGTAACTTCTGCACTGAGATTGGCCTACCTGCGGTCACTTCTACTGCAATTGGTCTGACAACCTGACCATCCCTTGGAAGGCCTCTCAACCTTCTCCATGCTGGGAACCCCGTCTTAGCTAGGGCTGGAGGCGTTTTTCTTCATTTACAGTGATGAGCCTCAGTTTACCTTTCCAGGAAGGAAGCCACGGGTGTGTCTGCCCAGATTCACTCGCGGACATGCGTACGACCCAGCTTCTGCTGCGTAAACTAAGACGTCGACGCGGATCCGCGCCGTGCGCACGCGCGTGCGCACAAGTCGTGGCCATGGTCGCGGCGCTCCATAAAGTTGCGCCCTGTAAACCTCGCGAGAATTGGCCGTGCCGGCTGCCCTTGAGCTAGCTACGGCGCGGAAAGGGCTGCGGAGCTGCAGTCATGGCCGAGCGGCTCTTCGTAGCCTACGATGAGATACCCGACGGTACCCAGTGTCACCGCAAGACCTACATCACCACTGCCTTGGGCGGCCTTGTCGGTGAGCGCGGGCCCGAGGGCGGAGGGCGGAGAGCGCAGGTCAGAGGGCGCGCGGAGGTCACGCGGGGCCCTAAGGTGCAGGAGCAGAATGTTGAGGGGCGTAGACCCGTCCTGTGGCATAGGCCGTCATCCGGGTGCAAAAGCTGGAGAAAATACGAACGTCTATTTAGGGTTAATTGGTGATTGGGTCATCTGAGGTTTTGAAGAGACGTCCTAGTGTTGCGCAGGCTAGACCGCAGGCTGGCTGTGTAGCTGAGCATGGCCCTGGATTACCGATCTTCCTGTCTCCAACCTGGCCTGTAACTCCTGACCCTCCTGCCTCAGCTGCCCAGGTGATGGATGACAGGACTGCCCCCCGGGTTAGATGCTGGCAGATGTCTCTGTTATAACTTGTGCTTATTTTAGAGATTTTTTTTTTCAGACAGGCTCTCACTGTAGCCCAGGCTGTCCTTGAAACTCAGAGTTCCGTCTGCCCCTGCTTCCTGAGCACTGGTATTAAAGGCGTGCCAAGGAAGATATTTATTTACTGTTATTTTCAGACACGATCTCCCTATGTAGCCCTGGGTTGGCCTGGAACTCAAGGAAATCCTGCCTCTGCCTCCTGAGTTCTGAGATTAAAAGCATACACCACCGTGAGCTTCTAATCCTGGAGGATTCCAAATAGGACACACTTGTTAGAAAGGTCAGGTAGCTTTTTGGGGCTCCCATGGGGTCGCCTTAGGCATGTGGGACTCTCGCAGTTTTCCTTAAGGCCTCATTCATTCATTCACTCACTCACCGTGCACCCTCAAGGCCTTGTTCGTTCATGCATTCACAGTGTGGCCACAGGCCCCGCAAGATTTTGCTGCTACCAGGCAAGTGCTGTAGGGTCAGGTAGTTGGAAGAATTTTTGTTTTCCCGGGGGTGGGATGGGTAGGGTTGGGAGATAAGGGGACAAGCTCTCTCTTCATAGTCCTGGCTGCCCTGGAGCTCACAGTGTAGCTCAGGCTGGCCTTGAACTCAGATCTGTCTGCCTCTGCCTCCTGAGCACTGGGACTAGAGGTGTGAGCCACCACTGCCCAGCTGCTGTGGGTGATTTTTAAGTGGACAGAACATTGGTGTCGGGAGGATGAGTGTGTGCGCTGTCGGGGCCCGGCTGGAGTCTGTCGGAGGTAGGTGTTGAGAGTAGGCGGGGCCCTTACCAGAGGTGCCCTGTGGGATGCTGCTGACGGGCAGGTGGAGTTATTCTCCTTTGAGCACTTCCCTCTGTACCACCTCCCTTGTTCCCAGGCTGCTCACTTGTTTCTTGTCTGGCTCCCCTAAGGGGGACATTGCAGGAGGGTAGTGAACCTGCCTTCCCAGCGAGATGCAGCAACCGGGGCACAGAGGAACTCATGAATGAAGTCAGTGAGTGGATGGACGGACGGATGGGTGGATGGGCATGGCTTTGTGGCATAGTGTGTGAATGAGCAGCTTCCTGCCTTGCTGGCGCAGTTCTTAGTCAGGAAAGGCTGGCTTCAGGGCGCAGCTGCTTCCGGAGGTTCCGTGGTGTTAAGGTTTGGCTGTGCTTTGTGTTGGGCCGTCAGAGAGTCCCCGCAGGGGCAGCGGCAGCGGCTAAGAAGGGGGTGGAGGACAGTTGGTCTGGGACTGTGTCCTGTGCTCCTTGTCAGGTGTGGTCAGTGCAGTCACCCAGGATTCCTGTGTCTGAACGGTCCTGCTGTCGTGACCCAGTGGCCTCTCCCATCTTGATCAGGATTTCCAGTGGCCCCAGCGGGTGGGGGTTGGGGTTTCTGTGAGAGCATTTCACCTCTGTGCACAGGGAAGCCAATGATGCTGAGGCAGAGGTATGGCTGGGCTGAGGAGCCGCAGGCCCTCGTGGCCTCCTGCCAGCACCTAGCTTCTTCATCTTTGAGGCCAACGAGGGTCCTTTGTCTGTAGGTGCTCAGTGCTCAGCTCGGAACTTTCTAGAGCTCACCGGATAGGGCGAGTGACATCCCTGAGGCTGGACAGTGGTCGAGGGGCCAGACCCACTCACTGCGCTGTGGCCAGCTCAGGCTGGTAGCTCGGATCCTCGGGGTTACTTCACCCCCAGTGAAAGGAACAACGGCAGGGGACATCCAGCTTGGAGGACGAGAGGCGAGGCTGGGCCTGTAGCCAGTTGTGGGAACCTGTGTCAGCTGTGCCGGGGAGGTGTGGACAGCGGAGCGGGGCTGCCTGTACCTGGCCCAGCCTGACTGTGGTGTCTGCCCTGCAGCCCACCCAGTCCTGGGCTCTGCTCGGCTCCCACCCTGGCTTCAGCATGTTGCACGAGCCGTGGTGTGAAGCCTGGTGTCAGGCAGTGGAGGAGCTGGAAAAGCTGACCGGTGTGGCAGTGGGGCGGGTGTGGGAGGAACGGAGCCAGCCAGGTGTGGAGACACGTCTGGGCCGAGCCACCGGCACGTGGAAGGTCTGGCATCCCTTAGCCCAGTTGCTGCCAAGCCGGATTAGGCCAAGGTCCCAGTCCCTTGGAAAGTATGGCCTTTGATAGGAGCGGAGGAGGCGCTGTGGCAGCCTCATTATTGATGGCACAAGGCCTGGGTCAGGTCTGGTGAACCATCCTCCGCCTGCTGAGACAGGGCTCTCCCCCGGCTCTCAGCAAGGGCGAGAGGTAGGCCCTGGCCGGGCAGCAGGGAGCCCAGTTCAAGTCCTGCTGTATCTCGGAAGGGCCTCCCAGCAATCTCTCCCGCTCTCACAGGTGCCATAGGCTCTGCTTACAGCGTCGTGCACAACCCTGCAGATTCTCGCCTGGAAGCAGTGGCCAGAATTGGCCGGTACACCTTCACGGCAGGTGAGTGGGCATCCAGGGGATGGTGACAGGAGCCGCCGGGCGGGGTCCTGGGAGACTGGCTGCAGAGCTGGCTAAGGGTTCTACACGAGACAGCCAGGTGCTAGCTCAGCGCCTCCAACCCCACTGCCCCTCACAGCTGCTGTTGGAGCTATGTTTGGCCTCGCCACCTGTGTCAGTGCCCAGGTCCGAGAGAAGCCAGACGACCCCCTCAACTACTTCATTGGAGGCTGCGCGGGAGGCCTGACCTTGGGAGCCCGAGGTGAGCACCATCCTCCAGGACAGTGTATAACCCCTGATTGCTCCGGGCAGCCCTGTGACAGGCCCTGCCCTGGCCCACCAGCCTGGCAGGCTCCGTCCTGCCCCTGCTGCCCTGTCACAGGCAGTCACTGACAGGCTCAGGTGAGAGGAGGCCTGTGTCCTGCAATGAGATCCTGGCCCGGCCCCCCACAGCTGGGGTGTGGACACTGAGAACTGACTGACTCGGCCATCCATCCCACTAGGGACCATTTGAGGTTTGGCTTTGACCCGCAGCCCGACTTGGACTCGGCCCCAGGCCGCCTTTTTCTCACTGTGTGGCCCTGGGCGCCTGGGGAGGGAATGCCATGCCAACCCTCACTCAGCTGTGGGAAAAGGCTGTAGCAGGAAGGTGTCCCCACTGCCAGAAGTCAGGGCTGACCACGCCTACCTCCCCACAAGGTCTCTAAGTCAGAGGGTAGTTGGTGCAGGACAGCCTGGCCTTAGTCTCCCCAACTCTGTCAGGCCTGGTTCTCCCGGGAGCTCCCGGGTCCCATCTGGAGCACCCCGTGCCTGATTCCAGCCTTCTCCACAGCTCACAACTACGGGACTGCAGCGGCGGGCTGCATCTGCATGGGCACGGCGGCCTCTCTGTTCAAGATCGGCAAGCTGGAGGGCTGGGAGTTCTTTGCCACCCGCAAGGTGTGAGAGGAGCCCCTGTTGCAAATAAACGTGTGTCCCTGTGTGCACATGTCCTGGAGACAGGCCTGCAGCCATGTGCCAGCCACGGGGGAGGCCGGGGTTGGGGGCGGGGGGTCAGGGGTGGCAGGAACCAGATGAGGTGACACGGGCCCAGGCCTGCACTGGGCACATAGGGTGCTTCCCAGGCAGCCAGAGAGAAGAGCACATGCTCCTGCCTGCTGGCCTGTGGGCTGTGCCGAAGCCACTGACCTGGCCCCGCAGAGAGCTGCCCGCTGGCCGGAGGGAGCTGTGTTGGAGAGCGGCATTGACACAACGCACAGTACAGTCCCATGGTCAGCCACCAGCAAGTGGAGACCTGACGGCCCCGATGCTCAGGTTTCAGGCTTCCCCTCCCGGGCCTGTCCCCAAAGCCAACAGCTTCTGGAAAACACGCCCAGGCCCCACACACTGGTTGCTCCAAGTTCCTGGGCAATGGAGCAGAGAGCCCCGGAAAGGCCGATCTGCCCTGTGGGCCGCCACAGGCGCGGGATGGAGCCCATCAGCCTGGCCAGGTGACACAGGGCCCAATCCCTGCCTTGCGGGATCCTTGCCCAGCCGCTGACAGCCCTGTGATTTAGGTGGCCCTGGAATGCTAGCGCCGCCCGGCCCAGCACTGGCCAAGCTTCCTGGCGACCGAGGAGGAAGCAGTGGGCTCCAGCAGGCTTGGGGACCATAAATCAAGGTCTGTGTCCTGCCTGAGGAGCCTGGCTCCTGAGGCCCCTGCTGGGCCCAAGCACTCGCTGCTGGAGGGCCGCACCCTCTGCCCTCCTGGAACACAGACCTGCTCTGAGGGCCAGTCCTGGTGGCAGGCATCCCCTGTTTGAGCTGGACATGGAGCTCCCCAGAAAAGGAATGGGAAGCCCCAAGAGATGCAAAAGGCACACGAGCCCAGGCCCAAGGGTGCTGGAGTTAAGATGCACCGGCTTTGCGTGCTAAGCTCCTGGCTCTGTCCTCCAGCATAGGCCTCCAGCCTCAGCTCTGCCTGAGAGATGAGAAGAATGACTTCCCAGCGGTCATCAGGACAGCCCCCCCCCAGCTGGGCCTCATGGACCCAGCCCTGGTTCTGGCTGTGTCCCCACAGAAGTTTGAATGGATTTCAACGGTAGCCACTTGGGAATACAGTCCTGTCTCTTCACTTTGAGGCACTGTCATCACCCTCCCTCTCCTTTCCCATTCATCCTACCTGACGGACAGGGCAGGAGAGTTCTCAGGACCTGGCCTGGTGTTGTCTTGCACGCCACTCAGGTCTTTGTCTTCCATGAACCTGAGGAAGGGGCCTTCAAAGCCCAAGCCTTCTGCTCCCCACTTTTGCCCTGCACGCAGCCCACCCAGCCATTCTTTCTGGGCCAGCTGCCAGGGCTAGAGTGGCCTGCCAGGCCCCCGCCTGCATCCAGACCCCCAGAAAGGGGCAGGATGGGGTAGTTGCTCACCAGGCTCCAGGGAGCCCCAAAACCCAGGCCCCATTGGCCATAAACATTTACTAGCCAGTGAGGGGCTGACGTCATCCCCACACGGAGGCCCCCATCCGGAATGTCCCAGCATCCTCCTGTATAGAGCAGTGGGGACCATCAGGACAGCACAGGTCCGGCCTTACTCTAAAGGCCTGGAAGAGATACCCACGGGGAAGGCCATCAGAGCCAAGGGATGCCCTCAGGCCAGAACAGGTGCTGAGAATGTGGAGATGGGCCCTTTCCTAGAGCCTGCTGACACAAGGCCACCTGAGGCCAGTGGAGTCGCCGCTGCTGAACTGCAAAAGTGTCAGCAGGACTCCCACCTTTACTCACTGCGTCTGCTCGGCCAAAGCCCAAGCGTTTCCTGGAGCCCCCAGTGGCCTGCTCTGCCCTCTCCCTTCCTTGCCCCTCTACCTCATGCTCACCCTGTTGCAGCCAAATAAGCTCCTCCATGTTCCAGCATGCCAGGCGCCATCCTGCCACAGGGCCTTTGCACGCGGTGAGCCGGGCACCCTGAGTGGGTCTTCCCCAGGTGCCGCTACAGCTTCCGCACACCCCCTGTTCCTCAGCTGAAGCACCCTCCCATCCCCACCGGCAGGCACCCCCTGCTTCCACCCCAGCATCCAGCAAGGCTCACGTTACCCAGGGACTCACTGGTCCTAGTGAGGCCTCCGGGTAGCTGGTGGCCGCGCAGGCTTGCTGCAGGTTCGGGCCCAGGGTCCCGCCTTATCCAGCGCGCTGAGAACAAATGAGACGCACAGTGGGAAGACCAGCAGACTCCTTAGGACAGCGTTGGGACAACGGAGGGGACATCTTGGAGGCCAGCCGGCAGCACCGTTTTGGGGTGCCCACAGCTGCCTGTCACCCCAGCTGCACGGGATCCTCATGCCTCTGCCCTGCTGGCACCTGCGTGCACGCCGCAGCACATAGGTCATTAAACATCTTTGGAAAACAAAGAAACGAGCTGGCTCAGCGGGTGAAGGCGCTTGGCGCGAAGCCTGGCGACCTGGGTGCAATCCCTGAAGCCCACACGGTGGAGGCAGAAAACAGACTCCTGCGGGTTGTCCTCTGACCTTGGCCCGAAGTCCACTGAATGAATGGGATTTTCAAGGCAGGGGCGGGGACTGTGGTCCCTCGGGAAGTCCGGAGGCGGGAGGGGGGCCTGTGAGGGAGGTTCGGGCAGCTCCGAAGGCTGCTCAAGCCTGAGCTAAGGTGTCTCGGCAGAACAGGGTAAGGTGGGACGCCGGCCCTTCAGGCAGACGGTACAGAGCATGCCAAGGCCTGGGGCGGAACAGCTGTGCAAAGCCCCGGGGTGCACTGGAGGAAGGGGAGACTGCCTGCCGTCCCTGCCCAGGGCTGGGCCAGCACGACCCTCCGCTACGCAAGGAGTTTGAGGCTACCCTGGGCTCCAGGAAACCCTGTCCTGGAAAAAAAAAAAAAACATCAAATAAAAAACATTCATCTTGGTAGAGCCCCTCCCACCAACCAGGGGGAAGCTGAGGCACGCACGGCTTCCCTTCCGCCCAGGCGTCCTCCCCGAAGCAGCCCCCAACCCGCCTGCGCCTCCCAGGCCCCGCCCAGCAGCCACCCCTGGGGCTGCCCAGAAGTGCTGGGTGGTCGGGCTCTGAGCTCTGAACGGCAGCTGAACCTGAGCCGGGAAGGTGTGAGCCAGGTCGTGGGCAGCAGGCAGGGGCTGGGGCGCATCCCGCCCACACGGAAGGGGCCGCCCAGCGCCTGGCGGGAACCCCGCGGAGCGGGCCCACTCATTAAAGAAACAAAAAACTGAGCTCACATTTGTCTTTTCAGGTTTAAAATATACTTTATGGATTGTTTTTTTTTTTCAATAGGTAAAGCACACTTGGGGCTGCTCTGAACGTTCCAAAGGCTGTTGAGAATGAGTCTCTGCCGGCCCCTCCCACCATGCTCTCCAGGGCCACCAGCCAGCGTCCCCTTTCCCCTCCCAGCAGCCCCAAGGCAGGCCGCTTGTCTTTGTATATTCTCGTCTCCTCTCAGCTCCTCCGGCCTCATCTCTGTTAGCTACTAGCTCGGACTCCAGCCCGGCACCTAAGACTCGCCTGCTCTTTTTAATGGCAATATAATATTCTAGAATATATTAATATTATTCTAGAATATTATATTCCAAAATATAATATTCTAGCCCTCTCCAGAGCGTCCCTCCCCGACCCTCATCAAGGCCCACAAGGGAGCCTGCCCGTGCCAAAACCTGGAAAGTACTAACCAACGGGCCTTTCAGGTTACAGAGAAACTGAGCCTAAACGACTGAGTCCCATAAATCACCCTTTTCACTCCTGAGGGTGTGTGAAACCATGGTGGGGAAATAGCCTTACCCTAAAATCCTCCATGTTCCACCTCTGCGCTCCTCTCCCCCGACAGCCCGACGGCCACCCGCCTTTTCAGAGTGGCCTCTGACTCAGTCATGTCCATCTAAAGGGCTCCTGTAGCCTTGGCGCTGCTGGCCCTGCTGCCCACGATTCCATTGTCTGCGTCTGTGCTGTAGTCTGCCCATCCGCCCAGGGAAGGACAGGCAGGTATTTGTTGTGGCCACTGCTCTTGCCAGCCTCGCTGTGTGGCCTCCCGGGTGCCGAGATGCCAGGCGTGTGCCACCAATACCCAGCCTGAAGGACTTCCCTGCAAATCCCAGAGCTCGTGTAAACGGTTCAGCAGCCATTCACGTGTGCGGGCTCCTGTGGTCAGAGCAAATCAGCTCCGTAGGAGACCGCTATTGGCCTTCCCCAGCAGGGCAGCAGCGTGCCCTGCTCCAGGCCCTCCCGGTATTTTCTGTTGGCAGCGAGGCCCCTCTAGGCTGTCCTGGTCTCATTTTGATTTGTGTGAAGCTTTGCTTGACGGTTACGTGAGCCTCTCGGTGGAAGCAAGGGAGTTATTTTTTTACCGTCTTAAAGACCAGACTCAGAGAATGACAGTCGCATTCCTAAGCTCACACAGTAAAGGGAGAGAAAGCCAGGGTATCTGAGTGGCACCACAGCACTTATACCCACTGACGTCCTGGAGCATCCTGACATCCGTGGAGCAAAGGGCACTGAAGCATGTGTAGGAGTTTATGGGAAGAGGCAAGGTGAGAATCAGCATGAGAGCTGGATCTGAGGACAGAAAGTGGAACGGCTGGTTGCCATTCCACCCAGGGCGCTGGATGCTCCGGCCCCTCGCTTTCAAGTCCTCAGCACGGCTGTGAAGATCCAAATGTCCCGGTTGTCACAGGAGCAGCCCCAGGGCCCAGCAGAGGCCCCTGTAGCAACTGGAGGTCCAAGACCTGGTCCCCACTGGAGGGTCTAGGCACAGCTGAAGGCGCTCTCTGGCCTGTCCCCTCAACGTGAGAAGACACGGGGGAGGGGAGCGTGGAGACTTCCTGTCCCATGGCCGTGGGGTTCCTTCCTGGCCTGTGCGCTCTCTCCTGACTCGCATTATCCAGCCACCAGCTGCAGGAGTGGGTGGCCCTGATCTGCCCGCACCCGTCCTGCCCCTGCAACACCTCCCCCTTCTCTGTCCGGCCTTCCCCACTCCGCTCCATTAAGAATAAATCACCAGCAATGTGGAGCCGGGACTGACGGGACGGCGGGGGAGGGGCGCTGGGGGAGGTTGCTGTCCCCTCCCACGCAGCTGGTCTGTGACACACCTGGAAAGGCCATCAGCGGTCACCTGACTGACACCTAGCAGGCTCCTTTGAGTGGCTCTCATTAAATAGCCGTAAGGCCTGCTTTTCTGTTTAGAAACAGGCTCTTGCAGCGCAGCAGCCCAGGCCCTTCGTAACTTGCAATCCTCCTGCCTCAGCCACCCCTTGGGATGACAGGTATTTGTCCCTAAACCCAGCTCCCGCCTTTTTGTAAGCCCGGATGATTGTGGGAAGCCGCAGCAGCTGCCTGACAGAATCACAGAGGCTGAGGAACCAGTGTCCGCCCGTGTGCGGGAGGTTGGGGCTCCTGGAGGCCAAGTGGGACTGGGAACTTAGGGATGCAGGCTAGAGCTGATGTACTTGATGACTGACAGCCTGTCAAGGTGCAGGGCTAACTCTAGATCCTTCTCTAGGCAACTACGGGGAGGGAAATTTGGGGACCCTGGCAGAACAGAAGCCTTATCTTGGGAATTTGCCCAGAAAAACCCAAAGCTGCTAAGGGTAAATAAAGTTTGGAGTTGGAGCCCCCACGCCTAGAATCCCCAGTGAGGGGCAGAGGGCGTGGTCAAGGATGGAGCCCCGCCTAGAATCCCAGTGAGAGGCTGGGGGCGTGGTCAAGGAGGGAGCCCCGCCTAGAATCCCAGTGAGAGGCTGGGGGCGTGGTCAGGGTGGGGCCCTGAAGGAGGCCTTGGGCTCCTTCGCGAGCCTATCTTCAGAGAGCAGGGTCTTTAAGCTCCAACTGAAGAGTTCCCAAGCCCCGCCCCCGAGCAAGGCGAGACCCAGGTCCTGTTCCTCTCCTAGGCCCCGTAACTCTGGTTCTTCAGCCTCCAGGGAGCTGTCAGAGGCTAAGCTGCAGTCTATAGACCCTGGATCAAATTCCGGCTCTGCCGCTTGATGGGCCATGACTCTGAGCCCATTCCTGAGTCGGTGCCTCAGTTTCCCAGTCTGTCAAATGGAAATAACGGGCCAGCAATATCTGTGCTGACGCCCGGGTGGCTCGGTGGATCAACTGATTTATGCCGGGTGTCTGGCCCGACACACAGTGCGCTCACTTAGGGCCCCCGCCAGGCCCGGGCCTCCCTCCTGGCCGGCGGGGAGGGGCCGAGCGGGAAACAGGCTAATTTTAGTCCTGATGACACCCCCCTGGCTGCCAGCCTTGTGCAAACATCCCCAGCCAAGCTGGAGGTTCAAAGCGTCCCCCACCCCCAGCCCGCCACGGAAAGACGCTGTTTATTCATTCCTGTTGGCCCAGCAGCCCCAGCCTGCCTGTGCCTGCCACCCAGGACTCTGTCCAGAGCCCGGTGTCGCCCCACCCGTGTCACCCTGGGAGGCCCAGCTCACCTGAGGCCTCTCCAAGGACGGCAAATGGCCCGGGGGCACCAAGGGCCCAACGGGGGTCGCTCTGGGAGTCCAGGCCCCGGCGTCTATCCAAGCCCATTAAGACACTGTCTCTTGGGGCTGGAGAGACCGCTCATCGGTTAAGAGCATGGAATGCTCTTCCAGAGGACCCAGGTTCAATTCCCAGCACCCACATGGCAGCTCACAACTGTCTGTAAAGTCAAGATCTGACAGCCTCACACAGACACACATGCAGGCGCGCTGTGGGTCTGCCCCCACGGGTCGGGGGCAGATTCTGTCAAAGGGGCGAGGGCATGGAATCAAACTTAGGGATACCTATTCATCTGTTTGTCCGCCTGTCTGTCTCATCCCTCTGCCCGTCCATCTGTCCATTCAGTATATTAACTCATGTCAGAGAACATTCAGGTTGTCAACCACAGAGACGAAGGAGCTGGCTAGAAGGGTAAGCCAAGGAGCTGGCTAGAAGGGTAAGCCGGGATAAATGATGCAAGGAGGGTGTGTAGGAGAAGGAGCAGGCATGCTGGGGAGTGGGAGAGGACAGTTTCCCCACGTGAGGCAGGGCTCACGTAGCCAAGCCTGGCCTCTAGCTTGCTCTGTAGCTGGGGATGGACCCTGTCTCTTTGGCGACCTGGGTGAGTGCTGGCCAGAGGCATGCTGTGTGAGTTCTTGATCCACCGAGCCCCAGACCCTGCAGAAGTGAGAGGCACTACTGTGTGTTTTGGTCCGAATGGGCAGAGGTCCCGAGGTCGGAACCCCGAGAAAGCAGAGGGAAGCTTTTCCCAGTCCCCCATTCTGACGTTAGTGTCTGGCCTTGTCGCCGAGCCGACTTGAGAGGTGACAGGGCTGAGGGCTGCAGCTGGGCTGCTGAGAGTCTCAGTAGCGGCAGGTGGATTCCAGCTGTAAATGAGGGCTTCCGGAGCATTCTGAGAGTCCTCGGAGGGGAAATTATGGCTCTCTAGAGAATGCTAATGGGGCAGCAGGGCGGATGGGGACAAATTCCAGAATGTCTTCAGCACGTGTCGTCTGCATAAGCTCCCCGTGGCGCTGGGCCTGCTGCCCAGGTTGACATTCCTAGCTCTTTTTTTTTTTTTTTTTTACCCCAGAGTGGGACAGGTGTCCCAGAAAAAGAACGTCCCCCAATAAAAGCCCTAACAATCCTGTGCTTTTTTAACCTCTTCCTCACAGCCTTGTTTTTCTTCTGGCAAAATTCTTGGCTTTTTTTTTTTTTAATCTAACTTTTGAACCACCACACCTCAGACTCACCAAAACCTGCTGGAGAGAAAGGCTCCTTTGTTCCTGGCCCTGCATGTCTCTGGAATTTTCTCTGCCTCCCAGCCGCCCTGTACCTACAAGGTCTGGTTTTTTTCTCACACTATTTGGCAAGGGGCTTTTCTTTCCTTTCTTTCTTTTTAAATTTCTTCCCCCTACTTGACAAAGATAGCCCCGTGACATTTCTTTCCAGAAACTGGAAATCAAGCATGCCTGGCCCGCCTCTTCGCCCACCATGAGCTGAAACTTAAGCTGCATGAACCCCGGTGGGGTTGAGGTGCCAAGGAAGGCAGACCCCAACGTGCCAGGGGCCCTGGGGTGAGGACAGGCCGGGGGCGGGCAGCAAGGGGGATGCCAGATTTCTGTCACCTGGAGTTTCCCTGACTCTGGCTGCATTCTGCCACCCCCAGTACCGGAGAGAGAGATGGGAGGCAGGGAATGGCTGAGTATCTATCTATCTATCTATCTATCTATCTATCTATCTATCCATCTCAGACAGAGTCTCTCTAAATAGTCTTGGCTATCCTGAAACTCACTCTGTAGACCAGGCTGGCCTTGAACTGATAGAGATCCCCCTGCCTCTGCCTCTTGAGGGCAGGGATTAAAGACATGTGCCACCAAAGCAGGCCAGGCCAGCCAAGTTCTTTTTTTTTTTTTTTTTCTTCCAGACAGGACTTCTCTGTGTAGCCCTGGCTGTCCTGGAATTCTTTCTGTAGACCAGGCTGGCCTCCAACTCAGAGATCCTGCTGCCTCTGCCTCCTGCATGCTGGGACTAAAGGCGTGTGCCACCACACCCAGCTCTTAGGTCAATTTCTTAACAATAATAGAGGAAGGGGATATTGAGGCCCAGGCTTGAGAAACCATGTTTTCTGGCAACTTGTTCACAATTCTGTAGAAAGATATGTAAAGACCTTGAGGGTCCTGGCTGTTTATCTTGAAGCCTCCAACTTCCTCAGGCGGCGCTGCGTGGGTTCTGTTTGCAGGCTACAGCTCAGAGAAGCGCTGGCCCCCGTCAGTACCACACAGCTTCTTGTCTGTATCCCAGAGTCGTAAGACCGGAAGTCAGGTGGATTCAGACCTGATGGCAGACACCTGTGAGGGTGGCAGGTGGTTAGGACTGTAACTGTTGACCTCTGCACTGTTCCAGGTGTGTGGGGGGGTGCTGCTCGCTGCTCTCAAAAATGCCCAGTTTGCTGGCTGCTGGCCTTTGATCCCGCACTCGGGAGGCAGAAGCGGGCAGATCTACACAGTGAGTTCAGGACAGCCGGGGCTACCCAGGGAAACCCTGCCTCGAAGACTGGGTCGGGGCAGGTGAACTTGAAGAGCTCCTTGAGCCTCAGTTTCCCCACCTTCACAGTGTAAACACAGGGAAGCCAGAGGTACGTTCCACCTGGCCCAGATGGAAAGATAGAAGGAGCTCTTGACAGATTACGATGTGGGGGGCCTGGGGTGCTTCTGACAAAGCCACCAGGACCCCACGCCTGAGCCAGATCCTGTGTGCCTATGGCTCCTGAGCCACCCACACAGCGCACCTGGTTCCCGGAGTGTGGGGAGGGGCACAGGAGGCCACGGCTAGAGCTTCTTTGAAACAGCAGGGAAAGAGCTGGTCTCTGGCCCATGGGGGACCAGCATGGGGTCTAAGAGCCCTGTGGCCCACACCCCGAGTGATATGGTGGCGGCTCGTCCCCCAGCCCAGGAGCAGACCCCTCCACCATGGCAGCCTGCGGTCTCAGGGATGAAACTTCCAACAGGCTTGAACGCTGGGGCGAGGGAAGGCCTAATGAGAGCAAGAACCTCACCAGAACAGGCAGCTGTCCCTGCCCCGTCCTGGAAGCTGGTGCCCACCTCCGAGCCTGTCCCTCTCAGGACAATCGCATCTCTTGCCCAGAGACGTTCAGAGGAAGTCTCAGGTCCCACAGCACTCTCAGGAATGCTGGCCTCCCGCTGGGCAGGGGTCCTCTCACCCCAGGAACCTGCCCTGACAAGTCAGTGACTGGTCCCTTACTCACCCTCGGGCAGGGCAGGTTGTGTCCAAGTCCTTGACTACTTTGCCCAGCTGTGTGAGCAAGGTGGGGACCAGGAAGATCAATCAGTGCAAACATTTCTCAGAAGGAAACTGTCTTCAGAATAGGTGATTTGGAGGCGTGAAAGTCAACAGTGGCTTGAAGAAAGGACAGAGCCATGACCGACCGTGACCGTGACCGTGACCTTTGCTGGGGGAGACCTTCAGACCTTTCCGCTGAGCTGCTTCCTGCCATCCAAGCCCCAAGCCCCGGGGGGATGGCTCCGGGCAGACGACAACCTGAGTGTGACTCTCCAGAACCCACGGAGAAAAGCTTTCCTTAGTGGTGTGCCCCAGCGCTGAGGAGGAGGGCTCAGGAGGGTCCCTGGAACTCACAGGTCAAGCAGCCCGCTGAACGGCTGAGACCCTGCCCAAGAAAACAAGACTGAGGGCAACAGGGGAGACAGCAGAGGTTGGCCTCTGTCCTCCACAGGCACACTCATAGGGCTGCAGGTTCATTTCCCGTCATACACACACGCTATGGGTTCATTTCTAGTCACACACGCATACAGACACCCACCCACACACATTCAGGCACACATGTACACACCCAGGGATGCAGGTCCATTCCTAGTCCCCATGGAGAGATGGCATTCTCTGGGAGGGGCCAGAAAGGCACACGGAGCAGGAATTTTGAAGGCCCCCTGAACCCCAACCTCCCCCCTTGTCTGCAAATGAGATTCGGAGTTGGGGCTCAGCTCAGACTTAGGCTCAGCCTAGGTTAGGAACTCAGGCCAAGATCAGGAGTCAAACCAGGATAACCAGGATAGGGTGCTCATCCCGGGGTTGTGGCTCAGCTGGGGTCGGGGCTCAGGCCAGGGTCGTGAGCCCATGGCATTGTTCTGGGAGCATCATCCTGTCACTGGCCTCCATCACCCCACTGGGCTGTAACCCGGGGCTTCCATGCTGCAGAAGGCTCATCGGGTCAGGTCTAAGACAGTGGAAAATTCCTGCCAGCCTCGGGGCCGCGGCTCCCACCGCAGCTCCCACCGCAGCCCACGCCCCACAGTGACCTGCTGACGGATGAATGCCTCTTGCTCCAGGGGCTTCAGGGGCCCTCACACCTGGTGCTGGTGTGTGATGGTTCCAGCGCCACCCCCACAATCCATCTGGCCATGGGTCAAATAAGAGTGAGCCACTTTCTGCCAGAGGCAGGTGGGACACAGGGGATTTGGGGACCTCTCAGGCCTCCATGCATGGCCTCCTGGCACCTTGCTGGCCCGTGCTGGGATGGCCAAGCTCCCTTGGTAGCTCTTGGGGACATTTAGAAATCAAAGGTCAACTAAGAGGCCTGCCGCTAGACTATGGGTCAGCGAGCTGTGCCATAGAAGTGGGAAACTGAGTCCAGCGCTGGCTGCCTGGGTGACCAAAAGCTAGGCTCACAGCAGCAACCCCACATACCCGCAGACAACAGGCCTGTGTTAAATGACAAGAGCCCTGAGGGCCTCCACTGGAGGCCTGCTTTTAGGATTCATCTTTTTCTGTGAAATACAATCCAACACGTTTTCCGTCCTTCTGTATTGCTCTGGCATTTCTGTACTTATGAGACAACCCAGCCAGGAATAGCAAGCAGCCTGAGCCTTCAGAGCCCCAGGGAACTCAGAGCTGGAAGGACCCTAATCTGGCTGGACTTGCAGTGTGTAGCTTGCAGTCCTCTATCTATCTATCTATCTATCTATCTATCTATCTATCTATCTATCTATTTTTTTTCTTGCAGTCTTTTTAGTGGCTAAGTGATGTTCCCTTGCGTAGCTATGCCACATTGGCTTATCTATTTATCAGCCAACAGTCACTTGGGTGCTTTTTGCCTTTTGGATGTTGTCAATCGTGTTATTTGTCTCTGGAACCCACTGCGTGTTGTCTTATTTTAATGACTACACATTATGTTGTGTGAGAAAAGAAAGAGGTGAAAGTCTGTCATGGCCCTGTCCTTTTTATCACCCTGCCTCCTCCTCAAACTCAGGTCATCATGCTGATAACAGGGCAGTTAAGCTGGGGTGGCTTACAGGAAGAGGTGCCTGCACAGTCTAAAGCTCACCACCTGACACTTGGCCTTTGGCACAGTGATTAAAGATTAAGATCGAATGGGGAGGAGGTTCCCCCCATCAGTGGACTTGGAAAGGGGCACGGTGGAGATAAGGGAGGGAGGGTGGGAGTGGGAGGGAATGAGGGAGCGGGATACGGCTGGGATACAGAGTTAATAAAATGTAACTGATAAGAAAAAAATAAAATTATATATATATATAAAAGATTAAGATCGACAATGCAGAAGTCAGGCACTACAGTCATTCTGCTTAAGGAGTCACAGATGAATTCGGCCAAAGAGAGATGGACTCCTCCTTCAGCAAACACCCTCCCCAGGATGCCCATCCAAATGGCATGGGGGTGGACAGGAAGCGACTGCAGGACACAAAGCAGAGACTTGGTAGAACAGAGATTCAGCCTGCAGTTTCCAGTGCCTGGATCAGATGGATTCTGCTTCCAAACTAACCTTCCAGAACATTCTCTGTCCACCAGGAGAGAAAACAGTCACCCGGAAGGATAACCAGGGGAACTCACAGGCGCACACCTGCTCTGCTGGGAGAGCGCTTGAACCACACGCTCGTGGGTCCAGTTCCTCTGCCCCATGCCCCCTGCCTCCTGGCTCTGTGCCACTTCGAGAGGCCCTCTCTGGCTTCATCATCAGCTGGCTTGTCTTAGAGATCTGCCTTTACGACATTCTCACAGTTGCTAAAAGCAGTCTGGACTTCCGCCGCCTCACGGCCTCTACCCGGCCTCTGCCCGGCCTCAGCAGTCTCCCTCTTTTTCATCCAGACAAGCGGTCCAGCATCCCTGAGTACTCCAAGCCACACAGCCTCAGCCAAAGGCACAGGTGGGACCTTGAATTCAGGGCGCCATTCCTCTTGAGGCTGATGTGTGTGGATGGGGTAGGCCTGAAAATGGGCTGGGTCACCTGAAGGAGGCATAAAGGAAAGCCTTGGTAAGGACTTCCTTCTTCCTTTTCATCAGCACCCTGGGAAGGCAGCTGGTGCTGACCTCCTCAGCCGCAATTGCTTCCTCCTGCAGGTAAGGCCACTTGGCATGACAATTTTGCTTGCCCCACTCTGGAACACCTTCATGTCTTGGGAGAGACCACTATAGCCTGTCCTTTGTCTCATCTACCCTGGCTTCTTTTTCATTCCTGTTGCCACCGGGGCTGGTCCAAGGCTGATAGGGCTAGGGCTGGCGGCTGGTGGAGTGACTCAGACCAGAACCTGCAGCCTGTGTCCGTAGGAAGGCACTCTGCAGAGGCTGGGGGGGTCTGGGTTTGTGGAGCAGGGAGATTCTCCCTGACTGCAGGCATGGAGTCAGAGTTTCAACCTCACGCTGACCCAGGGCTGGACTGGAAGTCATACAGTCCACAGCACGGGCCACCTGGGCCCTCGCCACTGTGTTCATTCTCACACAATAAACAAGGGGTGAACCCAGACCAGATGTGGGCTTTTCTGCTTGCTTGCTTGCTGTTCCTGGTCGTCATCTTCCTCTTCTTCCTCATCTCCCTTCTCCTCCTCCTCGTCCTTCTCCTCCTCTTTTCCTGGTTCTCACATAGTCCAGCTGGCCGCAAACTCCTGACGGTCCTGCCTTTCACGCACCGTGCTTGGATGACAGTGAGGCCATGCGTGGCTTGGGGAGGAACCCAGGGCTCCTCCTGTGCTGGGCAGCACTCACCCTCTCTGCCTTGTTTTTGGATGGGGTTGCTGTAGAGTCCAGGCTCCGTCCTCCTGCCTCAGTGTCTGGAGTGCTGAGATCACAAGTGTGTTAGCATGCCAGGCTGTGGGTTGGAAATATTTTTCTTTCTTTTGTTCTTTGCTTTGTTTTCACTGAGTTTTGTTCCATTCCAACAAGGTGGACTTTTCCCATTACATTCTTCTAGAGAAAGTATCTTGGAGTCAGTGCGGATGGGATCCGGGGCCCCCTTCTTTGTTCAGATCACCTCCCAGCAGGTTAGAGTTACCCAGACCAGGATCATGTGACATTGGTGTAAAACCTGACTTTGCTCCTTGAGGCATATAGTCCACCAGAATGATGAATAGTACATAACCGGAGAGGACCCACCCAAACCCAAGGCTGGGCCAACTTGCCCTGCTACTTTCTTCTTTCTTTCCAAACACCTTGCTAGGAGTTCAGATTTAAACACCCGACTTCTCCTTCACCCCCCTGCCCCATTCAACTTATAGGGCATGGAATGTAAATAGGAGGGTTCTGGGATGAGTGAGATCAGGGGTGAAATTCCGCCTAGAATTCCCCAGTGAAGAACAGGGGCGTGGTCAGGGGTGGAGCCCCGCTTAGAATCCCCCAGTGGGGGCCGGAGGCGTGGTCAGGGTGGAGCTCCGCCTAGAATTCCCTAGTGAAGACCAGGGGCGTGGTCAGGGGTGGAGCCCCGCTTAGAATCTCCCAGTGAGGGCCGGGCGTGGTCAGGGGTGGAGCCTCTGCCTAGAATACCCAGTGAGGGGCTGAGGGCTGGGCTCACTCC
The DNA here is from genome assembly GCF_030254825.1 of Meriones unguiculatus. Lineage (NCBI taxonomy): Eukaryota > Metazoa > Chordata > Mammalia > Rodentia > Muridae > Meriones > Meriones unguiculatus. The sequence goes on from NC_083364.1 coordinate 20,082,012, forward strand.
GCCCATCCCCCTTACTTGCCCCAAATCCCGGGCTCCGTCCCTGACAGAAGGGAAGGAAAGCTCAGAAAGGACATGGCGATGAGGCTGTTGCCGGCAGCCAACCCTGGCCAGCTGCCTCCAGAACTTTCTCAGCTCCCCACACTGCACCGTGGTCCAACAGACCACCATGATATTCCCACACGTGGCCCACAGACGGAGTTACCAACTCGCTCGTACTCATTCTTTTCTTTTCAGAACTTACATTAATTTACTTACTGTGGGACCATGCATGCCATGGCCCATGCGTGGAGGACAGATGACAACTGGCAGGAGTTGCTTCTCTCCTTCCACCATGTAGGACCCAGGGATGGGCCTCAAGTCATCGGGCAGCAGGAAGAAAGATCCAGAGATCAACATTTTCATCTGGAACCTTTTTAGTGACATTGGTGCTCAGCACCTGTGTCTCTTCTCTCTTTCGTTCCTACTGGATTTTGTTTGTTTTTACATGTATTTCATGTTTATTTATTTACTTGTGTGTGTGTGTGTGTGTGTGTACATGAGTGCAATGCCTGCAGAGGCCAGAAGGTGGCGTTGGGTCCCCTGGAACTGGAGTTGTAGGTGTTTGTGAGCCGCCACGTGAATGCTGGGAATGGAGGAACCTGGGTCCTCTGCAACAGCAGCCAGTGCTCTTACAGCTCAGTCAAGCCCAGCCCCAAGTGTCAGGATATACAGGACTCTTAAACCGGGCAGGGCGGAACTCCAAAGCACGGAGAGCGGTTGAAGTAGGATTACCATAGGTTTGAGGCAAACCTGGGCTACAGAAAACCCTGTGTCAAAAATCCAAAAGATGAGGGCTGGGGAGTAAAGTGTAAAGTGCTCAATGCTCTGGAATGGGACCTGAGTTCAAATTCCCAGTACTCACATAAAAAAGGCCACACAGTCACATCTCCATGCCTCAAATCCCAGATCTGGGGACGCAAAGACAGGAGGATCCCTGGGACCCCCGTCAGCCTAATCATGAGCTCTTGACTGTGTCTCAAAGTGTAAGGCAGAGAACAATTGAGGAAGGCCTCTGACATGGACCTATCTGGCTCCCAATCACCACATTGAAAGGGCTCTGTGGTCCCCTAATTAGATGGCATCCAAAGATGACTCCATCAGTCTAGAGATCAGGGCTGTCAGGCAAGTGGGAGAAGAGTTGAGGGAGGTTGACGGTGCGGGAATGGTAGGTCTGGGTCATCAGTGACTCTGAGTGTACATAGCTGGGTGCATGCCCTTCCCGTCTCTGAGACGCTCGGTGGACAGTTCCAGGACTGCATGGATTAGAAGCGAAGAGTCTGTGAGAGCAAAGGTCCCCATGCTGAGCTGCATCCACGGGACGAACGTGGCACCTCATACATGACTTCAAACCTTACCATCTTACCCCTTCCTGCCAGAATCCTAGAATCAAAATGCTAGAAACCTCTGTGAAATTTTCTACCCCGCTCAGGTATTCCCTCAGACTGGAGAAGAGTGTAGGAAAGGGTGGCATCCAGGAGTGGCCAGAGAAAAACTCCTGGAGACCCCTGCCCACACAGAGGGTCTTTTCTCCCAGCGCTGAGGAGGAGGTGGCCCCAGGGGTCAGGTCCTTGGGTCTCTGGTTCTTCACTGTAAGTGATGTCCCCTGAGTACGGTCATCTGTCATATAGAAAACAATAATATCCATCAAGATTTGGCTGGATGGCTGGACACACCTGTCAGCCCAGCACTCAGGAGATGGAAAGGCAAAACATTACACGTTCTCCTCAGCTACTGAGCAATTTGAGGCCAGCCTGGGCTACATAAGACCCTTGTGGGAAATTCAGATGACTCGGAATATTCACGTTGATACCTCATGTTCCTATTAGATAGCCACGGGTCAGTGACCTGCCCTGCCTCGCTCTCTCCCCAGGTCTCCCAGCCCATGGAGATGACCCAGGCAGCCAGGGCGCAGTGTCCCTGGCGTCTGTACCTCTCAGGGACGCTGCTGCAGCTGCTGCTGGCTTTGTACTTCTTCTCCATCCGAGGATCCCATGACCACCCTGGCCCTTCACCTCCTCATAGCTCCCCAGGGCCAGCCTCCACCCCTGCTCCCCCGGCCCCCGGCCTCTCCTCATCTTACTGTGGACATGGCCCTTCCACCAGCCAGTGGCTCTGTTCCCCTGTTCCCAGCTCCTCCCAGGCACGGCCAATTGTCATCTGACGGCCAACCGGAGTGTATACCCTCAAGCAGATGTGGTCATCATCCATCACCGCGAGGTCAGCAGCAGCCCCAGCTCTCAGCTGCCACCACAGCCGAGGCCACCGGGCCAGCGCTGGGTATGGTTCAATATGGAGTCGCCCAGCCACTGCAGCGGCCTGCCAGGCCTGGATGGTTACTTCAACCTCACCATGTCTTATCGCAGCGACTCTGACATCTTCATGCCCTACGGCTGGCTGGAGCCGTGGCCAGAGCCTCCGGTCCAAACTCAGGTCAACCTCTCTGCCAACACTGACCTGGTGGCCTGGGTCGTGTCCAACTGGAATCCCAGTTCAGCCTGAGTGCTGTACTACCAGAAGCTCCGGGACCACCTCCGTGTGGACGTGTATGGCCGAGGGCATATGCAGCTTCCCCATAGGAACATGTCGGAGACGCTGGCCAGATACAAGTTCTATCTGGCGTTTGAGAACTCCCTCCACCAGGATTACATCACAGAGAAGCTATGGAGGAATGCCCTGGAAGCCTGGGCAGTGCCCGTGGTCCTGGGGCCCAGCAGGAAGAACTACGAACGCTTCCTGCCCCCCCTCCCCTGACGCCTTCATCCACGTGGATGACTTCAAGAGTCCGGGGGACCTGGCCCAGCACCTGAGGAAGCTGGACAGGGATAGCCTGGGCTACCAGCGCTACTTCCGCTGGAGGAAGCTGCTCAGGCCGTGCTCCTGGAGCATAGCGCTGGCATTCTGCAAGGCATGCAGGGAGCTGCAGTGGAACCAGAGGTACCAGAGGGCGCAGAGCTTGGCCTCTTGGTTCCAGTGAGGCGAGAGTGGCCCACCTACAAGCTATCCCCCGGAGCCCTCGGCGATAGACACCTCCTTCATCTGGGGCCCCTAGGTGGGCCCCTCAGCTGCTCAGAGCCTTGGTTCTGGGAACTGCACCTAAAACTTTGCCCAGCAGGGATGTGGGTAGCCGGAAGCCTGAGCTACAGCAAAAGAACTTACTCCCAACACACCCAGCCCTGGGGCCGCTGACTCTCCAGGGTCCTCCCCGGGGTCCTCCCCAGGGTCCTCCCCAGGGTCCTCCCAGGGGTTGGGGGTCTGCCTCATTTGCTCATGGTGTTTATGGCATGCTACCTCCTGTGGGGGTGGGGGTGTCATCTGTCACAGCTGTCCAGATGGACCTTACTACGCATTCACCCAAGGTGACCTTGTGTTTTCCTGGCGACACTCGGACACAAACTGGGAGTGTTTGTGATGGGGATGCTCAGCTGTGTGGGTGGCCCTGTGCGGCTCCCTAGCCCGGGGGGCAGAGCCGAGGCTGTGGAGATACTGTTTACCTTTCCATCTCCCGGTGGGTTCCACCCTGCTTCCCGGCTGGCATGCTGGAGTGGGTGGGAGACAGGAGGCCAGCCTCCCTGCAGGCCTGCGTGGGAGCCTGCTTCCCCACGCACGGGACCCTCAGGGAGCACAGGCTCCGTGGTCTGACCACCCTGGGGAAACTGAGGCCAGAAATAATCACTAAGGGGTTTCCAAAGCATGTGGGGATTCTGGCCTCTCAGTCAGCATTGGCTGATTCTGCTGAAACCAAGCGGGAAATCTATCTTCGCCTCTGAAGAAGCTGGACAGACTCTGGCCCTGACCCCCACCTCCACAGAGAACACCCACGGGCTGGGGCCAGCACCTCCAATCTCTGCCGAGCACCTGAGAAACCTTCCGGAGTTGATTCTGGTGAAGAGCTGTGTCTGTCCTCAGCTCACAGATCACTGGGAGAGCTGGACAGGGACAGACACCCACTAAAATCCCAGCTTGAGTGTCTGGAGGTGACAGGTCATAGCAAGCTGGGACCAAAGTGGGCTCACCCTTCCCCACCCATTCCCCCGTGGGACCCGCAGCCCCCTTCACCCCGATCTCTGGGACGCCGACACCGCCTGGCACCCTCCAACCTGCCATGCATCGAGGTGACACCAAGGAGAGACACCCGCAACCCTGCCCTTCCACGCCCAGCCAAGGTTTTAAGGATACAGGGCCCAGGTCCTCGGGGACCCAGCCTTGCTGGGCAGGCGCCGGCTTGGGGCTGGCACGCGCCCCAGACCTGTCCCCGCGGGGAGGTGGGCAGTGAGAAACGGGTATTTTTAGCTGGAGGAAGGAGATAGACAGGGCCCCGGGAAGCCCACTGCACTTTCGTTTGTCACCCACAGCTGAGGCCTCGGCATATTTTCTTTGTTGGGCTTTTGAGACAGTCTCAGGTGGGCCTTCAAGTCGAGATGGGGCCGAGTACCCCCATCGTTGTGCCTCTCGGTGGCTTGGGTGACAGGCCTGGACCAAGGCACTTCGTCTCAGCCTTTTCTCTCTCCTCTGCGCAAGCGGTCTCACTGAGAGACGCAGTGAAGAGATGGGGAGGGGGCACTGCGCATGCGCGTGCCTGTGTCCTATCTGTGCCGGTCCCTGCTGGGGCCGAGGCTGGTGGCGCTGGCTTCCTCAGTTGCTCTCTGGCTGCACCTGGTGCTCTCTTCTTCCGGGATGCTGGCTAGTCGGAGATCCCCGGCTCCGGAGATCCTGTCATCCCTATCTTCCTAATGCCTCCTGCCCTGTGGCTACCATCCTGTGCTGCCACCTGTGTTGCCTGCATCTCTTCACGTGGGCTCTGAAGATCCAAGTCAGCTCCTCAGGCTCGCAAAGCAAGCATGTCACCCACCGAGCCCTCTCCCCAGCCCTCTGTTCTTCCATTTCCTTCCCCCTTTCTCTTAGGACACTAGGAACCCCCACTTCCACCACTGTCCCCAGTGACAGAGCTGGGGACCCCGACATTCCGCGTGAGTTCAGTGTTTGAGAAAGTCCTGAGGCCTCCAGGGCACGGCCCACGTGCATGCACGCACACAGGCATGCACGCACAGATGGGCGTGACGGTGGCACTGTCTGGCACACCCAGGAAGGAAACCCATCCTGATGGCCTGCGGGTAGCTGCAGGACTGCGCGTGCGTGTACTCGTTCCCTGCACAGGCGCCACCAGTGGAGCCCACAAGACCTTCACGTGTCGACATTTGATAGAGCAAATTCCAGGTTTGGCCATCCCAAGGAGAATGTTCTCGAAGGTCTGCCTCGGCCTGGGTACTCTGCAGGAGAGCTGGGTCTGTGGAGGAGGAGACAGGACTCAGGGGTGAAGAGATTCCTTCGCCCCTCCCCCTTCCGGGCCATGCCTAGACTCTCCCACCCTCCCATAAAGTCGCCTCTTCTTCACCCTTGCGTCCTTGCATGTGCTATGGTATGGCTGCAGTCGCCCTGCCCTCTGGCTGTCTCCAGTCTAGGCCGTCTTAGGCTCTTAGATCTTTTCCCCTTCTGTAGAAATACAGGGGCTCAGGCAGTAGCCCTCACCCCGGATAATTGAAAAGTTGAGGCAAGAGGGTTGGGGTGGGGGGAGAATGTTTGCCAAGGACACTTTGGAATGGAGTGACAATTTTTAAAAATAAATAAAGTCCTCCAAAAACAGCAGAGGCAGGTGGATCTCTGAGTTCAAGTCCAGCATGGTCTACAGAGTGAGTTCCAGGACAGTCAGAGCTACACAGAGAGACCCTGCTGTCTGGAAAAAGAAAAAAAAAAAAAAGCCAAGAGGCAAGTCAGTGGTCGAAGGCGGCAGCCCCCGGGCCCACATGAGGTGGAAGGGGAGGACTTCGCAGAGCTGACCCCTGACCTCCACAAACCCCACGTCATGCACAGGTAGGTTATCGACCATTTCTTATCATTATTATTATCAAACACCCGAGTTTAAAGAGCCAACTGCAGTGATGCTCCGAGTCAGCTCAGCACTTTCGTTGTTTTTTGGGGGACTCCCTGCATTGTCCCAGCTGGCCTGGAACTCACAGACTTCCACCTGCCTCTGCCTCCAGCATGCTGGGAGTAAAGACTTGACGCACTATACCCAGTACACCAATACTTGGAAGACTGAGGCAGGAGGATTCCCATGAGTTGAAGTTTAGCCTTGACTAGAGACAGATACTATGTCTTAAAACAAACAATAAACAGAAAAGACCCACAGAAGCCTCTCGTGGTGGCACCATCCACCAGCTCAGCACCTGGGGGAGGATCGGTAGTTCAAGCTCATCTGCGCTACAGCGACCTAAGAAAGCGAAGCAGTCGGGCTCAGCGCTCATAAAGCCCTTGCAGAGAACTTGAGTTTGCTCCCAGCTCCCAGGTCGGATTCTGTAACTCCAGAGCTCCAACACCTTCGTGCTCTGTGGGCACCCATGCTTGAGTACACACACTTGTGAAGACACACGCACATGCAAGTTTAAAAAGACAAAACAACAACAACAACAACAACAACAACAAAACACCATATCCCCAAATACAAGGGTTCAATATGTGTGTGACATAGAACCTAGAACCTACCAATGAGGGGCCGGGGCGAGGCTCAGTGACCCCTCACTTGCCCCAAATCCCGGGCTCCGTCCCTGACAGAAGGGAAGGAAAGCTCAGAAAGGACATGGCGATGAGGCTATTGCCGGCAGCCAACCCTGGCCAGCTGCCTCCAGAACTTTCTCAGCTCCCCACACTGCACCGTGGTCCAACAGACCACCATGATATTCCCACACGTGGCCCACAGACGGAGTTACCAACCCGATAGTACACCCTTTTAAATATGTTCACCTACTGTGCGTGTGCATGTTTCTGTGCGTATCTTTGTGTACTTTCTGTGCGTTATGTGTGCATACATGCATTTATGTGTGTGCATGTCTGTGCGTGCGTTGTGTGTGTGTGTGTTGAGTAGAGAGCAGAGGTCTCTTCTTCCAAGTGGGATGGAAGGATCAAGGCCAGGCTGAGCCGTGGTGGCAGTCACGCGCTGAGCCCCTTGCCACCCTCTCGGTCCTCCCTTCATACTGGAGTCCTGGAGAGCTGTACTGCATTTTCAGGCTTTGGAAAACGTTATCTGTTTTGGATGCTGAAGTTTCCTTTGGCAGAAATAGATGGGCTCATACAAAAACAACATAAGTTGGTTTCATGGGGAACCATTTTGAGTTTGAAAAGCTTTAGCTTTGAAATTTAAAGTGTGTTTTTTTTTCTTTTTCTTTTTTTCAGTGTCAGGCTCTGGGTATAGTGGTGTATTTGGGAAGCACAGAAAGAGGAACATGAGTTCAAGACCACCCTGGGCTACATGGCATGGCCGATCACTTATATTCAATCAATCAGTCTTTGTTGTGGTTGTTTTTCGAGACAGAGTTTCTCTATGTCGTACTGGCTGTCCTGGACTTGCTTTGTAGACCAGGCTGGCTTCCAACTCACAGCCATCCTCTGCCTTCGGAGTGCTGTGATTTAGGTGTGCACCACCACGCCTGGTACGCCAATCAATCTTTCTAAAGAGTGCAAGGCTAACCATGCTCTCTGCTCCTGTCTCTGCACAATGAGCAGCCACTGGCCGAGGCGAAGGCATACAGATGCACAGAAAATGGCCTGCCGAGGAACAGGCAACAGACAGCCTTCCCAAATCATCCATCCCTCAGCCAGAACCTGCTAACAAGGGCGCAGGCACCATGCCATGTCTTGCTCTTTTTTCCTTGTCTTGTCTGTGATTTTGAAAATGTTTGTTTCCTGGTTGTGTCTTTGAGTCTGGGTCTGGCCTCCAACCCACTCTGTTTCTGAGGGTGCCCTTGGCTCTGACCTTCCTTTCTAAGTGCTGGTAGCGTGTGCCATTGGGGGCAGGGTGTCATTTTTCATCTTTGCTGTGTTGGGTGCTGAAGCTCAGACTTGGGACCTTCGCCAGCGCTCACACAAGTGTGCTCTTAGCCACGTCCTCAGCTGCAGCCGTGTTCAGGGTTTGACCATCGTATTTCTTTTTAAAGGTTTGTGTGCATTCGTGTTTTGCCGGCATGCATGTCTGTGTGAGGGCACAGATCCCCTGGAACTGGAGCTACAGACAGCATCGAGCTGCCATGTGGCCGCTGGGAATTAAACCTGGGTCCTCAGGAAGAGCAGCCGATGTGCTAACCACTTAGCAATCTGTCCAGCCCCAGTCAAATATATTTCTGTTTTTTTTATGGCTAAGAGGAAGTGATACAGGCTGGTTCTCCTTAGAGAGAAAAAAAGGTTTGGTCACACACACTCCTGGAGGTGCCATAGGGAACGCAGGAGCTGCCCATCCTCTGAGGAGGATGTCCGGGCTGGAGGGCATTTGCTTTCAGGGAGTCTCAGGACACTCTGGTTTGGGGTTCATTCCCTGGGTGGATGAGCAGGGAATCCCAAATGGGGCTCTTCAGGGCAGGAGACTCTTCATTCTCTGGGAGGCTGGATGACAGGCACAGGGCACCGCGGCTGGCCGCTGCTGCACCGAAGGGGCCGGGAAAGTAACCCAGGGATGCTGCCTGAGCCCCGGCATGGGAATGGACCCAAGGCGGGACGCTGTGAGTCTGTGCCTGGCCACAGGTGTGTTCACACTTGCTCGGTTAGCAACCTGCACCAGATGTGTGTGAGCCACGCCTGGGTCCGAGAGGGAGCCAGTGCCGTTTTAAACCTCTGTTGCAAAAGGGTCAAAAATCAAATTGTGTTTTTATTTTTATTTCTAAATGTGTTTCAGCACACAATGAAAGCATGAGTTGTTTTTTTTTTTTTTTTTTTTTAATTTTGTTTTTTACAAAATCACTCACTCTATAGCTCAGGCTATCCTGAAACTCACTCTGTAGCCCAGGTTGGCTATGAGTCTGCAGAGATCTACCCGCCTCTGCCTCTCGAGTGCTGAAATGATTGGTGTGCCCGCCACACCCAACCGAATACCAGGCTGAGGGGGCGCACCATTCTGCAAGGCACGCAGGGAGCTGCAATGGAACCCAAGATACCAGATGGCGCCCAGCATGGCCTCTTGCTTCAAGTGACTGCCACCACCAGATTGGGCTCTGGTGCGTTTTCTTGATAGATGACTGTTGAAGAGGGCCCAACCCACTGTGCCTTGTTCCATCCCTGGGCTGCTCGTCCTGGGTTCTACAGGAAAGCAGGTTGAGCCTGCCAGCCAGCCAGCCAGCAGCACCCTCCATTGCTTCTGCATCAGCCCCTGCCTCCAAGTTCCTGCCCCAACTCCCCGGATGATGCAGTGTGACTGAGACGGGTAGGCTGAAATAAAGCCTTTCCTACAAAGTCCGATCAGTGTTTTGTCACTTAAAGAAAAACTAAGACACACCTCCTTTACCTGCTCCAAACACAGCCTGCTCGAGGGCCACGGGCTCCCTGGGGTCTTCCCAGTGGAGGGTGGTGGGTGTTTACGACACTAACTCCCATGGTGGGGAGGGTGTCACTTGTCACAGCTGTGGAGATGGGACATTGTTCTATTGGTCCCACCCAGGGTGACTGTGCGCCCTTTCCTTAGGGATGCTTGGATGTACCTGGTGTCATCTCTGTCACTCTAGAGACAAGGGGACTTGGGGCCATCCTAGGTCACTGTTAACACTATGACACCCAAAGAACTCTGAGCTCAGGTCCCCAGTGCCTACATAAAAGGCCATGCCCAACAGAACATGATTGAGACCCCTGTGCTGGAGACGAGACGGTCCCCGGGCTTGTGGGCCAGGCAGCTTTGCTGAGATGGGAGCTGCACTGTGAGAGCCCCTGCCTCAAAACACAAGGTGGAGAGCTGCCGAGGACAACCCCAGCCTCTGCCTATGTCCCCATTTCTCTGTACATGATAAAACTGCTCACAGTAAGCCAACAGCTTTGCCATCTCTCAGAGCTGATATCCCCTGAGGTGAATTCCAGAAAGATGGGCGGGTCAGGCAGAGCCCGGGTGGGAAACAGGACCAGCACACAGGACTGCTGAGAACTGGGTCCTGTCCCCAGTGCCCAGCCATCTGGGAGTGATTCAGGCACATAGCTGTCATCAGCTCCTGGGAGGTGGAGGCAGGATGAGGTCCACTTCAGGGCCTCCCTCCTCTACAGAGGGAGTTGGAGGCCATCCTGGGCTGCTGGAGACCATCCGCAACAACAACAGAAACTGGGAGTGTTTGTGATGGGGATGCCCAGCCGTGTGGGTGGCCCTGTGCGGCTCCCGAGCCCGGGTGCCGAGCCGAGGCTGTGGAGATACTGTTTACCTTTCCATCTCCTGGTGGGTTCCACCCTGCTCTGGGGCTGGCATGCTGGAGTGGGTGGGAGACAGGAGGCCAGCCTCCCTGCAGGCCTGCATGGGAGCCTGCTTCCCCACATGCGGGCTCCCTCAGGGAGCACAGCTTTGGACTCCCAGACTGACTCTGAGGCTCAGTGGTCTGACCACACTGGGAAACTGAGGCCAGAAACAATCACTGAGGGGTTTCCAAAGCATGTGGGGATTCTGGCCTCTCAGTCACCATTGGCTGAATCCGCTGAAACCAAGCGAGAAACCCCTTCCTCACTCCTCAAGAAGCTGGACAGACTCTCAGCCAGGAGCCTGGTCCTGACCCCCCCCCCCCCCGCCTCCATAGAGAACGTCCACGGGCTGGGGCCAGCACCTCGAATCCCTGCTGGCCACCCAGGAAGTCTTGCTGAGTTGATGTGGGTAAAGAGGGGATGCCCTTTACTGTGGAGCATTGGGGAGGGAATACATGTGTCCTCAGCTCACTGATCACTGGGAAAATTGGACATGCCCTAAAACTCCAGCCTGAGTGTCTGGAGATGCCAAGGTCATGGCAAGCTGGGATGAAAACAGTTTTGCTTTTTACTGGGTAGCAATATCCTTCCAGATGAAGTATTCCATCCTGCAGGGAGCTCCTTAATCAGGAAGGTAAACAAAATAGCTTCAGGAAGTCCCTGAAACCAACCAGTTTCACTAGGTCCTGCCAGAGTGAGCAATTACAGCTGAGCTCAGGAAGCTGATCTGCCTGGAAGAGGCTCAGACCCACTGAGGCACCTGGAAAGGACGCTCTGCAGCCAGTAGCCCTGCCTGCAGGCTGTGTGCTGAGCTCCAGGTTTCCAGCTTTCCGAGCTGTCACTCATGCCTTGGTGACCCAGCTGTCTCGGAACCATTTCTGCTCCTATAAGTGACCCCACACCCATATGCCTGTCAGTAGAACTCATGGAACCATTCTGGACTTTGCTGATGTCTGTAGTTGGATCTGTCCTAGGGTCCCTACCTGAGGAGAATGCACATACCTGTACTGCAGGAAAAGTCTTGTCACATAACATAAGTGGTACCAGAGGAGGATCAAAGCAGAACCAGAGATGAGCTGGGGAGGAATGCATGGTCCTGGTTGTGGGTGGCAAGGCATGTGACTGAGGCCCATCAGCCTGTGAGAGGGGCATGGTACGGGAGCCTCCTAGAGTCACCCTTCCCTGTGTGCTGCTGTGCTGTGGCAGCCGCTGCGTGGTTTTTGCTATGGGCAGTGGCACGTGTGACAGGCTGAGCCACCAGGGCCAGGCATGTCCGTGGGAGAAACCCCAGCATGTCAGCCTTCCTCCGTGTGGTATGGAATGGCACCTCTGCTCAATGAGCGGGGTCCATACTGAAATACTGAAATGCCCGAAGACACTCAGGGGTTAAAAGCGCATTTTGCAGATTAGCGACAAGGGCTGATCTTGTGGGCAGCAGCTGCAGAGGTTGCCGGACGCTGTTGTGTGTGATTAGAAATGCAGCTGAGGCTGAGGTGGCGCCAGGCAGGAACTTGTTTATGTAAAGGAGCACTTGCAGCAGGAAGCGGAGACAGCATCCTCTGCCTCTCATCTGGCAAGTGAACTGGATAAACAAGAGGATGAGACAGAGGCGCTGGCTTGCTGGCTGCTTAAGGCTTGGGCCGGAAGGAGAAGAGAGCGCAAGTTACAATGGTGCTGAAGGCCCGTCCTGGGACCCAAGAACTCGGAACCATGCGATGACACAGACTGAAGAGCTGGGGGACACGGCAAAGCAACAGAAGATACCCACAGGTCTGCCCTTTAACAGGAAAAGGGGGAAATCTGTGATCCTACATGCAGGCGGGGCATTAGCCACGCCCAACACAAGAAACTATGGCAACGAGAGACCTGCTCATCGTGGGCACTGCTGGAACTAGGGGAGGCTTTTACACCAGCAACAGCTTGGCCTGTGAGGCCACAGACACGGAGCGGATGGCACCAGTCTGGCTGCCGCGGAGACAGGGAAACTGAGTCATGTGACCTCCCATCCCACCTCTAGGCCAAGGCTGTGTAACCTGAGACTGGCTTATCAGTGCCATTAGGAACACTTGATTATCTCCACCTGAGGTCCCCACAGACGAGGGGCGGGTGCTGCTGAGGGCACCAGGGGTATGAGGAGCTGTGTGTGCACCCCAGTTCACTGGGCCAGGTAAACTGTGTCACAGGGGATCAGAGAAGATGGTCCCGCAGGGACCTCTGCAATTGCAGAGGCTGCGCCGAGCCCGTTGGGGGGACAGATCTTTATGAAGGAGGAAAGGCTTTGGCAGATCTCAGTGTCTTAGACACTGTAAACAGCACCCGTACATTGAGAGCAGCCTGGAGATGAGAAAATGGCAGAGCTGAGGAAGAGCCTGTGGGGGATCCTAAGGAAGAACTGATAGAAAGCCCCACTGTGCGGAGGAGCCTCGACGTCGTGAGAGAACAGCGTGGGTGAAGACCATCAGGCTACGTCCTCGGTGCCAACCTGGGGCCAGTGTGACCTGGGAGCCAGAGGGCGCCTCTGGTACGCAGGGTCTCCTGACCTCTAAGCCCTGATAGGTCTGAATGGGCTCTGTCAGGCCCCTGAGTTCATTAGACCTGGAGTGATGGCGGGAGGCTGGGGAAGAGCTCCAGGGAATGCGGGTGGCTCTGAGGGCGGGGGTGCTGAGGGAGCGCCTCCTGCCCACGCTTTGCACCCAACTGTGACCCGTGCACAAACGATGGACCCTTTCCATGCTTCTCTTCCATTTTTGTATCTCCTTAGTTGTGAACTTCTGGGGTCACTCCCATTGCTGAAAACAACGGACAATGGACTTTGGTGGCGTCTCACGGTGGGTGTCTTCGTGACCCCACCGTTTGTTAAGGGATGTTGCCTGTCCTGCCCTGCCCATCCCCTAGACACGGTTGTTACACAGATGAGGTAACGCCAAACCAAGTGTCTCCTGCACGAGACACCCAGTTGCAATGGTGTTTCCACCCGCGTCACAACCCTGCTGGGGCTGGGCTACCTGGAAGGAAAAACGGCTCTTTGTGAGAATAGCTAAAGCCAGGTGTGGTGCTTCACAGAAATCCCAGCGCTCTGGGACACAGAGGCAGGCGGAGCTCTCTCTGTGTGCTCGTGGCCAGCCTGGTCTACAGAGTAAGTTCATATCTGGTACTGTACGCCAGGACAAAACATGTGGCTGGGAGCTAGCTCCTTGGCCCTGATGGGGAAGCAACTTCTGTGGTTTTATTAAATGGATCTGATGTGCCTGTCAAACTGCCACAGTATAAGTTTTCCTCTGATACTGAAATAGTCCATCCTGGAAGAAGCTCATTAAGCAGGAAGATAAAGAAAACAGCTTCAGGAAGTCCCTGAAACCAACTAGTTTCACTAGGTCCCTCCCTGCCAGAGTGAGCAATTAAAGCTGAGCTCAGGAAGCAGATCTGCCTGGAAGAGGCTCAGATCAACTGAGGTACCCGGAAAGGATGCTCTCTGGCCTGTCCGGCTGCCTGCAGGCTGTGCCCTGAGCTCCAGGTTCCCAGCTGTCACTCATGCCTTGGCAATCCAGCTGTCTCTGAGCCATTTCTGCTCCTGTGACACCCCCCCCCCACACACACGTATGCCTGTCAGTAACCCCTGGACTCTGATGGTCTCCATATTAGGATCTGTTGTGGGATCCCTACCTGGGGAGAATAGATGTGTGTTTTGTCTCCCCGAGAAGTCTTTTCCCACAGCACCCTTCCCCCCATCCACTCTCCACTGTAGGACCCACAGACCTCCCACCTAAGCTTTGGGAATCCAACACTGCCTGGCACCCGCCCAGCCTACTAGGCATCAAGGTGACACCAAGGCCAAGACAGCCAGCTAAGGTTTTAAAGATGAAGGACCCGAGCCCTTGGGACCCAGGCATTGCTGGCAAATGCCAGCTTGGGGCTGGATGGGGCTGGCACTCTCCCCAGACCTGTTCCGGTAGGGAGGTGGGCAGGGAGAAAGGAGTATTTTTAGCCGGCAGAAGGAGATATGGCTTTGGTTCTCTAGAGACCACAGACCAGCTTCCTTCAGACCAGCTCCCAAGGAAGCTGGTCACTTGTGGCCCAGGCTGGCCTCAAAGTCCTGATCCTCTCCAGGGCTTGGCCAACCACACAACATCACCTCTTTTCTCCTCTTGCCACCCTTTCTCTCTCTTAAAAAAGGCTGATTTATGGTAACTACGTGTGTGGTGTTTTGTCTGTGAGGTCTCCGATCCACGGGCACGTGGTGCCCAAGGACAGAAGGGGCTGTTGCTGGAGAGCTGAGTGACCGGCTGTGAGTTCCCACGTGGGTGCTGGGAAGCAAGCCCCGGTCCTTTGCAAGAGCAGCCTGTGGTCTAAGAGATGAGTGGCCCCTCCAGCCCCCACCGTCTTTCTGAGTGTAGCCTAACATCGTGAGGATGGATGGAGGGTGTCCTGGCTGGTTTTGTGTGTCAACTTGACACAAGTTAGAGACGACGGAGAGGAAGGGGCCTCCGTTGAGGAAATGCCTCCAAGGGCTCCAGCTGTGAGGCAGTTTCTTAACTGGTGATTGATGTGGGAATGCCCAGTCCATGGTGGGCGGTGCCACCCCTGGGCTGGTGGTCCTGGGTTCTGGAAGAAAGCGGACTGAGCAGGCCCCTCCACGGCCTCGGCATCAGCTCCCGCCTCCGGATCCGTGCCCTGTTTGAGCTCCTGTCCTGACTTCCTTTAGGATGAACCGTAAGGGGGATGTGTGAGGCGATGGACCGCTTTCCCCACCAAGTTGGCTTTAGATCATGGGAGGCGAC
This sequence comes from Meriones unguiculatus, assembly GCF_030254825.1. Classification (NCBI taxonomy): domain Eukaryota; kingdom Metazoa; phylum Chordata; class Mammalia; order Rodentia; family Muridae; genus Meriones; species Meriones unguiculatus. The sequence continues at coordinate 20,097,080 of NC_083364.1, forward strand.
AGGAATCCTAAGGAGAGGGTGAGCCCTGACCTGTCCTGGGCCTCGCCTGTCTAGTCCCATGGCTACAGGCCACAGGGCCACGCCCGTCGCTTTCCGGTGGGCCACTACCCACGCAGCCATTCCCCACGGCTGCCGCTGCTTTGTTCACATCTGTTTTTCCCTCTTCCCGGGGCCACCCGGAACCCCGGCCTCCCTTCGGGGAAGCCCCACACGTGCGCGCGCGAACACACACACATACATACACACACACACACAGCCCTGGCGGGGCGTGAATGAACAGCGGCCACGCGACTTCCCACACTTTATGTGAACTCAGTTCTGGCGAGGGCCGGCGGGGCCCCGTCGCAGGGGCACGGGGCAGGGCGTGAGGTAGCGGTCACACGCACCGGCACTCCCGCGCCGACAGCTGTTGCAGCGTGTGGTAGCGGCTCTGCACGTCCAGGAAGGAGACCTCGTCCTCGTAGGCCGTCGGGCGGCAGCACGGGTGCGCGCGCACCCGCTCCCGGCGCACGCGCTTCCGCTGGCGCAGGCGCCGGAGGCCCAGGTCGTAGATGCGCGCGGCCGCCTCGCACGCGCCTGCGCAGTAGCGGAACAGCACCGTCTCGTCCGACGTGTAGCCCAGGCCCAGCTCGCTCACGCGCACCTCGAGCTCGCGCAGCCCGCACGGCCGCGCGCCTGAGCGCGCGCGCGCGCGCCGACGCCGGGAGCCCGCCCGACGGCGAGGCCCCGGGGCTCGCGCGGCCCAGGGAGAGAGTTCGCGAAGCTCCACCGCGTCCGGGGCGCCCTGCAGCAGAGCTCGGTCTGTGGCGGGAAGAGGGAGGCAGAGGATTGGGTCGTGCCGCGCGCATGCGCAGCCCCGGCGGCCTGGACCCGCATCCTCGTGCCCCCCCACCCCGAAGGGTGTGCAGAAATGACAGGGTTCAGGAGGCGGAGGCGGGAGGATTGCTTTAGGGCAAGCCTGAGCTACACGAAACCCTGTCTCAAAAAAGAAAAAGTCAGCGGGGCGCGGTGCCGCACGCCTGTAATCCCAGCCCTCAGGGAGGCAGAGGCAGGCGGATCTCTGTGAGTTCGAGGCCAGCCTGGTCCACGAAGCGAGTCCGGGACAGCCAAAGGCTACACAGAGAAACCTTACCTCGAAAAGCCTAAATGAAATAAATAAATACAAGTAAAAGACTGCATCGCCAAAGCGGTCCGCGTCCAGCCCACAGCACTCTTTCTGGTCTGTGTTGGTTCTCTGCCTGCCTGAGCCTCAGTTTCCCTCCTAGGAAGCCTCCCCACGCCCCCTCCAGGAGCGGGGCTTACACTGGGCCAGGCGGGCGATGCGCGCGTCCAGGGTGCGCGGCGGCCGTCGGAGCGGGGCGAGCGCGGTTCCCAGGCGGTGGCCGAGCAGCAGGCCCTCCTGGCACATCCACACAGACAGCAGGGAGCTGCAGACGAGCGACACGAGGGCCGCCGCCTTCCAGCGCCTCATCCTGGGCCTCGGCCTGCGGGGACATGGGAGTGGGAGGTGGGTGGGCGCGCGCGGGGTGCAGCGGTGGAGGGGGGAAGGGGTGTGAGCCTCTTATTTAGCTGGTGCTAAAGCCCCCAGGGCACTATGTGTCCTAGCAGTGGCTAGGCAGGCCAGGCATGGAGAGGGTGACAGCACGTGACCCCAGCATGCGGGCTTGTACACTCTGGTGTCTTTTCTGCCCTTGGTAACCGTGTGCCTCAGTTTCCCCTACCAGGCAGCCTTGAGGAAGGCTCCCAACCCCTCAGTGATGCCCCCGCCATCAGGATATAAGTAACCTGCTCACTGCACACAGTTGGTGTCTAATAACCCTCGCCCCCCCCCCCCGCCCTCGCTCCCCACTCCTGCAGCCCTCACTGGCCCCCTATGGCCGGAGGCTGTGCCACCCCACAGTTTACACAGCTTGCTGTGTCCCTGGAAGCAATTTGCATGCAATTTGCATGGGCCCACCCCAGCGAGGCCACACCCACCAAACAGAAACAGATCCCTTATTAAGCTCCGACTGTGTACCAGGCTCGATGAGCACACAGGAGACATCTTTGTGTTAAGTTGGGGAAAGTGAGGCACGGAATAGTCAGGCTTGCCACCGTCAGCGGCATGCTGTTTGGCTTTTGTTTTGTCTTTTTTTTCCTTTGAGATTTAGTTCCGGCTGGCATGGAACTATGTGCAGCAGAGGCAGAGCCTGAGCTCTGATCCTCCTGCCCTGCTTGGACCCAGGGTTCCCCTGCAGCCCAGCCCCGCCTGGTTACTGAGTACCAGCTGTATACTGAGGCTTCAAGAGTCTCTCTCTGTCAGTAAACCACAGTGCATCTGTCCTCGCCTGGCGGCTGACATTCACTGGGCACCGAGGAGTGTGCGCGTGGATGGACACGGGGGTCCTCGGCATGCCGTGTGCAGCCTGCGCATGTGCACACCCCCGCAGGGCCGTGCAAAGGCCTGCAGCCGTGGGGTCCACACACCCCTGCACCCTCAGCGGTCTCTGTACCCCATCCGCCTTAAGCTCTGCTCTGTGAATTAAACACAGCATAAGTACAGGTGACGCGGCTGCTAGGACCTGGCTGCGGACCGGAGGCCGAGGCCAGCGACCGACTCCGGGGTCTCCAGAGCTGAGCGACAGGGGCCTGAGCGCGCCCCCGGGTGCTGGGAACCGAACCCAAGCACTCCGCGCCCAGGCAGGGATTAACCTCTGGCCACACTCTACGGCCGGGAAGTCAGTCAGCTGTCCTGCCATGACCACACTCACTCCCAACGCCCGGGCCTCAGTTTCCCTTCTGGGCTCTATGAGGAAGCAGAGATTGCAGCACTGACGGCGCAGCCGCGCCGGGTGGTCTGGCCGCCGACCACCAGCTGAGCTCTGAACGCATGAACAACGGCTCCTCTGTCCGAGGTCGCCGGACTGGTTTGTGTCTGGCCCAGCAGGGACGGGGCAGGGGGTCCTGTGGGGTGACGTAGTGCCCAGGAGCCCCTGGAGCGGAGCCAGCGCTCCCCACATTCTGGCACGTGTCCTGTCTAGGGCCACATCCTCCTGTTCCCCCCCCGCCTCAGTTTCCCCATCTGCAGTGATATCCAGCAGATCTGCTCGTGGACGCAGAGGTGCGTGCGTACGTGCTTGTGTGCGCGAGCACCTGTGAGCACACGGGTTTGCACACGCCCGGGGCACTGTGGTGCTCAGCCTGGCTGAGGGCCAGGGCCCGCAACTGGGGCCTACCCTGAGGCGCGAGCTCCTGATCGTCCCTCAGAGCGCAGGCCCTTCACTAGAGCCTGCCCAGGCCTTCCGGGTGGCCTGCCCAGTCTCCATGGCAACGCCCCCCCACTGCCTCGGTTCCGGGTCTTCAGCGCCCAGAGGGTCCCGAACCCTGAGAACCCGAGGGCTGCGTCATCCCGCTAGGTTACCACGGGAAGCCCCGCCCTGTCTCCCGAGCCTCAGTTCCCCAGCCTGCGCATTCCTGTGACCCATAGGGTCCCATGTAGCCCAGGCCGGCCTCCGACTCTGTAGCTGAGGCTGACTGACCCAGCACTCCTGACCCTCCCGCCTCCACCTCCTGGGTGCTGGGGTGACATGTGCCACCGACTCTGATTTGGGGGGTCATTCAATTCTGGAAAATCATGGGGCCCTGGGGAGGGGCTCCCGGACCAATGCTTCAGGCAGAGTCTGTGCCTCAGTTTCCCCGTCAGCACTAGACGGTTTTCCCCAGAAAGTTTGTGGGTTCTTAGTGGTTCCAGATGGGGAAACTGAGGCCTCCTGGAGCCTGGGTCCTCACCTCCCTCTGAGGGCCCCACCCGCCGGCAGGACGCACATCTGGGGGCAAAGCAGCAACATCTGCAGAGCACAGCTGGTTCCGATGAGCTGTGGGGGCCGCGGCCGGGGGAGGCCTTTGGGGCTCAGTGGGTTGGGGGGGCACAGCGGCTCCCTTACAGCTGAGGAGAGAGCCAAGGACACCAGGGTTCTGCACCTCTAGGGCCTGGGCGATGCCCGACTGGTCAAACTCCTGCTCATACCTCAAAGCCCCAATTCCAACATCTCCCTCCACACGCTTCCTTAATGTGCTCTTATTACTGCCTGCATGTCTGCGGGAGCACGCGCCGCACCGTGCCTGCGCGTCTGCCAAGGTCAGAGGGCAGCTGTGGAGTCGGGACGCCATGTGGGTGGCCAGAGTCAGCTTGGCTGTCCCGTCCCCAAGCGAACACAGGTCCGTGGTGGCTCACGGTGGCTCAGCAGACGGCTTTAAACCAGAGGGTCGCCGTCTTGGTGCCCCTCCTAACTGCCCCAACCCAGGCTAGACCAGAGACGTGGACCTCACCTGCAGGACACACAGCACAGGAGTGCCCGCCCCCAAGTGAGCAGTGAGCAGGAGGCCCCGTGGATAACCGGATCAGGCTAATGCGGGCTGAGCCGCCGGCTGGGCCCTGAGGGCGGCTGGGAGGGGTCACCCCCCTTCGAGTTCTGACCATCTGGCTCGGAAGGGAAACTGAGGCAGGCCCCGGGTGCGGCAGTAACGGGGCAAGGGGAGGGGAGGGGGACCTGCCTGCATTTTCCTTCCTTTACAAATTCAAAGTTTGGTCTGGGGTCCTAGATAAAGGAGTCCATTCTCAAAGCCTCAGTTTCCCCAGACAGGGGCTGAGAGCTTTCTCTTTCCTCTCACCCTGTTTATTTACTGACCTTTTAAAGGCATCAGTTTCAGTATTTGAACTACACACGTGTGAGCACCAGGCTAGGGCAGGGTCACTGAAGCCTTGGGGTCACAGGCCACAGGGGTCATGCGCCACGGGGTCACAGGCTGCCAGGCCATCGGAGAGAGCTCTGCTCGCTCTGACTTCTCTGGTACAGTTTCCCTTTGCTCTCCTGAGTCAGTGTAGCCCAGGCTGGCATCTGTGTAGCTGAGGCTTACCTTGAAAGGCTGGGGCTCCAGCTTCTGAGCGTCTGAGCACAGGCCCCAGGTGCCACAGCTGCTCCCCAAGCGCCCTCTGCCAACCCTCCAGCACATGCCCCTCCGCAGGATCGCCCTGGTCGTCCCCCGAACAAGCCAAGCCCTTTCTGTTCTGTTCCTTCCCCACTTACGAAACTCCTACTCGGCCTGCCCAGCCCGCCCGTGACTCCCCTCTTCCAGGAAGTCTTCCCTGAGTCCTCCTCCCCTCCATCGACTCCCCGAGGCACACGGGTCCCCTCTTCCCGGGGCGTGGACGCCAGGGGCCCCTCGACGGACAGAGCCACGGGCTAGCATTTGTTGGCGGCATCCCTGGGGTCTGTGTCGTTTTGTTAGTTTGGTTTTTGGCTGCTTGGTGGTGTTTTTGTTGTTTAACTCTGAGAACGGGACGGTGGCGTCGGGACAGGATGGGGGTACCCGGCTGAGGCGGGCATTTGTTTTCGCCCCCTGTCAAAGCCAGCCCTTTGTAGTTGCTCCGGGGTTCGCGGCCGACGAGCGGGGACCCTCAGAAGCCCCGGATGAAAGAGCGGGAGGGACTGTCCCGACCCGGCCCCAGGCGACGAGCTGGTCAGGCTGGAATCTGCCCGCCACTGACATCCTGCCCCGTCACGCCCCATGGGGCTTCCTCAGCCCCGGGCGCTGACACACACAAAGGGTGTCCCAGAACGTCAGGGGCGTGAGGCCCGCGAAGGCAGCGGGACGGAACTCCGGGGTCCGTTCCCGGCACAGCCCTCCTCCCCCGGGGTCCGCCCCCTCCGCGACCCCGCGAGCCGGGCAGGTGCTCCCCCAACTCCGCATCGCGGCATCTGCCCCGGGCTTCAGGACTTCTACCTCCGGTCCCACCTGAAGTCTGCCCACCCTGCTGCAGCCAGCCCTGTGCCTGGTGGCTTCTCACCCATAAGCCGAATTATCTGGGGATAATGTGGAGCACGAACTCGGAAAGTGGGGAGCACACCCCCGTTTCCAATCAGAGCTTTGCCCTTAAGGGACCCCCCCATTGCAAAGAGCCCCACGCCCTCTTGTGGTTGAAGAGCGACTCAGGAGCCCAGTGGCCCGGCCCTTACCGGGGAGGACACGGTGTCCCCGGGCGCGCAGGGAACGCGCCCCTGACGTGTTTACTTCTGTGCGCCGCAGGGCTGCGCGCGGCCGGGCCCCTCCCGGGGTTCCCGCCTCCACGATGTACCCCCTCCATTCTCCCTGCCCGACGGGGCGCCCGCGGGGGGTCGGGGGGGAGGCAGCCTTCCACGGGAGCCGGGGGCGTAGGGGCCCGGAGCGCGCCCCATCGCCTGCAGAGCCTCGCAGTGACCCGCGAGGGGCGCCTTGGACACCCTCCCTGCACTGCCCCCCAGGACTCGGCTTACCTGCCGCGGGCTCCAGATGACCCGGTCAGTGGTGACTCCTCCGGCCACCCGAGCCCGGCCCGGCCCCAGCCACCGCGTGCGCCATCCGGATCGCGGGGACCCGAGGCGACCCGGGAACCCCGTGCCGGAGGAGGCCACCGCACGGGGTGCGGGACACGGGCCGGGCCATGGGGTTTCCCCCCCTGTCCTCCCTTTCTCCGGCTTCCCGAGGCTCGCCGGGCTCAGCGCACCCCGGGACGGCGCGCTTGGGAGGCCGGACCGCGCTCGGGACGCGGGGCCACGCGGGGGGCGCGGGGCGCACGAACCGAGCCACCGCGCGCTCTCCCCTCGCTCCCGCCGCGCTCCGCTCGGGCCGGCTGGGCTGGAGGGGGCGTGGCCTTCCCGGAGGCGTGGACGTGGGCGTGGCATAGGCTTTCCCGGGCTCGGCACCGCCCTCGCTCCGCCCACAGCCACAGGGGCGCGCCGGGAGAGCAGGTGGCAGGAGCGCGGGAGGCCCCAGCCGGTAGACCGATCAATCGATCGGTCAGCACCGCCCCCCGCACTCTCCTTTGTCTGAGACTCTGCGTCCCGGGATCTAGTCCTCCATAACTTTGCACACCCCTCTCCATGTCCCCGGCTCCCCATCTAGACCCCCTAAACTACCCACGAGCAGAAACTTGCAGAGCATCGCGTACTTCCAAATTGCTGTCCCGGACGCTCTGTGGCTAAGTTGAAACCTCGAGTCCCAAGTCGCCCCGTGATCCTCCGTGGCCAACCAAAGGCCACTCTGCACCCACCCAAGGTCCCCCACGAGGCCTTCTAACCCTAAGCCCACCGCACTGTCCGCTCTGAGAACCTCCCAGGGAAACTGAGTTCAAAGTCTTCTCAGACACCCTAGATTATGTGGGTCCCGTTGTCCGCGGTGAACCACGCCCATCATCACTTCCCATCATCCTGCTCCTCCATCCCCGCAGGGGAGGGACCCCACCTCTCAAACCCCACACACCCTACTCCTTCCCAGCCTGCGCTCCACAAGCGCCCCCTAGCGGAGCCCGAGCTTTCCGGGGCGTGGTGGGCGGGGCAAGAAGGTTGTGTCCATGCCCCTCCACACCCAGTTGCTGAGAAACCGTGGTGAGGCCCCGCCCTCGGCATCCCTTGCCAGCCCTTCCTCAGCACCCTGGCTGCCACCTGCCACCTGCCCCAGAGTTAACGTTCTCTTATCCCAGAAGCCTTTTCAGGACCAACCCCCAAACCAGCCCCACCTCTTCCCAAGGGCCTGTGCTGCCCTCCCCCCCCCCCCATGCCGGCCGTGTTTGTGCGCATGTGCCTGTCGGGGACAGGTGGCAACGTGGGTTTGTTTGACTCCTTGGGTCAGAGCAGCAGACTGAAAGTCACCCGAGCAGCCCTGTGTGTTCAGAGACCTGAGGCAGCGTGGGCGGGGAGCTAGGGCAGAGGTGTGGTCCGGGGAAGATGGGTGAGGGCCTGGCGCGGGAGAGATGGGTGAGGACCTGGCGCGGGAGAGATGGGTGAGGGTGTGCCACAGGGGAGAGGGGGTGAGGGCCTGGCGCCCAGGGAAGAGACAGCGGCCCGCCGTGGGGGAGACGGGACGCTCGGCACCCGGTTTTCCGAAGATGAAGGCATCTTCCCAACCCGTTGTCCCTCAGAGCTGGACGCTACTGAGCAGGGTGCCAGCACACGCAGGTCCTTGACAGCGGCCCAGTCAGATGTGGGCCCTGTGCACGCCAGGCACGCTGACTCACACACAGGTCCTCTCGCCCTGCACACAGAGGCCCTCCCCTCAGGCTCCGGCCCACTGGCTCGGTTCTGCTGCAGCCTGTGCTGCCTGACACACACCCTCGCGGCAGCCAATCCACACAGACGGCAGAGCTGCTCCTTGTCTGTGTCTGTCACGCCCAGCACTGGTGTGAGGCCCACACAGACACACGCCCACGTGCAAAAAGCGCACAGCTCCTGGGGCCACGGCACTCACCACGCACGGTGGCCCGGTGGGGGGGACCAGGCCCCCTCGCACACAGAGCTGGCCAGAGCCCGCCCCTCCTGGGCCAGCCCCCACGAAGCTGTCACCAGCCGCCCGTGGCCACCTCTGCTCACCCGGCCCCGCCGTGACTGGGGGTGGGGCAGACAGACACATGGGGAGCAGGACGCACACATGTGCCCACCATGTGGACGCTCATAAAACGGTTGCCCTGACAACCAGGACTTGAAAGACCAGGCTCTTCCTCTGGGGTGGGGGTGCAGGGGTGGGGCTGACACCAGCCGGCGGGATGGGAGCAAAGGGCACGGACACAGGACCTGTACCCACCTGTGACCCCATTCCTGGGATCTCCTCAGGCTCAGAGATGCAGAGTGGCTGCCTCGCTCGGGGCTGGACGCGGTCACACCAGGAACACGGGGCCCGCTATCCCAGCAGCCTTCCGGGTCACCCACGCGCTGTCACCCTCCAGACCGAGGGCAGCAAACAGATGGCCTGGCGTACAGTGTGAGTGACACCTCGTCCGGGAACGGGGACACGTGCGCACACGCGCGCACACTCACACCATCAAACCTCTCCTTCCACACTTCTCTACCACCAGCTAAGAGAAGCCCGTTCTCCTGCTGGATCTTGGGTGCGGGCGATGCCTCGTGGGGACCGGCGCTGTTAGCAGCGTCTGCGGCTGAGCTCAGGGCTGCTGGACTGGCGGCGTTGACAGTATTTTGTTGAGTTCTTTCGTCCCAGATGCAGGCCGTGTGGGATGAGGGACCGTTGCCAACAGATCTAAACCTCAGTATCCTGTCAGGGCCTCGACATGGGGAAACTGAGGCACAAAGAGGCACAGATGCAGTCCCTTTGATCCATTTTAACAAGGGCGAGGGGCCCTGGCAGATGTGAGGAGAACTGAGTTCCGAGCCCCGACCCACCTGCAGCTGGGAGTCACCCTCTCCTATATCGTCCCCCAGCAACACCCCAGACCGGGCCATCCTGCCTACTTGGTGCTTGTGAAACCTGAGGCCAGAGAGGTCATGCAGCAGCCCCTGGGTCACACAGTCAGAGGCTGTGGCTTGGAGACTTTGCAGAACGCCCAGGCCTGACCACCCGTCTCCCCCTGCTCCAGAGCGGGCCTGACCTCTCCTGGAGGCCACCATTCCCAAGGGGAAGCACTCTGTTCTTGGGTGGAGACCCAGACCAAGGCTCTGTGAGGCTGGCGGCCTCTGGCCAAAACATGAACTTGGCTGATGAAGAAGTTTCCATCTTAGCGTTGGGAGTTGGTCCAGGTTTGGGAGCTGGACCTCCACCCCCTCCCCCTGGGGGGACCCCCAGGGACCAGCCCAGAGGGGTTGGAGGTAGCTGGGAACTCAGTGTGTCCTCTATGTCCCTTGGCCACCGCCTATGACTATTAATTTCATATGCTCCATCCTGCAGTGTGTGTGGAGGTGACAGATTGCCCAGCCTCAGTTTACCCATCTGTAAAGTAGCTCCTAGGTGTGTCTGAGACATAGCCTTGGGTACCCTCTATATGACAGGATTGTCCTTGGGGCTCCCTTCTAGCACAGGGTTTCATTTTGAGAAAGGGTCCCATACTGTAGCCCAGGCCAGCCTGGAACCTGCTACGTAGCTGATGATGACCTTGAACTCCCGATCCTTGGAGCTTGCTCGCAGAGCTGGTCTCTGAGGTTCTGGGGATGGAATTTCAACTGTTCCACCAAGGCCCCCACCCACCGAGCCCAGACCAGGATCGACCTCCGACCAAAGCCTTGCCCTGGTGGCCCAGCTGGCCTGCAAACTCCCTATCCTCCGGCTTCCACGGTTTTCAGCAGTGGGTTCTGGGACTTTGGGGTGACTGTCAGTCCTAGTGTGGAAGATGCCGAGGAGCCTCCCGCATCACTTGACACACTCTCTCTCTCTGGTGGTGGCGGGGGGTGGGGGAGATGGGGTCACGGGCAAACCGAGGCCAGAAGGGGACTCTTAGCGGCCCGTGGGCGGCAGGAAGCAGCGAAGCTGCAGTTTCGGGCTGGGATGGTAAAAACAGGACCCAGGCTGTTCCCCTGGGGGCCATCGACAGCCCGAGGTCAGAGGTGAAGGCCGAGTCCCCGCGGGCTCCCGGGTCAGGAAGGTGGGAAACGCATCACGCCGACCACCTGGGCAGCGGCTCCCGCGGAAGCAGCTGGGGGCGGGGCCTGCGGAGAGGGGCGGGGCTGGAGGCGGGCTCGCGCGCAGGCCGCGGTGCGCACGCGCGCACTCGCAGGCGCCGCCGGCCGTAGTGGTGCCGGGCGCTCTGCCACCGCTTGGCTCCGGCTGCTCTAATCCCCCCGCTCCCGACCTGCAGCCCCGAGATAAGGACCCAGCTGCAGACACAGATAAAGGAATCGCAGCCACACAAATCCGGGAGGACAGCCGTGGGCACCCAGCCCAGGGCTGCACCTGCCAGAGAGACCTGAGAGGAAAGGGGCGGCCGGGGGTGGGGGGTGTACCCAGGCAGGCACAGATCAAGGAGGGATCCCAGCCTGGCAAGCCGGCCACTAACTAGGGAAGCTGAGGCAGGGGGATTGCCGTGAATTTGGGGTTGCCTTGGGAAAGTGAGACTTTGTCACAAAAAAGACAAAAATGAAAGACAGTGGGGAGAGAGAATGCCAAACGTGGTGTAAGACACACTTGAGGTATGGAGGCGGGAGGATCAGTAGTTCAAGGTCATTTCCAGCCACAGTGAGTTGGAGACTAGCCTGGGCTACCTGAGACCTTATCTGAAAAAAGAAAAAAAAATCAAATTAGGCTAAAATAGGAAGAATTGAAGAGCCAGGTGGAGAGGATGGGAGGAGGCAGCAGCTGGGACCCTTGAGTCTGCCCTGCCCCCACCTGGCGCCTAAGTCTCCCTAAGTGCTGGCCACAGCCACCTGCCCCCCTCGCTTCCTGGTGTCAGCTGAGATCAGGCCTGGGCATGGCTGGCCACAGCTCCAGCGGATTATCTGGATCCCGCAGTTCAGGGAGCCAGACTCCCCCAAAGGCGACGGCGGGTGACCTGGGTGTGGAAGCTGCCAGAGGAGAAAGGGGTGGGGTAGTGTGCAAGCTGGAAGCGTGTTCCGGGAGAGGGAAGAGCGTGTGCACGGGCGAGGAGATAAGGCCGGTTCTTGGAAGTGAACCGTCATTCTGCAGCGGGAAGGGCTGGGGCGCGGCCGGAGTCTGCGCGGGGGCTGGTACAGGGCCTGGAACACATCTCACTAGTCGCTTAGCTGATGCACCACTGAGTTCGCATCACCGTGAACGCTGCACATCACGGTTAAGGATGATCACAGTTATGGGCTGCCGAGGCCTCCTGCGGGAAGCCTGCCGGGGTTGCCTTGCACTGACCGGGATCTTGTCCCTGAGGTCGCCCTTTGGGGGCCTCAGTTAACGCCACTGAATGTGTCTTCGTGGCGAGGAGACCCAGCCTTTCCGTGCATACTGTGTTATTACCATCTTGCCCTGCAGAGGGAGGTAGAGAGCAACGGAGCAATTGGGGGCACCATCGAGGGCTTAGGCTAATTAACCCCTTTCCCTCTCTGGGCCTCAGTTTCCTCTTGTGTTATACGACCAGCACAGGGTCTAGTTCCTGCGTTGGGGCCCAGCTTGGGCCACAGTGAGACCCTGTCTCCTCTCCAAGAATGACTATACCTATTGATTGGTTTGACCTGGCTTTGGTTTTTGGGACGTGTAGCTCAGCGTGGCCCCAACACGACCTCCTCCAGATCCTGCTGCCATGTGCAGCGATGACAGGTGTGCTCTGCCATGGCTTCCTGTGGAGGGAGAGAGCTGGGGCCTCGCGCACAATGGGCTGCATCCTTAATCGTTTCAACAGTTTTATTAAAACAGTAATTGTGGGGTAAGTAGGGAGAAACGCCTGCAGAGACCGGGGTTCAATCTCCGGGACCCACATGGGGAAGCCGAGACCCTTCAAAATTGTCTCTGGGCCAGCACACACTCGTGACACAGGAGACCCCCCCCACAATAGATGAGAAAATAAAACTTTAAAAAGGCAACACGGAGCCGGTTCTGGGTGGCTCACACCTATAATCCCAGCACTCGGGAGGCAGACGGAGGGAGGGGGATCTCCGTGAGTTGGAGGCCAGCCTGGTCTACAGAGTTCCTGGAGAATCAAGGCTACACAGAAAAACCCTGTCTTGAAATCTGAAAGAAAAAAAAAAAAAGCAACACTGGCACACGCCTTTAATCCCAGCACTCAGGATGCGGGGCTACACGGTGAAAGGCAACAAAATAAAAACAAATACAAACTGCACCGGTTTTATGGGCCACATTGGCTCACATGCCTCCGAAGAGGGCATGTCCCTGTGAAGTCACTGGAATCCTTCTTGCAGTTTTTGTCTGTTTTTCACGACAGGGTGTTTCTGTGTAGCTCTGGCTGGCCTGGATCTCAAGAGACCCGCCTGCCTCCGCCTCCCGTGTGCTGGGATTAAAGGCCTGCGGCACCGGGCTGCTTTATTATTATAAGATCATATTACAACATCACAGACACGTTTCCTAAAAAGATAAATAAACAAAAAGGCAGCGTCGCCCGTGTGAGGTGCAGTCCCCGATGCACGGACTCACTTCCACAAGGAAACGGCGACCGACCGGAGCGGACGAGCGAACCCCGCGGGAGCACCCCGCGGCACTTCCGGCTCCTGCCGCCCTGCCCAGCCTAGGTTGGGCCGCGCACGCCTAGCGGCCCTGGTGCGGTGTGAGCATGCGCACTCCCCCCGGTAGGCTCTGGAAGACACGAGCGACCCGGAAGACTTTCCTGCCACACTCCAGAGCCGGTGTGAGGGGCGTCGATGGCGGAGGGTGCGAAGGCGGCAGCTGAGAGCGGTGGTGGCGGCGACTCCGGAGCAGGCGCATGCGAACGCGGGGTGGCGCCCATTAAACCTCAGTAAGTCGCTGGCGTCCGACGGCGAAGCCGAGGGGCCCTTCCCGGCGTCCATGGCACGGCGCGAGTGGTGCATGCCGGGAGGTGTGGCGGCGTCCTGGAGGGAGCAGCCAGCGGCACCGCAGTCTCTACGGACCTGCTGACGCGCTAGTGTAATATGTATGGTTGTCACATGCGTTAGGGTTGGCTTTGCGCATGTGCTGCGCGGGGAACGGGGGGGTGGGGGGGAAGGAAACACTAGGCGCGCGGTGCACGCTGGGGCTTGTAGTCTTCCCTGCGCAGGGCAAAATGGCGTGCGTGTTTATCACTTCCGGTTATGGTTACAGACTACTTCTGTATGTGGGCCGAAAGATCTCCTGGGAAGTGTGGCAGTTTGGTTTTCGCTGCCAAGCATACTGGGACTTGTAGTTTCTTCATTGTCTACGTGAATGTTGGCATTTTGTAAGTCTTGTAAGACAATGCAGTTCAGCCCATCGTGGCGCACGCCTTTGATCCCTGCACTCTGGAGTGCAGAGGCAGGGCAGGAGGAGCTCTGTGAATTCTTGGCCAGCCTGGTCTACAAATCCAGTCCAGGACAGCCAGAACAACTCTCTACCCACCAAAAACAGACAATGCATGGGTCCTTCAAATGCAAGCTAGGTGTCCACCTGGCACTGGGGTGCCCCAGGGCTGGTTCTAAGTATATTGAGCCTCCTGTCAGCAGAAGCATGTGAGCCGGGCATTAGTCCCCAGGTGCCTTTCGGTGTGCGAACCGAGCCTCTTCCTCTCTGGCAGGTACCGAACCACCAAGGAACGGTTCCATGAATACCTGGATGCAGACAAGGGGGAGGGTGTATGCCAGGAAACGCCCGCAGGAGATGGCAATGAAGACACAGCCGAGCCAGAGGCCAAGAGGAGCCGTCTGGAAGATGCGCAGGAGAACGGGAAGACGGAGGTGGCAGTTGAATCCTCTGAACAGAGGCAGGTGCCCAAGAGGGCCCGTGGCCAAAACAAAAGCCGGCCCCACGTGAAGCCAGCGCACTATGACAAGGAGAGGCTATGCCCGTCCCTTCTCCAGGTGAGAGCTGACCGGGGCTCTCCACGGCCATCTCAGAGCCTGCAGGAGCTGGCCTGTGACAAGTGTGCTTGGCCCTTGGCCTGCAGGAGCCTCACCCAACAGAACTGTGGCTTCTCGCTGCTGCAGGATCAACAGCCCTCAGCCCAGCTGTGCTGCGAGCTCCCATTTATTTATTTATTTATTTTGGTTCTTGGAGACAGGGTTTCTCTGTGTAGCCCTGGTTGTCCCAGAACTGGCCCTGTAGACCAGGCTGGCCTCAAGCCCAGAGAGCACTCTGAAGCGCCTGCATCGCCACAGCCCCACTATTTTATTTATTTATTTTTTAAATGGTATTGTATGCCCTGGAACCGGAGTTACAGGCAGTCGTGAGCTGCCGCTTGGTGGCTAGGAATCAGACTCAGGTCGTGGGCAAGATCAGTCGGCTCTTGACACCCGGGCCATCACTCTAGCTCATGTGAGCCTGACACTGTTCCAGCTCAGGGCTGGCAGCAGGGCCTCCGGGGGCTGCTGACACCCGCCCAGGGCCACACAGCTGGGAGAAGAGCTCCCCTTGCTGCCTGGCTACTCAGCCCTCGCCGGTCCCTTCCCGTCCTCCACAGGAGCTGGCGACTCCGTGCGCGTTTGGAGACCGCTGCCGTTTCCTGCATGATGTGGAGCGCTACCTGGAGACCAAACCAGCAGACCTGGGCCCGCGCTGCGTGCTCTTTGACACCTTTGGCCGCTGCCCTTACAGCGTCACCTGTCGCTTTGCCGGGGCGCACCTGGGGCCGGGCGCTCAGAACCTGGTGTCAGAGGAGGTGGCGGCCCGCTGTGCGCACCTCCCCTCTGTGCGCAATGGCCTGGACAGGGCCCTGCAGCAGCAGCTGCGGAAGCGCCAGGTGCGCTTTGAGCGAGCTGAGCAGGCCCTGCGCAACCTCACGCAGAGCCCCGTGCCTGCGGCCATTCCTGAGACCACCGTGGCCACGGTGACCCCAGAGCAGAACAGCTGCCACGCCCAGCCAGACCCCGTAGGAGGGGCTGGCACCCCACATGGCAGCCCTGTGCCCACCTGTGGCCCCCTGACAGACGAGGATGTCGTCCGGCTACGTCCCTGCGAAAAGAAGCGGGTAAGGGGCAGGCCTGGCGGCTGGGCTCCTGCCCCGTCCACAGGCCTGTCTGGGCAGAAGGAGCCTGACCTGTGCTCATTTCCCCTCCAGCTGGACATCAGAGGGAAGCTGTACCTGGCTCCGCTCACCACGGTAGGAGGTGGCTGGGGAAGGGCAGCCCCGTGGTTCCCTGGGGGCACCGAGGGGCTCTGCTGTCGCTGCTCTCGCGACCTCTGAGGCCTGAGCTTGCCCGTATCCCGGCCAGTGTGGGAACCTGCCCTTCCGCCGCATCTGCAAGCGCTTTGGTGCAGATGTCACCTGTGGCGAGATGGCCGTGTGCACCAACCTGCTCCAGGGACAGATGTCCGAGTGGGCCTTGCTCAAGCGCCACCCGTGCGAGGACATCTTTGGGGTGCAGGTCAGTGTCTGTCCCGACGGCGGCTGAGAAGGGCTGCTGTGCTGGGGAGCGGTGCCGTGGCCCTGCCTTCCTTCCTGCTGTCCCTGGGATGGCGTGCTGACCCCAGTGGGCCAGTCACCAACCACACTGCGCCCGTTGCAGCTGGAAGGCGCCTTCCCCGACACCATGACCAAATGCGCGGAGCTCCTGAATCGCACCATTGACGTAGACTTTGTGGACATCAACGTGGGCTGCCCCATTGATCTTGTCTACAAGAAGGTGATGGCCACGGTGCCCTGGAGCCAGGGGCGGGTGTGGCCCAAGCCTGGGAGCCTGTCTGGCCAGCCCTATGCCTCGGTTTCCCCATCTGGATAGAGGGCATACTGAGGCGGGCGGCGGGCGATTTAGCTATATGTGGCTGCGCACAGGGGTTGTCCGTGTTTCTCGGAGGGTCATCAGGGTCTGTGTCCTGTAGGGTGGCGGCTGCGCCCTCATGAACCGCTCAGCCAAGTTCCAGCAGATTGTGCGAGGTGTGAATGAGGTAACCTGGGCTCATCGGGGCTGTGGGCCTCCCCTGTCCCCCAGCGTCTGCTGTGTAGCGTCCAGCCCCACCGATTGCTGCTCCCCTCGCCCCACAGGTGCTGGACGTGCCGCTGACTGTTAAGATGCGCACCGGTGTCCAGGAGCGCGTGAGCCTGGCGCACCGCCTGCTGCCCGAGTTACGGGACTGGGGCGTCGCACTGGTCACGGTGGGTGTCGGCGCCCCTGTGGCCCTCCTGGTCTTTTGTTTTCTGTCTCCTTTGGCTCCGTGCTGTCTCCCTGGGCTCCCTCCTGCCCTTCACCTCGGGGCCCCGAGGCCTGTTCCCCTCGAGCTTACCTCCTCATTGCTTCGTCCCGCCTCACAGCTTCATGGCCGCTCCCGAGAACAGCGCTACACCAGGCTGGCCGACTGGCCCTACATAGAGCACTGTGCCAAGGTGGCCAGCCCCATGCCCCTGTTCGGTAGGTGCCAGGGCCACCGGGGCCTCCCAAGGCGGCCAGCCCCATGCCCCTGTTCAGTAGGTGCCAGGGCCACCGGGGCCTCCCAAGGCGGCCAGCCCCATGCCCCTGTTCAGTAGGTGCCAGGGCCACCAGGGCCTCCCAAGGCGGCCAGCCCCATGCCCCTGTTCAGTAGGTGCCAGGGCCACCGGGGCCTCCAGCCCTGCTGACCTTTCAGCCGGGATGACGGGAGGATGCTGGGCCCCCGGGAGATCCAGGACCGTCCCCAGGTCCATGGGGCCTTCCGGTGTGAAGACCCGCTCTGTCTCCTCAGGAAACGGGGACATCCTTTCATTTGAGGACGCCAACTCTGCCATGCAGACAGGCGTGGCAGGGATCATGGTTGCCCGGTAAGTGGTAGCTGGGTTGGGACAAGGGTGCGAGAATGTCGGCCTGGGGCTGCTGGGTGAGTGAGGCCCAGGCGCTGAGGTGACGGGAGCCAGCAGGCCTCAGGCCCTCCCTGACTGTCTCCCTCCACAGTGGTGCCTTGCTCAAGCCCTGGCTGTTCACGGAGATCAAGGAGCAGAGGCACTGGGACATCTCGTCCTCCGAGCGCCTGGACATCCTCAGGGACTTCACACACTATGGCCTGGAGCACTGGGGCTCTGACACGCAGGGCGTGGAGCGGACCCGGCGCTTCCTTCTGGAGTGGCTGTCCTTCCTTTGCAGGTGGACAGTGAACCGTTGGCCAGGGAGGGGACTGGAGCCTCAGGCCTCCCAGGCCTCATGGCCTCCTCTGCTCTCTCTACTTGGCAGGTATGTCCCTGTGGGCCTGCTCGAGCGACTCCCGCAGAGGATCAACGAGAGGCCGCCCTACTACCTAGGCCGGGACCACCTGGAGACGCTCATGGCCAGCCAGCAGGCTGCAGACTGGATTCGCATCAGGTACCCACTGGCCAGGGCTCTGTGGGGCAATGCTGGGAGGCCCAGGCCTAATTGTCACTCTTGTCCCCACAGTGAGATGCTGCTTGGACCAGTTCCCCCTGGCTTTGTCTTCCTGCCCAAGCACAAAGCCAACGCCTACAAGTAGCCAACGGAGACAATAAATTTTATTCTTCTACAATTTCTTCTTTGTTGGTTTTTTTAAGACAAGGTCTCGTGTTGCCTAGGCTAGTCCTGAACGTCAGGAGCCCTAGGCATGTACCCACCTTTAAGCTGGGCTTTCTTAGGTTTCCTGAGGTGGCCCTCCCTCTTCGTCCAGGTTCGTGGCTGGTGTCTGGGCCCATCGGCATGGTTTTCTGTCTCCCGACTACCCCGTTTTGTTGGCACATGCCCTCGTGGCTGTGAGTTGGGTGACTTGCTGGAAGGCAGCAGCCAGCACCTGACCCTGGAGTCATGTCTTCCCCACCCCCGCCCCGGAACCCACGTGGTGGGCTTCCCTGGACTGGAACCCTCCACCTAGCAACAGGGCAAACAGAACCCAGCGGGACTCTGTCCCCAGGTGCCTCTACTGCCACCCGGGCCCTCCCATGCAGCACCCCAAAACCCTCTACCCCCCAGCTATACCCCAGGAAGGCTTCGGCCCGCAGAGCCTGGAGGGCACTGAGGTGCCCGGTGGCCCAGAACCCCTTCCCACCGTAGGTATGATGGTGGGGCGGGCAGGGGTGTGTGACGGCCATGGGGCCTAGGCCCCTGCCCCACCCACCAGGCGCCTTTGTCCACAGCCAACACCAATCTGCTGTATCAGACCCCCAGCTCAGACCAGGATGTGCTGCCAGCCCCTCCAGCAGGTACCGGCCGGCGCCCCAAGCCTCGCTGTGAGCAGGCTCCCTCCTCACCAGAGATGAGACCCCAAAAGGGACCCTGAGTCACCTCTGTGCCCCCCACCCCCACCCCATAGTTAAACTTCTGTGCCACATTTTGAACTGACACCAGAGGCCAGGCCAAAGCCTGCTTTGGTGACAGCAGCTGCCACTAGGCAAGGCTTTCTGAGAGGCCCAGCCTCTCAAGCTCGGGTCAGTGGCCCCCTGAGGGGCAGGCCTCAGAGGACGGGACCCCTGCCACGTCTCCTATGTGTCCCCCTAGGACTGCTAAACAAAGCCAGTTCGCAAAGCGCCTCCAGGGTGAGGCTGCATGCCTGGGTCCTGGTTCTCCCCCGACCCTGTGGCCTGGTTCCCCTGAGGGTCCCCACTCAGGGTGTCTGCCACCCGCAGGTTTCCAGATGGCTCCCTGCGGCTGCTTCTTCGACCCCCGCATCTACCGCATCGAATGGGCCACCTCCGACTTCGGCCAGTCATCCCTCTACAAGGTGGCAGTGGCTGGGGGTCCCGCCCTGCCTGGCGGCTACCTGCTGGAGGCCCCATCCTACCTCAAGGCCCCGGGGCCACCGCCTCCGCTCTACCCCCATTACCAGCCGGCCCCCAGCGGGCCACCGTACCTCACACACTACCTTCCACCGGAGGAGCCTGGGCCCGAGGCGCTGGGCTTTGTGCGGGACGGAGGGCCTCTCAACTTCATGGAGATGCTCAGAGAAGGCCTGGCGCCTCCGCCGACCCCCAAAGAGACTAAGCCATCTCCCGTGCTCATCACAGTCCCCACAGTGCACACGCTGGCCCCCGGGCCTTACAGCCACCTCAGTGGCCACGCCAGCCAGTTCCCAGGGCCCCAGGTGACCGTGAGGCCCATTGAGGCTTCCAGGGAGCCACAGGGTAGTGGCGTGGCCAGGCCAGGGCCGCGGCTCCCTCCCGGGCCTGTGGAGCCCAAGGCGGCCGAGGTAGAGGAGGCGGCCCCCGCGGCCTCAGGTGAGACCATGCCTCCAGAGGTGGCTCGTGCCTTCTTCCTGCCGGACAAGGTCCTTCTGGAAGATGCCATGAAGCTTTTCGACTGTCTGCCTGGTGGCGCCGAAGCGGAGGTGGCCCTGCACAGGGCTTCCGGCCCCGGACTGCGGGACAGTGGTGGAGGTGGGGACGACTGTCCGGCTGACATCCGCTCTCTGCACCTGCCGGATGAGCTGCTGTCCTTTGACTACAATGTCCCCGAGATCCTGGACGCGGTGGCCAACGTGGATTACTTTTTCAGCTTCAAGGCCCTGGACGATGAGCCGCCACCCCACCTGGGGGTCCCTGTCACTGACATGGTGGCCCCTGGCCTGCGGTCCCATCAGTCGGGGAAGAAAGCCAGCCCATCCGCCAAGAAAGGAAAGACAGGCAGCGGCAGACACAGGCAGACCACCGTTGCCACAGGACCCAGGCCGGACCTGGGAGCTGCCCCCAATTAAAGCCATTTGAGCTCACACGTGCACATGTGTCCTCTTGCCGTGACCAGGCCGGAGACGACACGGGTAGGCAAAGGGGGCCCTGGCGGTCACCAGACGCCTTCAGAGTTGGGCTAGGAACTTTGGAATTGAAGTGTGAGGTATCAGGGAGGCTGAACTATCACCCCTGCACTTGGGGCACCCGGGCAGGGGCTAGCGGAGGCCAGTCTGGGCCCCCAAATACAACCCCATTTAAAAGACATGAGGACGTGGGGGCTGGGCTGTGCCCCCTCTGGTAGGGTGTTGGGAGCTCAGCTGGTGGAGTGCTTGGGGCTCAGTTGCTAGTCACAGGCCCCTGGCTGCCCTCCCCAGGGCTGCATAAACCATGTTTGGTACGTGGCTGTAATCCTAGCGCTGAGGAAGTGGAAGGGGGCAGGATCAGCATTTCAAGGCTGGCCTGAGCTTCAGGACACTGTCTCAAAAACGGAAATTGGTCACCAGGGGCTGGCCGTGTTGGAAGGTCTCTTGAGGAAGTGGAGTTTTCTTTTCCAGACTCTGCACTGAAATGGGTTCCCCTGTATGGTTTGGTAGTGGGAACCGAAAGTGTCCAGAGAGGAATGGGAATGGACTCTCACGGAACGCAACGTGCAGGGCAGGTCCTAGAGAGCTGCTCTTCCTCAGGCAAGCTCCCTGCGCCTCCCCTGTGCCCCACAAAGCCACAGTTTGTGGAAGACCTGAGGTCACCTCTGCTGTTGGTGGGCGTCTGGGTTGCTGGGCTCAGCCTAAGTGTGGCTGCTGGTGGCGGCAGGACAGGCCGTGGGAACCGGTGTGGGCTTTGGGTAGGATTTGGCATGCTGTGGGGAGGCCTGATGGGCAGGAGACAGCCTGTTCCCAAGAAGGTGAGGGTGCCCGAAGGGAGCCATAGCAGCTAAGGGCGGAAGTGCGTGAGGCAGGTGGGGGGCCCCCAGGGCCCAAGCAAAGGTGGGAGAGGATTGCCCTCCACGCAGTCACACCTCACCCGTGTGTCACCCGTGCTTGCTCAAGCCCAAGGCTGCCCTATCCCCCGACCCTCCGACTCTCCTCATTGTCGCTTTGTAAATGTTTGTCAGTAGTAGCCCTGGCTATCCTGGAACCTATGTCAGGCAGGCTAGCCTGGACTCACACTGATGAGACACCCTCAAGGCCTGCACCATCACGCCCAGCTTGCCTGCCTGGGTTCGTTCCTTCCTTCCCTTTCTCCCCGTCCCCCGCCATCTCTCTAGACAGATCTCTTGTAGGCCAGACTGGCCTCAAACCTGTGTAGCTGAGAAGGGCTTCTCCTGGTTTCTCCCGCGCTGGCGCTCGGGGCCTCCTGTGTGCAGGCAGACGCTCCAGTCATCTACCCACGGAACGCAGCCCACTTCGTTGCAATCGCTTCTTGCCTGAGTTGGAGTTCTCTGCCTTGCTTCATGCTCAAGGCCCCTGCCAGCGTTTCTTCCCTTCTGTCCAGAGTCCCCCATGGCCCCCTTCTCAAGGTCACAGCGCAGAGAGCCCGCCCTCTCCTGGCGCCTCCTCCCGCCCAGTGCTGGTTAGGCAGAGTGATGGGTTTGCAAGAGTCAGCTGTTTGTAGAGCTATGGAAGGGGCTGCACACGACTGCTGTGAATCATGGGTAGGAAACAGTGTGGTGTGAAGGACTCACCTGCCTGGGGGTCCTCTAAGAAGCCCCCACCCCCACCCCCGGAAGAAGCACCACTGGAGATAGAGGAGGAGGCTGGGGCTCAGTGGACAGAGGCTCTGACTGGCATGCAGGCGTCCAGGCTTGCCCCCCACCCCCCCCACCCCCGCACCACAGAAACTGGGCGTGTTAGCCCGCCTGTTATCTCAGAACTAGGTGGAGACAGGAGGATCAGGAGTTCATCTGCTGTTCCAGCCCTTGCCAGTCAGACTAAACTCAATCTCGGAGTTTGGGCTAGCCTGGTCTACACAGCTCTAGACCAGCTACATAGTGAAACCCTATCTTTGAAAATAAGAAGCTGGGGTGCTGGAGAGATGGCTCAGTGGTTAAGAGCATTGTCTGCTCTTCCAAAGGACCCGGGTTCAATTTCCAGCACACACATGGCAGCTCACAACTGTCTTGTAACTCCAGTTCCAAGGGAATCTGACACCTTCACTCCAATGTACATAAAAAAAAAAAAAAAAAAAAAAGCTGAAGCTGAGCCGGTCATGGTGGCACACGCCTTTCATCCCAGCACTTGGGAAGCAGAGGCAGGCAGATCTCTGTGAGTTCATGAGTTTGAGGCCAGCCTGGTCCACAAAGATAGTCCAGGACAGCCAGGGCTGTCACATGGAGAAACCCTGTCTCGAAAAACAAAAACAGGGCGGCTAGAGAGATGGCTCAGTGGTGAAGAGCACTCACTAGCTGCTCTTCCAGAGGACCTGAGTTTAATTCTCAGCTCCTACATGGCCACTCACAACTGTCTGTAGCTCCAGTTCCAGGGGACCCAACACCCTCACACACATGCAAGCAAGACACCAATGCGTATAAAATAAAAAACTTAAAAACACAACAAAAAAGAAGCTGGTTGTGCATTCCAATAACTGCAGCACTTCTGGGATGGTGACAGGACCGTTTGGTCTTGCTGGCCCAATCCCGGTTTCAAATGAGACTGTCTCTTCCAACCTCCTCCTCTGGCTTTCACATCACTCGCACAGATTCCAAAGAAGATGCCTGCCCCACCTCCACCCCAGCAAATCCTGAGCTCTGCCTGGGGACACGCATGGATTTCATGATTATGGTTTTTATCTGTGGTGTGAAGTAGGTGGAGCCCAAGGACACCGATTAGTACCAAAAGTGCCCTAGAGTTTGTCCTGGAACATGGCCTGGCCTAGTGTCCACAGTGACACCGAAGGCAGAACACTTGGCTGAAGGCTGGTCCCCGAGTGTCTGCCCGGTGATGCTGAGCTCCTGCCTGGTCCTGTGGTAACGTTGGAACGGCGATGCCAAAATCCCACCTATCGCCCCTAGTCCCCCGCCTCCCCCATCCTAAGAATCTCTGGAATCCTGAGCCCCTGTTGCTCCTGTTGATGTCTGAGCACAGGAGAGCACTCGGACCAGGGAGGATATCTCTGTTCTGGGAATAGGCCCAGTCACTAAGGGTGATAGGGCAGGGCCTGGAGCTGGACCCAGGAATGGAGACACAACAGCCAGGGAGGAGGGAGGAAAACAGGAGGCAAGGGCACACTTCAGAAAGAGAACACTTCTCCACTCCTTTTTAAAATGAATTATTTCAGGCGTTTGGGTGTTTTGCCTGGACGTGTGTATACACCACGAGAGTGCAGTGCCTATGGGGGCCAGAGGAGGGCATCAGATCCCCAGCACTGCAGTTACAGATGGCGGTGTGGGCGCTGGGAATTGAATCTGGGCCCTCTGCAGAAGCAGCCAGAGCTCCATCTCTTCAGCCCTCAAATCATTAATGAAAGCTTTTCCCCAAACCATGAAGAAGCAGCTTCCCTTGAGCTCTCCATCATCAGAGCTGGGGCAGGTTTGCTAACCACCACCAGACCGCCTATTCCGTGCATCTGTGAGTCAGGGAGCTGCTGTGGATACACGCTCAGCCCAAGGTTCTGACAGAGGCCAACATTTGCCCTCGCCCTGGGTACAGATACACCCTGAGAAACGTCTGTCGGACGCCAGGGACAGGAGCACATTTCTTCTGTCGTGTCTGGAAGGGCTGCCCTGCTGTCACCAGCTTGGGGCTGGCCTTGCTAGGGACACAAGGCCTCGACTCCCAGGAGGGACAAGCCCTGGGGTCAAAGGCTTAGCTTCTCTGGGGAGCCATAGCGCCAGTGTGGGAGACTGGCTGCCCCAAAGTGAGTCTGGGAGACAGCTACAGGATCCGCTGGGGCTGGAGCGTGGCTGGCGATCTACCTACCCTACAAAGGACAACACAGGCCAAGGGAAAATCCCAGTGTGTATTGGTTTCCACGAGGGGGAGAGACTGGGCAGGCCAGTCACCGTGAGCGCGTGTCTGCGTCCCCTCGGACGCCATCTGTTAGAGCCGTCCTGTCCGGACTCTCTGGGTCTACAGGCTCTGTCTGTGAGCAAGGGCCGCGCAAATGAGCAAACATGGACGCCGGTGTGTTTCGATGGACAAGAACCTTCTAAGAACAGTTACAGCACAAAACCATCGGGGGAACACTTTTTCCAAGAAGAGAGAAACTATCAGATTTCATTAGGCGCTTCCTAGCCGTGTGGTGTGGGGCTTGGGTTGAGGCAGACGTCTCAACATGGCGACCACAGCGCTGAGAGGGCCTCGTGTGGGGTGTCTAGAACTCGGCCCAGGTGGCCTTGGTGTTCGTTTGTCCACAGAGATCTTGGGCTCTGCGGTTGAGAAGGGGGTGGCCACAGGCTGGCAGCCAGCATGGCTTGTCTGGAAGACTGCAGTGCCCCAGGCTACGTGGAGGCGTGGGCATGGCGCCAGCCCTGCGGCTTCCTGGGCCCCTGGGTCATCTTGGTGTCAACTGTGAACTGCACAGGAAGTCTGGACTTGGGCAGATGGGCCACGCACCTGGGTTGGGCTGACTCACGTTGGCTGGCGCCTGGAACCTGTGACCCTTTGGGGCTTGGGCCTGCCCGGGACGAGACGAGATGCTGTTAGCATCTGGGATCCCTCCAGGGTCGGGGTCTGGGCCTGGAGGTCTCACCCATCCATGAGAGGCCTGGCGAGCACGGAGAGCAGAGCACAGGGGACCCTCGGAGCCCACACTCGGTGCCCTGGGAGAAGCGCCGTCCCTCCCGCTCTGGGCTCTGCTAGGGTTGGCTTTCTTTGAAATGGTGGCTTAAATTGGGAGCAGCTGAGTGCGAAAGCAATGGGGCCAGCTGGGATGGGTCTCGCCACTCACAAACGCAGCAGGGGAGGGTGCCGGGACACGGGGCAGATGGGTCGCTGTGCCCCGAAGGACCTTCGCAGAGTGGGCAGCTTGAGCAACCGTCTTGGTTCCCCGAAGTCCCTGGCACCTTGGGGGTGCAGCACCCCCGGGTCACAGTAAACATGGCATCATCTAAGAGGCACTAGTGTGATAGAACTGAGAGTCCAGGTCCCTGGGGGGCCAGGCGACGCCTTCCGGAAGCGCATGGAAGACGCCCAGGGAAGGGCTAGATGCCCTGCAGTGGGTGGCTGGGGTCGCTCCGTTCCCGCTTCACCAGGGGCTCGCCCAGGCTGCGGCCATCCACATCCGCCTCGCTGCTGTGCCCATCCGCAATGTCCTCTGTGTGGGTGAGGGGACAGAGGTGCCGCTATGAACAGAGTGGCCTATGCCACCGCCTCACCTCTGCTCCAGGCCAGCAGACCCCTATGTCCCGCCTGTCACCCCTGGTGCATCAGCAGGCTGGCATTCTAGCTGGGGTCTCCAGCCGCTGGCCTCTGCTGCCCAGCCTGGCCAGGGATGAGCCCTCCTCACACCTTATCAGGGGTCACAGGGGTCACGGGAGCTCCCACCCCTTGCATGCCAGCTCCTGAGATCAAGCCTCCCCAGAGGCTGCCCCAATGGTGTGGTAAAAACACTGTGCAAGGGGGCCGGGAGCCTGGGCACGCTCACCTTTGTCCAGCAAGGTCAGCGACAGGGAGGCCAGATCATTGAACTGTAAGAGAAGGGAGCATCACAGTCATGAGGGGTAAGGAGCTCCCTGCTGCTAGGCCCTGGGGGCGAGTGGCCAGGAAGGGCTGGGCTCTGACACGTGGCTGAGGGCCGTGGGGGGGGAGCCCTGCTCCTGGGGGTCCTGACCCCGCCCACAGAGCACATGCCTTCCTGTGGCTTCATTTCTTTGCTTTGGAAGGATGTATTATAGTATATGTGTGTGTGTGTGTGTGTGTGTGTGTGTGTGTGCGCTCTGAGGCAGGCCTGTGTGAGGGCTCCTGAGCTCAGCGGGGGTGGGGGAGCCTCCGGGATCTTACCTCGCCCATGACAGCAATGGGCGTCTCCCCGGTGGCCTGGGCCACGCGGTGCTCCACCAGATAGAACATGTACTCATCATACAGCAGGCGGATGAGGTGGAAGGAGCCGAAGCTGGCGGCGCTGCGCAGGGTCAGGTCCCGGATCACCATGGAGCTGGGGACACAGGGGCAGACGATGGGTACCACCTGGGGGACTGAGTCTGGGGCCTCGGCCTGCCTCCACTGTGATGCTCTGAGCCTGGACAGCAAGCATGGCAAGGGCTGGCTGCTGGAGGCCACCAGGTCCCCAGGGGCAGGAGGGCCAGCCACTCCCAGACGCACACAGGACAGAGGGGCACACGGGTGGGTACAAGGCGGTACGCCTCAGCGCTAAGCTGCTAGCTTTGTGCTTCATTTTTAGCTTTTGAAAAAAGCATACGTTTAATTAATTAATTAATTAATTAATTACTTCTTGAGACAAAGTCTACAAAGCCCTGGCTGTCCTGGACTCACTCTGTAGACCAGGCTGTCCTCACACTTACAGAGATCCGCCTGCCTCTCCCTCCGGAGTGCTGGGATCAGAGGCCTGTGCCATACACAGACCCCCCTCCCACCTTTTTAAATCTGCTGCCTGTCTGTAGTGCGCCCTGAGGGTGCAGTGCCCCGGAAGCCAACCGCCTGGAACTGGAGTCCCAGACATCGCCAGCCAGCCTGTGGGAGCTGGGAATGAGAACCTCTGCAAGAGCAGCTGGTGCTCTTTCTTTCCCAGCGGGAGTCTCTCCAGCACCTTGGTTCTGAGGCAGGACTGGGCTTATGGAGGCGGTGGCCAGTGAGCCCAGCCTGTCCCACCTCAGGGCTGACACCACAGGAGCATGAGTTCTTTTGCACCGTCGATTCTGTTTTTATTCTTTTCTTTCATATTTCCTCCTCTTCTTTTTGAAGGGGGGGGGTTGGGTCTCATTTTGTAGCCGGAGCTCATGCTGGACTTCTTAGATCCCTGAAGCCAGCCACTGTTTTCTTCCATGATCCCCTGGCCCCCTCTCCCTACACCCATAAACCTTCTGTGACCAGCAGTCTCCTGTGGCAGCACGTGGCTGAGGGGCACTCTAAGACCGACTCGTGATTGATGGGGGAGTGATTGACTGTAACATACTTGAGGCTGTCACCGACATACCCCTGATACGCCGGCACTGGAAGGGTGCCTCTGTAGGGACAGTGGCGCTCAGGCCTCTGTCTTTCTCCCTCTTCTTGGAGTGTGCAAGGGCCCCGCCCAGACAGCCCTCGCCCTAGCAGTTTGAGATGCTGGACGGTCCCACAGGGGACTTGTGTCTGAGGCTGTGAGCTCCAGCCCTGCCCTGGGCGCACAGGGCCGCACAGGGCCTCAGGGTGTGTGTGGCCCTCAGCGTGGCACCCCCCACCGTGGGCGAGCCCGCTCACCTGTAGAAGGACCACTTGAGCAGGAACTGGCGGGCAGCCTTGGGGAAGCTGGGGCTGCCCGCGTGCTGCTTCAGCACCTGCGTGACCACGCTGTCCAGCCAGCTGGCCCACTGGTCCAGCGAGCTCTGCTGTTGCAGGGTGGCCTTGAAGTCATGCTCCAGGCGCTGCACCAGGCTCTCCTCGCACTGGCACACCCACGAGGCCTGCTCCTGCCGAGGGACAGTGGGTGGTGAGGGCCTGGGGCTCTGCTCCTGCCTTTATTTGTAACAGGGTCTCAAGGAGCCCAGGCTAGCCTCAGATGGCAGGGGCAGCTGTGGATGACCCTGGACTCCTCGTGATGTGAAGCCCTGGGTTCATGTGTTGCTGGGGACAGAGCCCAGGCTTTGGCAAGCCAGGAGGTGCTGCCCCTGAGCCCCAGCTCCGCCTTTCCATATTTATCGACAAAGTCTCTAGAGGAATCCCAGGTTTGTCTAAAACTCCCAGTCTTACTGGCTCAGTCTCCTAAATGCTGTGATGCCAGGCATGTGGCACTGAGCTCACAAAGAGTCCCTTCATCTGCTGAAAGGATGGCTCTGGACCCCCCAGGGGCTGTCCTAGACTCTGCCACGGTTTGCACTTTTCTGGCAGGGCAGGGCCAGACCTACGAGGTCCGGCAGCTTCGAGTGTTTGGAATTCAAACAGACAAGAGCGCTGCCTGTTAAACCGGCTTCAAAAGGGATCCGGGCCTGGTGAGGCGGCGGCAGGCTCCCCGCTGCGCACGCGCAGGCCAGGCAGGGGCGCGCTGCCTGCTCCAGCGGGGGTCAGCGCGGGAGGGAGGACTCAGCCTGGAGCACCGCGGGGCACGCACACTGCCCAGTCACCTGCACATTGGCGAAGTCCACCCGGTTGAGGTCGCTCAGCATCTGGTTGATCTGGGCCGTGTTCTGCAGCACGGCGCGCGCGGCCTGCGCCAGGTGGTTGAGGGACGTGTAGCGCCGCAGCGTCTGAGCGAAGGCGCTCACGACACCCACCTGTGGGGGACCCAGGGCACAGGTCAGCAGAACCCCTCCCTGCATGGGGGATGGGCAGACACATGCACGTTCATGGACGGGGCCGCGCGCGCGCACACACACACACACAGACACAGACACACACACACACACACACACACACACACACGCAGCCCTGCTCCCTGCAGGCCTGTGGGGACTCAGGACGGCAGAGGGAGCGCGAGCAAGCCCTTACCCTGTGGGGAGGAGGGCCGAGCAGCAGTTCTAGATTGCCTGACTGAGGTGGGAACCCGGCCCGCTGGGGAGCAGAGCCGGCCCCTGGTGCCCAGCAGCCTCAGGCTCGGCCTGTGATGGCTCCCCAGAGAAGACCTGCCTCCCTTGCGCTGCGGTGACAGGCAGGAGAGCCTAGCCCACGGGCTGGGGTGGGGTGCAGGGCGGTCTTGGCCCTCCCCAGCCAACCATCACAGGGTATTTCTTCCCCTCCTGGCTCTGTGAGGCCTCAGTGGAAGGTAAAGACACAGATCCTGGGCGGGGAGGGGAAGGCCCAGCACTCAGGCAACTGAGGCAGGAGGATTATGAGTTGGAAGACAGGCACTTTGAGCTAAATGAGACGCTGCTTTGGAAGATTCGGGGAGTGAGGTGGGGGCCTAGAATGCTCACGCTCAACAAGCTGGTGTGTGTGTGTGTGTGTGTGTGTGTGTGTGTGTGTGTGAGTGTGTGGGGTGTGCAGGCCAGGGGCTGATGGTCGGTCTTCACCTCACTTCTGTCTTATCAGTGTGGGAATGGGCACGTGTGGAGGTCAGAGGGCAGCCTGTGGGTCCCAGGGACCGGCCCAGGCTTGCTGGCAGAGCTGGCACCACAGAGCCCCCTGTCAGGACTGTCCTGAGGCTTGCTGATGAGGCTAGTGGCTGGTCCGGTGGCCCAGGGGGCCCTGTCTGCCATCTGTGCTGGCGTTACAGGTGGGCACCACCGTGACCAGCGGCTTCTGTAGAGCCAGGGTCCAAATCAGGTCCTCAAGCTTAGGGGGCAAATGTGACCTCCTGGGCCCAGCCGCAGTGCCAGCAGCCCTGTTCACATGGAGTGCCTGGGCCTCGTGTTTACACGGAATACTCTGACCGGAGGCCCAGATGACAGTCTGGTCGCCTGCTGGCCGTCTGCACCGCCACGTCTCTCCCTGCCAGCTCCTCCTCCACCCCCACCGCATCCCGGGAGGCCCGTCTGTCCACACAGGAGAAGTGGCCTGGGGACAGGGGAGCCGAACTCTGGTACCTTGGTCTGGATGACCTGCTGGGGGAAGCCACTCATGGCATTGATGAGCCAGCCCTCTAAGCTCTTGGCGAAGTTCCTGATGGCCTGGGTCAGGGAACCTGGGGGTGTGAACCAGAGGCTTGTGGTGAGTGCGGTGCTGGCAGCCTCCCCACGGGCTCCTGGATGCCAGTAGAGGCAGAAATCCCACCGAAGGGACAAGTCTGAGGGTGACTGGGAGGAGGGGCTGGGAGGGTGGTGACCAGACAGTTGGACCCTGCTCTGAGGAGGCACCGGGCCCTGGCTGGGAGTGTGTGGCCATCCCAGTGATGGAGCTCCTGGCAGGGAGACCAGTGACACCGCCCAGCACCCTCTGCACTGCCTGGACTGTCCACAGTCAAGATGGATATGTCACCATTGCCACAGCATCAGGGTCAGACATGCATACACACATATGTACATACACACACGGACACACACAGTGTATTCTGTCAACATCCAAATTTATTTTATGCTGACTTGCTGTAAGCATAAATTCGAATTTCCTGGTTTTGTTTTTTGGACATAGCTGTCCTGGAACTCGCTCTGTAGAGCAGAATGGCCTCAAACTCAGAGATCCTATTGCCTCTGCCTCTTGAATGCTGGGATGAAAAGGCATAAGCCACCATGCCCAGATAATCAGCTGTTTTTTTGTTTTCCTTTTGTTTTTAACTTATTTTCAGAAAACATGTTAAAGCAGCATTGTCTTCCTGAGATGCCACCTTGGCTGGTCCCAGGAGAGGCCATGCTCTGTGTTTCCAGCCTTTGGCAGGAAGCTCCCCAGTGCACTTAGAAAGATCCAGACTGGCAGGCACGCACAGCCCCACATACACACAGAGCACCGGCAGAGGGCACGGGGGGCTGAAGCTGGGCTCGCCGCCCACTCTGGGGTCCTGGGCACTGAGCCGGGCAGGGCCTGCCTGGGTCCAAGGCTGTCTGGTGATCTCCTCTCTAGTGGGCTAGTCTTGGCCAATTCTAGCAAACATCCACGGTGGCCTGACATGTCCCTGAAACTGAAGTGGCCGAAATGGCTTTGCTAATAGGTGACTCTGGGACGCCCTTGCCTGCACTCCATGGAACCTTCCGGAAAGGTCCTGGCCGGCTCCTGGCACCCTGCTGCTTGGCAGAGCTCCCTGGGGCCTGGGGACGGGGCGGGGAGGCTTACTGGGGACGGGCCGCAGCACATCTGGGATTAGGGTCTCCACCAGCGCCTGGTACAGGATGTGGTCACAGCTGCGCATCCACTGCAGGACGGGCTCGCACTTACACAGAGAGATGAGCTTGTCCTTCGGGAGGACGGTGACTTCTGGCTCCTCATCGCTGCGGGAGGGGGAGGGGACACAGGTGAACACAGAGGACAGGACAGGGCCACACAGAGAGCAGGGGAAGCAGCCTCTCACCAGGCTTTGCTCTGGGGCTCTGGGCGCCGTCCTGCCCCTCAGCCCCTCTGGGACCCCCAGTGACTAGCACTGTCCTATTCCGGCTGTGGCTCAGGTGACGAGAGTTGCTGCAGTCCCCGGGGCCACATCAGGAATCTGAGGCAGGAGGATGGCAAAGCCAGCAAGAGAGTGGGGGCTGAGGGCAAGAGGGCCTGCCAAGCCTGTGCAAAGCCGTGGGGCCCCAGACCTGCAGCACGGCAGGGTGTAGAGAGGCGGGTGGTCAGGAGTCTTGGCACCCACTAAGAGCTCACGGAACGGGTGTCTAGGCGGCCTCAGACAGCCCAGTGCCGGAGGGTGTTACCAGATTTGCTCGGGGCTGAACCGAGGCACACACGGCTGCCCTGCCCCGGGCTGGGCTGTCACCTGGCAGGCAGCGAGGTGCGGCCATCGCTGCAGGAGGCCTTGCAGTTCCAGAAGGACAGCCACAGCTTCTCGATGTACTGGAACTGGAGGTTCATGACGACGTCCAAGGTGGCCTGAGGGCAGAAGGACCTGTCAGGGCAGGGCTGCTGCCTGCGCTCCGGGCAGCTGTGGGTCTTCCCAGGTCCCCAGAGGGGACTTTCTAGCGAGGAGAGGGTGGGCGGAGGCTGCGCTCAGGGAGAGGGTCCTGTGGGGACACGGGCTCTGGCCTCTGGGGGGCCATGGGAGCTGCAGGTGGGGTAGGGTCTGGCCGAGTAGGGCGTCACCTCACAGTGCCTGCGATACACCAGCTGCAGGGCCTTCACGTCGTGGGCGGTGACGCTCTCCTGTAGTAGCGTGCTGCCTAGGTCAGGTGCTGGGAACTCTGGGAAGACGTGGGACACATCTGTGGGAGACAGGGCACACACGTGGGCTCTGGGGCCGAGGGCGCCTGAGGTGAGCGATGGTGGTCCTGGTGCTGCGGCCACGCGCTGATGGAACCTGGATGAGCCATGCCTCTGAGGCAGCACTAGACACAGGGTTTGGGGCTGGGCTCGCTGGCTGCGGCACCTGCTGAGCTGCCCGAGGCCCGGGATCCCAGCCACAGCCACCCCGGCAATCTGGAGGACCAGGAGGTCACCGTCAGCCTGGGCTACAGGATAGTCACAGAGGAGGCCCACGCTCAGCTCTGGGTGTGCTAAGTCACCATCACGATGGCACCATTTTGTCATTTCACTGTCTCGGCCACGTCCTAGTCACTCCTTACTCTGTGGTCACCTCACCTATTTGTTGTCTGAATACAGAACAACCATTCTAGAATCCCAGACGTGTCGGGGAGAAGACTGAGCTACATCTTCATGTGTGGCGGAGTGGGGCCCACGCTCACCTATGTACTGCTGGTGCTGCTGGCCCTGCGTGGCCATGGCCTGCTCGGGCGTGCCATGTATGCTGCCGTGGGCGCCGCCGTCCCCAAGGCTGTCTGACTTCTGGGCTGGCCGGTACCTGGCAGGGGACAGAGGCACCACTGTGAGGCGTCAGCAGCGCTGTCTGGGGTGGGCCCAGGGACCACTAGACTCAGTGTGCGCGCACACACACACATGTGGGTGATGCGCCTTCTGGTTTTGTTGGTCGGTTGGGGTGGGGGAGGACGACGACATGGTTTAGGTGATAAAATTCCCTCATCTGACACTATGTCACCGTGTATCTGTCCAAACAGGAGGCGGAGGAGAGGACTCATGGAGTGTTTGGGGGACACTGTGGTGGCACCCTGGGACCTGGGGCTGCCGTCCTGGCCACGTGGCCGGGGTCACCCACCTTGGCTTCTGGTGTGTGGGCTGCTGCCTCATGGCCATGTACTGTGTGTCTTCCTGCAGTCGATTGAGCGGAGAGTCTGGCTTCAGGCGGATCCCATAGTAGTGGTACTTGGAGTTGCCCCTGAAAGGGAAACATCACAGGGTAGGCACTGTCTGGGATGCGCTCCTCTGCTCGCCAGTCAGGGGCCGGGCAACACGCCGCCGCACGTGCCACATGCAGCCTCTGGCAGGGAAGCGCTCACTCTAGTGTGATGAAGGCTCTGAGGTGTCCTGCCGTGAGACAGTGTGGCCAAACTGTCCAGCCCGGATCTGCCCGCTTACTGTGATGCTGGCTGACAATTCGTTCCCCCCACTCCATCACGCCTCACCCCACAGCTGGCCTGGGATGCGGTGGGGAAGCCGCCTGCCATCCTGAGCGCCTGAGGACGGGTGTGTGCCACTGTGCTGGCCTCTAACACCCCGTTTTGGAAAAAGGTATATCTCAGGAAGTATCTGCAAGGAGCAGGAGGTGACCCTGCCACGCTCAGGGGACAACACAGGTGAGCTCCAGTCTGGGAGCTGCGCTCAGCACTCCTGGGGGTACTTCATGGCAGATGTGGCTGCCCCCATCTCGTCCCCAACACCTTCTCCTTTGTCTGTTCCTGAGGAGAACCTGCAGCTGCCGGAGTCCCTGATCTCTTGAACCCACTTTTGGTAGTGCAGTGACCCCAATGCCAATGACTGTCCAGGATGCAGGTGGCAAACTGGGCTGGTGAGGAAGGCTGGGATTGCAGCGCTTGGGGGCCGAGGCAGGGGGACTGAAAGTGTCAAAAGAAAAGAGCTGTAGCTGAACTCGCCGCCATGCTCAAAGCCCTGGGCCCCGTCCCCAGCTCACAGACACCTTTGTCACCCAGCACTCAGGAGGAGGAGGAGTTAGGAGGGGCAGCAGCTCAACACCATCAGCTACACAATGAGCTTGAGGCTAGCCTGGGCTACATGAGTCTGTCTCAAAAGAAAAAATAAATAAAAATAAAAACCTTTTGTTCAGGGGAATTTCAAATGGATTAAAAAAAAAATGGAGTGAGTCCAGTGTGGTGGCACACGCCTTTAGTCTCAGCGCTTGGGAGGCAGAGGCAGGCAGGATCTCTGTGAGTTCAAGGCCAGCCTGGGCTACATAACGAGATCCTGTCTCAAAACCAAACCAACAAAATTTATAAAATAAGAGTGAATACCAGGTCCCAGCCACCTAGTGTCTGGCCACCGTGGGTCCGGACAACAGAAACTCAGGAAGCCTACACAGGAGCTGAGGCCTGTGGGCTCTGGGGAGCTCAGTCTCCAACACAAGAAGACACAGTCGGGAGCCCCGGGGCTGCTGCCTACCTGGTGCCCAGGCGCCGTGTGCGCAGGCCCATGAAGACAGAGCGGATGAGCTTGCCGAAGGATGCGGCGTTGACGGGCTCCAGCTTGTGCTCCTGACAGTGGCGCAGGTAGTGGTTGTACAGGGAGCTGCGGGGCAGGCTCACGCCCTCCGCTGTCTCATAATTATCCAGAAGCCACTGCAGCTGGAGGACAGATGGGCATCAAAGGCCTGGAGTCCCAGGAGAGCAGCTCACTTCCCTGTGCTGGCAAGGGCAGTGACAGAGCCACCCGTGTGGTACTCACATCTGTCCCCTGAGCAAGTACGCCAATCACTTCTGTCTACCCACCATCTATTCTCCCATCACCCATCCATCCATCCATCCATCCATCCACCCATCCACCCACCCCTCCATCCATTCATCTATCCACCCACCCATCCACCCATCCACCCATCCACCATCCACCCACCATCCATCCACCATCCATCCACCCACCCATCCATCCACCATCCACTCATCCATCCACCCATCCACCATCCATCCACCCATCCATCCACCCATCCACCATCCACCCACCATCCATCCACCATCCATCCACCCACCCATCCATCCACCATCCACCCATCCATCCACCCACCCACCACCCACCCACCATCCATCCATCCACCATCCACCCATCCATCCATCCACCATCCATCCACCCACCCATCCATCCACCATCCATCCATCCACCATCCACCCATCCATCCACCATCCATCTATCCACCATCCATCCACCCATCCATCCATCCACCCACCACCCACCCACCATCCACCCACCATCCATCCATCCACCCATTCATTCATCTATCTACTCATCCATCCACCCACCCATCTGCCCACTCACTCCCCCACGCATGCTGCCATCCATTAACGCATGTACCCAAGCATGTACCCAAGCATGTACACAAGCATGCGCACTTTGGCCTCCTCGTTCCCTGGTTTAGCGTATCCAGCCGCCTGTGAGGGAGACAGACACTGCCTCTCCAGGCTGAAACCCGCACACAGCACCACCCTTGGGGGAAGCGTCCTAAGCCACGGTACAGTGCCAGATTGTGCTGCAGAAACACGGGACAGTGGACAGGTCTAGGCCACAGTGACGAAGGACACAGCCAGGCTGGTGAACTGCCTCCCGACCCAAAGGTCAAAGGGCTCTGGGTAAAAACTACACATCCAGAGAGGCTCCGAGAGCCAGCAAAGGATGCAGGCCTCGGCGGCACAGAGGCCACGGCGGCACAGAGGCCACGGCTTAGGAAGGGCCGGTAATTCACCACCTGGCCCGGCTGTGGGCATTGCCACCCTCCTGTCTTGATTCTGTTCCAGGGTAAGACATGTGACCTGACTCCATGGCTGCCCTGTGACTAGGTGCCAACTATGATGCTGGCAAGGAGGCCAAGCCCCTCCAGGCGCAAGACCACCATGGCTGGAGAACGGTGCCTGCTGCCCATCCGGCCACACCATGGCTGGCGTCCCCTGTCCCATGCTCATCCCCTTGCACCCGGACTGTGCAGTCTCCCAGGGGAGTTCCTGTTGGTGACTGACAAGGCCACCAGCTGGGTCCCTGCTGCAGAGGGAGCAGGCTTGTGCTCCTCCCTAAACAGGGGTGCACTCCAGGGCTCCCTCCCTGCCAGAGCCAGCACAGACGCTATGCTGCTTCCCTGGTTCCCACTCCCATGTCCCTCAGCCTGGGGACAGGCTCGGCACGGATCAGAAGGCCATGTCAAGGCTCCAAACAGGACTGTAGGTGTCCGGCGGGGTGTCCCACTGAGTCTGGAGAGCACGGGCAGCCCTGGTACCACAGACTACGAGCTG
The DNA here is from genome assembly GCF_030254825.1 of Meriones unguiculatus. Lineage (NCBI taxonomy): Eukaryota > Metazoa > Chordata > Mammalia > Rodentia > Muridae > Meriones > Meriones unguiculatus. The sequence goes on from NC_083364.1 coordinate 20,132,980, forward strand.
GCTCTCTGGAGGAGGCAGGCCAGAGGAGTTAGGGCCTTCACCATCTTGCTGCCCTGTCACTCCGGCTGGCAGCTGTACTCAACCCTCCACTCAGGAGCTGCCATGGCACGGCCCAGCAGGTGCTTCTGCTATCTGACCATGCGGTGCCACGCACCAACTGTCCCTTCCATCCACAGAGGACAGTCTCTTGTCCTCACTCTCTGTCAATGGGGAGACTAGGTGACAATTTGATCGAGGAAGCAGGCACACACCGCTGATCCCTGAACTTGGGAGGCCAAGGCAGGAGGATTGAGACTTGAAGGCCAGCCTGGGTTGGTGACAATGGTCTCCAAGTGGACTGTGCTTTCCTGCCCACGGGAACAGAGCGCCAGGGGTTTGATTCCATCCTGAGGTACGGATTCCATCACGCAGTTTGCCTTCACTGCCTCCTGCATACTAGGGACAGCATCCTCTCCCCATCTTGCTGCAGAAACCAGCACTTCTGGGCCAGCCCTGGGCCTCCCACTCGATAGAACACCAAGGACCACGGCTGTGGGCCAGTGTGAGCCCAGTACTCAGCCACGCGGTGTTCCCCTCCTGTGGGAGCTCGGTCCAGGCCTGGGTACTGCACCCTGGCTTAGGGCCCGCACTGTGCAAGGATCCGGCACGAATGTGGCCCTACACCAGGGCCACTCAGATCCTCAAGCTCCTCTTCTCAGCTCTTTCTGTACTTCGGTTCGTGTCCCGCCACCGCAGCTCTGTGAGGCAGGGGCAGAGCTTCCGTTGTTCATCTTAGTGCCCCAGAACCTTGCACGACACTTCAAGTCCAAAGCTGAGGAGGAGGAGACACCTGCCTACGGGAGCCTGCAGGGAGGTTCTGGGTATAAAGGCTGCAGTTGTCGCTTTCTTTGTCCCCTGCTTCCAGATCTTTCCTGAAAGCTGGAGATCTTCTGAGCCGGCGGCGGAGGGCAGGAGGGCTGGGCTTTAGACAGGTTGACAGGAGGGCTCGGGGTCACTGAGAGGTCAGGCCTAGTTCTGGAGGCTCACACAGGAGGGAACCAGAGTGAGGGTGGGGATTGCTCAGCCGGCAGAAGATCTTGTTCAGTCTCTGGGACCCTTGTAGGGGAAGGAAGAACCAGCTCCCACAAGCTGTCCCCTGAGGACTGCGTGCACAATGAGATAAGCTCATGTCCTCCCCAATAAGCCAAGAATAATTCTTTTTCAAAGAGTGAAGCTGTCGTGGGGCTGGAGTCCAGGATGACAGTGCTACCTGGGTCCTCAGGGGTACAGCGTTGGGGTGGACGGACACGCTGCCACTGCTTTATGCTCCAACAAGGGCGATGTCCTGGGTGGCTTTTGCCGGCTTGACATCAACCTTGACTACTCTGGGAAGAGGGACCCTCAGCTGCGGAAATGCCTCCATGCTCTCCAGCTGTAGAGCATTTTCTTAATTAGTGATGGATGTGGGAGGACCTAGCCCACTGTGGGTGGTGCCATCCCTGGGCTGGTGGTCCTGGGTTCTATAAGAAAGCAGGCTGAAGAAGCCATGAGGAGCAAGCTGTGGGGGGCCAGCCAGTAGGCAGCACCCCTCTGTGGCCTCTGCAGCAGCTCCTGCCTTCAGGATCCTGTCCTGTTTGAGTTCCTGTCCTGACTTCCTGTTCAATGACACAAACCCTTTCCTCCCTGACTAGCTTATTTCTGGTCAAGGTCTTTATCATGGCAAAGCAGCCCTGACGGCGGCCATGCCACAGTGGAGCCTGCAGCAGCCAGCAGCCTTTAAGGGGCAGGGCTGGCCGGGAGGACTCCTGAGTGGTAGCTGCCTCTCCCTCTCTGTTTTGGCACCCATGAGAGTTTGGCCCTCATCTGCCACAGACCCCTGCCACTGTGTCCGCTACGACCTGGTCCCAGCTGGCTGTGGGATGACACCTCCGAAACTGTAGGCCAAGTGAACCTTTTTTTTCTAAGTGGCTCCTCCTCAGGTGTGTGTCACAGAAGCGGGGAACTGGCCACACTGAGCTCCTTATTTCTGCATCTCAGTTTCAAAAGAAAACGTCACATCTTTCAAATTCACCTGGCATATTCATTCTGTCCTATTGGTAAGGAAGGGCTGAGGTGCGCTTTGTGGATAGACAGGGTGACAGGGTGGGCCCATGGGAGTTCCTGCGTTGGGTAGACACAGGCCAGCCTCCAGAGGAGCTGGTGCCTTCCTGGAGGCCCTGAGCCTGTGCTGCTCCTCGGCAGGCCTTAATGACTGCTTGGATGGGTGGCCTTCCCCAGCAGTACTACACTGACAGCTATGGATGAAGCTATGACTTCTCCTAGGGCCTTTCCCTCATTAAATCTGCTCCAACCGCCTCTGCTAGGAACAGGGCTGAGGTCCCCACACTGCGACATGGCTCCACTGCTAGTGGCCGCCCTGATCTGGCCAGGGAACAGAGGCCACTAGGAGCGCAGCCCTACCGGGCACGGTGTCCCAGGACCCTCTGTACCTAGTTGGAAGGGTCAAGAGTTTGGCTGAGGCCTTGATGACCCTACCCTCCAGGAGGCCCTGCTAACAGTCTCAGTGGCCACCAGCAGCCCCAGGGACAAGAGCAGGCCAGTAGCTGCTCTCCTCGCCCTCCCTGGCTCTGCCACTGGCCAAGACAATATGCTACATGCTCTCCCTCTGACAAAGATGTGGCCGGATTCCTAAAAAGATCTGATCTCTAGCCCCGTGGTCCTACTCAAGGGCCAGGAGAGTGTCCGCCTTGGCGAACACTGACTGCGGAGGGGGTAACCTGCAGCTAGCGATGAGCTAGCAACTCTGTGTGGTCCCCACAAACATTCTGAATGTCCTACAGACCCAGTGTGGGGCTCTGTCGCCATGGCTGACGGTGGTCACATGCATTTACCTTCAGCCTGAGCCTGTGGCTTGCTGAGCTGAGGTGGTCATTCCCCTCACAGTGTGACCTGGCTCTCTCCCCTCCAGCATGACAAAGGCTCCTCGCTGGGCTCTACCCCAGGAGGACACTGTCCAGCGGCGGAGGGTGCCGCTCATCCTGTGGTCGCTTCCCTGGACAGGGCGCCTGCTGTCTGGGACAGCACCCAACCCTGTAAGCCCTCAAGGCTTCTAGATCTTCCTCTAGATGAGTGTCTGCCCTTTCCCGAGACAGCCACCGCCTCCCAGGACTGTCCACTGTGAACCGGCCAGCAACAAGGTTTGGGGACTCACCGGATCAACTTGGACAAAAGGCAGCTCTGGGACTCTCAGAAAAATGCTGTGCTCGGGGGTCATGTCAGTGGCCACAGCCCAGGCCAGCTTTGCTAGCAGGTCTTAGGTTTTGAAAGCCCAACCCAGTCAGGTGTAGTGGTACACTCCTGTCATCCCAGCTCCCAGGAGTCTGGGGCAGGAGAATTGCAAGTTCAAAGCCAGCCTCAGATACGTAATGAATCCCAGGCCAGCCTGGGCTACATGAAAGTCTGTCTCAATAAACAAACAAGAATAAATACATCAAATGCCCAACACAGTCATACATGAGATTCCAGAACTTGGGAGGCTGGGACAGGAGGATATGGAGTTTGGGTCAGCCTGGGCTACACAGCAAGGCCCTGCTTCCAAGTAAATAAAGGAGAAGGCAGAGAGGGGCCCAAATGTTGGACAGGAAGCATTTGGGAGTATGTATGTGTGTGGGAAAATTGGGGGCGACGGGATAGAACTCTCCAGGCCAAACCCTGAGCCTGACCCTCCTCCAGTCCCAGATAGCCACGCTGAGTCCTGGACTAGGGCGCTCACCTCCCAGACAGGCCTGTCACAGAGCAAAGCCAAGAGCAGCTGCCTGCCGACTGCCACCTGTCTCACATTTCGGAGTCACGCAGCTGAGGGGCTTCAAGGCCACCCAGTCCCGAGCCGCCTCCCCCTTTAAAAAGTCATCTTTCTATTTCATTATTTCTTTTTATTATCACTATTTTTTTAGATTTACCTTACTGGATGTGTCCGGGTGTCTGTCTGCATGTAACTCTGTGCACTGTGTGCAAACCGTGCCTGAGGAGGCCAGAAGGTTGCCAGATGCTTTGGCACTGGGCCGTCTCTTCAAATATGTTTATTATTATTTTGGAGGCAACATCCAGGCTCATATTAAACTCCCTGTGTAGACCAGGCTAGCCTCAAACACACGGCGCTTCACCTTCTTTGCCTCCTGAGTGCTGGGGATACAGGCACGTGCCACCATGCCAGGCTTATGTGGGTTCTGGAGTTTGGACTAGGGTTCTCAGGGAGTACTTAACTGACTAGACATCTTCTAGACCTTCCTTTTAACCCCTTGAAGCAGGTTCTCATGTAGCCCAGACCAGCCTTAAACTTGCTCTGACTCGGGGGATGGCCTTAACCTCCTGGCCTCCTGCCTTGGTCTCCTGAGTGCTGGGTGATGGTATGAGCCCCTGCAGCTGCCTCTGTGACATTAGAAACGACCCCGTGGCCTCGGGCCTGACCCCCTAAGGCTGCCCAGTCCTTTCTGTTTTGAGACAGGGTCTTGGCTGGCAGAAAACTGCCACCCTCCGGCCTCGGCTTCCCCAGTCTGGGTTGACAGGCGTGACCATGCCAGTCCCCCTCTGCCGCCTTTCTTGCTGATCTTAGAATGCACTCTTACGATGGCACCACAGGTCTGTCATGAGCCAACTCAACCCCAGGGACAAGCCAGGGTACAGGGGTTGTCATCCGGGGCCTGGCGCCCACGAAGGCCCTGCCTTGGCCTCTTCCTCACTGTCTAAGGCTGCTTCTCCCGAGATTTTTGGTTAGAGTGTTCTGTCTCCCTTGAACCTCTCTGGCTGTAGTCTGCGGGGCCCTGGGCTCTCCTAACGTCTGTGAACACTCCATGCAGAGCAGGGCGTCAGGGGCCCCAGCGCACTTACATGGCTGTTGAGCAGGCCACCTTTGTGGGGCACGAGGCCTTCGCCTTTTTGGAGAGTCTCAATCGCCATTTCAAGCTACGAAGCCGTGTACAGAGACAGGACAAAACCAAAAAGGTGGTGGGGGTGGGGTGGGGGAGAGAAGGAAATCAGAAGGTTAGCGGCAGGCAGCCCACACCACATCCACATAACAATGCCAGCTAGCGAGGGAGGCGCAGTGGCAGGGGGTTAGCGCCGCGGGGAGCTGCGGCAGGATCAAGGCTGTGTGCCATGCACCTGAGCCTAGAGCCCAAGACAGCAGCAGAGAGTCACAGGTGGCCCACACCCCACAGCGCGGCCCAGCACCAGGCCAAGGGGCAAGCTGGCGCCCAGAGGCTGAGGCGAGCAGGGGCCCTCCTCAGTCAGTCTCTGCTTCACTCTGACATGGATGGGCCTTTTGCCAACATGTCTGCCTGTGCACCATGCACGCGTGTGCTTGGTGCCTGCAGAGGCCAGAGAGGGCATGTTTCGGGTCTCCCACAACTACGTTAGACTGTGGGAGCCCCGTGAGGGCCCTGGGTCCTGAACCCCTCCGCCTTAGGGTCTGACTCAGGGGCTCTCCTGGAGGAACCCGGAGCTTGCTGGCTGGCTGCCAGGCTCCTAGGATCGTCTTGTCTCCACCTCCTCAGGGCTGGAGTCGCAGGCAGGAGCCGTGTGCCAGCTCCTTACTGAGGGTTGAGGGGTCACGCTTCACCCGAGGAGCCCTGTCCTAGCCCCCTGAGGAACAACCTTATTCACAGCTGCTGTGTGGACGCTGATGTGAGCCCAGTGTCACCCCCGCCCCTTCACCCGTCACCTGCACACGCCCACACCACAGCTGCTGGGACACCGAAGGGACACCGAACCCTGGGCCAGTTGACAGTAGGGACACGGAACCCTGGGCCAGCTTCCCACTGTGGCACCACCAGCTCCCAGACAGGAGCTCAGGGACTCTGGGCCACTTTAGCTGCCTGAGTAGCCCTGGCTGTCCTGTAACTCACAGAGGTCCTTCTGCCTTGGCTTCCTGGGTAGTGGGGTTAAAGCCACCACACTTGGCCCCGTGTTTGTTTTTAAGGGTTGAATTTCTCAAGGGAGATGTGGGGTGCCACCCATCTGCGTGCTTGGGGGCAGCGGGGCACAAGAGTGTGAGGAGTGGTGGCCTGGGGGAAACACTGAGATACCCAAACAACAAAAGGGGTTAAATTTACCAACGTTTCCACAGAATTTATGGTGGAAAAGTTATGCCTACGGATTCACTATTTTAAAATTGACCTGGATGGGAGGAGAGAAGGGAGTGTGGTTAAAAATAAAGAATATCTCTCTGTTATCAAAACCCTAGAGGAACCTGTACATCTCTGCGCTCTCCTCAGGCTCCACAGAGCGGCGAGGCCTCTGCTCTGCATCTGGGCCTGCTCCCCAGGGACTGTGCCAAAAGAAATCTGTCCCCACAAAAGCAAACTGCTGGGCACAGAGGGCCTCTTCCTTGTCCCAGCTCTCCAGGAATCGTTCTCCTTGAGGCTTCGGGTTCTTAAAGTTCAGCATGGAACCCTAATGGTGCACCTGTGAGCTCCCCACTCGCAGCCAGCATTTAGAATACACTCGCTATCTGCAGATAGGGAGAGGTCAGGGAGTGGGGCTGAGTGGGCAGAGCTCACGAGAATCACCTTCATCTCAACTCTCTGAATCACAGACAGGAGGCAGGAATGCTTGGACCCTTCAGCAACCACAGCAGCAGGAAACACCCAAATGTCTGCTGTGTGGCACCTGGGGACTGTCCATCAACGCCAGCTGAGCTCCCAGACAGCCAACAGATTGCAGCATTCACCACGACAAATACAGATTTCACAGTGGCCCAGAAAGCCCATCAAGCAAACGATCAGTGACAACCGCCACAAACTGCCACAATGAATCCCGGAGGGTGGCGTGCGGGGCAGCGAGGGCATCCGCACGGTGTTGCTGAAGAGACCATTCTCTACAGAAAATGATGAGGCATCCAAACAAGGAACACTGAGGCTATCCACAGACAGAGTCAACGGCTGTCGCTGAGGGCCCGGGGCAACAGGCCGGGTACATGGCTCAAGGCCTAAAGAGAACCACATTCAAAGAACAGAAGGAACCCACAAGGACAGGGTTTCATCAGACACAGACACCAACAGAGCAAGAACACGGAAAAGAGACCAACTTGAAATCTGAAGATACAATGGCTGGAAACCTCCCAGATTTGATGAAAGCTATGAATCACACATTCAAAAATCTCCATGTGAAACTGTAAATGATAATAATAATGAAAAAAAAAAAAAGACTTGAAAAACAGAAAAGAAACAAGGAAACTAAAAGAATTGTTATTCTGAAATATCTCTTAGCCACTTAAAGTATGTATTTTGAGATTTCAGTGTGTGTGTGTGTGTGTGTGTGTGTGTGTGTGTGCACTTACACAACTGAAGTTTCTACAGAGGCCAGGAGAGGGCATTGGGTCCTCAGGAGCTGCAGTTAGACAGCTGCAAGACACCTGATGTGGGTGCTGAGAACTGAACCCGGGTCCTCAGCAAGAGCAGCCAGTGCTCTAGCCACTGAGCCATCCCCCAGCCCCTAAGCTTCCTATCTTTATAATTAACGCTAATCTCTTTGTGAAATAGAGACCATTCATATTCAGCAAAGATCTCCCAGACCCAAGTGGCACAGACACACGTGACTTCTCCCTTTCTCTTCATGTGGCGGTGTCTCCCCCTGTGTGTGGGTGCATGTGTGTGCCCGTGTGGGCATGGAGGGCTGGCTGGTTTCAGGACTCCCTCCCACCTTTCCACCGTGTTCCCTGGGGCAGCCATCTCCACAATCTGAGGCTTCGGCGGGCATTTACATGGATTCTTGTGTTTGCGAATGAAAATACGCTTTTTGGACCCCCGGCGGCTCCTGGGAGGCCTGTGACGGGATCCCCAGCAATGGGGCAGGCTGCCGGGAGCGGATGTCGTGTGCTCTCCGCAGCACGTGACCCAGACCATCCTCTGGTAGACGGGGAGGTCCTGTGGTGCCCCTCAGCTGCCAGGCTCCGGCATGCTGCGGCCAGGTAAACGCAGGCCTGAACAGCCCCGGGACAGGGACATCACAGCCAGTGGCTTCTCTCAAAAACTCAGGCATGACATCACACCCGTCCTCAGAGCTGGGTGCCGGGGTCGCTGTGGGTATAGCGGGTATCTGTGGAGCTGCTGTGAGTATCTGCACATGTGTGTGGTTGGTCATGTGTGTGTGGTGTGGTTTGCATGTGTGTGTGTGCCATGTGGAGGCCCCGGTTGACAGAAATTACGTTTTTGATTGCGCTTCCACTGTATCCAACAAGACAGGCTCTCTCAATCACACCCAGAGCTCACAGCTGGGGCTCGTCCCTAGCACCCGAGCGCTCCAGGGCCCTGTCTTTGCCTTGCGAGGCTAGAGTTAAAGTGTGCCTCCTTGACCCCCGCACTCATGTGGGGTCTGGGGAGCTGGACTCAGGCCCCCATGCTGGATGGCAAGATCTAAGCACTGAGCCATCTCCCCAGACACTGAATTTAAATAATTTACAAAAGAAAGCTCAGGCATGGGAAATATTTGCAAATCATGTATCTGATGATACATGATCATCATTTCCGGACGTAGAGGTTTCTTCTCAGCCAGCAGCAGGAAAACAGCAGCTGGGCTGAGCGGTAACACCCCCCCTCCCCAAGCCAAAGTAACCCCCAAGCACAGAGGAGCGCCAGGCCCTCTGTTCCAGACAGCGGGCAAACAATTTACCACCAAGCACACCTACCAGGGCTGGCAAGGAAGCAACTCTCGCTCCCTGACAGGGTGGCTGAAGCGAGCCGGCCACCCCACGGCAGCGCTTACCCCAGAGGAGGAGAAACTGCACACCGGTTGCTCAGCCTCATTTCTCAGAATGCTCCCAAGCCAGGGGCCTTCCACCGAACCTCCCACTCACAGCGCCACCCACCAGCGGGGTCTCCAAGGCCACACGCTGAGGGCGGTCCGGAAGCTGGCCCCAGAGAGCGCCACTGAGACTTCGCCTCTGATAGCCTACAGGCCGCAAACACAACAGCAAGAACAGCCCCAGAGCGGCCAGCACCGCAGGCAAGCAGTTGGTTTGTTGTTTTTGGGTGGGAGCAGAGACCAAGTCCTACACCAGTGACGCGCCTGCGTGTTAACTTACAAAGTGACAGACAAGAAACAAAGATGGGACAGAGCCGGGCGCCTGGGAGCCTGAGGATTGTGGGTTAGCCCGCACTACAGGGAAAGCGCCCAGTCATCCTGGGCTACACAGCAAGACTCTGTTTCAACCCCCCCTTTCCCAAAACACCCCCAAAGTCCAACCGAGAGCTTATTTAAGGCAGGTGAGCAGTGAACTGTCTGGGGCCTGGGTCCCTGCATCCTCCCGCCCGGGGAGGCCCCAGGAGGCTGGACAGCATCTGCTTCCCAACATCTACCAGGCCCTGGTCTGCTCCTAGTGGGAACAGGACACAGCTGCCCCCATCTCTCCAAGCCTCGGCGGCTGGCAGGACCTGACCTGGTCCTTCCAACTCACCTGTGCGCCTGGTGGCTGCTGGGAGGCTAGCGGGGCTACCCGCTACCCGCAGGGCCATTGTACATACCGTGGCAGGCGAGGAGCGGGCAGTGTGGGCCAGGGAGTGTCTCGCGCCGTCCATGCCCCCATGGATGAGGTAGGCTCCCGTGCCAGACACGATGGGGGTCCCTGCGACATCCATGGTGATGCCCACCATGCCGTGGGAGGGGACCGCCGGGGGGGAAGAGGCGGCCACTGTCACCTGAGCGCCACCCGGAGTCTCAAAGTAAGACGCTGCACTGCCGGGGGCGTAGAGCTGAGGGTCAGGGTTGTAGGCGTAGGCCGCTCGGCTGTGGAGAGAGAGTATGGTCCTTTTACAACAATCATGGCACTGAGAGGGCAAGGAGGGGAACGCTTGGCTCGAGGGCCGGCTCAGCGGTAGCAGGGCTGCTGCTTCAGGGAACCCCGTCACTCCAGCTCCTGGGGACCTGACGCCCTCTGTTGGCCTCAGAGGGCGCCGCACTCACGTGCACACATGCAACCTGTCTGCACCCATATCCCCACTGTACACAAATGCACACACACACACACACACACACACACACACACACACACACACACGAGATCCAAGAACATTCTAGCAAGTTCCAAAATATCGTAAAAAAATGAAGAATAAGTTTTGTCAACAGTCCAAGAAACTCATCAAAGGCCCAAAGGAAAAACTCCCCGTCATCTCGCTCCAGGGGAGGGTGGCTTTGGGTTGACATTTTTATCAAATTCTCCAGAAGCCAGGAGCACAAAGGCCCTGAGGGACCACGGAGGTTCAGGGAGGAGTGGAGTGGGGTTTGTGCAGCCCTGCCCCTCCCCCACCCCCCACACGTACATGGCTCCGTTGGCGTAGACGGCATCCCCGCCCTCCACATACTGCACCTGCGCTGGGTACACGTGCTGCACCTGCAAGGACACGAGTGTGGGTCGCATGGCGCCAAGCTGTTTGTCGGACCCCTCCCCGCCCCCCGAGCGGCCAGTCCGCACAGGGAGCTTATGGAGCTACGGGTGCCCCCGAGCATCCACTCGCTTAGCTCTGCGGCAGCCCCAGAAGCCCAGGCTGAGCTGCACTGCGCAGCCGAGGATAACGTCCTGACCTCCGCCTCCCCAGTGCAGGGCTGTCTGTGCCTGGCTTAGGCGGCAGCTAGGCAGCCTCTGCCTGGCCGAGCTCCTGGGGGGGCGGGCTGCGCTTCCTGTCTGCGCCCTGGGGTGGGACCGGGGACGCTGTGCTTGCCGTGGAGGAAAGCTACCTTTTTCAGGTATGGGGTGGGAGACGGTGAAGATGGGGCCTGGTTGGAAACAGATGAGCCTGGATAGGGGCCCCAGGGGGAACAGCAGCACCTGTGAGACCAGCCCCCCGCCCCCAGCAAGGGGCAGCGCCATGCTGTACAGTGGATGTCCAGGGCTAGGGCCCAGACTTCAGCCTCCCAGTCAGTCAGTATGCCCTCCTCCTTCAGAGCCAACGGCCCCTCGGAGAGCCTGGGAACCCCACAAACGCCCTGGCTCTGCAGCACGGTCACATCACCATCACCCACTGTGTGCCTTGCCTGGTGCCAGGCAGCTCCCTCAGGAAGAAAGGGCAACCTCAGCCCTTGGCCTTTTTGTAAAAAAGTTTTATTGGCACCTTGCCCCTCCTCATGAAGGAACTGAGGATGGCAGGGGCGGCTCCATTGTTTCTTAGACTCTACCCAAGTTGACTGCCTTTGGAATGACTTGGCCCCCATCTTTGGTTCCGAGAAGGGCCGCATGGCCCTCCACCCTGCAGGTTGTCGTGGATAGGATACCGCAGAATGTGTTAACAGATACTATAATCAGGCCTCCTCCCCACAGGTTGTCATAAATACCACAGAATGTGTTAATGGGCCCTCCACCCAGCAGGCTATTGTACAGATTTCTTAGATATCTTGCAGTTTGGCCAGGTGGCTTGGAACAATCAGCCTAAAGGTCACCTTGCTTGCTGAACCCCCCCCCAGCTTACCCTTCCCGGTAACACCAAGGCTTGGAATTCCCCCCTGCGGTTTTTCCCTTTAAAAACTCTGTCCCCGGGAGACTCGGGGCCTCACTTTCTAACCTGCTATGTCAGGGGAGATTGGTGGCTCCAGCTTAAGCTTGAATAAAGATCCTCCTGCGATTTGCAACGGACTCAACTCCTGGTGGTCTTTTGGGGGTCTTGCGAATAGAGCACAACACTCACACATAACTATGGCTGTTTGGCCATAGTAACGGACAGTCACAATGTCCATGGTCTTTTCTGAAAGGTCATGTTTGAGGCCTGCCTCCGTCCTCAGAGGCAAAGGTGACCAAGGACCACCTGCGAAGCAGCAGCTGGCCCGGTGCTGCTGAGAGAAGCCCTCCCTCGCTTGCTGTGGCTGTCTGGGGTAGGTAAAGTGCTTTCTAGTAACAGAGCTTCCGGAATTCTCTGGTGGCTGCAGACACCAGTAACAACAGAAAAATGACTCCCAAGCCAGAGGCTGCCAGGTTCTCCCGGGGTGTCCTTACCTGTGGTGGCACTGGCTGGACCCTGGGGAGGGTGAGGGGCTGCATTGGGGTACCCTTGGGAGTGGAGCCTGCAGCTTGGACCAGCACCCTCTGCAACAGACAACAGGAGAGTCAGACCCTCGGGAGACCCACCCGGGAAGACCCACCCGGAGCTGTGGCCTGGCGGTCCCACTCCTGCTGTGACAGCATGCTGGGCCGCAGGGATGCGGCAGGGGCAGGTGGTCCTCTGCAGGGGTCCCTGGCCTGACACTGGCCTGAGCCACGTTTTGTATGCAGAAGGCAGACCAGATGGGTTGGAGGCAGCCTGGAGAGGGGGTCCCTAAGGTAGTGGGCACCCATTTTCTAAGGGCCGCTGAGAGGGCGTTCGGGAACTTTGTTGCAAGCCTTGCTAGGTCCTGACCATGACAGCGAACCTAGGCCTGTGGGTGAGGCACCAGGAGGAGCCACAGCCAGACACCACAGGGACCCGGCCACCTCACGTCTGTCCTCGCGCTGGAACAGCACTCAGCTGTGAACAGGATGACACCCACCAGATCATGGAGAGCCCTTGAGGACGGGGAGACCTTGAGGACGGACACCATGGGGCTCAGACGCCACATCGTGGGCCCCTGGACAGGAGCACCCGAGAAGGAAGCTGATTTGGGACAGGAAGGGAGCACAGCTGCTGAGGGGATGGGCCTTTGGGGGTCGAGGGGCAAGTGATGGAACGTTCTGGAACTAGAGGGACAGGATGGCTGGGTTCTGTGAGTACAATAAACCCACTCTATTCTCACATGGTTCCATTTATATTATGCCAATTACAGCTCAATTAAAGGGAAATTAGGAAGCCTGTGCAAATGGCTCTGGATAAGAGCCCTTGCTGCACAGCATGAGGACAAAGGTTCGAATCCCAGCATCCACACAGAAAGTGGGGTGCGGCTGCCAGTTCCTATGACCTCAGTGCACAGGAGGCCGAGGCAACAGGATCCTGGGGCGGGCTGCCTCACTCCAGCGAGAGACCCCGTTTTCAGGGTGCTAGACAGAGGCCTCCGTGCCCTCCAGCTGGCAGCCTGTGTCCACACAGAGAAGCTCCCTCCCACCTCGGGGCCGCACCGCTAATCCCAGAACTCAGGATAAGGCAGGGCGATTAGCTGCGAATTTAAAGCAAGTGTGTACTACAGAGCGGGAAATTTAGTAAGCCAGGTGGGCGCACGCCTCTGATCCCTGCACTCAGGAGGCAGAGGCAGGTGAATCTCTGCAAGGTCAAGGCCAGCCTGGTCTACAAAATGAGTCCAGGACAACCAAGGCTAACACAGAGAAGCCCTGTTTTGAAAAAACAGAAAGAAAGAAATAAAATAATAAAATGGATCATGAAACGGTGAGGGGTAGGCATGTAGCCAGCCCAGCATGAATGACGCCCTGGTTCCCATTCCCAGCGTCACAGAAATTGGGTTCAGGCACCATTAGGCCCTGTCTCAAAAACAAAGACAACAACAAACAAAACAGAACAAAATTCTGCAAATGGTACTGGCTGGGTTTGGTGTGGTGATGAATACCTGTGATCTCGGCATTCAGAGTAGGAGTGCCGCTGAGCAGGAGGCTGGCTGAGCGGTCAGCCCAACACAGAGCAGTGCGACCCGGCAGTGAATGGCCGTGTCAGCAGACCCATGTAAGATGGAGGCAGTGCAAGGGCCCTGGGCCGCACAGGGGCGCAGCACAGGCAGAGGCCTGTCCTAGCAGGGTGGCTCTGAGGAAGCTGAGCAACACGCCCAGGGGCACCTGAGGGCCAGCTGCACAGGATGGCCCACCTGCTGCCAGGCGGCCCGTCTGCAGGAAGTGAGAGCTGGTGGGCACAGTGACCTACAACTACAGTCCTAGGAGAGTGAGGCAGGAGCAGCTCACGTTCCAGGCCAGACCACCTTACAGTGTGAAAGTCAGACCTGAGGCTGGGGACGGAGGAGGTGGGGAGGTGAGGAGGTGGGGAGGTAAGGAGATGGGGAGGTGAGGAGATGGGGAGGTGAGGAGATGGGGAGGTGGGAAGGTGAGGAGATGGGGAGGTGAGGAGATGGGGAGGTGAGGAGATGGGGAGGTGGGAAGGTGAGGAGATGGGGAGGTGAGGAGATGGGGAGGTGGGGAGATGGGGAGGTGGGGAGGTGAGGAGATGGGGAGGTGGGGAGATGGGGAGGTGGGGAGATGGGGAGGTGGGGAGGTGGGGAGATGGGGAGGTGGGGAGATGGGGAGGTGGGGAGATGGGGAGGTGGGGAGATGGGGAGGTGGGGAGATGGGGAGGTGGGGAGATGGGGAGGTGGGGAGATGGGGAGGTGGGGAGATGGGGAGGTGGGGAGATGGGGAGGTGGGGAGGTGGGGAGGTGGGGAGATGGGGAGGTGGGAAGGTGAGGAGATGGGGAGGTGGGGAGGTGAGGAGATGGGGGGTGGGGAAGTGAGAAGGTGAGATGAGGAGGTGGGGCGGGGAGGAGTGGACGGCTGCAGTGGGTAGGTGTGAAGCTGTGCATTCTTCGAGGATGAGCCCTTCTCTAGCTAGTACAAAGGTCCTGGGTTCGTCCCCAGCTCTTCAGAAGAAACAGAAAAGCATGGACGGACTGTCTGGCTCTGTCTGGCTCCTTCCACTCCTGATAACTAGTGGGTCATGTGACCTGTGTGCACGCTCCTGGCCTTCCAGTGCTGGCATGCCCATGTCCTCTGTCCCCTGCTCTCCTCTGAAGAAGAGTGGGGTGGCAACTCTCCCCAGAGTCTGGGCTGGGGGAAAGTACACTCAGCGGGCTCCATTTCTAACGTGGGGCAAGGACTGAGAGATGCAGCAGGATGGAATGGAGAGTGCCATGAAGGAGGAGATAGAGAAGATGGAAATGTTGGAGGAGGAGATGGAGATGGAGAAAGAGCTAAAAATGAAATCGGAGAAGAGAGTTGAACAGAGCTGGGGGAGCATCCTAAGAATTGTTTCTACCCTGTTTTTCAGGCTTTTTTTTCCCAAGGCCCAGAGCTCTCAGTGTGAGAGAGACATGCCAGCTGCCCTGGGGTGGCTTCTCCCGATCTGTCACGGTCCCTTGGGTGGAGAGCGCGGGGCGGCTGGCGGCGCAGTCACCTGTGGGGAGGCCGGCACGGGCTGCGCTGCAGGGCGCAGAGCCACGGACGCGGGCGAGTCTGCTCCGCCCTCGGAGTTCTGCATGCTCGGACCTGGAGCGGAGAGAGGGGTGGTGAGGGTTGGGGTCTTTGCGGATGGCGTCCTGCACGGTGGGAGCTCCTAGCGGCGCTGAGGCCGAGGACCCTGACCCCTGTGTGGGGACCCAGAGCAGTCCGCGGGTTCCGCGCCCGCCTGCGTTGCCCTAGGGAAACCACGAGATGGCGCCAGAACCACGCAGAGTAGGGATGCGCCAGGCAGTGGTTTCAAGAAGGAAGGCTCTTGGCGCTGCTCAGGGTCAAGGTGGAGGCACCAGTGTGAGGAGTTCTAGGTAAGGAGTCTGAAGCCAGCCGGGACTACAAAAGCAGAACAAAATATTTTATAGGAAATGAGTGATGCAGGAATGAGTAACCAAAAACTGATGAATGGATAAATCAAACCCAGCATATGAAGCTGATAGGGGAGATGGCTCGGCTCGGCCAGCAAAATGTTCTTCTGGAAGCCCCCAGAACCTGAGTTCTGACCCGGAACCCAGTAAAAAGCTAGCACGTGCCTGGAGTCGCAGCGACTGTGGGACGAGGGGCAGGGCCGGGTGGAAGGGGATGGTGGGGAGGCGCCGTGTTCCTGGCGTTCACAGGCCAGCCTGGGCTACAAGGTGAGTTTCAGGCCAGCCCGGACTACTGAGTGAGGCTGTGTCAAACAAACAAAACTTGTCACCAAAGACTCCCAGAACATGTGAAACGAACGGTAACGCCCAGCCACTTCCATCCCGTGTCTGAACAGTGAAGCCCTCAGCGGGGTTCAGGGTGAGCGACGCTGCTCAAGGCCAGAGAGAAGCTGGCAAGCGTCTGGTCGGGTGGAAAAGTTAAAGGTTGTCATTTAACGGGAAGGACATGTACGTCACACTGAGGCTGACAAGCTAGTTAGGTGTGTTTGCACGTGTGTGTGCCTTTGCTGCATGGGTTGTGCACACGTGTGCCAGTTTGAGGGACTGGGTGAGCTGACTTGCTCACGGCCCTCAGCTTCTCTGCCCCTTGTTTGTTTTCCCCTGGGGGACCCGGCTTCCTCTGCTTCTCCTCACCCAAACACCTCACTAATGGGGCTTTCAGGAGCCCAAGAGCAGCCAATAGCCAGAAGGACTGCGAGCAGCCTGTCATCCTCTCCCTGGGGCTGGCTCATGTTCCCTGGTGACACAGCTCTGCCACAGGCCAGGTCAGGGTCCAAGAAGGCCTGCATGCCCCAGGAGCAGCTCCAGTCTGCCCAGTGCATCCACTGTGAACCTGACAAGAGTGCCCAGGTGGAGTGGCTGGACCGCAGGTCGCAGTGGCCAGTCCTGGCCTGCTGTCTCCTGCTGTCTCCAGGCGACTCTGAGGGGCAGTGGCAGGCTGCAGTGCGCTGGCTGGGGCTGGCCTGGTGCCAGGTGGATCCACTAGGGAAGCGCCCTTTGTTTACAGGAAAAACTCCTCAGTTGCCTAGCAACCACTGGGCAGCCTAGGAAGGGCGGGAGGCTGCGAGCCATTTCTGGGCTGGGCTCCTGGCTACCCTGACTCACTGTGACCTTAAGCAATCTCTCTCTTCCTTCCATCCCCACCCCTCCGTCCATCTGTCCAAGAGAGCTGTGGCCCTATCACACCTTGTCACCTGAGTCACAGGGATCGGGTCTGGCTGCTTAAGTGCTGCTCTGGGGGAATCCAGCCCACAAGGTCTTAGTACTGTCTTGGTGGCATCTGGATGGATGCCACTGAGGTCTTTGCCACCCAGAATGCAACTCGTGTCCCTGTTCTGAGGGGGACAGGGCCAGCCAAATGGCCCCCATCTGGCATGTGGGAGGCGGCCATGGCAGCTGCACATGGCCCCTTCTTGCCCAAAGTGTCTTCCCTTCCTGCGCTCTGCCCTCACGCCCCTGAACTGCCTGGTAGCAGGTACTCAGGGCTGAGAGTACAGAGCAGTGCTCATGCCACGCTTATCCTGTATGACAGTCGGACATGGCCCCAGGAAGGGCTGGGGTTCCCCAAGAGACTCAGCATTTCTTGGCAATCTTCCTGAAGTCTGAGGCTGAGCCCACCCAAATGCCCATACGCTGAGCAGAGAGAAGACAGGTCCTGGAGCCGGAGTGCCTTAGCCATATTCACCCCAGGCACCCTGTGGTGTTCCCTTCAGTTGAGTTTTTGGGGTGCTCAACTCCACCAGTTTGTCTTTTTTGTTTCTTGGGTTTCTTGAAGACTGGGTCTTCAGTAGACCCGAGCTCAGAGTTCTGAGGCTGACCTTGAACTCCTGGCCGCCCAGCCTCCACCACAGCTGGATTATGGGGTTCTGGAGCTGGCGCAGCCTGCTGAGCAAGGCAGTCTTGGCCGGCCCCAGCAGGTTGGAGGGGGCTGCTGTGAGTGACACGCTGTCACTCCTTTCCTGTCCCAGGAGAGCGCTCAGTGGGTCAGGGCGCTTTCCGCCCACCTGGCAACCGGAGTTCAACCCCCAGGGCCGGGACAGCTGCAAGCCGTCCTCCGGCATGTATGCTGTTCTCCCAACCCCCCCAGACACACACACACAGACACACACTAAATACAACAACAACAAAATAACAGCTCCAGGGGCCACACAGCTTGATTTCTGGCAAGAGAAAGAAGCCCTGGGAAGGAGCTATGCAGCGAGGCCACGGTATAGATTAAAGCTTCCACACCTGGAGGTCAGGGTGCTGCAGCTATCCCGAGCTAGCCTCTGCCTCCTAAGCAGCCATTTCTTGCCCCTCTGTGTCAGCCCTAACATCCAGACTGGAAATAAAAACCTTTTGGGATGTATCAATTTAACAGAGCCCCAAGTGCCACCAACCCAAGGGCTAGGTCACTAAGAGCATCAAGGCTGCCCTGGCCGCCGCTCCTCGGCCACTGTGGAGACCTCGGGATTTGAGGCAGGCGGTAGTGCTGTTCCTGGGCCACGTCACCCATGTTTGGCTCCAAAGTGAACTCTTACTGCATTTGAGTGGAGAGCCATGTTTGTGTCAACATGGGTTAAAGTAACGCCCCCCCAGCTGGTCTGGGTGCCCTGAAGTCTCCGCATTGGGGTGACTTCAAGTGCCGGCAAGGGGGGGGTTGGGTAGGGCTGGAGGCCCACAGTGCTCCCGGGGACTGGTCCGCAGAAGTGTCACACAGACATATGAGGACACACGCTGCCCATCTGATGTGGCTCAGTCACTCCCAAGACACTGCCATTTGTCCCTGAAGACGACTTTCTGCTGAGCCGGCCCCCAGGGCCCCGGAAGCCGGGTGACCCCGCTTTCACTGCACCCAGAGCTCAGGTGCACGGTCCCATGAGGGGCCTCTCTGCACTCAGTGCCACCACCCAAAGGGGACTCTTCCCCAGGTCTCCACTGCTCATAACTGGTGCCGGGGCCCCTGCATCTCCTCGGGGCGTCTGACTCAGTCTGATGCGTCCTCTTGATCCTGGCACTGTGTCCCTTCCATCACTGAGATGGCCAGTTCAGGAGGCCTGCTCTCCTGAGACCTGGATGTCCATGCCCCCTCCCCCTCCCAGCCGGCTAGCTCCTTTCTTTGTGGTGACCAGGAGAAAACCACTTCCCAGGCTCAGAGAACCCAGCGCAGGCATGAGGAACCAAACCCTGGAGGGGCCCCTCACAGCTGGGGAGAGGATAGCCCTTCCCCATCCCAGAGGACTCAGTCCCAAGAGCCAGGTATGGTTGCGTCAACCCACCGCTGGGGAGGCCGAGAAGCCAGCCTGGGCTACACAGTGAGAGACCATGTAAAAAAAAAAAATCACCAGTGCTGGGAGCCTTGAGCCAGCCAGAGAGAGGCCGGAGGCTGGAGGAAGGGCCTCAGTTCAAGCCCAACCCTGCTATCTACATGCTGGTTTTCTGCCACCTCCTGCCTCTGAGAGGCTGCAGACTATGGAATCCGGAATCCGCCCCAAGCCTGGGTGGGAGAGCTGCCACAGAACCCTGGAGGTCAGATGTCACGAGGCAAGGAAGGCAACAGGTGGGGGGGGGAAGGTAGAGGATGGCAGGAGAGGAGGGGGGGAGGGGGCAGTGACCTTGCTGTGCTGGCTGCAGGCTGCTCTGTAGGGACGGCCTGCTGTTGACACTAAGCATGAAAGACTGAGGGATTGGAAGCGAGGCGGCTGGGGGGCTGTGGGGCTGTGGGGCTGGCTCAGGTCCTGTCCCCACCCTGCCCTGAAGGAAAACAGCAAGGCAGCCTTCCTGTCACTTGGGAAGTTTCTAGAGCTGAGGTGTGTGCCTGTCATCCTCAGGGGAAGGCCAGGCAGCCGCGGTGGCGGCAGCACACGCCTTTCATCCTAGGAGGCAGAGGCAGGCGGGTCTCTGAGTTCAAGGACAGCCTGGTCCAGGACAGCCAGGGCTACACAGACAGGGCTTGTCTGTCTGGCAAGACAAAACAAACAACAAATGCAGCAGAGAGGAAGCTCTGGGAGTTGATCACGTCACAGAGCTGTGAGGTAACCGAAAGAATGGCTTCAGGAGCCCCGCAGGCCAGGGCACCCATCCTGGAGTCTATAAGCGGCTTCTCAGAGCAATGCCCGCCGTCGGGCACACGCCCGTCACACACGCTTGTGGCGTGCTCCACACCTCCAACCCACCTCGACCTCCACAGGTGCTCACTGGTGACAGAAGAGCGGATGGCCACGGGCGTGCTCGGCCACACTGTGCCCCCGCCACACCCTCCACACGCCACCTGCTGCCACTCCTCTGGCTGTCCCTGTGCTTCTGCCCTGGTCCCATCATCCCTTCCGTTGCACGCTGCACCCTGACCAGGGGAACCAGTGCTGACGGCATCTGGCACAGCCGAGGAGGCGGAGCAGGGTGCCCTGTCCCCATCCCTCCAGCCTGGGTGTGGGCGGGGCGAGCATCTTCTGGGGGCTGACACTGGTGCCAGTGTCACGGCTGCTCACAAGGTCTTGGCTGGGGCCCTCTCTGACGGTGTGATTGCGCCTGGGCCGGGGTCGGGCTCTCTGGACCCCCTCCCCTGCACACTGCATTAAAGCAGAGACAGCAGCCAGCCCTGTGCTTCTGGACTCCCCACCCGGAAGCACGATGACGGAAGGGTCCTTGGAAATCGCGCACACTCACCTGAGTGGCAAAGCAAGCATTTCCGTGGGAAGTTTAAAAACAAAAACCATTAGTTCCAGCGTGGTGGCTCAGCACTTGCCATCAAAGCCCGAGTTCCTGAGAGCCGCACGGTGGAAGGCGGGCACCCGCTCCGGAAAGCTGCCCTCTGACCCACGCAGGCGGGCTGTGTCACAGACACACACAAACGTGCGCATACGTGGGAAAGGTAACATAATTTAAAAAGGTTTAGTGTGGCTGCTCTTGTTTAGGACGGGGGTTTCACATAGCCCAGGCTGTCCCCAACTCAAAATGTAGGTGAGGCTGGGCTTGAACTCCAGGCACTCGGTCTCCACTCCACCTCCCGAGTGCTGGGTGACGGCTGCGCTTCTCACACAACCAGCTGGCCTCCATCTTTGTAGGGCACTGTTACAGTCGGTGAGAAGAGCAACCCTCAAAGTCGAGAAACTTGCTGAAACACTTTTAAATGTCCCAAGACATGAGCTAAGCCACTGGCACAACCGGCGGGGATGGCCACCTAACAAGCCTCCTGAAAAGGGGTGGCGCTGCCACGCAGCTCCCTGGGGACACCGGGGAAGCACGGACACCCAAGTGAACTCAACAGCCTCGTCCCCTGGAACCAGCCCTGCTCAGCACTCGGGATCTGGAGCCCCTGGTGGGGGCAGGGCGTCTGGACAGAGGGCGGCAGATGTGTCAGCAGTCGGAACAGAGCTCAGGCGCGTGTTTACCTCAGCAACGGGCCCTGGTAAATAGTCCCCATCGCTGGCCACAGCGAGGAGTGGGAGGGCGACAGGGCCGATCCTGACCCAGCTGGGACTGGAAAGCGGCCTGGGAGGGGCACCTGTCAGGGACGCGGCCCCCAGCATCTCAGCACGCCCTGCGGGGTCACCCTGCAGTGTCAGACTGGATGCCAGCACCGGGGTCCAGGACCTCGGGGTGAGGGTTCCACTGCCGGCCGGTCCTGAGTGGGAGTGCGGCCGTGGGGGGCTCTGATCCGGCATTCGGGTCACGGTGGAGGCCCCAGAGACACCAGAATTAGATTTTTAAAAAACCCCACCAAACCCCTAACATCGGAGCCAGCGGGACAGAGCTGGGCAACTCTGTGCGCACAGGGACGTGAGCGGCCGCCCCAGTGGAGGCCTGCTACCTGCCAGCCCTGCAGCCCCCACACCATCTAATCAGAAAAAAACACAAGCAGATGCTGGATGGGAACGGGGCGACGGCTACTGGCGCCGCGTGCCCAGCCCTCATTGTTTGCTGAGTAACAACGGTTGCCAGGGGCGACGCAGTCCACTCCTATTTCCAAGCGCCTGTTGCCCAGCAACCAGGAGAATACTTCCCAAACCAAACAATGTCATCCCCGGGGCAACTTCTCTATCTCACGTTAAGCAGATCTAAAATAAAATAATAAATAAATAAAAAAGAAAGCCCTTCCAAATATGTAATCTATTATTTTCAGAGGCCTGAACAGCAAGACAAATAATTTCTTCTCTATAGTAACCGGGAAGGGTGCTCAGCTCACCAGATCTGTTCTGAGGCAGAAGCCCAGGAGCTGAACCAAGGCTGTGCCGGGCCCCCAGGGCTCCGGGACAGGCTGCCACCCTTCCCAGGCTTGGACAGGGAGAAGGATGGACATGAGTTTACACTCAGACAGCAAATCTCACACAATTCTCTAAGCAAAGAAGCGGAGTTTAAACTACTTGAGAAAAGTGTAAGAACAGAGCAGCTGCGGAACGTAGGCATGGGAGGAGCCACCCAGGAAGGTGACTCAGGGTGGCCCCGCCCCAGGGGACTCCAGGGAGGTCAGGGGCCATCATTCTGCAGTCCACCCTCCCAGAAAGAGGCAACTGTGAAGAGGAGTGGGTGACTTCAGAGGCGAGCTGGGCAGGGGGCTCGCGGCACGGCTGGCCTTCAGGCCTTGGGAGGGACGGTAGCCTTGGGAGGGACGGTAGCCCTGGTGGCGTCCCTTGCACCGAGCCTGAAGAGCTTGTTTTCCCGGCAGGGCAGAGGCTCTGAAGCAAGTCTTTCTTACCTGTTAATCTGCTAAGGTGTGAGAGTGCGTCCACTGCCCACATGGAGCTCAGACAACCTGGGAAAGTCTGTTTTCTCCTTCCACTCTGCGGGTCCTGGGGACTGAACTTGGGTCTTTTAGGCTTGGCAGCAAGCGCCTTTACCCATGAACCATCTCTGAAGCCTCTAAAACCGCTTCCGTCAGCCAGAAAGCAGAGAAACCTCCTGGGCCAACACTGGCTCATGCAAGCACACACACCATAGACATGGGTTAATTAAGTGTCCCCGTGGCTCTGGGTGCAGACAGGGTCCTTGTGCAGACATGTTTTTGTTTGTTTGCTTGCTTTTTTTTTTTTTTTTTCTCCTCAAGACAGGGTTTCCCTGCGTAGCCCTGCCTGGTCGGGCACTCACTCTGTAGACCAGGCTGGCCTCGAACTCCTAGAGATCGCCCTGCCTCTGCCTCCTGAGTGCTGGATTAAAGGCGTGCACCATCACCACCCAGCTAGCTGTTCCTCCACAGGGCTTGGCTGCTCAGTGACTGGCTGGTGGGCACTGGGGCGGCAGGTGTCATGGCTGCCCTGGGGACACAGCTGTGCTCTGCACTGGGAAGGGGGCTTTGGAGGTGCAGTGGTGAGGCCCACCCAGAGGAGGCCCACTGCAGGGGTTAGCTCTGTCGTTCTCAGGCTGGGGGCAGTGAGACCCAGGGCGATGGTGCTCGCCGGCAGGCCTGAGGACCTGACCTTGATGTGAGGGAGCCACATGGTAGAAGAACCAAGTCCTGCAAGTTGCCTCCTGACCACACGAGGACCCCGGCATACGCGCACGTGCACACGTGAACAGTAAAAGCAGCGAAACAATAAATGCCTGAATGTCCGCATGCCCTAGGCTTTGCCCTGTGACCGAAACACACACCCTCTGGGCATCTGTCTGTGTGCCGTGGTGCGGCACGGCCCATGTGGAGGCGGACACGGAGCCAGGTGACAGTCACTGAGCGGTAAGGGGCAGAGGGGAAGGCAGCTGGCATAAGGGGCAGGGGCTGGCTGAGATTCAGTTCTCAGAGGGTGGCTGCTGCCTTCCTGGGCAGCGGAGCAAGGACGGCGGGCTGGTGGGGCCCTTCAGCCGAGGGCAAGGGTGCCCCTGGTGGGGTGGCTGCAGTGCAGAGGCCCTGAGGCAGGGCTGTGGCTACCGAGGAGAGCTGACTGGACCAGAAGGTTGCCACAAGTCAACTCAAGGGTTGTAGCTTCTGCTGAGGGTGAAAGTGACCCACTCGCGCTTTAAGCCGGTCGCTGTGGCTGGCCTGACAGGAGGACACAGAGGAGGACAGTGGGGACGCAGGGAGCGGAGCGATGCCAGGGACCAGGGTGGTATAGACCGCTCTCGGGGGCAGTAGCGGCGGGGATGCTATGGGCTGACGCTGCTCTCTGATTGGCTTTAAGGCCAGTTTCCCAGCAGGAGACTATTACCTGGCAGGAGCTGGTTGCCACAGGTCCCAAGGGTGAGCCCACGTGTATCATGTGGCTAAATGGACATAGTGTCACCTGCCCTCTAATGCAGTCTCTCTCTTCTTTTTGGATTTGAGTCCAGAGGTGAGTGTAGCACTCAGACCTCATCGGAAAAGTGTGTGTGTGCGCAGTGGACAGTGGTCAAGGGTGAGAGAGAGACTGAGGAGTCCTCAGCCACAGTCCTCAACCTCCAGAGAGACTGTAGGAACAGGTGAGGCAGGACCAGAGCAAGCGCTGTCTTCTGGAGGAGGCAGGACCCAGCACTTGTGAGCTACAGCTCTGCACTTGCTGCTCAGGATCAGGCCAGTCCACCTGGCAGCAGGGGGGGGCAGGGCTCAGGACCCAGCCTGACTGAGGGGCTGGACAGCCATGGCTTCTGGGGCTCAGGACCCAGCCTGACTGAGGGGCTGGACAGCCACGGCCTCTGTGGCTCAGGACCCAGCCTGACTGAGGGGCTGGACAGCCACGGCCTCTGTGGCTCAGGACCCAGCCTGACTGAGGGGCTGGACAGCCACGGCCTCTGGGAAGGGAGACGCAGCTTTCTTAGGGGTGTGGCTCCTAGTAGGCCCAGCATATCCCAGATGGCCCCATACCCAAGAGTGCACAGACAGGAAAAAAATAAATAAATAAAAAAGAGGACAGTGGGCTTGTAGGGGGTTAGTGTGTAGGAGAGGGAGAGTGTGTAGGGGTGGGTGTGTAGGGGAGGTGTGTAGGGTGTGTGTGTAGGGGTGGTGTGTAGGGGTGTGTAGCGTGAGGAGAGTGTCTCCCTGCCCACACCTCCCCCAGGACGAGCAGGACGCCAGCGTCGGCCTCTGCTGCCCAGGACAGGCTCAGGTCTGTAATGTCTGTTTTTGGCGACTCCATTCCTAGCTCTGTCTTAAGTCAACTCCCAAAGAGGAGCTCAAGACAATTTTGGGAAAATGGAATAAAATGTTCCGGGCCTCTGAAAGGGCAGAGAGAGACGTGGGGATTCTTTGAAATATAATTGGAAAATCCTTTGTTTGTTTGTTTTGATGTTGAGACATAGCGTAGGCGGGCCAAGGATGACCTTGAACTCCTGATCCTCCTGCCGCGACCTCCCAAATGCTGGGATGAGAGGTGCAGTGTATTGCATCCATTACCTTTCTTGTGCTAACTAACCACTTACATTTCATTCACGATTTTATATAGCCATTCGTGGTGGCCTATGACCATATGCCCAGCACTCGGGAGGCACAGGCAGGAGGTCTCTGTGAGCTCGAGGCCAGCCTGATGGCGATGGAGACCGTGGAGCAGACAACTTCCAGGACGGCCAGGGCTATTCGGGGAGACCCTATGTCAAAGAACAATAGTGCTGACATGTGCTCAGGGCTGGGGGCTTGCCCGGCTTGTTGAGGTCCCTGGGCTCAGTTCTCAGGCTCCAGAGCCAAGAGCGACGATGCGGTGACTGACTGGTGACTGCCTCACTCACTTGGGGTTGGAGGCCTCTAACCTGGCTGTTGTCTGCCCAGCCTCCTGCCACCTCTTAATGGCCTGTATGGGTTCTCACCAGATACACTGGTTGCCAGGGCAACCAGACAACCTCATGGCCTCTCCGGCAGCCACCCAGGGAGCTGGCACTTGGCGCTTCTGCTTTGTGGACTGACCTCATTAAGGTCGGTAGTGAGGACGTGAATGCAGGAAGACAGTGGGCCGACCACTGGCAGGCAAACAGCTGGGAGACAGTATGGGACACACCTGGTGCCGATGGGCTCCCGGTCCACAACGGGCAAGGAAAGGCAATTCCCCCGGCGGCAGCAGCTTTCTCACCCAGTGCCTGCTCACCACGAACTGGAAGAAGGGACACCAGCACCCACGGTTCAGGTCATCACAGAACACTTTTGTATGACCCATGTGCCAAGAGGTCTAAGGTCACCCGAAGCACACTGCACTCCAGGAACTACTCAACAAACATCTGCTGTGTGATGTTCCAAGTTCTAAGAACACTGACAGGAAAAGGGCTGGTCCCATCCCAGTCCCCTGTGATGCTCAAGAGAGAGAAGGCAACGCCAAGGTCACAACAGGTCAGATGATAAACATGCTGTACAACAAATAGAAGGCAGAGAAAAGATGGACGAGGATATGATGGAGGAGGAGCTGGAGGGGGAAGATATGAAGGACATGGAGGAGGAATAGAGGGAGGAGGAGATGGAGGAGAAGAAGATGGAGAAGGAGGAGCTGGAGGAGGAGCTGAAGGAGGAAGAGTTAGAGGAGGAGATGGAGGAGGAGATGAAGGAGGAGATGCTGTAGGAGATGAAGGAGATCATGGAGGAGGATACACAAGAAGTCAATGAACTCTTGTTCTCCCACTCATCCTCTCTCTCTTGCTAGCTCCCTGTCTGGATGTGGAGAGAAGCCGCCGTGCCCTTTAACAACACATTTGCAGAGTATAAGCACCCGCCCTGCACAGAACTCTGGCTGGAGGCAAAAGCCAGTACATGGTTCAGGATGGACAGGGACCTGGGCTGCGGGCACACTCTGGTCCTTGGGACTCAGAGGCCCCAGGCAGAGGGGGAGGGCAGGGAAAGTTGCCCTTCGGCTTGGGGTCTGATGTGTATTATAGGACAGAGGGATGGAGAGTCAGGTGACAGGCGAGGCAGGGGAAGCCCAAAGTGTCATCAGGTGACACCCAAGGGCAGCTGCCCCGATGGTGGATGACTGAGTCTGGAACTTGTGTATGAGCCAGGCTAGAGGCTGAATGTAAGGAAGAGGCGAGGGCTTACCTCCTGGAAGCCATGGGGGCCCAGGGACAATGAGGCAAAGGACCTGGAAGGAGAGCACCCTTTCCCAACCAAGGGCACAGAGAAGATGAAAGATTCCAGGAGAGGATGAAGAAGAGAATCAGGTCCACTAGGATATGGACCCAGTGTCAGAGGAGGCAGAGGTCAAGGTCACCTGGTCTTCGGTCCAGCTGGGTGACCTTGGCCAGTGTCTCAGCTCCGGTGCACTGTCTTATGCCGGTGCAGCGCAGGAAGCACAGGTTTGCCCTGGAGACTCACCGTGGCTCAGCACAGAGCAGACACCACTGAACAAGTGACACCATGGAATTCAAATTCAGTGCCCCGTGCCAGAACCCAGCTCATCCACGTCACCTGGCGTGCCCCCGTGCCTTTCTGTTCATGAACAGCAAGGCCCTGATACACACAACCACACACAGCGACTTCAAGACCATCACACTAAGCTCTGAGTCGTCCAGACACAGAGGCCAGAGCGTGGGGACCCCGGCATAGGCTGAGCTAAAGACAGCAGAGCTGCAGGTGCTGGGGCTGGACAGAGAAGAGCTCACAGGGATGGCGCTTCCTTGGAGATCATGGAATGTTCTAGAATTAGTGGTGAAAGACCAAAGAATTGAAAATTTAGTTTTCTGGGGTTATTCAATTAAAGTTTAAAGCACAAGCCTGAATGAAGGCCAGTCAGGTGGAGACACACCCAGCCACCTGCAGGGAGGAACCAGCCTTACTGCATTCTTTTCCTGCCCAACTAGAGATACAGTTGCTAGGAAACCAGCCCAGATGGCAGGAACCCCTTCAAGGGATACCGTCTCCTGGCAACCCACCCAGGTGGCCAGGCCAGAACCGTTTATGGACTTGGCTTCTAAAGTCAATTTCCCTTAGCCAGTCGTGTAACACCAACGCTTGGACTTCCCCGCTTGTGGTTTTGCCCTCTAAAAGCCTTGTTCCCCTAGACCGCCTCACCGCATACCTCTGTTTCCACAGGGATCTTTTGACCTGGGCTCAAGATCGTATTCAATAAACCCTCATGTGTTTGCAGTGGAGTCGATTCCTGGTGGTCTTTGGGGGTCTCATGAACTCGGCGTGACGGTGGTGATCACTTTGTGAGTATATAGAAGTGTAATGAGCAATACATTTCAATAATATTTCAAATGGGTGAAAGTTGTGGCATGTAAAATATAATTCAATAAATCTGTTTTTTTGTGTTACATTTTGTGTGTACATGTGTGTGCTTCCATGTCACGGTGCACATGTAGACATCACAGGACAACTTGACCGCTGCTCTACTTCCACCAGGACGATCCTGGGACTGAACTGGGTAGTCAGGCGTGTGGCAAGCCCTGGTCCATTGAGACTGGCTTTGATAAATTTGCTTTGAAAATGTTCACATGCTCCAGGTATGGTGGTCCACGCCTTTAATCCCAGTATTCACGAGGCAAAGGTTTTCAGGAAAATCTTTATGAGTTCCGGACCGGCCTGGTCTACTGAGAGCTCCAGGACAGCTGGGACTACATAGTGAGTCCCTGTCTCAGGAAAGCTAAAAAAGGAGTTTTATGAATTAGTGGAGATTAAACGCAGAGCTTTGAGAATGCTAGGCAGCGCTCCACCCCATCACACCCTCAGCCCCTCACTGGGGGCTTCTAGCTAGGGCTACATCCCTGACCACGCCCCCTCTCGGGACAAGGTTTCTTTGTGCAGCCTTGGCTGTCCTCGACTCACTCTGTAGACCAGGCCGACATCAAACTCATGGAGATCCACCTGCCTCTGCCTCCCCCAGTGCTGGGATTAAAGACTCGTGCCATCACTGCCCGACTCTCCTTTTTTATCAGGAAACAGCATCTAACCGAACTGCCCAGGCTGGGCTTTAACTTTCAGTCCCTCTGCCTCAGACTCCCAGTGGTGCTACGAGAGCTTCAGCAGGCTGCGGCCTGTCTCTAGAAGTCCGGCGGGAATCCTAGCATCCAGCGGGGCAGCTGACGGAGGCCGCCCTTGTTGAATGGAGAGTGAGGTAATTAATCACGAACTCAAGTGGAAACAGCAGCATCTACCTACGGCTTTTACTGTAGGTAATTACACTCGCGGTAAAACCATCACAGCGCACATTAGCAGGCTTAACAATTCAGTGTTAATTGCCTGATTGTATTTCAAATGTCTCTCGAAAATTAAATAATTTGGGCGCACAGTAACCTTTATTTAAAGAGGTCCATAGGAGGTAGGCAGAGCTTCCGGGGTGGTGAGGCACGCCTGTCACCCCAGCATCTAAAAGCAGAGAGAGGGGCAGGAGGATCACAGTAAGACCCTGTCACAGAACAAAACAAGACCCAGAGAGGGCGCGGAGAAGGGGTGCTGCGGAGCCTGAGGCCCTGCGTTCGCCCTCGGGGTCGTTGGGTGGGGGGAGACTGGGTTCCTGCCCCCGTCCCTGCCCACCTCACACACGTGCACGCGCACACACAGAAATGAGTGGAATAAGAACTTTGAAGGTGAACACTGCGTTATGTGGATTTTTCTTTCCATTTGTTTTAAATAAAAGATGGAACAAACGTTGAGGAATACCCAAATAAGAAGAAAAGGGATGGGTGGCATCACCTATGATCAAGAGACAATGGGGCATGAAAAGGAAGAGTGAAAATCCTTCCGACTTGGCAGCAATGAACCGGGAGACCAAACTAGCCCAGGAGGCTTTGCTTTTGCGGGGGGGGGGGGGGGGAGGTCCCCGTAGGAGGGAGGGGGGGTGGGAGGGAGGGTTCTTTTAGAAAGGCCGAGCAACACTGCCAAACACTTGCTTCAGCAAGGCCCATAAATAGGCCAGCCCGAGGGGCATGAATGGCAGCAGAGAGCCGGAGGGCGGGACTGCACGACGTGGAATCCGTAGCCAGCCGAGGCCGAGGTCTGGGGGCCCAGGGAAACGCAGCCAATTCTCAGCCCGCGTTACCACTGGAGTGGGCGCGGCGTGGGGGGTGGGGTGGGGCCTGGCAGTTTCTGGACGGTCCTACAAGTTTCTGGAAGATTCTAAAAGCTTCTGGACTATATATGGGGAGGCAGAAGTGAAGTTATTTGATGTTAGTCACTGGGGGTTCTGTTCCCAACAGCTAGTCTAAAGAGAGAGAAGGCAAACTAGAGCAGGACGCAGGGAACCGGCCAGAGGCCGCACCGGGGCGGCGGGTGGTGACCCCGCGGGGACTGGCAGGCGCTGGGACGGGCGCTCCGTAGGCTGTATCTGGGCTGCAGGACAGCAGACGGCACCTGCTTCGGAGCGGGGAGGGACAGGAAGCCGGCTGCTCCCGAGCCCTGCGTAGTCAAGGCAACAAGCGCGGACTTGAGGCCGCGGAACCAGCCTGGCAGGGGCGCCGGGGTGCAGATCCCGGTGAGGAATGTGGCTGTGTCAGACCCAGCGCGGACGGCCAGGCGTGGCTCGGGGAGGGGCCCCGCGGGGCTCTAGAACCTTCTCTGGCGCCTTCGGGATGGAGGGCGGCCTCAAAGCGTGCGTGCTGCCGGAGAGGGCGCAAGCTTTCGCCACACGGCCACAGGGCTCGTTAGCTGACGTTCTGGAACATTTTGAAGGTTTCAAGACCCTGCAGGGAGGCCACGAATGGGCCAAGGACGGGAGGGCAGTGCGCACGCGTGGGCGGTGAGCGTGGAGGTGGCCGCGAGGGCCGTGGGAGAAGGCGCCTCCTGATCCAGAGCTGGGGGGACCCCGGGGCACATCTGCACAGCGGAAGCGGGGGAAAGCGCCAGCCGCGGACCCGAGAAAAGACGACGGGGGCTGCCGGGGGCGCCCGCTTTCCATGCAAAACGACGACGGCGGTGTTCGATCAGGACTGCTGACGCGCTTCCAACCTTGAGGACGTCGGCTCAGAGAAAGACCCAGACTGCGAAGGCCATGGGGTGGGGGGTCGGGACACGTGTCCAGAGCAGGAGAGCCAGCAGCCGAGAGTGGAGTCGTGGGTGCCGCGGAGTGGGGTGGCGGGCTGAGAGGGGCTGTCCAGGAGATGGGGTTTCTCTGAGAGATGGGATGTTCTGGGGTTAGGTGATACCACACAACTTTGTGAGTGTTCAAAAGCTACTCGACGGTGCTGGTTGGGGCTGAACCTTGGTGGGTAGAGTGCCAGCTTAGGGTAGAACACACCAGCCCTCCCAGCACTCAGGAGGCAGAGACAGGAGTTCAAGGTCAGCGTCCATTGAGTAGAGACCTTGAAACCAGCCTGGAACGCTGAGACCCGGTGGGGAGGAAAGGCCTGGCAGGCAGGGAGGATGCTTCTGCTGGGCGTGGCTCAGAAATTACCCGGGTCCCGAACGCTGGTCCGAGCTCCTGAGCCCGCTTTGCCGGACAGTCGGCACTGATCGGCAGCCTGCTCTACAAATCCAGCCACCCGCTGCTGCGGGTTTTCACATTTTTTTTTTCCAGTGGTTGGACGGCATCAAAAATCAAAATATTTTCTGCCAAGATCAAAGGAAAGGAAACTCACAGTTTAGCATCAGCAAATAAAGTTTTATTGGCACATGGCCCTGGCCACGCCTTCACACATACCGCCAGCCTATTCCGGCCTCCTTGAAGACACCACACTCTGTGGCTGCCTCTGCCCAAGAACACCAGGCCTTTGAGCCAATGTGCAGAAATACTTATAGAGCAGTCTCCTAAACAGGGCACTGTGCTGCCTGTGGTGGGTCATGTCCGTCAACCACGCACTCCAGGGGCTGAAGCAGGAGGATGGATGGGAGTGGGAAGCTACCTACCCTGGGCATCCTAGTGAGAGAAAAAAAAATTCTTCCACCATGGTGAGCGGCCTAAGAGACAGAGGACCACAAGGTTAGCCTCGGGTACTTGGAGTTCCTGTATCCAAATGGCCGTAAATGCCTCATCCAAGACTCGGAACATCCCGAACAGCATGGAAGGACCTTAAGAGGCCAGACCAACAAGATGTCGGGATTAATGAGGCACAGCCTGGTTACCCAACAGCCCACCGCACAGAGGAAACAATCGGCAATAGCCTCCTATCCTTGTACCTCCTGGGGTTTTGTTTGTTTATTGGCCGTATTGAGGACAGACGGAACTCAAGGCCTCACAGACCAGGTAGACACCTTGCTGAGCCACGCCCCCAGCCCTCACTGGGGAATCCTGGGAGGGAGGGGGCTCTCCTTCTGAACTAAACTCAACCCTCTCTTTAGCTGGTTTATAATGTGAGATTCTGAGGCTGTGGCCCATGGGTAGAGAAGCTGTTAGTACGTAAGTGACCGTGACCTTGGGTTCCTTCCCAAGCACAGATCTGCGTGGGTGGGGCGGTGCACACCTAGCTCCTGGGAGGCGGAAGCAGCCTTCAGGGTCATCCCCAGCAATGTGAGTTGGAGGTCAACCTTGGGCTACACGATACAGAATACACAAATACAAGAAAAACATAGAATACAGCTGGGCCCGGTGACACAGGCCTGTAATCCCAGCACATGGGGAGGCAGAGGCAGGCAGAGCTCTGTGAGTTCAAGGCCAGCCTGATCTACAAAGTGAATCCAAGACAGGCAAGGCTACACAGAGAGACCCTGTCTTGAAAAACCTGTCTTAAAGGCAACTCTTGGGCTGCAGTCTGACTCAGGAGGGAACACTCGGGATGCCTGGGGTTTGAACCTCAGCTCTGTAATGGAACAGCAAGACCAGGCCATCCAGGCAATTTTACCCCTTTCCAGCACCATCAATATTAACATTTAGTATCTATTTTTGTTTCACAATAGACATTTGTTCATCAGGGAGTCACCTGGACTGGGGGTGGGGGCTCTGTGTGCCTAGCACCCCATGACCCATGTTCCTAGGGAGAGCTGAGAGACAGGCAATCTCCGGTGTTGCTGCTCCTTCTGGAAGCTGCTGAGGGAACACACAGATCCTTGGGTGCAGGGGCAAGGTCTGGTGGAAAATGACAGAAATTTACACAGCTCTCTTCAATTGGCGCCGCCTGGGGTCAGGACCGGCTTCTGGAATGACCCTGCATCGCCTAGACAGTTCACACGTTGCTGGAGCACACCAAAACCTGGTTTTCAAAGACAGGGACACAGGCCTGCGAGAGGGCTTTGGGGTAAAGGTGCTTGCTGCTAGGCCTGAGCCCTGAGTTCCAGTCCTCGCTCCCACATGATGGCGGAAGAGACCTCACTTCCACAAGCTGTCCTCCGACCTCCACACACAGACACCAAACAGAAATTTAAAAACGAAATAAAGCATTATAATTCCAAGAGATAATCAAAAGAGAAAGATGTAATAAAGAAATAAAATTACAACACGGAGAGTTTCCTCCCAGCTTCTTTTTCCTCGAAGTCAAAAGAAAAGTTTCTCCACCTTAGGGATGGAGGGGTGGTGGGACAGACAGATGACAGAGCTGCTCTATCTGCTGATGGTCTGCCTTTGTCCCTGCTCCTTTTTAAACATAGCGAAACCTCTGGAAACTTCCAGACAAGACCAAGCGCCAAATCTGAGCACTGCCGTTGGCCAAAACAGCACTCCGCGCTCACCACCCTCCACTTATACCGAGCCCTTCGAAGGCAAAGGCGCAGGCTGCACGTTCACACCAGGACGTCACGCCAGCTATGAGACCCTGGAGCTTTCTGGAAAAAGCACTGCAGTTTTGACCACGCCACAGGCCGAAGAGGCCCTGCGGCCTGAGCATGCGCATGGTGCGGGTGCAGCGGAAGGTCAGCAATAAAAGGTACTAGGGTTAGAATAAATAAAACACTAGGGTTAGAAGGAGCCCTGACTCCGCCTCGCCCCCCTAGCTTCTGGTGCGCATGTGCAATTGAAGAGCCTACTCTCTACAAGAGCGCAGAAGGGAGTGGGGCAAAGACTACAGCGGCCAGGGAAGAAAGTGGGTAAGTACAAGGGTTGGTTCCAGACTGGCAGTCACCAGAGGAGCATTAACAGACTCCAGACTTTTTCCCTGACCTGAGATTGCTGGGGGCGCCATGTTTGCCCTACGCCGCTCAGTTAAATTAAGCTAGGAGCATGGTTTGACACCGTCGGAGCCGTGAAGAAGCGGTGGGACAAATTTTTTAATGTTTTAAAAATTATTTACCCAGTTATATTTATTTATTTGTTTGTTTGTTTTAGTTTTTGAGGCAGGGTTTCTCTGTGTAACAGCCCTGGCTGTCCTGGACTCTCTTTGTAGACCAGGCTGGCCTGGAACTCTGCTGCCTGTGTGCTGGGATTACAAGTGTGCACCACCGCGCTCAGTCAGGGTGGAAGATTTTCAAGGCAGCCTGCAGATGAACAGCCTGGGGATGAGCAGCCTGCGGACTAACTGCACAGTTTGCACAACACAGGCTCCTGGAGCGCAAGCCAGACTCTTGCTGGGGTTGCTGCTGGTGGCCAGGGGTTACCACCTGATGGGTTCTCCAGCACCCTCTGCCCTTAGCTTTCCACAGGCTGGAACATAAGTAGCCTGCCGATTTAAGGACCGCGGAAGATGGCTGGTTGAGCACAAAGTATTTGCTGAATGAACACTGGCTCAAGAAAACTGTACAGAAAACAAAAGCCCGAGGGAGCATTCTTTAAAAATTAGGATAAAAAAGTGTATCAAATCAGAAGCGCTCTTACTTCTTTGCTGTCCTGTGAGCCTGAAAGTCCAATGCAATTCTGATCTGCTAGTGGCCTCCAGAGAGGCAGGAAGGACCAGCGCTGACACCGTGAGGCCGGCACACATCTCTGCAAACTTCTTCCAAGACCTCAGCCCCACAAACAGAGCGTATTCTGGGCAATGTGGGGTGTTTCCCGGAGGTCAACAGCTTGCGGGGACCACGGCAGCAGGGTTAGGCAGATCCTGATAAGGACTTTGGAGGTCAGTTGTGACTTCCACAGTGAGCCAGAACTGAGGCTGTGAGCCGCTGCCTCGTCTTTTCCGCACACAGCCCCTTCCCCTCCTGACATTTATCTGCTTTGATCATTCCTATTTTCTTGGCGTTCAGTCCTACCAGCTCCTCCTCTGCCATCTCAGCCTCTACTCAGCTCCCTCCACCTCTGAGGCTTTAGTTCAAGGTGATCACAATGTCCAGGGGTGGAAACAGTGGCAGAGAATGTGGGTGAGAGGGTGGGTGGTGGGAGGTGGTGGTGATGGGGAAGGAAGGATGGATGGATGGATGAGTGGATAGATGGATGGGTGGGTGGGTGGATGGATGGATGGGTGGGTAGATGGATGGATGGGTGTGTGGGTGGATGGATGGATGGGTGGGTAGATGGGTGGGTGGGTGGATGGATGGATGGGTGGATGGGTGGGTAGCTAGATGGGTGAGTGGATGGATGGGTGGATGAGTGGGTGGATGGATGGGTGAGTGGATGGGTGGGTAGATAGATGGGTGAGTGGATGGATGGGTGGATGAGTGGGTGGATGGATGGGTGGGTGGGTGGATGGATGGATGGGTGGGTGGGTGGATGGATGGATGGGTGGGTGGGTAGATAGATGGGTGAGTGGATGGATGGGTGGATGAGTGGGTGGATGGATGGGTGGGTGGGTGGGTGGATGGATGGATGGATGGGTGGGTGGATGGATGGATGGGTGGGTGGGTGGATGGATGGGTGGGTGGGTGGATGGATGGGTGGGTGGGTGGATGGGTGGGTAGATAGATGGGTGAGTGGATGGATGGGTGGATGAGTGGGTGGATGGATGGATGGGTGGGTGGGTGAATGGATGGTTGGATAAATGTATGGATGGGTGGATGAATGGGTGGGTGGGTGGGTGGGTGGATGGATGGATGGAAGGATGGATTGTTGGGTAGGTGGATGGGTGGATGGTTTGATGGTTGGGTGGGTGGGTGAGCTGATCAACGGGTAGGTAGGTGGATGGGTGGATAGATGGGTGGATAGATAATAGGCACAATATAGTCCATACACACACACAGACAGACAGACACACACACACACACACACACACACACACACGCTTAAGTGTTATGGAATGAAGAAAATTCTGATACCTGATCTAGCCCTATCAGGGTTCACTAAGGAACAGAGCTGATAGGAACACAGAGAGATGAGATTATGACTGTGGCTCATGAGCTGCAGTGTGAGTGTCCCAACAGTGGCTGTCTGCTGATGGAAAGGCAGAGGTGGCTGTTCCATCCACGAGACCGACCATCTCAGTAATCCATCTAATGCAGGAGTTCAGGGAGGTTCTAGAGAGCTGCCAGATTTAAGTCCACGTTGGGATTCCAGAAGAAGTGGGTTCTAACACCATCTTGGAACGGCTCAGGATAGACAAACTTGCCCGTGAGAGAGAGGGTAAGCGGCAGGAAGCACACAGTCCTTTCCTGTGGTGCTACCTGGGGTGTGGCCCAAGTCTAGGCTGGGCCTTCCCACCTCAAATGATGCAACCAAGAAAACTCCCACAGGTGCGCCCCGCTGCTGGGGTTTTGGGGTTCCTGATGCTGTGGAGTTGACAACCAAGATGAGCGGTCACCCTGGCAAAGAGGGCCTCGAGGACACAGTGCTCATGTAAATGAGCCAGACACAAAAGGCAACAGATCCAGGAAGCCCGTTCCAGTCAGATCCACAGAGCAGGAGCTGGATGGCGGAGAAGCAGAAGCCGGATGGTGGCACCAGGGCCTGCATGTCAGTGCTGAGTGACAGCAGAACTTTCATGTGGGAGGAGGTGGGGAAGCTCTCTAGAAGGCTGCATGGCCACAGAGATGGTCCAGGTGTGCTGCGGGGACAGAGGCCAGCTACACCTCCGCTTCCTCCATCCTTGTCTTCCTCTCGCTCTCCCCTGTCCTGGAACCCCATCCACATCAACACACATCCTGAGGGCCCTCATCCGATGGATGCCCCACCCAGATCCCTACTTTACTGCTGTCCCCTCAGTGTCCCAAGCACACAGCTGGCTTCATGGCCCTGTTGGCTCCCAACCCAGAGCCCTGAGGTCACTGAATTGCCAGGCCTTGCCCTGAAGCCAGACGCCTGGAAAGGCCAGTGCCTTCAGGTCTGGGGTGCTGCGGTGAGCACCCAGGCCCCGGAGAGCCCTTTAGGAAAGGCACTTGGGTCCTTATCAGTTCTCCCAGGGCAGCCACAAGAAGTGCTGACCCCAGAGGCCTCCAGGCCAGCAAGATAGGAGACGGGGAGGGCCAGGCAGACATAATGAAGGCCAAATGGTCACATTCTTCCTTGTCACAGATGCTCATCTCTGTCACTGCTTTGAACATGGAAGGTTTGGGGTCCCAGAGTTCGGTGGATAGAACAATTATCTGTCATGTAAGGAGCCCTAGGTTCCATGCCCAGCATTGTCTAAACGGGGATGGAGACACATGCCTGTGGTCCCAGCACTCTGTAGGTGACAGCAGAATGAGCAGGAAGAATGTAGGGTCATCCTTGGCTACATAGCAAGCCTGAGGCCAACCTGGTATACAGGAGCCCTGCCCCGACCCACTCATGAAAATAACTGCCGTCCCGCCCTGGTTCTGCCATCGAGCCTCACCTCCCGTCTGGCTGTGCAGTGGGCCACCAGTAGCTTCTGGAAGAGTCCTGAAAACATGGCATGTCCCTTCTCCTCGTTAGCCTCTGTGGCTACCCTGAAGTTCGATAAAGCCCTGGCCCTTAGCAGAATGCCCTCTGCACCCTGAGGGGATGCTGTCTGCTCTTCTGGCTGGCCCTGCCCGTCACAGGAGGGTACTCGGTTAGTGGGGGACTGCCTGGCGTCTGGTGTGCCTGTGACATGGCAGCCCTTCCCAGAGGTGGCTCAACACCCTCATCTCAGCCCTGCCTACTCTTCTGCGTGGCTCCACCCCCGGCCTTACCTCCCTCCAGTCACCAGGTAGCAGCCAGCCCCTGTCTCTGCGCTGCATATGCCCAGTGGATCCCACACAGCACTCTACCCTGGGCCTTTGCACTTCCTGAGTCTGAGAACCTGAGCTTCGTTACCTTTAATAATGTCAGGCCACAAGGCATCCATGTATCTTAGGGGTGAGGTCTCATGTAGCCCAGGCTGTCCTTGAACTCATTATGTAACCAAAGATGATCTTGAACCCCAATCCTTCTGCCTCTGCCTCCCATGGGCTGGGTGCCTCCACACCTGGTTTTTGGCCCTCCTGTGCTGGGGACAGAACCCAGGACTGTGTGGATGCCAGGCCAGTGCCGTCCCTAGCGAGCCCCAGCCCACCCCCCTACCTCTTTGTAAGTTTAATCAATCTGTGTGTATGGATGTTTTGCTGCTTCTGTGTCTTTCTGGATGCCTGTGCCATGGCGGTCAGAGGAGGGCATCAGAGCCGCTGGAGCTGGAGTTGGAGAGCTGTGTATGACCTGGAACGGAACCCAGGTCCTCTGCAGGACCGGTGGGTGTCTCAGCCCCCAGCCGCCTCTCCAGCTCCACTCTACTTGCTTCTGTTGTTTTCAAGGCAGAGTCCCACTCCATAGCTCTGGCTGTCCTGGAACTCGCTCTGTAGACCAGGGTGGCCTTGAACTCTATTTCTAATGTCTGTATAATGCTTCCACAGTTACTTGCTGAGTCCCAGCAGCAGAAATCTCTGGGTCTATAGGGAGGAGAGGTCAGTCAGCCATTATGGCAGGAAATCATAGGATTCACTGAGGCCTAAAAGAAGCCACAGTTGGCAGGGTGCTGGGCAGGGCAGTAGAACCTGCCAGGCTCACACCTCATACGACAGGAATGTGGCTGTAAGAAAGGGCTGAGGTGCACAGGGCTGGGTCCCTGCTCCCAGGGCCGAGTTCAAGTCCTGACAGGCCAGCCAGCCCGCTTGCAATGGCTTCCTTCCAGGTACCACAGGTTCTGGAAGCCAACCTCACACGGCAAAGCTCACGGTCACCATAGGGCTCGAGGCAGGGGGACGCTCCCCGTCGGCAGTGAGCCTTAGACTCCAGCGGCTTTCTTTTGAAGCTGGGGTCAGGGTCAGAGCACTTGCCTGGCATGTGTAGGGTCCTGAGCCCACCCCCCTCACTGCAGAATAATGTGAAATATGCACACACGGCACTGGGCACAGACAGCCTGGAGACAGGGGCACTCAACAGTCAGCTTCCAGAAGGGGGCAAATGGCGTTTGCAGGGCTGTGGTGTCCCGGATGCCCCTGACAGCCTCACAGAGAGCCCAGCTGAGGCTCACTAAAGCACGAGTAAGGAATGACAGCACTTGTGGGACACTGGGGAGCCAGACTTGCAACCAGACTTGGCCACCCCAGGCTTCAGGTATTGGGAACAATCTGTACCTAGAAGAAAGGCTTCTTGGGTAGGGAACCTTAGTGCAAAGGGGGGGGGGGCTGGGCAGGGCCACCGCCCCCAGCTTCATGTTCCCAGAAAGGCAGGAGCATCTGTCTCCCTCAGTGACTTCTCTAGAAGTGGCACCTGCCTACCACCTATCAGCACAGCAGCTGGGGAGAAGGATCATGGCGCAAGGTCAGTGATACATGAGACCCGGTCTCAAACTACAAAAATAACTAATAAAAATGTCATTTGTTGAGAGAAGACCATGAGTCATGTAGGTGGCCCAGTTCATCTCCACCTTCCAACACACATGCTACCTAACCATTTTGTCATTTTTACACTCACCCACCCACCCATCCAACCCATCCATCAGTCATCCACCCATCCATTCATCCCCGTCCATTTATCCCCATCCATCCATCCATCCATCTATCCACCCACCCACCCATCCATCCATCTATCCATACATACATGCCCCATTCATCCATCCACCAGCCTATACATCTGTCCATTCATGCATTCATCTATCTACCTATCTGTCCATTCACCTGTCTGTCTGTCCATCCATCCATCCACTCACACACCCACATACTAACTCAGGACATGGGTGGCGGAGCCATCCACATAGTACTGGCATTCCAGTAAAGGATCACAAGGACTTGAGCAGCACACAGACCCACTGTCCTTTCAACAACCCTGACAACTAGGAAGCCTGGGCACCGGAACTCCCGTGCTCACACTCCCTTCCCTTACGTGGTTCGGCCTCCCTTGGTGGAAAAGGAACCACAGCTGACGCGAAGTGACTTATCACTGCTCTCCACTTCATTTCTCCGGAATATTCAGAATCGGGGCAGAAACCAGGGCTGCGCTCACTTCAGCTCCAAAGCAGCCAGGACAGGCAGATGTGGCGCTGCCCCGCCCACTCCTGCAGTTTGCTGAGGCCTGCATCCTCCAGATAGGCCGCCTGCCTTCTAGAAGCTTTCACATCACACAAGCACACAGGGGAGGGCTGCATTATCGAAACAGACAGCTTCGGTTAGGTGAAAAGAAACAGGTGGGATTCGGGAGGCAGGAGCAGGTGGATCTCTGAGTCTGAGGCCAGCCTGGTCTACAGACGGAGTTCCAGGACAGCCAGGGCCGCACAGCGAGGCTCTCTCTAAAAGCTACAGTAAAGTAATAGAGCAGGGCCAGGATGCCTGCCTGGGCAGTGGTAGACCGCTTGCCCAGCACATGAAAGCCTCACCCCTCAATAAACAAACAGGCACACAAATAAGAAACAACAAAAACATGTGACTCCTTCTAGCTAAGGACTTAACAAGCCAAGCAACCACTGGTTTACAGATGAATTAATTTTATATGAATATATTAACATATAACCAGTTAACACACATGAATATTTATATCACCAGTGGGATGGGTGAGGGGCTCAGCAGGGGAAAGGGGCTTGCCGCCAAGGCTGGCCACCTCCGTTTGATCCTCACGAAACACCTGAAGGAAAGGACCAACTCCTTCAAGTTGTCCTCTGACCTCCAATGTGCACACCATAGCTCACGCAGACATTCACACACAAAATAAAAGGATACTAAAAATATCACAGCTGATATAGTTTAAGGTACTAAGACTAAAAATGCAGAACTATGGGCTGTATTTTAAAGAGCCAGTGTGGTGACAAGTCCTTCACAGCCCTGTGGCCCCGGGGCTCAGGGGTCTGCAGGGAACTACCTCACAGGCAGAACTTAGTAGCCTTTGCTGAAGCATCGCAGTGCCCTGGCTCCCCCCCCCCACAAGCTGTCCCTCAGAGTCCTGTGGGGATCCTCGGCTTAGCACCAGGTGGTCAGAGCCTTGGCTCCCTTTCCCTGAGGCCCGAGCTGGCTTCTCAGTGAGTGGGTGAGAGGCACCCCCTGAGTGGATTTTCCAATCCACTGCAGTCCTTGAACCCGGGAGGGAGGAAGGGCAAGGGACTCAGTCAGGACCCCCTCATCAAACAAGCGAACTTCACAGGCTGAGGCCACAGAATTTAAAAATACAAAAGGAAAATATTTTAAGAAAAGTTTCCTGTCGTTACTACTTGGTTAATGTTATGGTTGCGGGAAGGGTCTTCACACCACCTTAGAAGCTCATTTCGCATCGAGGCGGCCCAGCAGGTCAGGCCACCAGGCCTGCTGAGCCCCAGGACAGAGAGGGACTCCTGTCCTCTGACCTCAGCGTGCACACATGCCCGTGGTCACACACAATAAACACATACATGAAAAAATTGAACGGAAAAGCGAACCACTCGACGGTAAGTAAATAACCATCTCATTTCCAGGGATGCCACTGCTGTGTGTGTGTGTGTGGGGGGGTGTCACTGCTGTCCTAGCCTTGGCACGATTCGGGCAACCCCAGCTGAACTCGGCTTCAAGGAAGGGGGAGAAAGAAACCAGACAAAAGGTAGCCGTGGGACTGGGCAGCGGAGCAGGGGTCATCAGGAGTGGAGGAGGCGAGAGAGGCGAGAGAGGCGAGCGGGGTGGGGTAGAACACGCCATGCCCAGGGAAAGGCCACGGCCGCCGCCACGACCAGCAAGTAACACAGGCGAACAAAGTTAAACTGATTTAACAGGCAGTCGGAGGACTGTCCTCGGCGGAACAGGAACCCTGTGCAAAGCAAGGCGCCCGGGACCCGAGGGTCCCCCGGTCGCGGGAGTGGGGGTGAGGTCTGCGGGGAGACGCAGCGCGCCCTACCCCCGCCGCCCCGGGGCCCGTCCCGGAGCTCCCCGGGGAAACGACCCGCTGCGCCGGGTATCCCGGCCGCGGCCCGCGGGGAGGGGCGACAGGACTCGGGTGTTTTGGGGTGTGCGTGCGTGTGCACGGGCGGGGCACGCAGGGCGCGCAACTCCCCCCCCCCGGACCCCCCGGCTCTTCCTGCAAACCGTTCGCGCAGCGTTTCCCATCGGGAACTTTCCCGGGCTGCGGATCCCGGCGGAGCGGACGCCGCGGGTGCGCGTGAGCTCCCCGGGGCGGCGCGGGCTAAAGGACCTCGGGGCCCGGGACACCCCAAACGCAGCAGTGTGGGGCTCCAGGGGGCGGGGGCGGGATCCGGGGCGCCCGCCCGCCGGGGAATTTGGGACGGACAAGAAAGCGCGAAGGGAGGAGGAATTCCTTCCAGAACAAACGCACTCACTATTTTCGTCAAAGCACAAGAGCGGGGTGCCGGGGACCCCCAAATCCGGCGCGTCTGAGCCCGTGAGGAAACCGAACACTCGGAACTTTGGGCCAAACCTAAGAGTCCTCCCGGAGTCAAGTTCATGGATGACACCGGGGTCCCAGCGTACCCCGACTTCAGCAGTGTAAAGGGGAGACGGTGCCTCTGGGTTTTCAGACGAGGGGAGAATGGCTGGCTCTGTGGAAGCCCCCAACCCAGGTTTTGGGGGGATGACAGTGAGAAGAGGGTTTGGGGGAGCGCCAAGCCCAAGCTTTCCGGGGATGACAGCGAGAAGTGGGTTTGAGGGAGTCCCCAAGCCAGGCTTTAAGGCCAATGAAACTGAGGAGCTAGTTTTGGGGCGCCTCCGCGCCCTAGGCGTTTCGGGGTAAAAATGAGACCAGGGGGTCTTCTGGAGTCCCCGCCCCTCCGAGTCAGACTTGGTGCGTCAAACACGAGAGGAGATCGCTGCACTTTACAAACTTCGAAGAGTGTGAGAGGGGTTCGCCCAGGCCAGGGCTCCCCCAAATCAGAGGTGTGGATCAGGAGCAGGCGAAATTGGCATCTGCAAAGTTGGGGCGCCGGGTCCCGCCGCGCCCGCCCCCGCGACCCCCCCCAGCTGGGTCCCCGCCCGCCGCTACCCCCTGCCCCGGTCCGCACCGCTCACCTGGAGTTCGGCGGGGAGTTCGGGTAGCGGCTCCCGCGGCGGCGGCCGCTGCGTGTCGCTCCGCGTTGGTAAGTAACAGTCTCCACGGCTACAGTCTCTATGGCGGCGGCGGTGGCGGCGCCGGCCGCTCCTCCTCCGGCTCCCGCCGCCCGCCCGCCCGCCTGCAGCGCCCGCCCGCACCTAGCGCCCGCCCGCCTCGGTCTCGAGCAGCCCTCGCGGGGCGGGGCGTTGCGCCCGGCAACGGTTACCAGGCTGCACGCCCCGCCCCCCCAACGGCCCGCCCATGGCCGCCTCTAACGGCCT
Source organism: Meriones unguiculatus (assembly GCF_030254825.1). NCBI lineage: Eukaryota > Metazoa > Chordata > Mammalia > Rodentia > Muridae > Meriones > Meriones unguiculatus. The sequence goes on from NC_083364.1 coordinate 20,175,719, forward strand.
CGGGGAGGGCGGGCGCTCTCCCCATTGGCTTTTGTGGTGCCTGTCAGTGGCGCAGGGGTACGCCCTCGAGTAGAATCCTGGCCAATCGCTGTGAAGGAGGGCGGGGCCTGGCGGGAGGCGCGCGGCTCCCGGGCAGGGTTGGCTCCAAGGAGGTGCGCGAGGCCCGGCTGGTGGTGCAGGTTTGGGCAGCGCGTGTTTTGCGGAGTTGAGGCGATTCCACCAGACGCGGAGACCCTGACCGCCTGAGGGGAGCAGCAGACTCCGGCCTCCGCCTGTTCCTTCATGGACTACAAGCTGAGAACTTTTTCCTTTTAAGAAAGATCTTTGTGCGTGTGCATGCAGTGCTCACGGAGGCCCGAAGAGGGCGTCGGACGGCGCTGGGGCCTGAGCGAGCCGCCCGGCTGACGGGCAGGCAGTTTCTCTTCCCTGGAGAGAAACTACAGAGCCGCGGAAGCTGGCCCCCGACACCCGATCCTCCTGCCTCCACCTCCCTGGTGCTGGGATGGTAGGCGTGCGCTAGTCCTTGCTGACGCGCGCGCGGGACCCCTCAGACCTCATCTCCACTCACTCATTCGCTCCCTCTTCATCCGCCGAACAGATCATTGCACCGGCTGGCTGGCGCTCCTGTGCCCAAAGCAACCACAGCTGCTTCCCTGACGCAGGGTCTTGCTAAGTAGCCCAAGGTAGGCTAGCCGCCGCCCGCCCCACGTCATTCAGGCTGAGCTCATCTTTCTGCCAGTGTTCCTTGGCTGCTCTGGTGACCGGCGTGTGCCACCAAGCATTTTTGCGCAGGCCAGCCCAGCTCGTCAGATCTCAAGAAAGACTTTAGACTGTGCCCAGGACTGGAGTTTCCACAATAAACACCTCTGAGCAACCGGAAGCCTAGTGCCACAGCGTCTTGCGGTGTGAGCCGCCCTGCTGAGACACACACACACACACACACACACACACAAAAGCCCAGGAAATGAAAACAAACCTTTTTCAAAAATTAAAAAAAATATATATATATATAATATATATATTAAGATTCCTTTTTCTCTCACGTGATTGTTTTGCCTGCATGTGTGTCTGTGAAGGTGCCTGATGCCCTGGAACTGGCGCTATAGACAGTTGTGAGCTGCCTTCTGGGTGCTCAGACCTGAACTCAGGACCTCCGCAAGAGCAGTCAGTGCTCTTAACCTCTGAGCCATCTCTCCAAGGGCCAACAAGACGGCTCAGCAGGTAAAGGCGATTGCCATCAAGCCTGAAGAACTGAGTTCCACCCATCCCTGGGACCTGTATGGTAGGAGAGAACCGACTGGCAGGTTGTCTAATCAACCCACCCGCAAAAGGCCCCACAGTGTCTTCTGGGACCAGCCAGGTGGCTTCACCCAGAGTTCTCTGGATCAGTGTCGGTGTGCCCAGGCTGTGCGGGTGGCTGTGCTGGGCCGGGCTCAGCCCTGGTTCACAGGCAGGCCAGCTGCCTCTTTCCGCTTCCTGGGCCGTTTGCCTGGGTGAGCCCTTTAACAGGACCGACAAGCGGAATCCAGATCTTGGAGGTCAGACCCTGAGTGGCTCATTGAACTTCGTTACTCGGCCTCGGAGATTTGCGTAAAGACAACAGGACAAGGCAGCGCCCAGCGAGGGGTCTGTTCTACCTCGGGTCCACTAAGACGCTGCTTTCCAGGACGCTTCCTGCCAGCGCAAATGAGGAAGCCGAAGCTAACGCACCCTGCATTCAGTCATCCCCATGGGGCCACGACTGCTTATTGTTTTATGAGACCCGGTTTCTCTGAGTAGCCCTGGCTGTCCTGGAACTCGCTCTGTAGACCGGGCTGGCCTAGAGCTCACAGAGAGCCGCCCGCCTCTGCCTCCCTCTGCCGGGGCTGCAGGCGCTGCCGCCATGGCCTCCTCCTGACTCTTGGTTGGCTCTCTGCCGGGTGGCTGGGATCTGGCCCTGTGGCAGGTGCTCAGGGCACTGCCTGGATTTGGTGCATCTGGGAAACAGCCCACATCAGTTTGTGGCCGGGCCCGTGGGCCTGACCTGGTGGGTCGCAGCTAAACCCTGGCTGCTCTCCTGAGAGGCGGGGCTTGCTTGCCTGGACAGCTGTCCCCTCACAGGCTGCAGGGGATGCTACACCTCCCTCTGACCTCCAGGCCCCGCACTCACCCATGTCTGCGCACACCTCAGCTGAGAGAAACCAGACGCCAATGATGCTACCGAAATGGGAGTAAGCTAAGGCAGAGGAATGCTGACGGTTTTCAGGGCCAACCTGGCCTACATGGTGAGGTCAGGGGTGGCCTGAGCTACAGAGCAAATTTGAGTCAGCCTAGTCTACCTGAGTGCTGGGAGATGGCTTAGCTTGATGAACTGACTTTGATGCCCCCCTCCCTGGGGCCCACACTGTGGGGAAACTGAGGTTGATTGACCTCTGACCTCTACACGCACTGAGGAGCTCTCACCCCACAAATAAGTGACAGTAGTAATGACAGAATAGTATAAACAAAGTCAAAGGTACATTTACCAGAGAGCTGGGAGAGCCACCAGACCCGGAAACCACTGTCAAGGCTGGGGCGGGGGTGCCATGGGACTTCCTGTTTGCTCTCCTGCCAGGCTTCTCCAATTGCCCCTGCTCATTTCCCTGACTCAGTGGTTCTGCAGGGACGTTACAGGGCATGCAGGGGCTGGCCCTGTCTCCTGAGTGCTGTGCACAGACATTTTAATTCAGCCACACTCCCCGAGGCTGGCCCTCAAGTTATCCTCAGCCTCAGCCTTCCAAGAACTGGGACGACAGACCTGTATCTTTGTCCTTGGCTTGAGCTATCTAAAAGTCACCTGCTCTCTGGTAGTTTTACTTTCATTTGTTTGAGACAGGGTCTCAGGTAGCCCAGGCTGACCTAGAACTTGCTATGTAGCTGAGGATGACCCTGAATTCCTTGGTCCTCCTGCCTGCACCTCCTGAGTGCTGGGATGGCAGAACTGCAGAGGGCCCCTGCGCCTGGGGTCCAGCGTGTGCCAGAGGCTTGGCGCCGGGGACGGACTCCAGCTGGGCTGGCGTGCCTGCGTCCGGTTCTGCCCTTTGGATCAGTTAACCTCCTACCAAGTCCTCAACTGCCATTTGCCCTCCAGTTTCTCCTCTCTTCTGGACAAGGACACAAGTGGCCCAGGTTGGCCCCAGTCCATCAAGCTGCTGAAGGTATCCTTGAACTCCCCCAGGTGTTGTGGCAGCGATGGAGAGCTTCTGGCTTTGGGATGGCCGAGGGGGCCCGTCTTGGGTGAGCTTGGTTAGGTCTGTGTGCAGGGCTCATCCTTAGGAAGGAACTCGGGGAGTCAGGCTCGAGGTCAGTGGTCAGTGGGGAGTCAGGCCCGATGGTGGCCGTTCGGTTAGCAGGGAGTCAGGCCTGTGGTCAGCGGTCAGCGGGGAGTCAGGCCTGATGGTGGCCGTTCGGTCAGTGGGGAGTCAGGCCCGTGGCCCGAGCTGGCCATGCGGTCAGGAGAGCACTGAGCTTGACTCCCTGGCACTCCTGCCAAAAGCCGGGTGTGACAATGTGTGTTTCTGACCCTGACGGGTGGGGCACACAGCGCTCTCCTCGGGGCTTGGCGGGTGGTTTAGCCGAATGGGGGCTCACACAGACACGCGTGTACACACAGACACAGGCACAGCAGACACGTGTACACACATGCGCGTTTGAGCACACCCACATGCACACAAGTACAGACACACTTATGCACACACCCATACACAAGTGTACACACATGCACACAAGTACACACATGCACACAAGTACACACATGTACACCAGACACAAGAAATCACAGGAAGAGCCAGAGCGGTGACAGGCCTGCTTCCGGGGCAGATGAGGGCGTCACACCCCCACCGGCTCATAGGAGGTTCCCACGCTCCCCAGGAAGGGGTTCTGAGGTCCTCAAACCTAGGGAGGAGCCCCCCCACTGTGCTCCCCTCGTGCCCGGACACAGTCCTCTCTTCTTGGGTCTCTTGGCGCTGAGGAGGGGAGCCAGCAGAGCGCGGGGAAGGGGGTGTGGGCTGTGTGTGTGGGTGTGGCGTCCTCCACATGGGACGCGCCCTGGGGGAGTCGCCCACTGAGGGGTCCACTGTTGGAGGCCGGGTTAGTGTGCCCAGTTCCTGGTGGCACAGCATGGGGTTGCACGAAGCGAATGCCCCTCTGGTTCCCTCCTCCACACTGGAAGCTGGAGGCCACGGGGACACCAGGCAGGAGGGACCACATGGACACCAGGCAGGAGGGGCCACATGGACACCAGGCAGGAGGGGCCACATGGACACCAGGCAGGAGGGGCCACGAGAAACACCTGTGCAGATAGCCTTTTGGGGGAGGGCCCTGGCGAACCCCCGGAGCCCACGTGAGAAGCTGGGCATGGCGTCAGGTTCAGCCTCAGGGGAACGAGGTCTCAGAAAGAGCAGGGCACTGCCGTCCTGCGGCCTCCTGCCACACACACTTTACCAATGCTGATGTCGGTTAGACTTTAGCCAGGCCTCTGAAGGGGAAGGGCCCATGCCAGCCCTCAGGAGGGCACTGTCCACCCCAGCCCAGCCCTCGGGAGGGCACCCTCTACCCCAGCCCAGCCCTCAGGAGGGCACCATCCACCACAGCCCAGCCCGAGGCTCTGAACAGGGCAGCAAGTGCTGGAGCTGTGCCCGCTGGTCAGGCAGCCTGGCATCTCGCCGACCTTGTCTGGCAGGTGGGCTGTCCCCGTGCTGCCGTGAGGCCCACAGGGTGAGCCTTGCCCTCACGATGTCGATGGGGGTGGGGCTCAGTGGGGAGAGGGCCGGCGGAACAAGCTTGAGGGCCAGAGTTCAAATCCCCAGCACCCATGTAAAAGGAGGGAGAAGGGCAAGAAGGGGGAGGGAGGGAGGCGAGGGAGAGCAGGGAGGAGGGGGTCTGGCTACCTGGGGGGCACTTGTTAACCACCCAGCACAGGGGCTCCCTGGCCAGCCTCAGAACACCCGTGTGCACACACACGCACACACTCTCACACCTGCACCTGGGCGGCCCACACTTGTACTCAGAGGAAGGTCGGACACAGGTGTTCCCGTGGGAGGGAGATGCGCCGTGGGCAGCGGGCATCACAGAGCAGGGGCCGCCTCTGTGCCCACGGTTCTTAAGGTGCCCGCGCCCTCGGGCTCTGCCCGGGCGGCTGGCCAGCTGCGGGGTCCCCTCTGTTTCCCGGGACAGGGCGGCGGGTGGCCACAGGGTGACGGGAGCAGCGTGTGCTCCCACCCCGGGAGACACGTCCTGGGGCCAGCAGGTGTGGGGTCAGGGACCCGCAGAGCTCTGCCACAGCTGCAGCCCAGGGAGGCTGGGGACCACAGGGTGGATGGCACGGGAGCTGAACCCAACCTGGAAACCCTGAGGCGTGGCCTGCTCCTCCGGGGTTGGCAGCCAAGGTGGGAGCTGGACCAGCCGGGCTGCCGGCCCTCCCAGGGCGGGCAACACGGAGTGTGTCCTCTGAGCCCGCACATACTCACACACACAGTGCAGGAAGATAAAATACGTAAATAAATAAATGGGGATCCATGCAGAACGCCGGTCCTGGCCAGGAGGACCATTCTTAAGGACAGAGAGGGCAGGGTGCTGGGCAGACACGGCCACCACAGCCCAGCACAGCCGGCAGAGCCAGGGCCTCCGCCTCAGCTCGAGCGTGTGAGGAGGCTCCTCCGCCGCACTCATGTGTACATGCTCTCAATCTGTGCTCTGTATTTGTGGGCTATGGCTCGTCTCCGAAGCTTTGATGTCGGCCCTGTGGACAGCGGAGAGGGCAGTCAGGCCATGGAGGCAGGAGAAGACTCCGTCTCACTGGGGTCAACAGGCAGACAGCCCAGGGCTGGACGGGGGCTAAGCTGCTGTTCCTGCGGCCAGTGGGAGGGGCATCTACATAGACTGTCCACACACACTGTCCACACACGCTGTCCACACAGGCTGTCCACACACTGTCCACACACGCTGTCCACACACGCTGTCCACACACACTTTCCACACACTGTCCACACACACTGTCCACACTGTCCACACACACTGTCCACACACTGTCCACATACACTGTCCACACACACTGTCCACACACACTGTCCACATACTGTCCACACACACTGTCCACACACACTGTCCACACACTGTCCACACACACTGTCCACACACACTGTCCACACACACTGTCCACACAGGCTGTCCACACAGGCTGTCCACACACGCTGTCCACACTGTCCACACACACTGTCCACACAGACTGTCCACACACTGTCCACACACGCTGTCCACACAGGCTGTCCATACAGACTGTCCACACACTGTCCACACACTGTCCACACACACTGTCCACACAGGCTGTCCACACACTGTCCACACAGGCTGTCCACACAGACTGGTGGTGGTGAGGAGCCTGGCTGTGATAAAAAGCTCTATTTTCAAGATTTATTTCCTCTTTAACTCTGTGTGTGTGTGTGTGTGTGTGTGTGTGTGTGTGCCTTGTGCAGAGGCCAGGAAAGGGCATCTGATCCCCTGGGGCTGCAGGCTACAGACTGCTGTCAGATCCCCACCTGGCTGTTGCTGAAGGTGGCAGTGCCCCATGCGCTGGCCTGCCCCAAGCCCCAGCCCCCGCCAAGGGTAAGGCCCAGCCAGAGCGAGCTGCCCGGCTCCCAGCGAGCGGCCCTCTGAAGGCCCACGCCCCTCACCCAGCTCTCCGCCGTGGATGGACAACTCCTTCTCCAGGATGGTCCACTTCTGAATCTTCTGCTCCTCGGAGAGGGCCTCTTGGTTCACGAGGTCTATGCCGTACTGGATGGCTGTGTAGATGACGGGGTCTTGGTGCCTCACGACGTCCGCCACGGTCTCTGCGTTGCTGCCCAGTGCCCGGCAGAAGCTGAGGGCCTCGGGGTTGAGCTTGTCCAGCGGCTCCCCGCTCGTCTGGTCTGTCTCACACTGCCGGGACAGCCTGTCACCGAACGCTCTCCGGCCACCCTGCCCCGCCCAGCGGCTCCCCGCCTGGGCGGCGCGGCCAGCAGTACCTTGAGCGTCAGCAGCATGCTCAGGAACTTGGCCTTGTCGCCCACCAGCACGGCGTGGCTGACGATGGGGATCTTCTCCTTCACGAGGCTCTCGATGGGCAGGGGGGCCACGTTCTCTCCGCCGGCCATGACCAGGATTTCTGGAATGACAGCCCAGCTTGGCACGGCCCGCTGACCTGGGCAGCCTCCGCCAGGGCTTTCCCTCTGGCACCCTCGGCCCACCCACCACCCATTTATGTCCGAGGAGTGGAGGTGGGGACGGGCCACCAAGTGGGCAGGATCTGCCCTGTCAGCTTTTGGCCTATGGGTTAGCCTGCAAGGCTTTCTCCTCAGCAGTGATTGATGGGTCGGGGCTGGCCCGTGTCGGGCAGTGCCACTCCTAAGCTGGTGCTCCTGTGTTCTGACAGAAGGCAGGCTGAGCCGGCCAGTAGCCAGCAGCTGCGCCTCCCGGCAGCCTCCGCGTCAGCTCCTGCCTCCGGGCTGCCTGGCCTGTTCTTGGCAAAGGAGTGTGGCCTGACCTGTGAGCAGAATAAACCTCGCCTGCCCAAGACAGCAAAGGGCACGGTGAGGGACGCCATCTCTGCTGGGTTGTCTGTTTTCACACAGACGTTCTGTGCAGCCCAGGCTAGCCCAGAAGAGTCTCAGGCCATGGTGAGCAGAGGCTGGGGTGACTCCCTGACACTCCCTAGCCTCTCCCAGCTCTTCCAGCCTCTCCACAGCTTGGCAAATCTGACAGACGGACTTCAGTCTTATCCAGGACAGAGAGCTACGGCAGCCTGTCCCTGGCACCATGCCCTGATGCCAGGGAGTGCTGCTTTCCCAGTGGACACGGGAACCGGCACCCGAGCTCCCGCATCCCCCATACCCGAGGCCCTCCTGCGCTCTGAAATTTCCCACTACACCGAAACTCCACGTTGGCTCCTCCAGCAACGCCCACACCCTGGGCCCCAGATAAGCCTGACACCTTTGATGCGGCCAGTGATGTAGAGGAACTCGTGGCTGTCCAGGCGGCCCATGTCCCCCGAGTGCAGCCAGCCCTCCTCATCGATGTTCTCCATCGTGGCCTCCTCGCTCGCCAGGTAGCCCATGAAGATGTGGCGGCCCCACATGCACACCTCGCCCACGCCGTCCTTGTTCTGCTGGGACAGCATGGTCTTGCAGCCATTGAGGACCTTGCCGCAGCTGGGGGACACGACGGGAAAGGCTCTGTCGGCGACAGGGCGGTGCCTGCCCCGGGTCCTCTGAGACTCAGCATCCTGTCGGGAGGCCCGGCAAATCCTGCCTCCTCTCATGCGGAGAAGAGAAACCTCCTGAAGACCTAACGGCCCATGAGCCAAACTTCCCGAGAGCACACCGCAGGTGACAGTCATGTGACAGCGGCATGAACCTAACAAGCTGCTATCCAGGCGGGGTTGGGGGTGCACGTCCTTAGCCCCAGCACTCGGGAGGCAGAAACAGGCGGTTCTGTGAGTCCCTTGACCGGCCTGGTCTGCCGAGTGCATTCCAGGACAGCCGGGACTACACAGAACCCCAAAACCAAAAAGACCCCAAACAACACAAGCTGGAATCTCCCCAGAAAAGCAATGCGGGGTGGTGGTGCTTTTAACCTCATGAGAAGATGCATGAAAGGGAAACTGAGGCAGCGCTTTGTGTCCATCAGCCTATACGAATGCACTGTGCACAATCAGCAGCCAGCGCCCACCCTCCTAGCTCTGGCAGGTGGACACAGGAGGCTCACCCTCCATCCAGGCAAGAGTGCAACTAGAGTTCTGGTGAAGCGTCACAGTGCGGACCCTCAGATGGAGAAGGCCATGTGAAGCTGAGGTGGGCCTGAGGGTACAGCATGCAAAGACACCATCAGCTTCCAGCTACTGCCTCTCTTTCCTGTCTCTCCACATTCTTGGCCTTCTCTTTTCTCCTTTATTTTTATCATTGTTATTTTGGCCCCTCAGTTGCATTCTGGAAACTAGCAAACCTCAAGCAAAAGCAGAAAGCCAGACGTGCAATACAGGGGTGGGGCCGGGCCAGAGACTCAGACAGAGCATTCTGGAAGGAGGTGGGTCTGCCCAGTGGAGGCTCCCACAGTGTGTACGTGTTTGGATTGCTGTGGCTCAGCCCTGCAGCAACCTGCTGAGCCGAGCTGTGCAAAAGCCGGAGAGGAGCTACAGGGATACTTGAGAATCCTGAGGTCACAAAACACTTAGGTGACACTGGGAGGAAAACTGTCAGCGAGCCGTCTCCCCCTTGGGACTGGGACACAGACTCATGGAAGGAGGCTTCTTACAACTCAGGAAGCACTGGAAACTCACAAGTCTTGAGACCTTCCTGAAACTTACAAGGCCTCAGAGCCCAGCCCCAGATTCCAGCAGCAATTACAATCCTGCGGGAGACAGTTGGATGGAGCCGTCTATGCAACGCGCAGGAGCTTTGGATGCGGCTTTTGTGAGGTGTGGCTCAGGCTTCAGTGGGTGTGGAGGTGACGTGCTGCCTTTGAGTCATGTCCACTCCTGTCAGTGACCCTGATCCACAGCCTACAAATCACCCCGTAAGTGTGCTAAGCCACAGGTGGGAGGAAGCCCTTCTTTCTTATTTGTGGTAAACGGACATTTGTTCCAGTGTTCCCAGGAAACAGCACACAGCATGATAGATGGTTCTAGAACAAGTGCCCTTCCCCAAAGGTTGTGTGGTAAGACAAAGGGCCTGGGGGAGGGGGGCAGTTAGAGAACAGGGTCCTCAGGAGTGTGTCAGGGGGTGGTCACAGCCCCGCCATGCCCTCAGTCCATGACGCTAGGGCCTTGAGGGCTGCGGGGGCGTACCTCAGGACTCTGTAGGTACTCGGGGTGGAGACGGAGTGCGGCCCAGAGCACTCGCTCAACCCGTACAGTTCGCCGATGGGGATGTCCAGGCTGAGGAAGAACTCCAGGACATCCTGGGGGAGGGGCGCGGCCCCGCTGACGAAGGAGTGGCAGTTCTCCAGGCCCAGGGAGGACCTGACCTTCGCGAACACCAGGGTCTTGGCCATGCGGTAGTTCATGGGCATTTCCCGTTTCCTGGGGAGGGCAGCGGCAGGGAGAGCGGCTTCAGACGGTGGGCAGCGCCCCCTCCGCACCCCTCCCGCTGGCTGCAGGGCGCTGCCTACCCCAGCAGCCGCTTGGTGTTGACTTTCAAGCCGAGGATTTTGGCCCACGCGAACGCCTTCTTCCTCAGGCTGGAGGACTTGGCCACGTTCTGCTTGATGGTGTCCTGCATCTTCTCCCAGATGCAGGGCACCCCCAGGAAAATGGTCGGCTTCACCTCCTGAAGAGTGTACACCAGCGTGCCCTGTGGGGACAGAGCGGGCGAGGCCCTGAGGCCCTTAGCCGTGCCGTCTGCTCCCTTCCCCCAGCGCAGCCTTTGACTCAGGAGTCATCCTGATCTAGAGAGAGAGAGAGGCCTCACGCCTGCATGTCTGCATATGTGTGCACACGTGTGCACGTGTGTGTGCACAAATGGACAAACTGACACACAGGACAGGGGCTCCACATTTTCCTTTTAGGTTCCTCTGGCTCTCAGCACGGCTTCCAGGTCATTTACTGCCCCCGGGAAGGACACTCCTCTACAAGAGCGAACAGTCGAACAGTCGTGCCTGGCTTGCAACCCCACTGCTCAACATGAGACGCTATTCCGCGTGAAGAACTGAAAGCAGAGAGCAGCTGGACGAACACGGGAGACAGCTCGGCCAAGGCAGAGCATGGCGGAAATCAATGAGCTGAACCTCCTCAAGGTCAAACGTCTCCTTCCCCTTCCTGCTTCAAAAGGCCACGAAGGGGGTGGGGGAGACAGCCAGAGACTGTCTGTGATGCAAATTGTGGTATCCGGAAGGATTCATGGCCTGAATACATAAAGAACTCTCAGAAATCAACATGATTAGATACTCAAAGAAAACCTTAAACGCAAAACGCCTGTACTGAAGTGAAATCCAAGTGCTCCTCCATTTCTCTTCAGACAACACAGGCCTCCCGGTGATACCAGCCAAACTGGGCAGAACAAGATGCAGAGGGAGCATGGAGTCAGGGAGTCAGGAAGCATGGAGTCGGGGAGCACGGACTTAGGGAGTCAGGGAGCATTGTGTGAGAGAAGAATAAAGAACAAGAGCGGGCACTGTGGAGCACCCCGGCAATCCCAGCACTCGGGAGGCAGAGGCAGGAGGATCTCTGTGAGTTCGAGGCCAGCCTGGTTTACAAAGTGAGTCCAGCACAGCCAAGGCTACCCAGAGAAACCCTGTCTCCAAAAACAAACAAACAAAAAACTAATTGACTAGGCAAAAAAACAAACACAAACGCAAGCGGTCAGTGAGCCTGTGAGATGTTCAGCATTATCACGATAGTGAAAGATGTCAGCGAGGATGCTGATGTGCCAGTTCACACCAGGAGACACGCGTGACGGTGACACTTTTAAAAGCGGGTGCAAAACTTGTCCTGGGAGGCAGTGGAGACGCAGAGAAGCTGGCAAGTGTACCCCACACTTGATAGGGACATACAGAAACGGGAACCTTTGGAAAGCCCTGGCCATGAAAACAAAGGGAGAGCAGGTCCTCGAGGAACACTGTCTGCATCCCCCACTCCACAAGCTCCACACGGGGGAGCGGCACTCCCGTGCGCAAGGAGGGCAGGGGGCAGGGCCCTGCAGCCACGCTTAGTCCTGAGAGGGCCCCCCCTGACCCTGCGGCCTGGTGGCCACGCCATCCTGCAGGCCCTCCTGCTCGCCCCGCCAGCACTGCCATCGTGGGTGTGTGTGACCACACCTGACTTCTTGCGTGAGGGGATTTGAACTCAGGTCCTTACGTCGTGTAGCCAGCTGTCTCACCACTCAGTCTCTGAAGCGTCGGCGGTAACATTTGTCTGTCTAACCTCCCTGGGGGCCCCGGAAAGGACCACCTCCAACGAGAAAGGGCCCCCGTGGCGACCTACCGAGGCTATAACCTTTTACACCTCAGAGCCATGAGGGTCTGGGTTAGCTCGTGGCCACGTGTGACTCTTCTGTTCCTTCTGTTTTCTTTAGGGCTCTTGTGTGGAGGTCAGAGGACAATGTCAGGCATCAGGTCACAAGGCCGATGACGTGGGCCCTTACCGTCCGAGCCATGCTATTAGGAACTGCTGTCCAGTTGACTTCCAAGTGCATTTCATCTGAGCAGCGTGGCCACTGGGGGTATGGCTATGTGTGTGTCCCTGGGTAGCTCTGTGTGTGTCAGTGTGTCTGTGTCTGCGTGTGACATGTGTATCTGGGACTAGGTGTGGCATGGGAGTCTGTGTCTCTGTGTGGTGCTGCTGTGTCTGTGCTTGTATGTAGCTCTGTGTGTCTGTGTCTGCGGGTGGCATGTATGTCTCTGAGTGTGGCATTCTGTGTCTACATGCATTGCTCTGTGTCTGCGTGTCATGTACTGTGTCCGTGTGAGGTGTTCTGTGTCTATGAGGTGTTCTGTGTCTGTGTGTGGTGTTCTGTGTCCGTGTGTGGTGTTCTGTGTCTGTGTGTGGTGTTCTGTGTCTGTGTGTGGTGTTCTGTGTCTGTGTGAGGTGTTCTGTGTCTGTGTGTGGTGTTCTGTCTCTGTGTGTGGTGTTCTGTGTCTGTGTGTGGTGTTCTGTGTCTATGAGGCGTTCTGTGTCCGTGTGAGGCGTTCTGTGTCCGTGTGAGGCGTTCTGTGTCCGTGTGTGGTGTTCTGTGTCTGTGTGAGGTGTTCTGTGTCTGTGTGAGGTGTTCTGTGTCTATGAGGTGTTCTGTGTCCGTGTGAGGCGTTCTGTGTCCGTGTGAGGCGTTCTGTGTCCGTGTGAGGCGTTCTGTGTCCGTGTGTGGTGTTCTGTGTCCGTGTGAGGTGTTCTGTGTCTGAGGTGTTCTGTGTCTGTGTGTGTTCTGTGTCTGTGTGTGTTCTGTGTCTGTGTGAGGTGTTCTGTGTCCGTGTGTGTTCTGTGTCTGTGTGAGGTGTTCTGTGTCCGTGTGTGTTCTGTGTCTGTGTGAGGTGTTCTGTGTCCGTGTGAGGTGTCCTGTGTCTGAGGTGTTCTGTGTCTGTGTGTGTTCTGTGTCCGTGTGTGTTCTGTGTCTGTGTGAGGTGTTCTGTGTCCGTGTGTGTTCTGCGACTGTATCTTGTCTCTATTGTGTGGCTCTCCATATCTGTGCATCTACACACTTTACCATTTACCAGTGCTCATTGTAAAGTTAATTCTTCTAATACACATTCAAAAAGTACTGATAGATGGAGGGTCTTGAGAAGCTGGGTTTTCTGGGTGATCAGGATCCACACAGGAGGGAGACAGAAAAGCCTGTGTGTGCATGTGTGGCATCTGTGTGTGTCTGTATGTTTGTGTCCATGCCTGTTTGTCACTGTGTGTTTACTTCTGTGTTTATGTTTGGATGTGTTCGTGGTTACTTCACACAAACTAGAGTCACCTGGGAGGACCCCCAGTTTAGAAAGTGCCTCTCCCAGACTGGCCTGTCGCCATGTCTGCGTGTTTTCTTAACAGTGATGGAGGGGCAGGCCAGCCCATGGTGGGCGGTGCCATCCCTGCAGCGGCCTGGGTTCTGTAAGAAGGCAGCTGAGAAAGCCACGGGGAGCCAGCCAGCAAGCAGCACCCTCCAAGGCCTCTGCATCAGCTCCTGCCTCCAGGCCCCTGCCCTGTTTGAGTTCCTGCCCTGACATCCTTCAGTGACAAACTATGATCTGGAAGTGTAAGCTAAATAAACCCTTTCCTCCCCTACTTGCTTTTGATCAAAGTGTTTTATCATAACTGGAAACCTTGAGATAGTGTGTTTAAGCGTGTCTGTGTCTATGTGGTGTTTGTCTTAATGTGTGCACTGTTTGGGGGTGTTTCTGTGTTCATGTACAAATGTGTATCCATGCATGTTTGTGTTCACAGGCATTGTGTTGGGGTAATGCTGACAGATGATGTGTAGGTGGCTTTAGAGACAGCGGAAGAGAAACCTGGAGCTCTTGCTGCTCCAACAGAGGCTCCTAATGGCCTGTGACTCCAGCTGCAGGGGACCAATGCCCTCTAGCTACCAAGGGCACCAAGTATGCAATGGGGTAGATACATATGTGCCGTTAACAGTCACACACATACACACATACACACACACACACACACACACACACACACACACACACACACACACACACGCGCGCGAAGTGAGTAGCCACAGCCAGGAGTATAGTCAGCAGTCCTAGAAAGGGGAAAAGGCAGGGAAACGCGGCTCCCCAAATGCTCCGTAACAGCCCAGCCCTGTGGATACCTCCAGTTTAGCCACTTGAGAGCCCAGTTCGAACCTCTAACCCAGAGCTCAAGAGAACACATGTACACTGTACCAAGTGGCTTGTCTTGTGACTAGTTACAGCAGCTGGGAGTGAGGTGGCCTCCAGGCCTCCCACCTGGTTTTCGGAAGTGTGCATTAAAGTCTGGACATAGGAAACGGAGACTTCTTTCCCATAGCTATTCTGAAAAAATCCACCAACAGTCGTCTCCAGCGACTGAAGGAATGAAAAAGAGAAGGACAGATAGGCAGACAGGCAGACACACACGTGCAGAGGCAGGGGGACAGTAAAGACCCCAGGAAACAGGGATGCAGAGCCGGGCTTGCAGAGAGCAGCAAGCGCAGAGCACCGGCTGCTCAAGCCCCACCCGGTCCCCACAGCCCACAGTGTCTTCTCGCCCATAGAACCGCATTCCCGAGCAGGAGTGCTCGCCCCACACCTGTGCTCAAGCTTCTGGCCGGTGTCTACCTCGCAGGGAGACACAAGCCCCAACCCCCTGTGGGGCTGTGGGGCAGCCTCGGCCCGACCCGTGCCCAGAGCATCCCAGGAGCTGTCTGGGTTGCTCAGCTTCCATCTTTTTTTGGCTCGGTTCTCTGACATACCCTTCTTGTCTCGCTTCCTTCTGATCATTACTTGACCTCGTAAGGTCCAAAGCCCACCTCAGGCTCTGCTTCCAGTTAGCCCAACCTAAGACAACGGGTGACAAGCAGCCCAGCTCACACGGAATGCTGGAAGAAAAACTGACAGGAAGAAATGTCACCACCCTGGAAAGCAAAGGCAACTGCTAACTTTGGGAAAATCAAAGCTGCAACGAACAGGGCTGGGCTGTGTGGTCTGCCTGTCGCGGCGGCTACAGAGGATGGAAGGGGAGAGGTGGAGACTGCCAAGTCCATCCCAGCACTGGGGTGGAGGGCTTTGGAGACCTCTGCCTGCCGTGGCGCACACCCCCGGTAAATAAGTAAATGCAGGAAATACTGAAAAGCAGACGGACTTCGTCCAGCCCGGGGCTTTCCCTGGGCTTGTTCAGGGCACAGTGGAGACAACCGAACTGTAGAGAATGATAACACTAAGAGAGCTGCCCCAGCTCTTCTCAGTGCCGTGGGGTGGAGCAGAAGAGGAAGATGACGAAAACGAAAACAATCCTTAGGCTTTGGGCCTGCCTGGTGGACAGATGACTCCCCCAAAGGCCACTGGGCGCTTGGCAGGGCCTCACCCAGCCTTACCCTGAGTGCGTCCGGCTGAGCAAAGAAAGTGAGCATGCCGGCCTTGATGGCGATCCAGATGTCCAACATCTGGGCCGAAATGTGGCTGAGCGGCAGGTAGCTGACGATGATGTCCTGCTTCCCTGCAACGTGGGTCATTAAGTCGAAGTCTCGCAACACGGCCCCCGCTGTCCATGTGATCTGGAAAAGCAGCGCAGTCCAGCGCTTCTGTGCCTCACCCAAGGACCATCATGCACACGTGTGCGCACATGTGTGTGGTTATGTGTGCTCGTGTGCACACATGGGGAGCAGGCCCGAATGGAGTCTCAGCTGTCTTCCTCAGCTGCTCCCTGCCTTCCGGTTTGGAAGGTTTACTCCCTGGGGCTGGAGACGTCTGAGTGGCCAAAAGCTGCTGCTCCCACAGACGGCCCACAGGGCAGCTCCCAGACACCTGCACTCCAGGTGAGGGCCTCTTCCGGCCTCAGAGCACCCACACACCTTCTCTGTCTGTCCCCCTCTCATATACACACACTCACGCTCTTGAGACATACTTTCCCGAGAGTGGGAACACACTGGAGGCTAGCACACCCCTCCTCTTGAACGTGTTCAGGCTTCGTGGCCAGGCTGGAAAGAAACTGGCGAGCCTCAGACGCCCTCTGCCTTGGCTCCACCTGAAGCTGGGCTGTCAGCTGTCCTCACCACTGAGAAGCAAGTGCCCCTATCCACTGGGCACCTCTCCAGCCCCTCCGACCTGGTGTTTGATGCTGGTCTCTGGCTGGACTGGGGCCACTGAGCCTCCAGGGCGTTCCTGTCTCTGCCTCCCGGCTCCGGCCGGTGTTGGGATTACAGAGCACTCACCAGCGTGCGTGAATTCTCGTGTGGGTGTGGGACTGACCTCAGGTCCTCGTGCTTGCACGGACAGCACCACACTAGGGCATCTCCCAGAGACTCTTGCTCAGCCTTTTGGCATTGGCAACTCACTACTCTCATCATGCCAGCGGATACAGGAGGCTCCCTGGTGGCTGGCCAGTCACATGGGTGGGCAGCAGGGTCAGCGAGAGGCCCTGTCTCCCCAGAAAAGTGGAGGGTGACTGAGGAAGACACCAGCCCACGCATATCAGCAAGACCCCAAACTCGCAGCTCCACCGGGCAGGCATGAGGCTGGGGTGCCTCTCTGTGCTGGTTGGTCTAGAGTGCCTACCTGCAGGAGATGGCCCGGCTGCTAAATCTCTTTCCACACAAGTGTGAAGAGCGGAACTCAGATCTCTAGAGCCTAAACGTGGTGTGTAAGTGTCTTAGGGTTTCTATCGCTGTGATAGTCACCATGGCCAAAGCAAGTCGGGGAGGAAAGGGTTTATTGGGCCCACACTTCCGTACCACTGTTCACTGAAGGACGTCAGGGCAGGAACTCAAGCAGGGCAGGAGCCTGGAGGTGGGGGCTGAGGCCGAGGCCGTGGAGGATTTTGCTTACTGGCTTGACCCCATGGCTGGCTTAGCCTGCTTTCTCATGGAAATAGTGCCACTGGCCCGGGGTGGCACCGCTTACAGTGGGCTGGCCCTCCCCCGTCAGTCGCTGACTAAGAAAATCCTCTACAGGCCTGCCTGCGGCCTGATCTTGTGGAGGCGTTTTCTCCTCTCAGGTTACTCTAGCCTGTGTCAAGGTGACACAAAAGCACCCAGCCCAGTGCGTGTGCAGCCACCGCAGGTGCACTCTCGGAGGGAGGAGACAAAGGACGCCCCCAGAACAAGCTGAGCCTGTGACCCTGGGTCCAAATGGGAAGCCTGAGTTCATATGTAAGATGGAGGGCAATCAAGAAAGACACTGTGGAGAGCTGGCCTCCACAGACCCTGCACACACACACATTCTCACATGCACGGTGTCATCCAGCGGACGGACTGAGGGTTCAGGGTCATCCTCAGCTACACAGCAAGTCTGTGGCCAGCCTGGGCCACATGATACCCTGGCGAACCAACCAGGCCAGTGACATGTCTTTGTGTGAGGTGCTCGCCCTGCGTGAGGGCGTGCGCTCATGTGGTGGTGAGCGCGGTAATCTGAGCCCTGGAGAGGTGGGCAGGGCTGCAGGTAGCCAGCCGCCTGCCCTGATCACCGAGGTCCAGGCCACCGAGAGACCCTGCCTCAAAGGATCCAAGATAGACACCTCTGAGGGACCACAGCTGAGGTTAGTCTCTGGAACACACACACACACACACACACACATACGCACACACACATGCACACGTGAGCTCGCAAACACCCACCAGTAGAAGCTATTCCACTCCAAAGCCCACAGTTCTACCCACTGCCTGGTTTCCCCATGGAGAAAGACCCACACAGACCTTCCACACCGTCCATGTTGCCCATCTGGGGCTCCCAATGAGAGCCTGCTCCGAGGGGCCCGGCTTACATTGTCGTGGCTCAGCATCACCCCTTTGGGGGTCCCTGAGGTCCCCGAGGTGTAGATGATGACGGCACACTGGTTGGCCTTCTGGCTTAAGATGATGCGGTCCAGCTGCACGCTGGGGATGGAGTTCCCCAGTTCTATGAAGTCGTGCCACTGTGGATGGGAAGGGGGTAAAGATCGGGACCCGGCTGGCTCCTGCGCTGCTCCTAGCAAGTGTCTTCCTACACTGAATCCTAAAACTGTAGGCTTGAGCTCCCGTCGTGGTGGCAAGACTTTAAATCCCAGCACACAGGAAACTGAGGCAGGAGGGTGTCAAGTTTTAGGCCAGCCTGGACTACAAATTCGAGACTAGCCTGGGTTACATATCCAGAGCTAGCGCCTCTCAAACCTTATAGGGTCTCCCATTCACTGCACGGCAGACAGATGCCATACTGTGTAAGGGATCATCCCTGTAAGCGTCCCCCCACGGGCTCTGTCACCCACAGGCAACGCGGTATAACTCATGCACTAAATTGTTGTTTCTATGGGGAGAAAGCTGCTGCCACCTAGTGGCTGGAGGCCACAGGCCACTGCTCCAGGACTACTACTTCCAAGAGTCCTCTGCCCCAAACTCAAGGGTGCCAAGCCTGAGGAGTATGGTCAGGACACAGCTAAGGAGGCTTTTGCTTCTTTTCCCTAAAAACCTTCACCCCTGGAGGTTGAACCCAGGGTCACACACTAGGCTAGAAGACAGCAGATAGCCACGCCCCCTGCCCTTCACTGGGGAATTCTAGGCGGGGCTTCAGTGTGACCACGCCCTCAGCCCCCTCACTGGGGCATTCTAAGCAGGGACTACATCCTGACCACGCCTCCAGCCCCTCATGGGGTAGGAAGGGTGGGGATTCTAGGCAGCAGTTCTACTGAGCCACACCCCCAGGCCTCTTTATCCTAAGATCCTACTAGAGGATCTTAGTAGTTGTTCATGCTGGCCTCAAACTCCCAATCCTCCTGTCTCCTCCACCTTTTTAGTAGTTAGGATGACAGTCCCGTGTCCCCAGTCTTGCTTCAAAGATGAATCTTTTTCATTATTTTCAAAGTGATCCAAGACTCGTGACACTGCTGTGTAGTGACATAAGACCTCTAATGACCTCTGATTGTCACCTGGTGCCTGGGAGACCCAGCAGCCAGAGGAAACACTCACAAATCCGAATACACGTAGCCTAAAATAGCCCAAAGTGAAATTATAATAGATTGTGACTGTTTGGTTGACCCTGCTGCTCTCCCCTGCATAAGCTGGGAAACCCCACCTGCCCTCTTTCCCTAACCCGCCACCCCCACCGAAAAACTCGATTCAAAGCAATGGCACCAAAAACTCAAGTTTGCTTTTCTGGCAGCCGATGCAACTCGCCATTCTGATATGCCCTGTCCACCCAAGTGCCTGCCCAGGTGCCCAGCTTCTGACCATACCTGGGCACAGTCTGAGCTCCTGACTGGCGCGTCATCAACCCTCGCCTGAGAACTATAAAACCTCCCTGACTTAGCCTGGCGGGGACTTTCTCAGCCCTGTTCTTTAAGGCTGGTGAACCCGCCCAGGAGTTGCACCAATTAAAGCTGTGTTCATCTGCTTTTAATCCAGTGTTATCTGGCCTATATTTGCATCACCGAGAGAGAAAGCCTATTAACAACTTGGACATAGTAAGATATTAAAATTTAAAAGTTATACATGCAGAAATTGTGTGATTAGATGGTAAGTCACTGAAAAGATTAAGTATTTTCACTTCATATTTATTGTTTGAGACAGGACCTCTCTACGTAGCCCTGGCTGTCCTAGAAACTCTGTATGTCAACCAGATCTGCCTGCGTCTGCCTCCCGGGTGCTGGCACTAAAGGCATGTGCCATCATGCTAGACTTGTTCTGGAACTCTCATGTGTACCAAGTTTGTCTTGAACTCATAGTGATCCTCCTGCCAAAAGCTGGGATTAGCGGTATGGCCACCGCGAATGTCAACGGATATTTTTTTTTAAGATAAATGTTGAAGCCATGTGTGTTGACTGTCTTGATATAGTCTTTCCACGCCGTACACAGCTATTAAAATATTGGGTTGTAGGACTGATGACATAGCTCAGCCAGGCCTGAACGCCTGAGCTTGATCCCCAGCTCCCACACGGTGAAAGAGGTGACCAGTCTGACCTCCCGAAGCCCGCCCACATACACCTCCGCTCCTAACAAGCTACTGCAATAAGATTAGTAAAAACAAAAAGAGAAAAAGGATATTCTAAGCTATAAATATGATACAGACTATAAGCCCCTATCTCGAAAAAGATAAAACATGCAAGTACATATATGCATTTTTTTTCCCTTGGCAGTTGAAAATAAGGTTTTAAATAGCATGTTTTAATCTGCTTAGTTTCGATTTGGGTTTCTTTAATTCATCTACTTTCATTTTCTGACACGCACTAAATGACTATCTGCCTTCACCTACTGGCTCTGGGCTGAGGGGTCCCTTCAAGTACCCGGAAACACCTGCCACCAATCACGCGCCTTTTTCCCGCAGCCCCGCCCACTTTTTATCTGGCCCACCTCCTGCCCTAGCGCCCCACCTTGCCCCTGGGGGTCCCCGCCAACTCTCTACCGCCTACCTGTGTGGCCCCGCCCACCCTCTTCTCACCTGCAGGCCCCGCCCCGGCCCCGCCCCCGCGGCCTCGACCCCGGCCCGCCCCTTCCGCACTCACAGAGTACAGGTTCCTGCCGCTTCTCATCAAGGGCAGCTTGTACTGCACGATGGCTTTCAGGGTCTTCATCCTGTCCGCTGGAATCTGAAAGAGTTTCCTGTGGAGTCAGGGTACAGGAGGCAGCAGGTCTGCACCTCAGCGAGGTGACGGAGCTTGCGCTCTCCTCGAGGCCCCGCCCTCACGGCGCCGGCCCGCGAGCCTGAGCTCGATCCCGGGGAGATCCCATGGTGGAGGAGGAAGGCCGAACACGGAAGCTGCCCTCTGCCCCTACCCCTCCACACACACACACCGTGGCACGCGTGCACCTGCACACATACATGGGCATACGCAAATAATACCTATACAAATAGATGTAATTTTTTAGAAAAGGAAGTAATTTCTAAAAATCAAGGTGGGTAAAACACAAGCTGGACATTCACACAGCTGGCCGTACCTGTCGCCACATCAATTAGGTGTGGCCACACACGCTCCCAGCACTCAGGAGGTGGAGGCAGGAAGATCAGGACATCAGGAGCATACCCTGTTACACAGTCAGAGGCCAGCCTGAGCTACATCTCGAAACAAAAGCAGCCCAAGACTGGAGGATGTACCCGTATGTGGCAACCAGGAGGCAAAGGGAGCTGGGGCACACAGCCATAGAAGAAATTCACTGGGGTCACATGACCAACAACCAGACCATGGGTGCACAGACACATCTTTAGAGATGTCTGCAGGTAATGTCTGACCAAGTCTGACAACATAGACCCAACTGTCCTGGTGGCTCTCGTATTTTATTTTTTAACTTTTGTGTCTGAGCATGCATATGTCTGCCTTGCTCCCACTGTGATCACAGTCCTGTGCCACTGGCCCTGGTGCTTTGTATAGGTGCTGGGGGTTCACACTCAGGCCCTCCTGACCCGCCTCCCAGCCCCTGACACCAAGCTTGAGTTGAACCACATGGCTTCTCCTTCCAAGGATCCTCCCCTCCAGATCATCCTGCCAAACCCAGGCAACTGCTGGGCATCTGTGCACACGTGAGGGATGGAAGGCGCTTCTGCAACATCCATTAAAAATGAAAGTAAATGCTGCAAGAACAGGAAGAGAAGCCAGATCTTGCAGAGGGATTTTAATCCAGCAAGAGCTACTCTGGCTGGAACACAGACACACCCTTAGTTCACCTCTAATCCAGAACGGTGAAGGTAAAGTTGGGTTGCAGAAGAAAGCATCCAGGTTGGAGTTCGTTCCATGAGTTCAGGGCAGGTCAGCAGAGGCAGTTGAAGCCAGAGAATGAGACAGAGATTAGAACAGATTGCTAGAATTTAGTTTGAGGTCAAGTAGAGCAATTCAGGCAGACGAGAGAGAAACCAGAATGAATCAATCAGCTTGGAGAGGGGTTTGAGCCAGAACAGCTGAACTGAACCAGCCAGCCAGAGTTCAGAAAGAGTGAGCGTACTCAGCAGTAAGCCTCATAGGCTGAAAACATTGTAGGCCTACGTTAGATGGTAGGGAGGCTAGAAGCTTCCAGGACTAGGCCTAGGTTAGCAGACAGAAGCAGTGAGCCTCGAGACGACAATTACATCAGACGAACAAAAATCGCGTTTACACATTTCACCGCGCACAAAATCCAAACCAAACCAACCAAACAACCAAACAACAACAACAACAAAAATAAAAACCCCAAAAAACCCCTGGGAAAATTTCACTGCAAAGCGGAGTTGTCACCTGCAAGTGGGTGGGTGTGCCATGTAAGGTCAGAACACAGCAGAGCGGGCACCATGGCTGAAGAGGGCCACGAGGGCCCACATGCCCAGGAGGCTACTCTGGAACTTTCTCCGTAGCCCAGGCTGGCCTCAAATTTGTATCAAATCCTCCTGGTTCAGTCTGCCAAGTGTTGAAACCTTAACACGTACGTTTGCACATGAGTGTGACTGCCAGCCGAGGCCAAAGGTCAGCCCCACGTGCGGCTCCTTGGCCACCCTCCGCGCCGTTATGACACTGGCTCTCCACTGGCAAGCCACTGGCAGGGAGGCAGGGCTGGCTGGCCCAGTGGGCCCTGGACACCCACACCGCCTCCACCTCCCTGGTGTGGGGTCACGGGTGCTCCGCCATGTTGGCCTCCTGTGAACGCAGTTCTTAAGTGTAGGCTGGCAAGTGAGTCCAGCTGACAGGCCTGGGAGTCAGACTTCCTTGACTTATGCTCCCCTCGAATGGAGCGTCTGTGGAACCCCCCAGACGGCCCACCAGGCACCCACCGAGTCCCACTCACCGACAGGATTTTCTGCAATTGTTGGTCATTCTCCACCATCAATACATTCACTTTGGCATGGTTGATAACGTACTGGCAGGCCTCAGCCGAGTTGGTGGCATAAATACCCACACACAGGCCCCTGGGGACACACGACACACTCAGTAGCACACACCCTGATTACTTTTGGAAGATTGATTCTTTTTAAAAAGATTTTTAAAAACAGTTTAGGCTTGTGGGTGTTTTGTCTGCATGTCTGTCTGTGCAGCACCCGTGTGAGGTGCCTGGACCCTCGAGCTGGAGTTATAGTGGCTGTGGGGGTGCTGGGAATTGAACCCAGGTCCTCTGCGGGAGGAGCCAGTGGTCTGCCCACAGTCTTTGCTACAATAACTCTATCTGTGTGGAGGCGGAGGCTCATCCCACAGAGAGGACCTGCAGATCAGAGGAGGAGCCAGCAGTCTGTCTTGCCACCCTGAGCACCAGGGCACGGCGGCAAGCTCAGCAAGTGTGTGACAAGGTCTCTGTCTGCTGAGCCACCGTCCTCCAGCCACTGCTAGCGTTCCACGCAGGTTCTCAAACCTGAGTTCAGGTCCTCAGGCTGGCCCTGTGCTGGCACTGTAAGGCCTTCAGCAAGAAAACCAGCCCCTGCCGGGCTTCAAGGGGTCCCCAGCTGTGTGAGGGGTCTCCAGCTGTGATAGGTTCCCTGCCAGGCTGTCAGGGGTTCCCAGCTGTGAGGGGTCCCCAGCCGTGAGGCAGTTCCCAGCTGTGTGAGCCAGTTCCCAGCTGTGTGAGGGATCCCCAGCAGTGTGAGGGGCCCCCAGCTGTATGAGGGGTCCCCAGCTGTGTGAGGTGGTTCCCAGCTGTGCAAGGGGCTCCCAGCTGTATGAGGGGTCCCCAGCAGTGTGAGGAGCCCCCAGCTGTGTGAGGGTCCCCAGCAGTGTGAGGGGCCCCCAGCAGTGTGAGGCGGATCCCAGCTCTATGAGGGGCCCCCAGCTGTGTGAGGCGGTTCCCAGCTGTATGAGGGGTCCCCAGCTGTGTGAGGTGGTTCCTAGCTGTGCAAGGGGCTCCCAGCTGTGTGAGGGGCCCCCAGCTGTGTGAGGGATCCCCAGCAGTGTGAGGGGCCCCCAGCTGTGAGGCAGTTCCCAGCTGTGCAAAGGGCTCCCAGCTGTGTGAGGCAGTTCCCAGCTGTGTGAGGGGCCTCCAGTGGTGTGAGGTGGTTCCCAGCTGTGTGCGGCGGTTCCCAGCTGTGTGAGAGGTCCCCAGCTGTGTGAGAGGCCCCCAGCTGTGTGAGGGGTCCCCACATGTGAGGCAGTTCCCAGCTGTGTGAGGCAGTTCTAGCTGTGTAAGGGGTCCCCAGCTGTGTGAGGCAGTTCCAGCTGTGTGAGGCAGATCCATCTGTGTGGGGGTCCCCAGCTGTGCGAGGGTCCCCAGCTGTGTGAGGGTCCCCAACTGTGTAAGGGGTCCCCAGCTGTTTGGGGGTCCCAGCTGTGTAAGGGTCCCCAGCTGTGTAAGGGGTTCCCAGCTGTGTGAGGCAGATCCCAGCTGTGTGGGGGTCCCCAGCTGTGGGGACTAGGCCCAGGTTGGGGACCGCTCAGCAGTTAGAACACTGGTCATTCATGCAGGGGACCACAATTCAGTTCCTAGCACCCACATGGCTCATAACTCCAGCTCCAGGGGAGCTGATCCCTCACCCCGTTCTGGCCTCTGTGGATATGTGCATTCACAGGTATACACACGTGCACACATGCACACCCATATATGCACTCACATGTGTGCACAAATCTATAATTTTTGTTTTTAGAGACAGGGTTTCCCTGTGTAGCCTTGTCTGTCCTGGACTTGCTTTGTAGACCACAATGGCCTCGAACTCATGAAGATCTGCCTGCCTCTGCCTCCCTGAGTGCTGGGATCACAGGTGTGCGACACCACCGCCCAGCTCAAAACCATACATGTTAAGAAATTATTTTTGACAGAAAGCTAAGGCCAAGGCCACGGGTAGGAAGGGTTTAACTCTGGCCTTCGGCCCACGAGTGAGGTTTTGTGCTGCGCAGCTGACTGGCAGCAGTGGTCCGTCAGCACAATGAGCCAGAGGGTGAGACATACCCAGCCAAGATGGTGCCCAAGGCGGCAACGACCCACTCGACGCAGTTTGTGCCCAGGATGCCCACACCGTGGAAGCGCTGCAGGCCCAGCTGGAGGGAACAAAACCAGAAGGAAGATGCTGTCAGCTGCTGTGTGTCCACGTCTGCTCAAGATGCGATCCTTAGGGGGCGAGAAACACACAGAGACAGACAGAAAACGGCAAAGCGGCTGCACTGACTGGGGAGCCCCTGTCCAGCCTGAAGTCGGGGTGCAATGAGCTCACCTCCTGCTCTTCACTTCCCACCTACTTTGCTTTCATTTCGGGGAGTTCCCGTGGCATGGAGGTCACTGTTTCAGTTTATTATTTTTTCAGGTCAGGGGCAGGAAGCCTGTCCGCCTGACTGTACGGCCATGCCTACTCTCCGCCTCCGGGACCTCCCATCTTCCCCACATGAATCCCGGTCAGGACTAACTCCATCTCTCCACAGGCCTGGAGACTCAATCTCCCTCCCAGGGTCAGGCGCCCAGGAGCCCCTTGGGGATAAGATCCTGCGGTGTGTGTCCTCTGTGAGGTTCAGGTCACGGAGTGTCCTGTCCCCCGGGGTCCCTCCACCACAGCACCTTCTATCAGATTTCCCTATTTTCAAGGCTGCAGTGTCCCAGTGCACAGACATCCCCCTCTGCCTGCACAGCGCTGGAGGCGGCCTGCTGCTGAGGCTCAAGTTCGCCTCGTCCACACAGCCATCCTGCAGACGCCCTCTTTCCCAGCAGGGCCTCCTGCTCCCCGCCTGACTTCATCCTTAGACACAGAAGCTCCTAGCCTCACTTGATAGGTGGCCTCTGGCACAGCCCCCTGTGAGCTCTCCCCTCCCTGCACCGAGTAGAGTAATTAGGTGCTGCGTTTCCGTTCATCTAACACGAGCATGCTGCTTTATGCAAATCAGCATCCTGCTTTATGCAAATTAGGCATCCTGGACACGCCTAGTTCACATAATCATGTACACCTGTTCACCCCAACGGGACTATGACCTTTGTTCTCTGGAACTGAAGTTGAATTAGCTCCCTGCTGACTCTGGCTGTGTGATCCCGGCTGCTCCAGGCTTGCTTCTTGTGGGGAGACAGCCCCCGGGCTGTGGGAGAAGCAGCGGCCCTGGGCACTGGGAGTTATGGTCCTGAACGGTGCTTCGGTGGATTCAGATGGACGGTTTTCCCTTTACGGCCTTGATCTGGATTCCTCTCAGCATAAGGTTCGAGGAGACAGTTCTGGGCGGCCTGCTGACCCTACGTCTGATTCCTAGGAGATGTGTGCGGATGCTGTGCACGTGTGCGCGCCGAGGGCGTCCCCGCCCGCGTGCCATCCATGGGGTGTGGGGTACCGGAGGGCTGGCGGGACCCTTGTGTCTTCCTCTGCTGCTCCCTGGGTCTCTGTGTTGAGACGGGTCTCCCGCTGGACCAGACGCTCAGCGGCGAGCGTTCTCAATGAGCCTCTGTTCACCCACTGACTCTAGGATTGTAGGGACACTCAGCCACCCCTGGCTCTGACACCGGTTCTGGGACTCAGTGGAGTCTTGTGCTGGAAGGTCCTATCCAGGGCCATCACACAGCCCCAGCCTACACCTCCCCTATCTTCTCGGGCAGGGTCTTC
Organism: Meriones unguiculatus; assembly: GCF_030254825.1. NCBI lineage: Eukaryota > Metazoa > Chordata > Mammalia > Rodentia > Muridae > Meriones > Meriones unguiculatus. The sequence goes on from NC_083364.1 coordinate 20,202,287, forward strand.
ATGCTTCTTCCCTAGAGGCCAGGCTGCTGGCCGGAGAGCCCAGACCCATCACCCTTCCTCACTGTCTCAGTTTTAACCACAATGTGTGGGCATGTCCCTACGGCTGCCCAAGAAGCCAGAGCTATAGGTGGCTGCGAGCCACTGAACCTCGCTGCTAAGAAGCAAGCTGATGCTCTGGAAGAGCAGGAAGAATGGGTCAGGATGTAAAGCTCTCAGCTAGTACTGCATCCAGCACCTGTCTGCCTCCTGATGTGACAGTAACGGACCAACCCTCTGAAACCATAAGCCAGCCCCAATGAAATGCCTTCCTTTATAAGAGTGGCCCTGGTCATGGCGTCTCTTCATGGGAACAAAACAGTGACTAAGACAGAAGTTGGTACCAGGAGTGGGGTGTTGCTGCTTGCTGAGATCCTGAATCCCCAAAGTGGCTGAGCACTGTAAACGGAGCTTAATGGGCCATCCTAGCAGAGTCTTGGAGGACAGTGGTTCTGGGAGACTGCAGACTATGGAGCTCCAGCTCCAGAGAGACCTTTCTCCTGATATTTTGGTAAAGAATGTGGCTGATTTTTGCCCCTGTCTAAGAAGCTGCCCAAGGCTAACTGGAGTTTTGGATTAGTGGATTGGCAGAGGAGACAGAGGCGGCCTGACACTGTCATGTGGTTCCTAGCGGTCACTTTTATGCACGTCTATAATCAAAAGGAACAAGCAGAGCCGAGAAATACAACATGTACACGAGGAGAAAAGGAGCCCCGGGAAATGTAATGTTCGACCGACCGAGTGCTGTGCTCAAGGACATGAGAAGCTTAAAGAAGATCCTGATACTGACTGGAATAAAGGGAGTGGTGCCCTCAGGGCACGACCCCTCCCCGTCAGTCCTGGGACCCTTGACGGGAAAATGCCTAAAGAATTAAAGGAAAACACTGACAAGTCAAAATTCTCACAAATACAGGTCTTGGAAGCGGCCAGGCTCTGTTCTGGCAGCAGGGCTTGGCAGCGTCAGCCTTGCTGTCCTGGTTTTAGAGTCATGAAGGTCACTCGAGGAAAGTGGCCGTGGACTCTCTGTCTGTGGCAAAGGAAGGCCGCTGGGGCCAGGCAAGAAGTGTGGGATCCCCAGCTTGGGGGCTGAGCCGTCCTTGCCTGAGGCTGTGAATGTGAAGCCTGGGTTGTGTTGTCATGTTAGAATGGGGGGTTGGGAGGGAGCTGACAAGGAGCATGGAACCAGGCTGAGGGTGAGTGTGTGTCACCTTAGGCCTAGCTGGGAAGAGGGCAGAGCCATGTAAGCCGTCTGGCGTCAGGCAGGCAGAGTTAGAGGCCATGGAGCTATCCCTTCTGGGTTTTGGTCTTTTTTGGGGGGGGTTCAGCCTTTCCTCACTATGCCCTCTTTCCTCCTTTTTGGAATGGTAGTGTATGTTCCGTGTCACTGTAGGAAGATGTGATCCTGCATTTGACACAGTTAAGCGATTGTCTTGAGTCTTACAAGAGACTCTGAAGCGGTGTTGTGGATTTCTGGGGTTGGACTGAATGTTTGTGTATGTATGATGTGGTCAGAGGCCTAAGGAGCCCAGGGGGCCAACGTGATGCCGAATGAGGATGCCCCATTGGCTCACGTTTGCATGGGGCCCCAGCTGGTGGGAATGTTTAGGAGGGACTAGGAGGTGTGGCCTCGGAGGAGGTGTGTCAGTGGGGTGGGGTCTGAGGGTTCAAAAGCCCACCCAGGCCTAGTCTCCCTTTCTGTTTCCAACTTGCCCAGAAGGTGTAAGCTCTCAGCTCCTTCTCCATCACTTTATGTGCAGCCATGCTCCCCACCGTGACGCTAACGAACTAAACCTCTAATCTACCCCAGTGAAATGTTGCTCTGGTCATGGTGTCACCTCACGGCAACAGAAAAGTGACTGAAGCCTTACGTAGCCTGGGGTGAACTCTGGCACACTCTGTGGCCAAGGATGGCCTCGAACTCCCTTTATCTCCTGAGTAGAGATGGCAGGTGTGCATCCCACACTTGGTGCTCTGAGGTGCTGGGAATGGAACCCAGGACTTTGTGCGTGCCAGAGGCCACTCTGGCCACTTCAGCCCAGCTCAACTTTTTACCTTTCGTTCATTTTCTGAGATAGGGTCTCACCCTGTTCCCCAGGGTGGAACTTGGGGCCCTCCTGCCTTGGCTCCCCGTAGGCTGGGACCCCGAGTCGCCCACAGCCAGCTCTGGGGACCACCGTCTCTGGACGGCTCAGGGGGGAGCTGCCTACCTTGATCAGAGATCTGGCTGCCTTGCAACACACTTCGTAGTACTGGCTGAAGGTCACCGTGTCCCACTTCTTGCCGTTCTTCGAGGCTAGGGCTGGGTAAGCACCGAACCGTTCAACAGACTCCTGGAACAGCTCGGGGATGGTCATCGGGGCCTCGTGGCCCGGCCCGTGTCTGGACAGCCTCAGGCGCACCTCTCCGTCACTGCGAGTACTCCACAGCCTGGGAACTGCGGGAAGAGTCACAGGGCTGGTGACTGCCGTGGAGCTGCGGCAGTCACCCTTTGTACACATGGGCTAGTGCTGCACAGCCAAGCCACGGCCTCGGTGTCAGGGCGGGCTCAAACGGTTTTACAATTGTTTGCTGATGTGCAGGACTGATTTGCCTGAATGAGTGTTCACTGAGCACCTGCAGTTCCCAGTGCAGCCAGAAGAGGGAGGAGCAAGCGTCCGTAACCACTGAGCAACCTCTCCAGTCCCCACAGAGATTTCTGTCCAAATGCAGGGAGGGGCTGGAGTGCTCAGTGGGTAGAGGTGCTGCTGACCTTAGTTCAGGCCTCAAGCCCTGGAAGTCATGCGGGGAGAGGAGAAACAAGCTCCTGCGAGTTGGCCTCCGACCTCCACATATGCCTTGTGGTAGTCCCAGCCTCAAAAAGAGACAAATGTAAATTTTTTATTTTTAGTTTTTAGAGAGGAGCCATTTAGGGAGCACCTATTTGTCAGCTCAGTGCTCAGGAATTCCAAAGTTCACGCACGACTGGGGCTAGGAGCAGGCTTGGTTCGTGAGTGCTTGCACTGAAAGCATGAGGACTTGAGTTCAGGTTAAAAAAAAAATCTAGAAGTATGGGGGTCCTGTACCCACTGCCTCAAATAAATACACAGACAGATGGAAGAGTGGCCAAGCGAGGCAGCCAGCAGGGCTTCCTGGCCTCCATACACACGTATGAGGGTACAGACAGAGACAGACACACATACAGTGGAGTTTGAGGTCATCCTTTGCTACATAGTGAGTTCAAACCCACCTGGGCTAAACGCGACATCTCACGAAGGGAGAAGAACGGACAGAAACCGACAAGAGCTGTGTCAGCCAACAGGATCCTGGGACACGGGTGCGGTGTGGTTTAAATACGTCCAGTTCCGTCTAGGCCACGGTTCTCAGCCTTCCTAACGCTGGGACCCTTTAACACAGGTAGCCCCCACACCGTGGCAACCCCAAACATAACACTGATGTTGTCGCTCCTCCACAGCTTTAATGTTGTTGCTGTCATGAACTGTAATGTCAAAACCCGGCATGCAGGCTATCTGACATGCCACCCCAAAGGGGTCCCAACCCAAAGGCTGAGAACCATTTAGAGAACCACTCTAAACCATTTTGAGAATTTAACTGGTTGTGGTGCTGGGGGAGGGGAGGCTTCGGGGGTGATGTTTTTAATTACGGAGGAGCCACGGCAGGGCTGCTTCTCACACAAGGGGCTGGCAAAGCTCCCCTCCATGCGCGAGGCCCTCTTTCCCTGCTGCTCCCTCGAGAAGCAGGGAGCAAGCTGGGTGGGCGGCCAGCAGGGTGTTTCCGTCTCAAAGCCCAGCCTGTGACACCCTTCCGGCAGCACCTCCTTTTGTTCCCCAGGTGCCCGTAGGCCCCAGACTGTGAGCCACCATGTGTGGACACCCTTGTTCTCACAGCTGAGCCTGGTTGTGTTTCCCCTCACTGAAATTCAACCTCTGAGGCCGGAGAGTCACAGCAACAGAAGATTACCTCACAGCCTTGGGACCTAGGAACTTGGAACTGAGCCTGTCTCCAGGGAGGACCTCGGACTAAACTGAAACCTATGGTCTCACCTACTAAGCACCCACACACATAAGATGACATCTTTTTAAGTAAACGGACTATTTCTTCGTGGCAGGATGTTTTAAGCATAATGGCGCCTCTGTCTGTGGCTACAGTGACCTCTCTTGTGCAGGTCTACAGTGAAAAAGAGCCACGGGGGCAGCAAGAATTTCAAACTGTGCAGTTTGAAGAGAAGAAGGGTGCCAGGAAAGTCAGTGTTGCAGAGAAGGAGGGTGCGGGAGGAAAGGCTGCAGCTGTTAAGATTAGCGGTGGCACCAGGGACACTGGCTCTGGGCTGGGATGCAGGGGAGGGCCCTCAGGGCCCCACCCCACCCAGCTGAGCTTCGCCTCCTGAGTGAGCCCTGGGCAGTTCTGCTCCGGGGTGGAAAAGCAGTCACTGGATCCAGTGGGCAAGTCCTTCCCAAGCTGGCTGCACCATTTACATACCGCCGGCTTTAGACGCACAAAGGGCGCAAGGGAAGAGGAATCGTGGACTCTTTTGTGGCTCCAGAGAGATGCTGAGGCCAGGCACTCTATGATGGGGCAACTCTGTGTGCTGGCTAGGCTGTCAACTTGACACAAGTGAGAGTCGTCGGAGAGGAGGGAGCCTCGGTTGGGAAAAAGGCCCCATGGGATCTAACTGTAGACAAGCCTCTAACACATCTTCTCAACCAGTGAGAGGAAATATTTGGAGGAGGGTCCAGCCATTGTGGGTGGGTCCATCCCTGGGCTGCTGCTCCTGGGTTCAATAAAAAGCAGGCTGAGCCAGCCAGTAAGCAGCATCCTCCATGGCCTCTGCATCAGCCCCCGCCTCCAGCTTCCTGCCCTGTGAGTTCCTGTACTGATTTCCTGGGAGGTTTGAATGAGAATTGCCCCTACTGTCTCACATATGTGAATACTTGGTCCCTAGTTGTGGTGCTGTTGTGGGTGGCTAGGTACAGCCTTGCTGCAGGAAGCGTGTCACGGGGCAGGCTTTGGATTAGGAAGCCCACGTGGCGTCTCCTCGGTTCTGCTCCCGCCCGTGGTCAGGCGTGAGCTTCCGGCTCCTGCCCCTGTGCTTTGCTGTCACATCTCTCACCATCATGGACTCTCAACCCTCAGAACCACAAGCCAAATAGATCCTTAAGCTGTTTGTGGTCACGGTATCTTATCACTCCACAGAAAGTAACCAACACGCCAAGGATCAGAGGTAGCCAGAAAGCAGACCCCAGCCACAGACAGAGCGCAGCAGCAGGGTTGAGAGGAGGGGCCTACAGATGGGGTGTACGTGTGTACACATGTATGCTGGGCAGACATTTCCTCCAAGATTAACGCACCGCATCACGCAGAGAATACTCAAGAGCTTAGAAAGCAAATTCAGAACCTTCAGGAAGTCCCTGAAACTGACCAGATTCACGAGCCCCTCCTCTGTGTGCTGGTTGGGTTTTTTTTTTGTTTTGTTTTGTTTTTGTCAGGTTGATACACACCTAGACGTATATGGGAAGAGAACCCCTGACTGAGAAAACGCCTCCATCAGATTGCATGCAGGCAAGCCTGTGGTGCACTTTCCAGACTGATGATGGATGGGAGAGGCCAGCCCACTGTGGGTGGTGCTGGTCCTACGTGGTCTAAGAAAGCAGGCTGAGCAGGCCCTGGGGAGCAAGGAGGTAAGCAGCACCCCTCCATGGCCATGGCTTGAGTTCCTGGCCTCATTTCCCTGGATGGTAAGATTAAAGAAACTCTTTCCTCCCCAAGTAACCTCATGAAACCCTGCCAGGGACACACCCGGGTATACATAAGCTGTGAGGCCTGCTGAGACACTCTCAGAGAAGCCAAGAGGCAAAGGACGCTCCCCAGCCCACCACCTTGCCTGTAGGCCGTGCACTGGGCTCCGGGTTCCCAGCGTCCTGAGCTGTCACTCATGCCCCCGAGATGCAGCTGGCTCCGAGCCGGTTCTGCTCCTGTAACTGACCTCTCACCCATATGCCTGTCGGTGACCCCAATAAAACTCATTGGTTCACCACGCTAGACTCTGGTCTGCTGTGGATTCCCTACCTGGGTACAGCGTGGGCATCTTTCCAGGAAAAGTCTTTTTGTCACACACCGGGTGAGAGGGTGTCTGTTCGAGTCTCCCCAGGAAATCGACATGCCACCAACAGCACGTGTGAGAGTGTGTATAAGTGCGTATAAGTGCGTGCGTACATCCGCGTGTGCGTGTGTATGCACTGCTCCTTACCTGTGTGTCTGTGTGTGAGTGTGCACATGCCCCTGTGTGTGCGAGCGTGTGTATCCGTGTGCCACCTCTCCAGCCCCGGAAAGCGGAGTCTCAGTGAGGTCTAGATCAGCGGCCTGCAGCAGGCCCGGGGGTGTGAGCTGTGCTCGGGGAGCACCGTTCCCGAGGCCGGACCGTGTGCTGGACCATGCGTGAGTGGGCAGAGCAGCCGAGTGTCGCCGTGGGCACGCTCTCCCTGGCCATGGCTGCGGCTATCACAGCCTCAGGCTCCTGCCTGGCCTCCCGCCGTGGCGCTGGCACGGCTCGGGGAGCCGGTGCCTTTCTTCATGGGTCGCCTGTGACCTGAGTGGCCAAACCCCAGTCTGCTGACCGCCGGCTGCCTCACAGCCCACCACGAGGACCATGACAGCCCGGCGGGTCGGGCACGCTCGGCGGGGCCCCGAGGGACGAGGAGTCTGCCCTGCCCGTGTTGCTCCCTGGCTGGCACAGACCTGAGATGGTATCCATGTTCTTCTCTGTCATCGCTCCATGTTCCTCCGTCCTCCTCTCTTGAGCCATTGGTGGTTCCGCCTTTGCAGGTTCACAAGAAGCCTTCTGTCACAGCACTGCACGGCCGCGGACGAGGAGCGAGAAGGAAAGAGCAGAGGTTGGCAAGAACAGCAGAGGGCCAGCTTCTACCCCCTGGTGACCCTTCTGCCCTGCCTAGACCCTCACTGGGGATTGCTCAGTCACCCCAGATCTGGCCTGGAAAGATGTTTACATGCCAGAGAATGAAGGAGTCCTGAGCTAGAGAGGATTCCACGGTGAGAGTCTAACCTGGACTTCCCTGCCCTCCCTCCTTTCCCCCTCTGTTCCTTCCCATCCCTCTTTTCTTTTTTCAAAAGTATCGTTGGGCCAGCTAGACAGCTGGTAGGTCAAGGCACTCATGTCAAGACTGACAACCTGAGTTCAATCTCTTTCCACATGGTAGGAGAAAACTGACCTCCCCGAGTTGTCCTCCGACCTCCACACACACAGGCACAAATACACACAACAATAACAAAGTAATTATCACAACTCTGTAGCTAGGCATAGGGTTACCCTGTCACTGCAGCTCCCGGGGGAGGGGGACTGTAATCACAGAGCGGAGGGAGGCAAAGCAAAAATAAGCTCTCAGAAAGTAACGATACTCAGAACACACCGCCAATCCAGCCCTTGCGGGGAAGAGGCAGGTGCACTGCAGCGAGTTCAAGGCCAGCAGAAGCTACATGGGGATCGCTGGGTCACCTGACCCACTCGGCTTCCAGTTCTCTGAGAGACAGTGTCTCCAAACACCACAGGGTGAACAGTGCCTGAGGGCGGGCACCCAAAGCTGACCTGTGACACGCACGCGCACACACACACACACACACACGCACACGCACACACACAGGTGGCCCTCATACATCCTGTGCACGCAGCGAACACTGAAACAGCACACACTACCACAGCAGCACGTGGAGGCCAGGGTGGCCCTGGCCGTCCACCTTGTTTGACACATGGGTCGCAGAAGGACACAGCCACGTTCATCTCATATCTGGGCCTAGGAACCTGAGCCCAAGCCTGCACTTTAGTTCAGCAAGTATAGGAGGATCAGGAGTTCAAGGCCATCGGCCTTCCCTAAGCGTGGGCTCCGTTCCGAAATGGTCGAGTGCCCCACTCAGGGGTCCTGTGGGAACCTCACCACGCATCTCTTCAAGAGGTGGTGCTCTGGCCGAGGCGGCCAGGTGTTGCCAGCAGAGACATGGGGTTACCGAGGTATTTCTCCTTCCACAGAGCTGGTCGACTGTGGGTCGTCCCTTCTTGCTCTGCTCACCCCCTCGGGCTAACCAGGGTGATGGTGATGGTGGAGGGAGGGACGAGGGTGGATGGCCTTCCCGAATGACAGAACTTCTACCTCGGCCAGGCTTCTGGAACCTTCCCTCAGGCCTCCCCTTGTGACATCACTGGCTGTACTCCCCTGCGCCCAGCCTCAGGAGAAAAGCGCTGCCAGGGAAAGGCAGCATTTCACGCATTCCTGCAGTCACTCGTGCATGCACCTCATCCACTCACCAGTGCGTTCCTCATCCATTCACCCAACCCATCATTCATTTATTCAGGTACCCACTCATTCATTCTGTATGTGCTTGTGAGCTCTGGTCTGTTTGTTTTATTCACAGTTCCAGTGTGCACTACTCTGGATAGAAATAGAAGTGAAACCAGACAGGGTCATTCAAGCACCTGCGGAGAGTCCTAAAACCAAAAAACACATCAAAAGCTACCTCCGTGGTCTGGGGCTGTAGCCCAGTGGGTAATGTGCTGCATGAGACCCTGCCTCACACAAAGCCCTCATTCACCCTGTGTGGCCATCACCATGGGGCCCCAGGACCATCCGTCTCCCCAGGTCACGCCTCACTCCCACCCTCGCCCTCCCAGGTTCCCACCATCCATTTCCTGTCTCTGTGACTTGCTCTGGGGCAGCCTCATCTGGCATATTTCACGGGGCAGTGTGCCATCATGGTTCCTCCAGTGTTGGGGTGGGTGTCCTGTCAGAATGCCTCAGACTGCAGAGATCCCCCACCCCCAACCATCGGTGAACACGGGCCAGGAGCGGCTGCTGGGTGACGTGATTATGTGACACTGCCAAGTCCCTTCTTTCAGCGGTTTCTGGCACATAACCAGAAGGGGGACTCGAGATCACATGGTCATTCTGTTTTTAGTTCTCTGACACAGGGTCTTGCACAGGCCAGCCTGCCCTTGGGACACTGGAGTCCCTCCAGCCAGCAGCTCTTTGGGGACCAGTGTCGTGGGAGTTCCCCGGCTGGTGGGGCTTAGGCAAGGTCTCTTCAGCCTCACCTGTCCTTGTCCCCCCAGAGCTAGCCTCTTGCAAAATGGGCAGGGAGTCACAGTACCACTGTGGCCCTGGCTCACGGAACACAGTGATGTCACAAGAGCTGTAGAAGGGAATGTTCTGGGGGACACCCGTGGCGGGGGGGGCTGCTTGTCCCTCTGGGGCTAGAGCGGGAGGTGGTGACAGAACTGGACAGGACTCACTACTGCCCTGCAGCCTGTGGGGGAGGCAGGGGGCCGAAGACTACACGCGCCGCATGCCCGGAAACGCCTGGCAGCAGCCCGAGGGGACAAACGGTACTGAAAACCCTAGTCTTTTCTCCCCTCCTTTCCATCCCCCTCCCCAGGGTCTCACATAGCCCAGGCTACCCTTGAGCTCACACAGCACACACACCTGAGGCCCCGGGTTCACTCCGCAGCCCCACGTAAAAGCTGGGTATGCCAGCACACCCCTGTGACAGGCGCTGCTCACAGGCAGTCAGCTTGGCCAGCAGGCAAGCTCTGGGTTCAGGGGGGAGGGGTGCTGAGGGCCGACGCCAGGCATGTCTCAGAAGACGAGGAGTGCAGCCGAGGAAGGTCCCCACGCACTGCACACACAGGAAATGTCCTCACTAACACCCATTTTCTCTCCTTTGCCAGCACCCACGGTTCGCATCCTCCCACCCCTTGGTCTTCGAGGCTCCCATCTCGGCCCGGACAACCACCCCAACGCCCGCTCCAGCCTGTGAGGAGGCAGGCGCCCCTGCTGTGTTCGCGTGACCCTGGTCCCCCGCAACGTGTTTGTAACGTGTGTGAACACCTGTGCGCCACGTCCCTGCTGAGGAGATGTCTGTCCCTAAGCTGCAACGGAGCACCAGGCCCGGCCCAACCATCAAAACCATCTTGAAGTCTGGGAGGAACACGGCAGGAAGAAGCTCTTCCCTCCGGGAGACGCTGCCCCCAGGTGGGAGCTGGGGCGCTGGCCGCACAGGGCCCGAGGGAGTCCTCCCACCACTCCCGGCACACGCACCAGGACAGGTGGTGGAGCACTGGACCCAGGGGTTGGGTGGCCAGTCGGGGTTGAGGGTCCTTGTGCACCAGGGTGCATATGTGCACCCATATGGCCTGTGGCCATATGACCCTTGCTGGGGAGTCATACGGGAACAGAGGCCGTGACTCCATGTCCTCCTTTCTGTGGGTCAGGGGATAGCGGACCTCTTCCTTGTCCTTTGTCCCATCCCCGTGGAGAGTGACCTCTGACCTCTATCCTCCAGGCCGCCTGGGGACAAGACCATGACTCCCTGTTCTTCCTCCAGCCCGCATGGGGGAAGTGACCTCTGACCCCGTCCCCTGTCCTGGATCCAGTGACTCACCGTCCTTCCAGGGACCCCATGCCCATCCCTTGGAGTGGTCTCTGATCCCTCCTCAGGTACCTGCTACTGGACTACACTGCCTGACGGTGAGGTGCAGCTGCGCATGAACAAGAACGCAGAGAACGAGCCCCCGGTCACGGTGCCCGACATGATCATGAGCGCGGCCACCAAGTACTCGCACTATTTGGCGATCGGCTGCAAGTACAAGAAGACCTGGCAGCTGCTCACCTACGTGGAGTACTACGAAGCCTGCCGGCGCGCCGCCAAAGCCTTCCTCAAGGTACTGCTTCCGCGCATGCGCGAGCGTGCTGGGGGGCGGGGCTCCCGCGCAGCCCCAGGGTTTGCGTTCCATTTCTGCTTGCTCATTTGCATCGGAAGTGTCAGGCCGCAGTTAGTCCGTCAATTATTTGCCACTCTGGGCCTCGGTTTCCTCGTGTACAAGATTCCTTCTACACATCACGTGTGCATTAGCATGCTGTAATTGTACATTGACTATCCTTTTGCTCCTTGCTACACATACTCTCTTTCAATCTTGTATGTGCATAAGCATGCAAGCTATAGCACAGAGCTCTATCAGGCGTGCCACATGCACTGTGTTGCGTCATACGCTTAAATATATTCACAGAGCTGGAGAGACGGCTCAGAGGGGAAGAGCACCGGCTGCTCTTCCAGAGGTCCTGACTTCAATTCCCAGCACCGACATGGTGGCTCCCAACCATCTGTAATGAGATCCGGTGCCCTCTTCTGGTGGGCAGGTGTAAATGCAGGCATAGCACTGTATAAATAAATAAATAAATAAATAAATAAATACATCTTTAAGCAATATATTCACATAAATCTTGAACTCTAGAATGTGAAAGCACGAGAGCTTTCACACACAAGAACGCCAGCGAGTCAGTGAGTCTGAGGCACGCCCCTGGCTCTGCCTCCCAGCACTGGGAACACAGCACCCTCCACCACACTTGACTGAGGACTGTTGCATGGCAAGTGCTTCAGCCCCTCCCACCTGCCTTGTCCGTCTTTCTGGCTCCCTGGTGTCATGACAGCATCCTTGTCAGCTGGTTCCATGAGAAGCTCTACTGCTCCGCCCTCTGGTGTTTGTTGAAATAATGAATTTCTAAAAGGGCCAACCCTGAGATTAGGGAAGGGAATAAAAGAGACTTGAACTGACTTGTCCAGTCAGCCTAGTAAGGAAGGTCAGGGGTCAGTGATCTGGAGCACGCTGAAGAAAGGGAGGGAGAAAGAGCCAGAGACAGGGGGTGAACTTTTAAAGTATGGTGGCCAAGGAAGGGTTCACAGACAGTAAAACGTCAGCCTAGTGGAGGAAGGTGCTATCAGGAAATCTAGGGAGGAACACAACAAGCCAAAGGCACACACCATGCAAACGCCCTGGGCTAGAGGTCTTCTGTCCAAAGGATGCCTGCTGTGGTGGGGCAGCGCTGGAGATGGGCTGGTGGGTGGGTGGTGGTAGGTGGGTGGATGGATGAGTGGGTGGATGGGTGGGTGGGTGGATGGGTGGGTGGATGGGTGGATGGGTGGGTGGGTGGATGGGTGGGTGGATGGGTGGGTGGGTGGATGGGTGGGTGGATGGGTAGGTGGGTGGGTGGATGGGTGGGTGGATGGATGGATGGGTGGATGGATGGGTGGATGGGTAGGTGGGTGGGTGGATGGGTGGATGGGTGGGTGGATGGGTGGATGGGTGGGTGGGTGGATGGGTGGGTGGATGGGTAGGTGGGTGGGTGGATGGGTGGGTGGATGGATGGATGGGTGGATGGATGGATGGGTGGATGGGTAGGTGGGTGGGTGGATGGGTGGATGGGTGGGGGGTGGATGGTGACTAACAGCATCAGCTGGGCGACAGCACACGGATGGGTGGATGGGTGGGTGGATGGATAGGTGGATGGATGCATGGGTGGATGGGTGGATGGGTGGATGGGTGGGGGGTGGATGGTGACTAACAGCATCAGCTGGACGGCAGCACACGGATGGGTGGATGGATAGGTGGATGGATGCATGGGTGGATGGGTGGATGGGTGGATGGGTGGGGGGTGGATGGTGACTAACAGCATCAGCTGGACGGCAGCACACGGATGGGTGGATGGATAGGTGGATGGATGCATGGGTGGATGGGTGGATGGGTGGATGGGTGGGGGGTGGATGGTGACTAACAGCATCAGCTGGACGGCAGCACACGGATGGGTGGATGGATAGGTGGATGGATGCATGGGTGGATGGGTGGATGGGTGGATGGGTGGGGGGTGGATGGTGACTAACAGCATCAGCTGGGCGACAGCACACGGATGGGTGGATGGGTGGGTGGATGGATAGGTGGATGGATGCATGGGTGGATGGGTAGATGGGTGGATGGGTGGGGGGTGGATGGTGACTAACAGCATCAGCTGGACGGCAGCACACGGATGGGTGGATGGATAGGTGGATGGATGCATGGGTGGATGGGTGGATGGGTGGATGGGTGGGGGGTGGATGGTGACTAACAGCATCAGCTGGACGGCAGCACACGGATGGGTGGATGGGTGGGTGGGTGGGGGTGGATGGTGACTAACAGCATCAGCTGGACGGCAGCACACGGATGGGTGGACAGATAACGGAAGCATGTGGTAGTGCCCTCTCAGCATTACTGCTAGGTGGCACCTGCGGCTCAAGGACAAATGGTGCAGAGGAGACTCAAGTTTTTCATCTACAGACTCCTATAGTCTGGTGAGAACAGCTGGGTCTCCTGGGTCTCCTGGGTCTCACAAGGGTGTGTCCTCCCTCAGGTGGGCCTGGAACGTTTCCACGGTGTGGGCATCATGGGCATCAACTCCATGGAGTGGGTGATCGCCAGCATCGGGGCCATCATGGCAGGGTAAGGTGCCCCTGGCCTGAGCTCCCAGAGTCTCGAGGTCTCGCCTCTGTGAAGCCAGCCGGGTTCTTCGCGATCAGGGAGCTCCCACATTACAGTTCACTTTCGGAGCCCAACGTTACTGCCCCTTCCTCTAGAAATGCCTCCTTGTTTCTTTCCGTACCCTAGCATGGAGCCCTCCCTGCCCCCGTGCAGAACATTTGGGGGAGCTTTTAAGGGAGCTCCCCTGAGTCCCGCCTTCCAACAGAGTATGGAGACCCCAAGACCCCACAGTTCCCCTAAGTCCTCAGTCAGCAGACCTTCCGCTCCCGGTTTCTGCCTCCAGCGGCGTCTCTGTGGGCATTCTTTGTACCTACTCACCCAAAGCCTGCCAGTTCATCGCCGAGAACTCGGAGATGGACATCATAGTGGTGGACAATGACAAACAGCTGCAGAAGGTCCACCAGGTGAGAGGGCCTGTGGTGCTGGGGCTCGCTCAGGCTGGTGGGGTCCGAGACACTTTCAGCCTGGGGGGGGCGGGTCTAGGATGCCCGTGCTCGCATGACACACACAGTAACAATGCCACACTTAAACAAAGTGTAAGGGTGGAGAGCCAGAGAGGGAGACACTGGTGTCGTGCCTTTGTGAGCTTCCGTGAACATATGCACGCGCGCGCGCGCACGTACACACACACACACACACACACGAAATAACGTGTGGTGAGAACTGGGGCTGTGCATCTTAGCGGTGGAGGGTGCCTGCCTGGCAGGCGTGAGGCTCCACACATGAGATGGTTTAAAATGGAAGAGTCACACGTTAATAACACTGGGCAGGGGCTGAAGAGACAGCTCAGCCGGTGAGAGCACCTGCAGCGCTTTGCTCGCTGTCCTTTCGGAGGACCCAGGTTGGGCTCCCAGCACCCACATGGTGGCTCCCAGGTCCGGGGGATCTGATGCCGTCTCCCGGCCTCCACGGTACACATGCACACGTGCAGGCACCTGCACACACACACACAAAACTAAAAAGAGTAAGATGTGCATAAAACACTGACCCTAGCGGGCAGAGCACTCACCCAGCATGGATGGGGCCCTGGCTTCCATCCCGGGCACCACAGAAGAGTCATGGCAGTAAGGCCTGCCAGGAGTTCAAGGTCACCTTCAATGACAGTGAGTTTGAGTCTAGCCTGGCCTACAGAAGACCCTATCTCACGATCCAGTCTCCCCCAATCAAGAAAGCCAAAGGTCATTGGGAGCCCCTCCTTGGGGCTCGAGACGGCTGAGAGCCCATGTTTGTCTGTGCTGGCCCCATGGTGTCCTCCAGATCCAGGGTTACATGAAGCATTTCAAGGCGATCATACAGTACAGAGACGAAATCCAGGAGGTGAAGCCAAATCTATACTCGGTATGTCCAAACAGGGGCGTATGGGAGGGACAGTCGCCACACACCTGGAGACTCGGGCCAAGCTCAGCCTTTTTTTTTGTTTTGTTTTGCTTTTTGTTTGTTTGTTTGCTTTCAAGACAAGGTCTCTCTGTGTAGCCCTGGCTGTCTTGGACTCCCTTTGTAGACCAGGCTGGCCTCAAACTCAGAGATGCACCTGCCTCTGCCTCCCTGAGCGCTGGGGATCTAAGGTGTCCGACACCAGGCCTAGCTCAAAGTGGGATTCTTTAGTGTGTCTTTGTATGTCGGCTTCGTGTTCTCAGAGTTCTTCCATTTTGGAACATGCCTCAGATGGCTTTCCTTTTCCTGGCTGATTACAGTGTGTGAATGGCGCTGGCGTGGGTGGGCTGGCACGGGCCTGGGGTAGCTTCCACTCTGTGGTGCCCACTGGCCAGTCTGTCTGCAGTGGAAAGGGTTCCTGGAGCTCGCGGATGGCATCTCGGATGAGGAGCTGGACCAGATCATCGACTCTCAGAAGCCTAACCAGTGCTGTACCCTGGTGTACCAGCAGGGCTCCACGGGGCCCCCGAAGGCCGTGATGCTCAGCCACGACAACGTGAGTGGCCCTTCGGGCTGGCTGGCCCAGCCTGGCCATGCTTGGGACGAAGACCCTAGACCTGACTAAGCCGGATGCCTTTCAGATCACGTGGACCACGGCAGCCACCATCCAGAGCCTTGGGTTCAAGTGTCCGCCTGATGGCCAGGAGATCCTTGTGAGCTATCTGCCGCTCTGCTTCGTGGGCACCCAAATCTTGGACATGTGGGTGGCCATCTCCGTGGCTGGGACAGTCTACTTCCCTTCCATAGAGGCAGGGGCGTGGAGTGGGCTACCACGAGCCCCTGGCACGGTGAGGCTGGGGTCAAGAGCGACAATGGCCTGATGTGGGCAGCAAAGGGGCAGGGCAGGGAATGGGAAGCTGTGATAAAAGTGGGGATCACCACTCCCTACCCCCACCCCCACCCCTGCCCCCACACCTGTCGCCTGGCCTTCTGGGTCTATGGGCCTGTTTCCCCAGACGTGGAAGGCGAAGTGGGAAGGGTAGGGTTGGGGTGCTGCAGGGGTCCCTCTCCCAGCCTCGGTCTGGCTTTCTGCTTCCTCTTCTCTCCCCCCACGGAGGCAGGGGCTTCTGCTGGCATGGCTCTGCCTTGTCCTTGATCCCCTCCTGGTTCCCCGAGCTGGTTTCCTGCCTCGTGACACTGGTGTGCATGGGGGTCCCCTAGAGCCCCATCCCGCCCCATTCAGGGCTTTCTGACGGAGATGCTCCGAGAGGTCCAGCCCACCACGTTCTGTGGCGTCCCGTGGGTGTGGGACCGCATGCTGGACAGTCTGAAGACCAGACACCTGGACTCCACCGCCTTCCGCCGGAAGGTCGACCGCTGGGCCATGCGCATGGGCCTGAACGTCAGCAAGAGGCGGATGGAAGGGTACGGCAGGCACTGGGGACGGGCGGGGCGGGCCCCGGGGACAGCAGTCACACGTGGCTTCCGTGGCTCCGCTTCTAAAGGCACATCTACCAGCCGCTGGGCTTTGGCCTGGCCAAGAGACTGGCCTTCGACCCCGCCAGGAAGTTCCTGGGTTTCAACCACTGCCAGCAGTTTCTAAACGTGGGCCCGGGGCTGCCGAGGGCCACGCTGGACTTCTTCCTCAGCCTGGACATCCCCATCTTGGAGATGTACGGCCTGACAGAGTGCACTGGAGTGCACTCTCTTTCCAGCACCCAGGACTTCCGCGTCCAGAGGTGGGTCTGACGTCTTTCCCCTGGCCCACCCCTCTGGGACGGTAGCGGGTCAGGAATCCCCTGGATTTGGGCCACTGGGAGACAAGTGACTGCTGAGCCCCGTGGGCGTGGCTTTTCTTCACATTTGTAACTCCTTCCTCGCCAACGTTTCTCTCTGGGGTGCGGGGCTGGGCTGCGGGTGGAGGTGGGATCCAGGCCCCTTAAGTGCCAAGCAAGTGCTGGACACCCACACATGGAGGGCAGCCTCCCTCAGAGTGAGCCTTCCAACAGACTGGCCGATGGGGCTTCTGGGGACGTCGCTTCAGGCTGTGCAATGGGCGAGGCAGCGAGCACAGTGTCGGAGGCCAGCTCCGGCCAGCATTGCTTGCCTGCGCCGTATGTGTGGGGGCCTCGTTTGCCTGCACCTGTATGTGGGGGAGGGCTTGTTTTGTTGTTGTTGTTGTCTTCTCCTGCCTTTTGAAGCCGTCTCACTAACCACCCCTAGTTATCCAGGCTGGCCTTAAACTCAGAGACCCGCCTGCCTCTGCCTTCCGAGTGCTGGGACTACAGGTGTGCCTGACCTCGTTGCATTTGTCTTAGGAAACAGGATCTTCGTACGTAGCCACAGTTAGCCTCAAACTTAGAGCAATGCCCCTGCTTTCGCGTCCCAAGCCCTGCGGTCACAGGCTTGTGCTATCACACCCAGCTTTGGGCTGAATCCTAAAACCGCAAACCCATTCTGATTGGTTGTTTAGGAGAGAGGTGGATGGCCAGCCATACTGACCCGTGTCACCGAGAGGACAGTGTGACACGTGTCGGTCTCTCCTGAATGCACTTTGGAGCCTTGCCATTAATTACCTGTTTTTCCCACGCGGCCTTGTTCTGACCGGGAGACAGTGAAGGAGTGGGGGGTGAGGACGGGGCAGGCCCTGCAGGATGGCGGCGGCGCTCCACGGGTTCTCCGGGCCCGGGGCGCGCACCAGCCCCGCTGTCTCGACCTCGTGCCCTCAGCTGTGGGAAGGCGCTCCCCAGCTCCCACACAAAGCTGGAGAAGGAGAACGTGGACGGAGTGGGGAGCTTCTGCATCTGGGGCCGCCACGTGTTCATGGGCTACCTCAACGACAAGGAGAGCACGGAGAAGAGGCTTGACAGCTACGGCTGGCTGCACACCAGCGACCTGGGCTGCTTCGACTTCGACAAGTTCCTCTACGTCCTGGGCGACGTCCACGGTGAGGGCTCTGCGCGCTCCCGGGAGGGGGCGCCCGGCGCGGCCCCCGCTAAGCCGCGTGACCGAGCGAGCATCCCTGTGCCGCTCCAGACATGATCACGCTGAGCTCGGGCGAGGTGGTCAACCCGTGCCCCATCGAGGAGCGCGTGAGGTCCCGCATCCCCATCGTGCGCTACGCCATGGTGGTGGGCCAGAACGCCCCGTTCCTGTGCGCCCTCCTCACCCTGAAGGTACGCGGGGCTCCCCGGAGCAAGCCTGGCAGTCTGCACGGCTCACAGCTGGGCTCCACGGGCGTTGCTCCGTCACCGAGACACCGTTTTTAGTGACTTTTTTTTTTTTTTTGTCACTGTGACTACCTAACCAGAAGCCATTTAAGGGCGGGGGGGGGGGGGACTGGAGACACCCCAGCACTTGCTGTGCACCCTGGGCCCTGGAGCACACGTGTAAAGCTGGGCACGACGGTGCATACTTTATAATGTCCTGTGCTGGAGGTGCTGAGGAGGCAGACACCAGTAAGCGCACACCAGTGAGAGAGCCTGGCTCAGATTTAAAACGTAGAGAGTGCTGACCACTGAGCTGACCTCTAACCTCCAGGCATCGTGTACGCATGACCACGTACACAGACGCTTACGCACACAGAAATTTAAGGCAATTCAAGGAAGTTGTTGTGAGACAGGGCTTCTCTGTATAGCCCTGGCTGTTCTGGAACTCACTCTGTAGACCAGGCTGGCCTGGAACTCACAGAGATTCACCTGTCTTTGGCTCTGGAGTGCATGCACCACCATGCTTGGCTTAAAATACTTTTTTGTACTATCATATGGATATCTGTGTTGATGGTGAGGAAGTCAGAGGATGATTTTGTGCAGTGTGTCCCAGGGATGAAACTCATTTCCTCAGGCTTTCCAGGCCTTCACCCACTGAGCCTCATCGCCAGCCTTGCTCATGGGCATTTTTATCTGTTAAGCTCCCCCGGAAACTGAGACACTCCCTATCAGTGTGCCTCGTGAGGATTTCAGAACCCGGTCCGTGGACACTGCAGGTGTGCCCTGAGGTGGCTTCCAGTGGAGTCACAGCCTGCCTCCCACTGTTGGTTCTGGGGAGGGTGCAGAGTGGCTGACTGCAGACAGATCTAGAGTTCTTACGGCAGACATGTCCCTCAGAGTGTGGACACAGAGCATTGGCCTCGAGGTACCAGTCTGTTTGAGAAGATGGGCTCTGGCTTGGGTGGCTCAGTGGCTAAGGGCGCTCACTGCCAAGTCTGACAACCCAACCTGGATCCCAGGACCCCATGGTGGAGGGGAACTCAACTCCAGGTGGCCTGTTTCACAGGGCTGCAGGCCAGCTCCGCCCCTCACTCATGGCACGGGCAGGGCTTTCTGAGGCACTGGCGCCTGTAGCCTGGAGGACTTGCGTACCCCAGGGTGGCACGGGCATGGGTCCCCAGTGGGACTGCTCACGGAACACCTACTCTGTCCCCTCCACAGTGTCAGATCAATCCGGAGACTGGAGAGGCCCGGAGTATCCTGACCAGCGAGGCGGTGGCTTGCTGCCGGAAGCTGAGGAGCCAGGCCACCTGGCTGGCAGATGTCCTATATGACCGTGACCCTCTGGTCAAAGAGTTCATCAGCCAGGGCATCAAGGCTGTGAATGAGGAGGCGTCCTCAGAGGCTGCCAAGATCATTAAGTGGGTCATTTTAGACAACGATTTCTCTGTGGGCAGTGGGGAGCTCGGTGAGTGAGCAGCACGGGTGGGCCGCGGGCTCCTCAGCCCTCCAGCCCCAGGCCTCCACTGAGTATGGGAAGGGTGGTCACATGGCTTTAGCAGAGTTTTGCAACAAAACACATTTTAAACAGGTATGGTGGCTCCCATCTCTCAGCGGAGCACTCAGGAGTCTGAGGCAGGAGGATCATGAGTTCAAGGGCTGTCCAGGGTACAGAGAAGTGAGACTTTTGTTTCAAAAACCAATCTGGGGATTGGGAGAAGGCTCAGTAAGAATGCTGACTGCACACGCATGGGGACTTAGGTTTGATCCCCAGAATCCAAATTAAAGAAACAAAACAGTCACCACAGGCATGCAGCTGGCCTTCCTAAGATTTACTTTTATATTTATGTGTATGACTATCTGCATGTATGAATGAGGACATGGAGTTGCAGGTGGTTGTGAGCTGCCGTGTGCTGGGAATTGAACCCTGGCCCTCTTTCGGAACAGTCAATGCTCTAACTACTGAGCCATCTCTCCAGGCCCAGTGCACTTTTTTCCTCCTCCTGAGTGCTGATATTAAAGGTGAGCACCACCTGCCTCCCAGTGCATTTGCAATCCCAATGCTGAGGAGGTTGAGACTGGAGAATCCCTGGTGCCTCCTGGATGGTCAGCCCAGCCTTCTTGACCAGCACCAGAAAAACTTAAGATAATGTTTTTTTGTTTTTTTTTGTAAAAAAAAAAAAAAAAAGAAAGAAAGAAAAAAGAAAAAGAAAAAAGAATTGGAAGTAGTAATGCACACAACTTTGATCCCAGCACTTGGGAGGCAGAGGCAGGCAGATCTCTGTGAGTTTGAGGCCAGCCTGGTCTCCATAGTGAGTTCCAGGCCAGCCTGGTCTACATGGTGAGAAAAACCACCTTGGGAGGTCAGATGTTCACTGGCTGTGAGGGTTTATGCATGAGGACCACAGGAATTCATTGCCAAACAGCTTAGTTCAAGATTGTTTAATCCCAGCCAGCCACTTGGCTGAGGTTAAAAACACTTGCTATGGGAGGGCACTCAAGTTTAGTTCCTTGCACTCCCCCCGGCACTGGGCACCTCACAGCCATGGGGAAATCTGATGCCCTCTTCTGGCCTCCAAGGGCACTGCAAGCATGTGTACACACAAAGACACATTCTCCCCAACCTCGGAGGCAGGGATTCTCTGTGTTGCCCTGGCTGTCCTAGACCCACTTTGTTGACCAGGCTGGGCTCAAACTCAGAGGTCCGCCTGCCTCTGCGAGCTGAGATTACAGGCGTGGGCCACTGCACCTGGCCATAAAAGAAAATCATCTCCCATATCAAGCCCTGCTTGCATGAAACATGATGTGCTGAGCCCAACCCCAGCTTTCCTCACAACTGGAAGATGGGCCAACTTCAGACTTGTAATTCTGGACTTTTGGGGAGTACAGAGGCATCATCTGAGTGTTGGAGGATTCTGAACATGATCCACAAGGCCGAGGCCGTTTGAACCCCAGATTGCTGGGGTGGCAGCTCCAAGCCTCCTCTTAACCATTGCCCCCCAATGAATGTAGGAAAGAGCTCTGGGGGCGCCTTGAAGTGGGATTCTACTCCCCAGCTCTCTCCTCCCCAGCTCTCATGCACCCCTAATGAGCACTTGGGCCTCTGCTAAGTCAGGCTCAGGCTGAGTGGGGGCTTCCATCGCAGGGCCCATGAGCAACATCAACAGGGCTGTTGTGGCCAAGATCTATGAGGACGACATCCAGCACTTCTATGAGCCGAATCCGAGTTCCTAGCAGCCGGGGCACCCTAATCTTCACTCCAGTGCTGGTGGCTTGTGCCTTCATCCTGCTTTCAGAAGACAATTTCTACAGTGGGGGAGGGGGCCCTAGGAGGCCCTGGGTGGAAGGCAGTCTGCCTTCTAGGGTTGCTCTCTGAATTGTAAAGAAATTAATTAAACGTGTTCACTCAAGTGGTGGCTTTCACCCAGGGCTAATTTTGTCAAGGGGCACTGGGTGACATCTGAGAACACTTGGCTGTTGTGACTGGGGAGAAGTGGGTGGAGGCTTAGGACACCAACAGCACTCTGCAGGACCCAGTGGCAGATGCCAGGGCAAGACCCTCAACTTCACAGTGAGACCCCTGACTCAGGCTTCATGTTGATGCCTTAAGTGACATGAAACTCAGCTCGCCCAGACTTCATTCCAGCGCTGACAACTGTTTTTGCCGTAGTTGGTCTAGAGTCTCGGCCTTTACACTAGGAAAGTTTGTAGCCACAGCTGCGCCCTCACTGGGGACTGCAGGCAGGACCCCCTTACCTGTGTGTGTATGGCACACAAGTCCTCAGGGTACAGAAGCCGGTGTTGGATGTCCCAGAGCTGGAGTTTAAAGGGTTGTGAGCTGCCATGTGGGTTCTGGGAACTGAACTTGGGTCCTCTGTGGCAGAATGTTGTCTCAACCACTGAGGCCCCTCCCCAGCACATTTACATACACACTGTGCTAAATGAGCTGAGGAATTGCTGAGACCTACAGTCTTCTTAGAAACCATGCAAACGCTCCCAGTTGGTATCTTGACATAGAGACTGGAGCACAGCCCCTGGGCATGGTGTTTGGAAGGAAGGACTAAGATCTCATGCTGCCTCCATCAGAAACAGTTGGGAGACCCCAAGGCCTCCCCAGATCTAAACACCCCAAACTACAGAAAGGAGTCTGGACTCCTGATGCATGCCAGACAGCATGTGCTAGGCAGCCCTGGGGACACACAGCTGTGGAGTCCTGATGGGGCTGGAAGGGACATCCTGACAGCTGGGGCAAATGGGGCACAGAATTTACCCCAGGAGAAGTGGAGGGCATCCCCTGGTGTGAGCTCATTAAAATGCGGGGACTGACACTTAGGTTCTGAAAGAACCCGGCTTCCCAAAGCCCTCCCCACCGGTCATATATACAGTCCTGACTACAGAGGAGAGGAGGTGCAGGCGAAGAGTCACAGGTTAGAAACAGCACTACAGGGCTGGGCTGCAGCTCAGTGGGTAGAGCTCTCATGTAGTGTGCCCTGGGTTCCATTCCCAGCATCACATACCTGTTTGCACAGCAGTCAGGAAGTGGAGGCAGATCAGCTCAAGGTTAGCCTGGGCTACTCTGTCTCTAAACAAAACTACTGTAACAAGTATACATGGGTCAGTGAGAGGATGTGGCTAAGGAAACCCAGGTAGAGGGCTAGGCTGCAGTCTGCACTGACTGCTGTTGAGTTTGGTCCTCAAAGTGGCTGTCGGGAAATGAAGCTGGGGGGCGGGGGGTTTGGACTCCTCAGGAGTGGGCTTCCTGCTCTCCTCACAGGGATGTTAGGGCAGCCCAGTCCTTTCTCTTCACACACATGAACTGCTCTTCAGCCACTCACGGAACAGAGACTTCACCAGAAGCTACTGCAATGCCTGACTGCAACCAGCTTTCTGAGCTGCAAGCTCCACAGACCTGTTTTCTTTATAGGTCTCCAGTCAGTCAGCACTCTCCAGTGGTCCAAACCGCCAGCACACTTTGCTAAACACAGACGGAGACTCCACACTTGGGTGTGCACGCATGCCTTTGATAAAAACTGCATGTACATATATGTGGAGACCTTCCTCAGAAGTGACGATCTTGTTCTTTCTTCTTACAAAGGATCTCACTGAACCTGAAGATGGTCAGACTCCACCGGCTGTCAGTGAGCTGGGGTGGACACAGGGCTCAGTGGTGGTACGTGCTGCAGGTCTCCCAAGTCTAGTTCCTAGTACCTACACTGCACAGTTTACAGTGACTGGCTGGCCTGCAACTCCAGCTCCAGGGGATCCAACATCCTCCTCTGGCCTCCATTAGCAGCACCTCCCAACATGACATGTGACGCCCAACCCCCCACACACACAAAACCCCACAGACGAGTGCACATGCTGGTACAGCTGGCTTGCAGGTCCCAGGCTTGCAGAAGAGCATTTTACCAAACTGTGTCCCCACCTTCCTGTTTCAGTCACCCGGGCATCTCTATGCAGGCTCTGCCGCATGAGGGCAGGCAGTAACCGCCGGCATGTGAGCTGACGGCCAGCACACCAATGGCTTGCTGGAACTGTCTGGCAGGCAGGATCCCACTAGTGAAGGGGGCTGGGATGGCAGTGTCAGGCTCAAGGGGCAACAAGAGTCCATTTCACGGCCAAGCATGAACACTGGCTGCTGCCTGTGCAGACGCTGCTTGCTGACTACTGACCTTCAGATCCAACAGCCCGAGACCTGCAGACCCTTCTCCAGCCAGAGGCAGGGCAAAAGTGTCACAACCACCTGTGTCGGGAGTGGGGCGCTGGCTACTGACCAGCACTTGAGATGACCTGCTCCTGCCTAAATGGTGGTGGGTTGTGCCTGGCCGAACCCCCAAGCTGCCACCTGCTAACGCAAGTCAAGAGGTGGCTGCCCTGCGGGCATGGTGGCCAAGGATGTGGGCTTCTGTGTGCCACTCAGGCACGCATGCACCCCCGGCCCTCTGGATGGAGCTCAGGTCTGGAATCTGGAAAACGGGCAGTGAGGGTGATGCCAGAGGCTCTAGAGTCTCTGCCAAGAGCCGCCTCCTCCCCATTCCCACCCTTCCATGACCCTGCTGTGTTGTAAGCTGCCCTCAACACCTGCTCCCAAAGATACTACACAGCTTTGGACCCGACCCCCGCCCAGGCTCCCGGGGCCACTCTTTCCCACTCCTGACTGAATGAAGACGGGCCACCCACTGCTCCCATCTCACTTTATTTTCTATAAAACCCCTCCATAATTTCACAACTTAACAAAAAAGTTTAAAATGCGGGACAAACGGCCCTGCAGCTCATTACAAACACAGCTCTCCTTGTCCCTCTGTCCAGGGCTCCTCTGGGCCGCTGATGTGTCTATTCCTGGAGACACATCTTGTGAAGCCCTGGGGAGGGACAGGTATCCAATACCTTTTGCACCCAGTGTCAGGAGCTGGTTCAGGAGGCCTCAGCACAGGGACTCCCGGGGGTCATCATGGTTGCCACCCCTTCCTATGGACAAGTCCCTAGAGCCCTAAGGGCCCTGGCTGCTGCCGTAGGCTTCCAGACAGCCATGTTGGGCCCCAGAGTGGCTCTGGAGGACAGTGGTATGACCTTCTGGCCAGAGGAGGTAACTGAGAGACGGGTGGGTGCTTCCAGAATGACCCTGGGAAGCATCTGGAAGGGCTGGACACCAAGGCCCAGGGCAGCAGAAGGGCTGGGCTGCTGGCGACCGTGAAAGGAGGAAGAACGGTGCCCTAGGCTGAGGCTGTTTGGGAGCCTGGCGCACTCCATGTGGAGGCCAACAGCTGCCACAATGCCAGGGCCTTTTATCCAAAGGCTTGAAGGCTGCAGATCACCTGATGGAGAGTATTGTCGGCCTGTCTGGGAAGAGGTGTGAGGCGAGAGCCCTGCTTCCTCCCAGCTGGAAGGAGTGGGAAGAGGGGCTGCAGGCGGAGGATGTCTCCTTTCCCTGGGAGTAAGGGAAGCCTTAGAGGCTGGGGTCCCCGGGAGTGTTCAGGATCTTCCTGACAGATGGTCTGGGAGTGGGACAGGGACAGGGAGAGGGAGCTGGGAGGCCAGGCCTCCAAGGGTGAACTCACACTGGGGAGGAAGCAACATCAGTGAGGCAACAGTGAGCCAGCTTGCACTCAGGCCTCTTTCAAACACGCTGGTTGGGGCACGAACACTGACAACAACTGGAGTTGGGGAAAGGGTGACACTCCAGGCTCAGGCATGGGAAGGGGGCTGGCCTGGCCCTTGGCAGTTTGCAGGGCACAGGTCCAAAACCTCTCCAGGCCCACTGTGGAGGCAGAGCCATGTGGCTGGGGACAGAGGCAGTCTGGGGCCGGGCCTGCCTTGCATACACCATCCTATCATATTTGGCAAAAGCTCATGTTTTCAAAGTTCAAAGACTTGATCAGCGAGAGAGCAGAGGAGGAGGCCCATGGGGAATGGTGGCCCAGGAGCGCCAGCCTGGTCAGCCTTGGAACTGTGGGTGTTTGGCTGGAGCATGGCTGCAGAGGTGGCCCTTGGGGCCCCAATACTGGTGCCCATCATAGTGTTCACTGGCCTGGGGCCGTGAGAGGCAGTGGCATCCTGGAATCTAGAGGGGGGGGGATCCTCCATGCTCCAGCAGAGGGGGGGCATGAGCCTCCCCGACTGCTGGATGCACCTGGAGCACACACAATACACAAGGCTGCAGACTAGAGCCAGAGACCCACGGCCGGCCCTGGCCATGCTGACAGACCCTGGAGTCTAGGAGGCAGGCCGGCTGAGGGAGGCCTGGGAACTGTGTGGAAGACTGTGGTCATCCTGGCCCCTCAGAGAAGCCCAGGCAGTGACCTGCTACTCAACCCCACCTAGAGTGGACAACTGGCAGAGACTGAGTGAGGGGCTGCAGGCCACGTGTGTCCTGTGGAGGTGTAGCCCGCAGCACCCCTTCAACTCCAACCACTGAGGGGCACTGGGGCACCATGGCGAGCTAGGGGTGGTACCGGGAGTGGGAGCCATGGCGGGCCAGCCCTCATGCCCAGCCCCTCCCGTGCCCACCATGCCCACCGTGGCTCCACAGTGGCGGCCAGGGTCATGTGGCCACAGCCTCCAGGCAGCTCTGCAGCTTGCGAACGGTGCTTTCGTCCAGGGAGAAAAGGTCGAAGTCAAAGGTGGTGTTGGTGACATTGAAGTGGCCGGTCTCCTCGATCAGGTTAACAATCTGTAAGGTGGGTTTGGTGGGTTCAAGGACAGAGCTGGGCACCTATGCCCAGGTCTGGGAGGGGAGGACACGGTACCTGCTGCAGCACATTGCGCTCTCGCAGAGCCATCAGCCTCCGGTGTAGCTCCACCAGCTCGTCCGTGTAAGCCTGGGGAGAAGTACATCAGTGGGCTGGGGGTCCGGTACAGCACGACTGACAGCCCCACCTATCCTCACACACCCAGAAATCCCCACCTTGTCGTAGGTAGCCTTCTTGAGAATCTTTTCGGGCTTGCTGCAGGGCTCGGGGCTCCTCCGGCCGGACACCTGTGGGGCCCAGACCTGTAAGCTCCAGCACGCCCATTCCAGCCCTCCCAGGATAGCCACAGAACCCACCTCGGAGCCTGACCTCACTCACCTTGCCGCTGGGAGGGGGTGGCTTCTGGGGGGGTGGGGGCTCTCGGCCAGGCAGGCAGGAGTCAGCACTATTGTCGCTCTCGCTGTCACTAAAGCTTAGCCTAAAGAGGAGGCAGGATGGTGTCAGAGGTGACATGCTCCACAACACTAGCAGCTGTGAGATGTCCAGTGTTCATGGTGTCCTGCCCAGCTCTGAGCTCCAGGACTGTCTGAGCCACCCCTAGCTGCTTCCTGAGCTCTTACGGCGGACACTGGACAGTCTAGTGAGCAGCTCTGCTGGTCCCCATCCTCAGCAGCAGTGTATGCGGTGGTGGCCAGAGACCCTGGGAGCAAGTCCCAGCACGGCTGCAGTCCTGCAAAGCAGGCTGTTGCACCAGCAGGTCTCACTGACTACACCAAACTTCCCAACCTACTCCCAAGCTCTATTCTTTCAGTGACTGGGTGTACAGGAAGCCGCTCAGGGACCTCAGGTAAGCAGGGTAACCACATTAGTCTCCTGACACACTGACAGGCCCCATCCTTAGTTCTTGCACTATGTGGGCTCTGGGGTCAAACCCAGGTCATCAGGCCTAGTGGCAAGTGACTTTACCCACTGAGCCATCCACCACGATGGCACTTCCTCCCTCAGTTCCCATAGCTGGTTCTGTCCAGGACTCCTGCAGGGCTCCAGGTCAGGCTGTTACCAAGGTTCACAACCTCAGGTTCCCCCTCATTTCCACTTGTGTTCAAAAGGTAGCAGCTGCAGATGCTGGATCTTGGACCTCCTTAGGGAGCAAAGCAAGACACAGTGCCTCGCCAGCACCTTGTGTGTGGGGGGTGCCCTACCTGTGTGATCCTTCCCTAACAACAGGACTAACAGGTGGCTGGCAAGCTCCTGCCAAGGGCCTTTCACAGACACCCTGAAGATGATGTCCCCACAGAGGAACCCAAAATACTGTGACCCCTTCAGATGGGACTATGCCTGCCATTCTCAGGAGCTTCTTTCCTGTTTGCTCTTAGGGTCACACACACACACCCCCCCCGTGCCAAGGTGCCAGATCCTCCTGGGAGCTGGGTGTGAATCTCATAGCCCTTGGTGTGTGGTGCTCTGTGGGTGGGCAGAGTCTGGCTCACTAGGGACAGGCAAAGGCTATAGTCCTGGACCATCACCAGTATGTGTCACATTTCCTGGGATCTCTCTACAGTGAAATCCTGGACACACTAACCTACAGCAGGGTCACTGGAGCCCTGGGTCAGTGTTGGAGGCCTGGAAAGGTAGATCTCCCATTCTAGGGACCTGGGTAAGGACATGCTCACCGCATGGGGGAGCCTGCACTGCCATAACCTCAGCTAGCCTCCCATTCTCCAGCACACTCTGCTGTGTCCAGCTCTCCCACAGGCAATAAGACAGGGCTGTGGATGCCAGCAAAGGCCACGACAAAAGGAAAAACCTGGCCCTGGTGGTGGAGGCCTTCCACTTGGGCTCCCTCTAGACCACCCTGGTCCCAGTTTGACCACACTGTCCACACACCTGGACTCCCGGCCTGGGTTGGCCTTGACAGTGGTCTCCTCTCCCGATGATGAGTCATCTTCATCTGACTCCTCAGACTGCAGGTCCTCCACCATGGAACGCAGGGGTCCTGGGGGCAAACAGAGGGAAGAGCTGAGCCTCTGGCTGCCTCCCCAGGGCCACCCAAGACTCATCAACACCTGCAGCGGCCCTCTGGTCTGCAGAAGGCTCCCCACCCCTACCTTCCCAGCCTTCCTCACAGGCTGCAGCATTCTGGTCTGCTGCTGGCCTGCAAGATCCCTCCATCACAGCAGCCAAAGGCTCAGAGCCCAAGCTGGCCAGCAGGGCGAAGCTCCCATGCTCTGCCTGGGACCAGAGTCCCCACGCAGCCTGCAACCTTTCGTTGGGACGCCCAGCACCTCAGTAACCCCACATGGTCCACAGTTCTCCTATTTCTCCAGAGGCACCCAATTCCAGTCTCCTACAGCCGGCATCTTGGGTTTATATTCCTGTTGCCAAGGCAACAGAGGGACACAAAGCCCTCAATTACTTTGGTCACATGATGTCGATTCAGCTGGTTCCCTCCCCTAACCAACAAATAAGAGCCTTGGAGAGTATGGACTTCAAGGACTCTATCCCCAGCCAAGCTCCTGCCTGCAAAGGAGCTGTCACCACGGGAGGTGGACTAATCATGGCAGTAGAGGGCCTCTTCTGGGTGTAGGCAGCTTAGCTATGCTTGAGCCTGGGCCCACAACCTGCCAAGACTCCTCTGTGGCAAGATACAGCAGCCAGCCTAGCCTTCAGTCCCCTCCCTGGGAACCACTAGAGCGGCCGGGCCCAACACATAGACTGTCCATCTGATGGGCTGAGACAGGCTGGGCCTGCAATGCTGAGTGAGTCTGTCAGAAGGAAGCAGGTGTCTATGGCTACAGGCCTGTGGATCCTAAGGACTGACCTGGCTCCTGGGGAGGACAGCTACTTGTCTTTACCAATCCTACACCACTAGGAGCTGTGGTGGGTGTCCCAGCTGACAGCATGGACCTCCCTTGTCTCCTGAGTGCTGAGGTTAGCTCAGGGGAAAGGGATGCCAGCCCAAAGAAGAGTCTGGCCCAGGTGCACTCAGCCTGGGGGTGCAAGTGCAGGCTCAGTCTTTCAGAAGCAGCAGGCAGCCCAGCCTATCATCACTCAAGAGAGCCACGCCTCTCCCAGGTGCCTGTGCTCTTCCCTAGGCTGTGCCTTGAGTACCCCGACTTCACCCCGCCCTACCTGCCTCCACCCCGCCTCTACCTGCCCGATTCCACCTTTCCTCTGCTTGCCTCCACCTCTTACCTGTCTCCACCCCTTCTACTAGCTCCATCTTCTCTTCATACCAACCTTGGCTGTGGTTCTGAGACGGCTCAAAGTCTGAGTCTGAGCTAGTGTCTGAGCTGGAGCTGGCGTTGGCTGGGCTTGACTGGGCCGACTTCAGCCCATGCCAGGGCAGCATGAGAGGGAAAGAAGAGACTGTCATCTTTCAGGTCAGAGGAAGGGGCAGTGAGGGGGCCACACAACCCCCACCCCCACCCCCGGGGCCGGGCCAGCCTTCTGCCCAGCTCACACAGAGCCTGAGGCTGGTAAAGACAGGAAGCACAGGCTTCTCAGCAAAGCCGCACAGGCCTTCCTGGGGCTCGACTGGGATAATGACTGAATGCCCAGATCCTCGCTAAGTCTCATCACTACCCTGCAGCTGCACAGTAGTGATGGCAGAGTTTTGTGTCACAAACACCAGGGAGGAGGGCACGCCTTGCCTGGTCTTCCTGTGGCTGCACAGGGATGAACTTAGCCACCAGGGGGCAGTGACCGCCAGGACATGACACAAGGCAGGAGGCTGCCACTCTGAGTCCTTCAGTGAATCCACACGCACGCATGTACGCGTGCTCGCGCAGTATATGCAGTGTGTGAGGTGTGTAACCCGTGAGGTCTGAAGTGTGCACTGTGTGTGCAATCATCCGTGTCGTGGTATGGGAGGCGTGGTGTGAAGTGTAGTACGCGCACTGCATACGCTGTATATGGTGGATACGGTGTGAGGTATGGTGTTGAGGATGTGACCGTGACACATAATCAGGGATAGAGAGACAGAACAGTACTGCAGACACCAGCAGGAAGCTGACCACGGAGAGGAACAGACAACAGTGCAGGGACAGCAGATCTTCAAGGGCCCAGGCCCCTCTAAGCCCCTCCCTCACCTGGGACAGAGTGGCTACAGGCCCTCCCCTGGTCAAAGGGTAAGGTGGGAAGAGGACACACCCCTGTCATGGTAGAGCTCAGGACCCAGAGCTGAGTAGCCCTCAGCCCTGCCCAGAACAAGGGACAGGGCAGTGCCCAGCCTAAAGAAGGCATGCAGGGAGGTCCCTGCCTGTTGAGCAGCTTGGGCAAGTCTAGCCTACCTGGAGAACATACTCCAGACTGAAGGAAGAAACTGTCTTGTGCAGGGCTCACTGCAGCCTGGCCCACGGGAGCCCAGGTATGCTTGTGAGGGCCTCTCCTCTCGGCCACCTTCCTATTGGCCAGTGGGAGGCCCTAGGGAACCTGTCTTTGGCACCCATGAGTTCTGTTCACCGTGAGGCTCTCAGAGTAGCACATCACAGACTAAGCCTGGAGTCAGGGCACCCTCCCTTGCACACACGGAACCTGTTTTCTCTAGGCAACAAAATGAAGAAAGACTGCTGCTGCCTGGCATTGTTCCAGCTACAGCAGGCTCTGGTTTCACGCCTCAATGTAAGGGAGTGGCCCGACAGGCCCCTGTCAGATGTCCTAGCAACTAGGCTCAGGCACAGGCCAGGAGCTAGTGCGGATAGGTGCCTCTCCCAGAAAGGGCTTGGTGGGTTTGTGGTGGTCCATAGACCTCCTGGCGCCCTGCTTATCATAAAGACCCCAGGGACAAGAACTAACAAAATCTGGAGACACTTCTTGCCAGAGAGACCCAGGAGGTGCCCAGCAGGTGACGATAGCCCCCTAGCTGCCACACTTCTCACACGTCCCTTTGTGGCTAGAAGTGGTCCAGGAACCAGAAGGGCTGGGATGTAGACAGCAGTTTCAAGCATAGAGGCAAGGCCACCAAGCTCACAACAGCAGCTCTTCCTCAGAGCTGCCCATTTCTTCCTCCTCTGGGAGCCTATGCTTGGCCGAGGCCTTGGCAGCTGTGGCAGCCACTCTGCCCGGGGTGCTCCTGGGTAATGGATTGCCTACTCATCTCCAGCCTGGAGGCAGCAGCCCTGGTAGAGGGAAGTGCCCATGAACGTCTTGCATGGGAGAAAACATCAGCCCACAGCTCTCAGGGAGGGCTGGCTGCAGAGCAGCCTAAGTGCCCTGTCCCTGCACCTGGAGGAGAGTGTTCCATCCCCCAGACCCGCAGTGTCATGCAGCAGAGGACAAGCCCTGGCTGCTGAGATGGTCCCACACAGCCCAGTGACTGCCTTCGAGACACAGGCCTAGACCTCACACACTCCTCCAGTACTGAGCCCTGGGAGCTCCTGACAGGTTGCTCTGCTTTGCTCTGGCTCCGCAGAGCTGAGACACTTCCCCGAGGGCTGTGCAAGGCCACCAGCAACCAGCAAGCACAGTGGCAGGAGTACCAGGTTACAGAGCCATCGTCCCTACAGCTAACAGTCTGCCAGCCCCACACCAGTTCGGGACAGGCCAAGGACACCTTCAGAGTCGCCTACTCAGGGCTTTGACACATGCAGGCGATTTTCTAGGAGTTGGCCAACTGCACCCTACACCTTGCTGTGTGGGGCAGGCGCAGGTGACAGGAGAGACCCCAGGAAAGGAGCTCCATGTGGCTCTGGGGCCATCACTCGGCCTCCTGATGGGGAGAGCGGGGCCAAGACCCAACAGGAAGGCAGGACCACAGAGGGGTAGGTAAACTGTCTGTCTGGTTAATCAACAGTGTCTGGCGAGCCACCAAAGCCATAGCCCTTCTACTGGGTGGCGCCAGGCTGGACCTCTGAACCCCACTGCTACTTAGCTCATATTACCTGGGGACCAGCTACTACAGTACGGGCAGAGGAGCGCTGTTCTGGGGAAGACGGCAGCCTGGCAAAGGGAAACCCACCACCATCTGCTCACCTCTGACCGGAAGGAGGCCTCATCCTCTGAGTTTGAGTCCTCGGCCTGCAGGGTCCGCTTGGCTTCCCTCGGCTCACTCTCCGACTTCCCCTTGTCACCTTTGTTGCTGCTCTTGTCCCTGGCCACCTTCTTGTCAGGAAAGGAAGAGGCACGGGGCGAGGTACCCGGGGCACGGCGTGCCCCCTTTGACCCGCTCTTCTTAGGTTTTTTGGCGCTGGGCTTCGGTGAGTCTGTGGCAGCGGGCCGCTTACTGGAGGCCTTGGGCAGGGTAGGAGGCTGGGGCGCTCCTTTGGGGGATAGACTCTCCAGCTTGGTCTCCTTTAGGGCCATCTTGGGCTCTTTGAAGGCAGCCTTGGGCGGTGGGGCCTTCTCCTCCTTGGGCAGCTTGCGCGTGGCATCCTTGGCATTCTTGGGCTCACGCTCTGGCTCCTTGGAGCAGCTCCTGCTCTCTGAGTCCTTGCGTGGCCGCTCACGGTGCTCCCTGGCCACCTTGTGTGGTTTGGACGCCTTGCCACTCTCCTTGTTGGCGTCCTGCAAGGCCAAGGGCAGGGAAGGTGAGGAAGACGTGTTAGCGGCAGGTTGGGGCCGCCTGGCTCTGCCACCCCGACCTGGGCAAAGGCTGATGCGCCTGTTTGAAATGTGAAGAGAGAATCCGCAGAGTGAAAGGGTGCAGCCAACAGACACGCAGAGCTGTGCCCACGAACCTGCGGGGCCATCAGCGCCTGCAGCTACCCACATCTGGTAGGCCCGAGGCTGCACCTGACCAGAAGGTGTTGGCCAGCCTCTCTCCTTGAGGCCCTAGTCCACGTCCTCGGTGCTCGTGGCCCATCCTGGAGTGCTCAACTCACGCCTCCACCAGTTCCAGCCTTCTCTTCAGAAGGCCTAGCTAGTGGCTGGGCACAGAGCTCAGAGCTAGCCAGGCGACAGCTCTTCCCATGCAGACCCATAACTAGGACACAGCCAAAAGTACCAGCAAGGACACCCAGCTGGTGGGACAAGCACCTGGCAAAAGGGTCTCTGTAACACACTTGTACCACCCAGGTGTCTAGGGACAGATGAAGTGGCCTGAGGACTCTGGCCTATGCCATTGGCCATTTTCCTATAAACCTGACAAGGGACACTGCAGTTGGCATGAGACCTGGCGATGAATGCCTCATAAAGACTGGGGGGAGGGGAGACTGTCCCCCAGCAAGCCACAAGGGAGGCAAGAAATGGGAATCCTGTGGTCCTCATCCTCTCTTACAGAGGACAAACTTGCAGGAGTGTGGGGCAAGATGAGAATGGCTGTGAGTGGTTGACAGGAGACCCTTTCCTGGGGTCACACCTGGTCACTACCGAGTTCCAGGCCAACTAGCACTTCATAGTGAGCCCCAGTCACAAACACTGGGAAATTATTTATATGTGTGAAAGCACAGTCAGTGAGGATGGGCCGTCACAGGCTCCATGCTGCCCTCACTCCTAAACAGTGAAGAAGTGCATTTCAGAGAAGCTGCCAAAGCTCATGGCCCGATGCCCATCAGGGTGACACAGCCTGTGCCTCCAGGGGAACAGGTCTGGGTGGGCCTAGTTCCTGCTGCAGGCACCTGAGGACAGTCTCTGAGAGGTTCACCTCCTGCTCATTGTGGCCTTGTGCGGCCACCGGAGACTGATCATCCAGGGTTGCACTCAGGGGCTGACACTCAGGTTTGGACCATGCTCTAACGCTGGGGCTTCTGGGAGAGTCATCCAAAGAGAAGAACTCTGTGCTGCCTAGAAATCTGTGGAACCCCATGCAGCATCCCACAGCGGTGCTAGAAAAGGCTGGCCACCAGGGAGGCACCTGCGAGACATGCAACCTTATCCTTCATTGCTTCTGTAGATTCCAAACAACAAGGGCCGGGTGGGAAGCCCCAGGTTGCTAGCAAGGCCTGGCCTCTCTTCCAACCTCCAAAGGTCAATGAAGGGTGACATCAGGGCCTGGTTAGAACTCCAAGATGCTGACCAGCTTGAGGATGTCACAGGCCTGTTAGCCTTGTGGAAAGAGGTGGAAGGAGCCTGCCCTGGTGCTTGCTTCTCTTCCTGTGGTGCCCATGGATAAGATGGCCCAAGGGTGCTCGAGTCTCACGGGGATGCCCAGCTGACAATGCCCTATAGGCAAGTGAAGCAAGAAGAAGGTGAAAATGAAGGACAGACATACAAGGTCAGCAGTCACCCTGAGAGGGTCCCAAGAAGGCCAAGTCCCGGGTGTCGCCAGAGATGGACCTGGGGTTCTGGATTCAGATGTTACAGTGGCGCTAACAGCCCTGGCCAGCTTGTGGCTGGGGTGGCTGGTCCAGAAGGCCCAGTGAGAACTTTCCTGAGTGCTGAGCAAGGGAACAAAATGTGCACTCTTGAGATTCAGCTCAGTCTCAGGCATGCTACCCGAGGGACCACCAAGCTGGCCCCATGCTAGCTAGCACCGCTGGCTGGCAGACCTGGAAGCTGCAAAGGCAGGTGTGGCCTGGCCTTGCTGGAGCCAAGAAAGTAGCAAAGGGACCAATGATGGAGAGGCCCTGCCCAGTGGCTGGGGGCAAATCTCCACTGGGCAGGAAAAGAGGGCTCACGAGGCCTGTGACTGAAAAGGAGCTGGGTGCAGGATGAGCGGCCAGATTCCAAGCAGCGCTCCTGGCCACGCTAGCAAGTGAAGCGACAAGGAGCAGGAGCAGAGGCTCAGGATGTAGGTGGCAGGTGTGTAGGGCTGGGCTCTGCAGATGGTGGAAATGGCCTGCAATTGCCAATGGCCAGGCCCACGCTCCGCAACGCTGGCCTTCCACCTCACTAACCTTGGAGCCGTGGGACGGTTTGTTCTTCTTGGGGTCAGAGAAGGCAGAGAGTGGAATTGTGGGTAACATGGGGTAGTCGGGACTGGGCCTGGACACCGTGTCCGCTCCTTCGGGCATTACCATCACCTAGTGACAAAGAAGAGATAGAGGTTATCCACAGGCGCCAGGCAATGGGCTGGCGGCTGTGGAGCTGGCCTCCTGGGGAGGGAGAAGGGAGCTGGAGGCCAGCTGCCCAGAAGAGTCACAGGTTTGTCCTTGTGATGGAGAATGGCCAGGGACCAAAATGGCCTCAAGGCCTCCAGGATGGACCCTGGCCAGCAGACTGCAGCCCTGGCCAAGAAGATTCAGAGCCTGTAGCAAAACAAGAGATGCAGCTAAGGCCACAGACTGCCCTGAGCACTGAGAAGGAAGCTGGAGGGAGGCACAGCAGCAGAGGCAGAGGCTGGTAATAGCAGAGTGGCTTTCTGAGGGATCAGCACAGATGCGGCTGGGGACAAGCCTTCCTTAGTTCACAAACAGGCAGTTGGAGCTGGCCACACAGAGCCCAAGCAGCGAGGCAGAGGCCAAGAACAGGGCCAAGGGCAAAAGAGGGTAAGAGAAGAGCCGCAGTGGCCAGTGCTGGGGCTGCTGAGGGTCACAGGCTGAGATGAGGACCGGCCCGAGGCCCAGGAAGTGCCACCCTGCTTCAATAGCTCCCTAGACACCCACAGTAGTTTAGGGCTAACCTTCGAACAGCCAGTTCACATAAAGGTGGAGTTCAGCTACTGAGGACGCAACACTGAGCAGACTGTGGCAGACTGAGGGAGGATGGGGGCTGTGGGGAAAGGGTCTAGGCTAGCAGAAGAGGTGGGCTTGGCCCTGGTCACCTGGGCTCCACGCCTATGCCTTTCATCGGGGAATGCTGATGCCTCACGGTTACATGACACTGCACTGACAGAGGGCGGTAATTTGACCTGCCCTGCTGTGACTTGCTCACTGGAGGCTGCCCAACCACAACAGAGAAGAAGCTACAGGTTGTGTGTCCCCAGCTGGGCCTCATGAACACCAGTTCCTAGAAGCATCTGTGAGGTCCCAGCCCTAGGACAGTGGTCCCATGAGTAAGCAGCCTTCCAGGGTAGGAGCCCAGCACAGGGCACCAGTTCTAGGGCAGCCAGAATTCGATGTTCCCCACACGGCTTGCCTTTTTCTCCCCTCGCCAGTCTGCTTGGCCTCCAGGGTAGGCAGCTTGTGTTCCCTGCCAAGATGCCCGAGGCCAGGCAGGGATGGCGCACAGAGCAGCTGCTGCATGGGCCAGGCTCCCTGGTGCAAACAGCCCCAGGCTGCCAGCAGATGAGACACAGAGCTGGGCACCAGCTGGCTGCCTCACCAAAACAGTGGAACCCCAGTCTAGCCATTCCTAGAGACAGAGTCCAGTACAGAACCTAGAGCCACTGCAGGGCCAGGGCATCTCTCCAGGTCCCCAGAGCCCACAGCTCCTGGACAACAAACATCACCCCACAGAGATTCACAACCCAGAAGGCCAACAACGTAAGGCCACAGTTACCTGATCCCAGGAGTCATCTGAGAGCCATCGTCCCCCAGCCAGGACACTTGAGACTGTAGAGTGTCTGGCTGGCCGTCTCCCTGGGGCCACTCTGGGACCTCACTGCAGTCTCTCTTCGAGGCTGGCTGGACACAACCTTCCCTCCCTGACCCTCCTAGGCTGTGTCCAGGTGATGGCCTGAGACCTTCTCCGAGCATGGATGACACCTCCTCCAGCACCTGAGGCTTGCCTGGAGAGGCCTGAGACACCGACACTCCCAAGAAGCTGACCTGGGGCCCAGGGGACGCCCACACACGCTGTGGATGTGCGGCGCCTGGTGCAGTCTTTGCACACACCACACCCCCTCACCCATTCCAAGACTCGAGGGCAGAACAGCATCACGTATGTGCACGCATCGCAGGCTGCCACTGACCCTGCTACCACCCAGGCTCACAGAGCCTCCCTGGCAGCATTCGCAGCCCACTCAAACCCCCAGCAAGGAACAACTACTTCCATTGTGAGGAAGGCAGTTTCGGAGAGACCTGGCCGTACAGAACCAGGAGAAAGCGGGTGCCGGACTCGAGAACCACACCCTGGCTGCCACAGATGCAGGTAAGAGAGCTAGCCACACACTCAGATACCACCAAGGAACAACAGCAGAGGCCTCTCACACCACACCGTCCCCACACCTCTTACACACACAGACACAGGCACACCATCTCAGATATCACCACACAATGTCCTACCTTTACACACATTCTTCACAATCGTCTCAGACAACAGCACACATCCCACACAGCTCTACCTCATGGCCCCGGCATACCACACACAGTACCCACATACCACACTCTCCTAAGCAGGCACCACACACAGCCTACAGCCTGCGAAGAACACACACACCCCCTACATTAAACATACACACTGAGCACTAGGTACAATACGAGACCCACACCTTCTACACAACCACACATGCCACATACATGTCCACAGAACCCAGGTAATGAACCACAAAACAGAACACAACACACTTCATGCACAATCACACACTCACAGCAGACCATTACCATGCACCGTGGGCAGCCATACAAACTACCCCTGCAGTGCCCCAACGCCCATAGCCACACAGCCCTTGCCAGACCACCACAGAACTGGGCTGGCACACGGGCACGCTCTGTGACCTGAGGTCACTGCAGGCGGCTCTGCCAACTTGTCCTGCAGCAGCTGACATGGAGCAGAGGCGGCAGGCAGGCGCACTCACCCCGCCAGCCATGAGCAGCTTGCAGCGAAACTCGGTGGTGGGGTTGTTGAAGGTGAGCTTCTCACAGCGCAGGTGGTTGACAGGGGGGTTACCCTCCAGGTTGAGAAACAGGTCGTAGGTGAAGCATACCTTCCTTGGCTCCTCCTAGAATACAGAGCACCATGAAGTCATGAGCAGTCAGCGGGACGGCCCGTACTGCCCAGGACAGGGCCTTGCCCGTGCTCATCTCCAGCCCCCCTTCTCTTCCCAAGTCCCAGATGTTCATCTCTTCTGCTCAGAGGACTGACAACTATTAACAACGGGGCCCACTGGGATTCCTGTCAACTTGCAAAGCACCAGAGAGGATGCTCTGCCCCAGGCCTCGTGGCAAGGCACCTCCCTCACACATACACTTCCTGAGTCTTAACCTAGACCTGCTGCTGCTACAGGGCCATCCTGTGAGCAGAGCAGCTGGAGTGGGTCACATCACATGGTTTTACCACAGAAAGCCCCCGAGAGCTACCACAGACACCAAAGCCCAGAGGATTTGTGTGCAGTGGTGTGGAAGTCACAAGAATGTTCTCTGGGGGATTCTGATGCTGTGCAAAGAAACTGCGCCATCCAGGCTGGCCTTGAACTCTCAACGTGCCTGCCTCCAGCCCTGAGTGCTGGATGACAGCACTGCCATGCCTGTTGCCACCTCCAGGCTTTTGAACATGCTGATATGTGTCAGAAGACTGACTAGTGACATGGGTGCCAGGACAGCACTACACAGAAGCGAAACAGCTTTATCAACCAATGGTGCTGTTACAACTAGACAGCCACACGATGAGAAATGGAGTGGAACCCCACTTCATCCTGCAATCAGCAAGTGGCTCAGAGGGAGGGAGATGGCTCAGCATGGATGGGCACTTTGTCATGCAAACCTGAGGACTCACATGGTGGAAAGGGAGGGTGGCAAGCTTAAGAAAGCAG
The DNA here is from genome assembly GCF_030254825.1 of Meriones unguiculatus. Classification (NCBI taxonomy): domain Eukaryota; kingdom Metazoa; phylum Chordata; class Mammalia; order Rodentia; family Muridae; genus Meriones; species Meriones unguiculatus. The sequence goes on from NC_083364.1 coordinate 20,240,948, forward strand.
GGACAAGAAAACGGGATAGTCCTTGTCCCTACAAGTTTCAGAAGCTGCTGAGATCTGAAGGTCTAAGGGCTGTGACTAATGGTCACCAAGGGACAAAGAAGACTATGACACTAGTCACTGTAAGCTGGGGTCCTGACACCCATGTGGGAGGTGTCACCGCAGCAGCGTTCATAGCTGCTGGGAACCAATCATCGCAACAGCTGCCAAGCGCCAGGCATGCAGGGCTGAACGCCAGCAACTTCAGTCTCCCATCCCGCTCGTGGCTGGGAGTATCTAGTCAGCCAGCACAGCCCTAGGTCTTGGGCAGGTTCAGGAGTCCCTCTCCTTCTGACTTCTTGTTTGGATGTCTTAGCAGGAAAGCAAAGCTACTTCAACATCCTTGATGAAGGACTGGCCCTTCCTGAGGGGTAAGAGGGTCTGTAGGGCTCCCCACTCACAACTCTCAACACAGTAGAGATGGACCCAGCCCAGTGACTGATAGCAGCTTTATTTTTTAAATCCACTAAAACATAGCGAACCAGTGAGCTAACCAGTTAGCTAACCAGTGAGATTTAAAATAAACAGATTCAACCCCTGAGAAAACAAAAGTAATCCTAGCAAAATCCAAGCAAACAGAACAACAAAAACCACTGCACAAAAAGCCAAGATGCAGGACAAGAAGCCTCTGTGAGCAAGCCTGCCAAGTACTCCTCCAGCAGGTAAGGGAAAGAGCAGCAAGGGTCTCCCTGGCTTCCCAGGTTATGTGGGTCAAAGTTTGCTCAATAGTGGCTGTATACGCTCTGAGGACTCAAGGTGACTCAGAGCAGGGGCTCAGCCAACAGTGTGCCATCCCAACACAGCAGCAGAGTGGCCCCTGGGTGTGTCCTGTTCATCTGATGGCATACCTGCTACTGAATGGGTCCTCCAAGAGTTGTGAGTGAAGGGCAATAGGGGGCGAGGCTAACCTTGTGGGTGAGGATCCCAAGCTTACATGTGGGTTTCTGCAGTCTGGGAATGAGACAGGAGGCTAGCCTAGAGGAAGGGGGGCTGTGGATCTCTTGTTCCTGACATGAAAGAAGAGACGAGAGGACAGGCTCGCGCAGGTCAAGAGGCAGACTGGAAATCGGAGTCTACAGCAAGCCCTGGCCCCTCATGCCTAGAGCCAGCACTCACACTGGCTCCCTCACCTGACTGCCCCTAACTGGATCCCAGACAGCACGTTCACAGAGGTAGACCCTGTCTTGGCTGGGGTAGAGATGACCTGGCACTCATTCTGCGTTCCCTACAAAAAGGACACAGGCAGGGAAACGAGAGCGTCAAGGAGGGAGGACAGAAGAGGCAGGATATGGGCCTGTGTGACACAGGATCTGGGCCTGGCCAGCTGGCCCACAGCAGAGATGTGAACTCAAATCGGTGCCCTTGGGACCATCAAGCCTCAGGATCCAATGCACCAATTGAGAGAGAAACTGCTCAGATGAACTAGCACCCCCTCCGGGGGGTGGGGGAGGCTGGTCAACACCAAATAGATGCCTTGGGGACTCAGCAAATTATCTGTAAAATGAAGGGAGGGGGAGAGGGGAGACACTACAGTGGAAAAGGGACCAAGGAGAACAGTAAGTGGAGCTCAGAGACCCTGACTGGAAGAGAAAAAAGGACTAACCCCAGTCTAGTTAGCAGGAAGACAGGCTTGAGGAGGGCCCAGGCCAACTGCACCCCACTGGCCTCAGGCCGCTGCTCTACTGCAATGACTAGAATGGCTATGGAGAGCTGGCCCAATAAGGCAAGCAAGGACCCTAAGGAGAAAGGGCCAAGTTCTTGGGCATGTGCGTGTGTGCACTCACGTGCGTGGTACATAAACCAATGTCTTCCTCAGCCCCTCTGTAACCTCTTTTGTGAAGCAGGGTCTCACTGAATCCAGAACTCTCCAGTTGCCAGCTAGCTCGTCACTGAGTCCCAAGCATCCCTTGGCCTCCATCCCCAGCACAGGGACTGGATACACGCCACACACACAGGTTTTCCAGGGTGCTGGGACGTCCTTATGCCAGTGTGGCAAGCTCCTTCCAAGCCCTGTTCTTCATGGAATGACAGGGAGGGCAGCCTGGGACGACACACTACTGCTCTAGTCCCTCGTGCTGACTCAGGAGACGGCCTCCTTGAGGACACAGCCTCTGAGAGGTGGAGGTGTGCTTATCCTCACAATCCTCAGGGCCAGCAGTATGCTTCTACCCTTCCCCCGAAAGGCCTAGGTCCTCAGTCACTTCAGCCAGTCCTCACTTGTCCCAACTTCAAGCAACTTTATCATAGGTCCCTTGTGCAAAGCAGCCACCCATACCTGCCACAGTAGGCAGTGAGCCAGCGTCTCTCCAGCCTCAGACAACTGTAATGCCATCCAACTGGCTGAACCAGTGCTGGTGCCAAGGGGGGCAGGAGCCCACACAGCTCAAGAGAAAGGGCTTCAGGGCCTGGACCCACTCCCCCACCCTTGGTACGAGAGAACAGCAGCTACCATGAGGGCCCCTGTGTGCTACAAGCTGGGGGTCCACTCATATGTAATCAGCAGTCAGACAAATCTGAGTGTGGCCTGAATGTGACCGAGTTTCCAGATCCAAGGGTATGTTCACAAGAGACGCTGCTATGGGGCCACCCTCAGCTTCATGCCCTTACACAACAGGCAATATCACTCAATGCTGAGGGCGAGTAAATGTAGGAGAGGGAGGGGAGGGGAAAGAAAGAAGAGGGAAGACAGAAAGCAACCCTGAGACCCAACTAAAGAGCCAAGGCCTGCCCTGATTGCTGATTTAAATCTTAAGCAAAACAGAGCAGTAAAACAGACAGACAGGGTGGGAAAACTGTACAGACAGACAAGACAGACAGACTGACCAACCACACACAGACACACACACCTGGACTGGGTGGGGCTCAATGACAGAGTATGTACGTGGCATGTGAGAGGCCCTGGGCTCTACTCTCAGCCCCCAAAATACAAAGGCAAGAAGCAAGGAGACATCTCTGAGGCACTAGGAAGCAGCGTGTAGAGAGGCTAGGGCTGCTGCAGCACAGGTCACTGATGAGGTGTCGGAAAGTCTTATCTCTCACAGACGTGCAGTGGACTGTTTACAGTCACACAGTGAGCCAGAGAATCGGCAGGGCTCACGTCCAAACACTCTAAGAGCAGAGAGAGAAGGCGCCGCAGGCAAGCCCACAGCTGGCAGGCAGCCCTGCGCTTCTGCATGGCTTCTAAACTTTTCTATCTGCAAACCACTCCCTGCACAAACCCTGCTCTGTCACGACCTCCTCACCCCTTCACTTGGCAGCCTCTCCTGCACTTTCCCAGGATCACCTGAGCCACCAGGCTTTGCTATGGCCAGGCTTCAGCAGCATCAGAGACATTCCTGAGCATCTGCTCAGGCAGCCATGCCACATGTAGCTGCATCTTGCTGCCCACACCCACAAGGCCTTCCCAGAGATTCAGTCAAAAGCCCACCCTCTCAGGACCCCTGCAATGTGTACTGGTGCCCACTCTTGCTACAGCAAGGGAGAAGCATCACCCATCCCAAAGAAAATCAGGACAGGAGGTCCCTGGTGTGTGGTGCCATTGAAGACCTAAACAGTGGCAGGCACTGCACAAGGACAAGACTGTGGGGGAAGGCAGGAGCACCTGGGGCAGTTGACGGACCAATGACACGGGTTGGAGATGGTCTGGGTTAAGAACACTTGCTTTTGCAAAGGACTTGGGTTTGGTTCTCAGCACCTACAGGGTGATTCACAAATGCCTGATAACTCCACCTCTAGGGAATCACACACCCTCTTCTGGCTCCTGCAGTACCAGGTCCACACATGGTATGCAGATATACACACAGGTAAACATTCACACACATGAAATACACACCCCCCCCCCACTTCAAAAAAGAAGAATGGCTCACTTAACCCAAGCACAGGGTGCATGCTTGAGGAGAGCTCAATCATCCCTGGCCATACAGAACTTGAGAACAGCCAAGGTGCACAAAGCCCTGACCCAAAACAAAGCCAACAGCCAGGAGGCAGAAGGACTGGCAGTCACTGCGGGACACTCTGATGGCAGGGCAGGAAGGACAGCCCCAGATACTGCAGTGTGCGTGGCTCAGATAGGGGAATCACACACTGGGAACCCCCTCAAGAAGGAGCAGAGCCACGGTGCACCTATGGAAGGACTGGGAGCCAGGAGCAGCTGCAACTCAGACACTTCCTGTGCCGATAAACTGGAGCCCAGTGACAAGTGTTTACGATGGCATCCATCACCAAGGCAGGCCCAGGCCTCCTGACAGAGCTGGCCCAGGGCTCTTTACACTGCCATGTCACAACCCAGAAGAGGCAGAGTGAAGACTGGAACAAATGAGAGGTTGCCAGGATGATTCCAACAGGCCGTCTTTGGAGAACTCAGGATCAGAACCACTGTGGATCTAACACATGGGCCCATATATAGTGTGCAACTGAGATGGGCATGTGACTCCATGGGCGGGACCATGGTGGGCCACTGCAAGTCTGTGGACAGTGTCCTTGAACCCAGGATACCTAAGGATAGATGGGAGTCAGATCAGGCAGTCTTCCTAAACCAGGAAGACTCACTAGGCTATCATGTGGCTGGCAGCAGGGGATGACTATCTTAGAACCCACCAACAGATCAAAGGGGCCATGAGAGAGGCTCTCCCCAGTTCAGTCCCAAAAAGGAGCATGCAGAGCGGCAGGGCAGGACTCAGCAACAGCACAGGAAGATGCAGGGAGAGCCCAGGAAGACAGACCACCAGCTGTTCCTCGGGGCTGGTAAGGGGAGGGGCAGGGGAACTTCTATACACATGACACAATCCTAAGCAAGAAAAATTCAGACAAGGAGTCACCAAGGAGCTAGCTGAGCATGGGACAGCGCCTGTCATCCCAGTGTGCAGGAGGCTGAGGGAGAAGGATGCTAAGAAGAATGGGTTATAGAGTAAGACTTTGACTCACAATAAAACACACACACACACACACACACAGGGCAAAAAGATGACATGAGGAATAATTCAGTCCAAATTGGCCTATCTGATGACAGCAGCTACTGTAAGCAGACTGTGGCAGGCTAGGCAAATCTGTCAGGTGGCAACATGGCGGTGTTCACCTGACCCAGCACCAGCTTCTCATCCCTGTAGGTGCACAGTACAGATGCATAGATGCCAGCACACATACTTGCACGTGAAATAAAACACAGACAGCTTCTTAAAACGGAACATACAAACAAACCAAAGCACAGACAACTGGGAAACGCCAGCACGGCAGAGGGTAAAGCGCAAAGACCTGAGTTAGATCTCTAATCCCTGTGTGAGCCAGCTGTGGTGGCACATGCCTGTCAGCCCAGCCCTGAAGAAGTATAGACAGAAGGGCCCTCGGGGCTTGTCCCACCAGCCTGTCCAGCTACCAGCAGATCCAGGTTCAGTGGAAAACTCTGTGTCAAAAATTAAGGTATGGAGGAGATGGAGAGGTGGCTCAGCGCTGCTCTCTTCCGGAAGACTCAGGCTCGATCTCCAGCACTCACACGGTGGCTCTCAACATCTCTAACTCTACTTCTAGGGATCTGATGCTGTGTCTGGCCTCCCAGGCACCAGGAATGCTCATGGACATACATGCAGGCAGACCACCCGTACACATAAAAATAAAGAAACTAAATCCTACTTTAAAAAGACGGTAAAAAAAAAAGCTTTTATTTCAGGGCAAGATGGAAGAATATGCTTGATCTCTGGTCTCCACACATGGACACACATGCCTATATACACATGTCCTCATGCATGACACCACAGACACAGTGCACAAAGGAAAGTAGAAAAGAAGAGAATTCCAAGGGAACACTGAATAACAAACACCAACAGAGGGGTCATCGAGAGGAAACAAGCATCTTCCTACACCAACACAGAATCCAGAAGAGACAGCTCAGCAGGCAGGGGCATCCTCAGAGGATGCAGCTCTGGTGCCCAGCATCCACATGGCAGCTCATAACCATCAACATCCAGTCCCAGGGGATCTGACACCCTCTTCTGGCCACCTTGGGCACCAGACACACATGTGGTAAACAGACAGACATGAAGACAAACACTCAAAACACTTAAACTATATCTTTTCAACAAAGTAATTTTTCCCCCACACACAAAGAGATTCTCAACAAATCCACCACAAACAAGAGACTCAAGCAGCTATGAGGAACTCGGTGGAAACAACAGGCCAGTGGTGATAGCTGCATCTCAGCAGTGGAAGGCTGAAGCAGGACAGCAGATTCTAAACCGGCATGGGCCACAATTATCTCCTGCCACAGATGACAGGACTCTAGAAGCACAAAGCTTCCCTGGCATACCCTTCCGAACATGCAAAAAACAACAGGTCACCCTTCTGAGTCTGAAGGGTGAGATGAGGAACAGCCATTCCCTGAAACAGTCTATGTGGTTGGCATCAACCCATTCAGAAACCAAGAACACCACAGGAAGCCACCGAGTGACACTGCCTATGAACACAGATGCAAATGACCTAGTGAAACACTAGGAGAGTGGATCCAACAGCTCTGAAGACGGTGTGCGTCATATATCAGGGTTAGGGGTGTGCAAGGCAGACCACACAGAGCCACCTGGGCTGGAGCACTGGTGACAGGAAGGGAGCAGCCATGTGGTTTTTCTTGCTAGCAGCAGAAAAAAAAAAAAAAAAAGCCTTTGACAAAATTAAACACCTCTTCTTCATCAAAGAGAATCCCACAGGAAGCTAGAAGCGGGTGTGACATATGAAAGCTCTATGCTTAGTCCCTCCCTCTCCCAGGACAGAGCATCTGAAAGCCCTGTCACCGCCTCAGAGTCAGGAGCCACAGCTTCCATTGAATCTCTGCCAGAGAAGCTGCTGAGGCCCTTGGGATACTGAGCTGCAGTGCTCCGCAGCCACACTCACAGGCAGTGTGTGCAGACACTGTGCGGGACCGTAGGTGGGAACCATGAGCTTTGCTGTAGGCAGAAAAACTGTGTTCGGTTGGTTTTTCTGTTTGTTTGTTTGTTTTTAGTTTTGGAAGTAGACTTCCTTAACCCAATAATGGCTACTTACAAAAGACCCATTACCTGATATCCCACTCAATGATAACTGCCCCCAAAAAACAGGAGGTGAGATCACTTTAACCAGTGTACTCTGGAAGTACTCACCAGAGCAACAAGACAAGCAGTAAAAGGCATTCAAACTGCAAAGTAGGAAAACGAGCTGACTGCAGATGACATGAAGGACACATGGAAAACCCTACACACACACACACGAAACTAAACCTTCACTACTAATAAATCCACTGAAGCTGCATGAGACTGTGTTCCACCCTGCTGAGATCTAGAGTTACCTGAGAGTCAGGACCCTGACGTGCCTTTGAGGATTGCCTTGATTATGTTAACTGAAGTGAGAAGATCTGCCCACTGTAGGGGGCATCATTCCCTGTGCTGAGACCCTCGTCTGTATTAAAGTACATAAAATGGTTCAGCAAGATGGTTCAACAAGTAAAGAAAGGTGCTTACTGTCAAGTCCAAGTTTGGTCCCCAGGACCTACATGTGAAGGTGAGGACGGATTCCCATATGTTGTGCTCTGGCCTCCAGGTGCACATGCACAGAAAAGAAATAAATGCAGGAAAATATACATATGTAAACTAAGGCTGGGCATGACAGCACAAGCCATTGACCCAGCACTCCAGAGGCAGACAGATCTCTATGAATCGAAGTCCGGCTTAGAGTCTGGTCTTCAGAGTGAGTTCCAGGTCAACCATGGCTACACAGTAAGATCCGGGCTCAAACACAGACCCTGGAGGGTGGGGGCTCCACAGCAGAACATACTCCTTCACATGTGTGAAGCCCAGACTCTGTCTCCAGCACCAAACTAGCCCACAACTATGAAACTAGTGTAAAACCCAGGGTCAGCCTCTACAACCTCAGATGGCAACTGAGTCACAGACTTGTTAAGAGTCATGTGCCCCCTCCCCCCCAAAAAAAACAGATAATCAAATTTCACAAAAATGCGAGATCTTTGTACAGAAAAGAACACAAGAAAATAGCAAAGAGCTTCTACTATATAGCAACATGAAATCTGAAGACATTATCAGGGGCAAGTGACCTTAAGAAGATGCCAGCAACCATAGCCGATAAGGAAAGGCAAGAACCTCACTCAACAAAAGAATCCATCCATTTGTCCATGGGGCTGGCCACAGTTTAAACAGAGAGCAGGAGTAACTGAGACCAAATAGACACAGAAGTCTCACCATGGTGAAAGAAAAATGGTACAGCCACCATGGGACATGAGAAGCTGCTCAGAAGGCGAAGTCAAACATAACTGTCCCCAGACCTCCACTCCTCCCATGCCCCCAGTCCTCCCCAGGTCCCTATTAGTTCCTCCACCATCATCTACCAGAACAAACCAATGCCACTCATAGATGTGGCTGTGGCTGCCATGGCCACTCCATTCCCAGCAGCAAAGTGAAAGTGTGGAAGAAACAGGAAGGCTGTCGTGTTGGCTCCACCTGGTACCCTACCTCTGTAACTTCTGTCTGACAGCCTAGCATGTAACAAACCATGTTGTCTGCAGCCTAAGCCTCTCTTGTCAAACATCAGCATGTGCCTCTTAAATGTAATCTCATCAATTTTCTGACACCAGACTGTTAACGTAGTCTCTCTTAAGGTAGTCTCTGTGAGTGTGTGGAGACGAGGAGTCAAGCAGGGTTGGGCCTTGGGTGTGGCTTTGCCAGTGCTCAGCAGGCAGAGCAAAAACACACAAGCGGCCTCAATGCTGTCAACATCCTGACGACAAACACTATTAGGCTTAGCCTGATTCAGGCTGGTTGGGGCTGGAGGCTTAGCCACCACTTTACTTTTTTTGTTTTTTGTTTGTTTTGGTTTATTGAGACGGTTTCTCTGTGTAGCCTTGGCTGTGCTGGACTCTCTTTGTAGACCAGGCTAGCCTCAAACTCACAGAGATCCAACTGCCTCTGCCTCCCAAGAGCTGGGATTACAGGTGTGTGCCACTGTACCCAGCTTTAGCCACCACTTTGCTGTCCACAATCAACACAGAACCTTAAATCAGGGGCCTTTAAAGAGGCTCATACAAGGTCACTAACCCACGGACCAGGGACAAAAAGGTTAATATGAAAAACCAGAAGGAAGCGGCTCCTAGTCTTCCCTGGGAGTGACCATTCAGTTTCTAAGCCAGAGTTGGCCCTGAATGATGGCAACTACAACCCACAGCATGTGTGCACAAATGACCCAGGAAGGTGTGAAGACACGCATCCATGTTGACATATGCAAATGTGCAAACACCTCCATTTACACACACACAAGCACACATGTGCTCACACAAATGAACATACATACAAATAAACACAATATTTTATAAAAGAAAAAAAATACTAATTCCTTTACAGACAAAGCTGCCTAGACTCAAGACAAGCACCCAGCCACAAGGGAAGTTCAGGTTAGAGAACAGGCCCTCTCTGCGTGGTCACAGACCCAGCGGTACTTTCCAAGAAACCAAGCCACATCACAGCTCGCCCTCCTCCACCTGTAGCCTGAAGAGGCCCTAAGCCTCCTCTAGCTGGGTGCAGGTGACTGGGAATGAGGGACACCCAAGATCACTCACAGAAACACATGTGCTTGGGACACCCCTGCCCACTGCCCCTCTGAGAACCTTCCAAGGTCACGGCCTCTGACCACTTTGGACACTGAACCCGAGACCCTGAGAGGTCACCTGTCCACTCTGACTTCTGCAGCTCTTGAGATCTGAGCACGGCATGGCATCCAGAGTCCATGCTCTTTCTGCTGTTGCTGAGACAGGGGCACTCCCTGGAACCCCAATCTGGCCTGACTCCTGCTGTTACCAGACACAGGCTGTCCAGTGCCTCTGAGTCTCTCCCTGCTCTGGTGATGTCCCTTGTCTGAGGGTCATGCACATCTGTACATGGTATATGCAGTTCAACACAGGTCAGTCTACATAGCAGGGATAGGGTGAAGGAAGAACCTGAGTGTCTTCAGTGTGTCATCTACATGTCTTCCTGAGGAAGCTCCAAACGCCCACACTGTACTGTGCAGTGCAGCGCAGTGCAGGCTGGCTCTACCCTGAGGCCAGGAATGACAGGTATGCTGGCTAGATTTATGTCAACTTGACACAAGTTAGTCATCTGAGAGGAGGAACTCTCCACTGAGAAAATAGTGTAAGATCAGGCTTTTAATTAGGGATCAATGGGGGAGGGCCCGCCCATTGTGGATGGTACTGGGCTGGTGGTCCTGGGTTCTAAGAGAATGGGGAGCAAGCCAAAAAGCAGCACCCATCTATGGCCTCTGCATCAGCTCCTCAAGGTTCCTTCCCTGTCTGAGCTTCTGTCCTGACTTCCTTCAAAGATGGACTACAATACAGAAATGCAAGCTCAATAAACCATTTCCTCCCCAACTTGCTTTTTGGTTGTGGTGTTTCGTTTGCAGCAATACAAACTCTGACTAAAGCACCAGGGGAAGCCCACAGGCTTGACCACAGCTGCGTGAGTGGCCTGACTCCACCCTGAGGCCAGAGGTGGTGGAGGAATGTGGAGGCTTACACTTAAGCTATAGGTCCTGCTTTGAAGTTTTCCCATTGTGGTGCCTAACTGACACTCCTTTCCAGTGTACAATCCTCAGCAAACCTCCCCTGGAGAGATCCAGGAGACAAAGTGGGCAGAACTTACCGCGATCACTATACTGCCCTGCAGAGCTGAGAGCTGCTTGGCCCCTCTCCCTGTATCCCAGGTGATGAGGAGAGAAGACCTTGCTCGGCAAGGGCACCACTGGTGTGCTCACAGCTTCGCCAGCTCCCTTAGGGACAGAATTCCGTGGGCTAGCCTTTGTCCTGGGAGTGTGCACAGGCAGGAAGCCGACATACAGGTGTGCAGTCTGACTCAGAGAAGCCTCTACTCCCTCAGCTACAGAATCTCACCACATCAGACCCTGTGATGATTTAGAGCCAAGAACTGCCTCAGAGGACACGTGGGAACACAGCACTGTGCACTGTCAGCAGCCAAGAGCAACAAGGGGTCCACAGCAACACCTGAAGCCCTTGGGATCCCTTAAGAGTATGCAGGGAGACAGAACCTCAGCCACCTGGCTTGTACTTTCCTGAGCTCCCAGTGCAGTCCCTTTCCCTGAGACAGGATGTCAGGCCGAGTCTCAAGACCCTGGGCAGAGCTGCCTTGGCCCCTGACCCTCAGAGCCAGATGAGCGCTCACAGGCGGGGGGGGGGAGGGTAGGGAGAGCAGACTACATGACCCGTGCACACAAGCAACCATGCTTTATCATACCCAAGGGCCGCTGGAAACTTAGGAACCACTCCCTAAGCAAGGATGAGAAGCAGAGGCAAAGCATTTAGCGCAACCCACCCATCCCATCCTGCTGACACAAGTGACCAGCCAGGGGAGGCACAGCTCTGGTCTTGAAGGCCAGGAATGTGCTGTGGCATACCCAGTGGGCCTGGTTCATCCCACCATGGCTAAAGGAACCAAGAAACACCAGGAGTGTGACTCTCTCTTTAAATGGTGCCTGGCCACCCTCACTCCAAAGTCTGGCCAAGATGCTAGGTAGGACAGGGATGACAGCCCCACCCCCAGGATGTGCCTCAGATAGACTGTGAGACAGAACACGGGAAACAGCTTCCACCCAGGCCACTGCCCAGGCGCCCCAGTCCAGGAACTACATGCTGTCCAACCCTAAGAACACCCACAGCATGTGGGGACATCATACCTGACGAAAGCCAGATGCTGGCTCCGGTTCCTTGGGCACGGCTCCTTACCCCAGCCACTCACAACCTTCTGTGGTTTGCACTGGAGCCTGTTGTGCTAATGGGTGAGGAGGCTATGTGGTGAACACACCATGCCAGCACCAAGGCACAGTGCTCAGAAAATAGGTGGGGTCTTGGTTACACCAGCTCTGTGCTAGTAAGTCCCCTCTGCTCACCCAGTCCCTACGGGTTGGCTCACTGCAGGTCTAGCCAGAATTTGCTACTCTGTCTCAGACTAAGGATGGCTGTCCAAGGACGGAGTGCCCACAGGTAAGAGGGACACAAGGCTTCTGAGAATCGGTGACTACAAACAGCCCTTGACCCTTCAGGACACGGAGCCTGTCAGCTCAGAGGTTGGTCAGCTGCCTCAGTGGCCTCACTGTCCCTACACATCAAGGCCTCACAATGAACAGGTGACAGTCCCCTGGCCCATGCCTGTACCACCACAGGAGGGACTGCTATGTGCTTGCTGCCACTCTGATCACCGAGGGCTGCAGGGAGGTACTCACAGCCTTGGCCCCCTCTGCGGTGGCATGGCTGAGACTCAAGGTGTACTTGCAATCCACTGAAATGGTACTGGCTCCCCAGAGCAGCACACCCAAGCCTGTCCCTAGAGGTCTGTGCAACAGAATGGTGTATCTCCTACAGGCCTGATAGAAACAAGGTCCCAAGACTTGGTGCCTTGGGGGAACAAGGCACCCCATGGAGCAGAGACCTTTTCCAACGCAGATCAGAGCATGAGGTTCCAAGACTGTACGTGAGAAGCTGGAGAGACAGCTTCACTGGCCAAGGTTTTGCTTACAAGCATGAGGCTGAGTTCACTCCTGAATATGGTCTGTCATCCCAGAGCTGGGAGGTGTAGACAGGCAGATGCCTATAGCTCACTGCAGCCAAGTCAGTATGAGGCCACGTTCTCACAAGGTGAAATAGGGAGCCCCCAAGTCTCTGAAGATGCTCAGGGCCTCCATGTACACAAGTGTAAACATACCAGTCAAGATTCATGAACCTCAAACAACTGAGAGAAGACAGGCAGGAGGGCTCACTGGGTCAAAGGACCTGCTACCACGCTTGGCCACCCGAGTTCAATCCCTAAAGCCCCCTTGTAAAGGAGAGAACCCAATTTCCCACAAGTTGCCCTTTGGCTTACACATGCGTACCCACATGTAGAGTAAACAATTATAAAGTTATAAGAACTACAGAGAAAAATAACTGGCAGAGCACCGGTCCCTAGCATACAGACGTAAGAACTCTGAAGGAAGAGCCCCTGCTGGCCACTGTGTGCCACTGAGAATCAGTCCCTGCAGGCACAGTCCAGAGCAGGCTGTCGAAACCTTGCTCCCTGCACGCAGTGCCAGCTGCTCCTTGACAAACAAGTCCCTCTCTGCAGGAGCACTATTCATGTGTGCTTCGTTCACTCAGCAACACTAATAACTCCTCCCTTGGGAAAGTGGCACTCTGGACAAAGCCAACCCACCTCCCCACTTGCAAGCCTAGGACCTTTAGACTATCTGCAGGTTTGTGTGGGCTCGGCAGAACCTATCCCAGGGCACACGGCCCACTTACTCATTTTCCAGAGTATGGGAGAAGGAAGTCCTGAGTTCCTGACTGAATGTGTACTGTTGACAGAGGTGCCCCTGTCAAGGACACCGTAGCCTCAGGCTCGAGGGAAACAAAGCCTCTTGGAGAATGCAGCATACACAGCAACTGCAAGTGTTGACAGTGTATACAATGTGAACCCTAGCTCCTCATCCTGGGTGCTGACTGTCCTACAGAGACTGTTCCTATGGAGATCCGCTAAACCACCTCCCTGTCCAGCTGCGTACAGAAACTCCACCTCCCTGCCCAGCTTTGCGAATAAACCCTGCCTCCTGGGCCAGCTGTGTGCAGGCAGCTGCAATTTCTCTGCGTCTGGCCAAGACCCCCCGACACACACACACACACACACACACACACACACACACACACACACACACACACACACAGTGGAGATTTCTGTCTTTCTTCATTCTCTCTCTGCTCCAGTCAGATCAAGTGACCTGTACTGCCTGCTCCTCTCCGTCGTATGCAAACTGCAGTTGGCTCAACCTCCTGTTTTTGTTTCTGCTTTTCATTCTGTTAGGGTTCCCCTAAGCGGCCCAGGTTGGGACCATAATCCTTGCCTCAGCCTCTGAGCTGGGCTGACAGGCGGGTTCCCCTAATCCCACCTCTAGCGCCTCTCTCATGATGTGCCCAGTTCCACCCATGCTCACTGGTGCCTCCCACCTCCACTCAGTCTCTCACCTTGTTTCTGAAGTACACTTCGATGAGCATGATGAAGCCTGCATAGCCCGACTCCTCCACTTTGTAGGGGGGCTCCTTGCACACTGCAAAGAGAGTGAAAATATTCCATCAGCTTCCTGCCCACCACAGCCCTCCAGGCCCTCAGGCTGCTCAGGAGACCAGGCTCCTGGAACAATGGAGCTCTAGGCCAGGGCTTCTGGGAAATGTCAGGGCAGAGTAAGGTCAGGAAGAAGGCAAGGCAGGGGCCCTGTGTGGTCAGCAGAGGGCAGGACAGGAGGAGGCTACCATAGGCCAAGCGCTACAACAGGCAGGACTACCTCTGTGCAGTGACAGGCACCCTGGCAGAAGGGATGCCAGGCAAGGGACTCAGGAGCTCCTCCCCAAGTTACTCCAACACAACCGCCTGCAAACCTTGGCCCGGAACAACCCTGCCCCATTGTCTACCCACAATCTCCTTCAAATACCCAGCCCACGTGAGGCTGCTGAGGAATGGCCAGCCAGTCACGGAGACAAAAGACAAATGGAGATGGAGGGAGACTGGGGAGATGGGAGGGGGACAGTAATGACACTCTCAGATACCACTCTTGTGCACCTTGTGTATCTGTGGAGACGAGCTCAGGAAGTAGGCAGTCTGCATGGCCTGGGGGCCCTTGAAGGCAAGACTAGTAAGACAGTTTTGCATGGGGCCAAGGTAGGCAACTACAAGGGCCAGGCTGGCCTGTGGCTCACCAGGACTGGAGCTTCAGGGTGGCAGGGGACAGGTGGTGCCCAAGACTCCCTTTTACCTTCTCTGCCATTGGGGGGGGGGGGGCGGCGGAGGGGCGGCAGCTGCACAGCACATCCCCTGCTTCCTCCAGGGCTACCCTGCCCTCCCTGCCCTAGCCTGTCAACACCTGCTCCTACACGTCCTGGGAACTCTGGCCATCATTACCTACATCAGGATCTGCATGCGAGTCACTGCAGCCACAAAGCAATGCCTTTCTCATTCATTCTCCATTCACCCTGGCGTTCCTGGGGCAGAGATTAGGGTGATGTCACACAGGCTATACAGGCACACACTACCCCTTGTGGCTTCTTCCTGTGAGGCTGACACCCTTGAACTGATGGAGATGAAGGCTGCCCTATCAGGAGTCTGGAGAGTATGGCTGGATTCTTGGTTCCCATTAGCCTGGTTCCCATACCCAATTCAGGCTTCCTGCTAGAGGTGCCTAGGCCTCTTGCTGCCCCCTGCACTGATTTTCCTAATGTCTTCAGTCTTGATAAACAACCCTACATGACCCCGTTTTCCCCTAATGTCCTCCGTTCTGGTTCCCCACTCTGACCCCAGGGATCCATGGCCACCTGACTGTTGTCCATTCAGCTTCCAAACCTGCCAACAGCTCAGGATAGGCCCATTTCCCAGTGGTTGCTGCAGATGAGGACCCCTATGGGCACTATCTGGCACCAGGTCCTGCTGGGCAGCTTCTTTCCAGCCACTCAGACAATAGAACCAATCAACCCATCACCTGAATCTTCTACCTGGCCCCCATGAAGCCCCACTGTGGTTCTCCTCCATCCCAGGGGCTACCTCCTGGCTCCAGCCTCCTGCAAAGTGCTTCACCACTCTTGGACTCTCACTCCAAAGACTGGCACTGATTCCCAGGTCCCAGTCCCACGAGTTATGGTCAAAGCCACCTCATCCCTGCAGAGCGCAGTTCTGTGTCCCTCACGCACTGGGTATCCCATGGCATTTACTGCCCTGTCCCCTCCAGGCCACAAACTGCTCTAGCTCCATCTCCAGGGCTCTCCAGAGACAAAGCACTTCAGAAAGCAGCCATATGTTGCTGGCTGAGCCAAGGCAGGCCCTCCAGATCTTCCAAGGAGAAACACGCCAACACCCCACCGCTGTCCAACCTACTAACAGTCTGTGGGCATCAGAGTGCTTCTCAACGGAGTCCGAGCCAGTCTGGATAGATAGGAAATATACTGTCACCACTCAGCCCTCACACCTGCCTACATACTTCAACCCCACCACCTCTCAACAGGCCTTCTAGGTCTCACCCAGCCGCCAGAGACCTGCATAAGACCATCTGCCAGCAGAACAGGTCTGGCTTCCCAGGGTCTCTGACCTCCAGGTCACTAGCTGTTCAAGGAGGGCATCTCAGCAAGTCTGTCACACCTCAGCCCATCTGTGCCAGGGGAAGAAGTCCTTCTGTGTGTCTAAAGCTCCCAAAAGTCCTCACATCCTTCCACCAGTATCCAGCAGGGATGCTGGACAGTCATGAACAGACAGGCTTTCTTGAGTTTCTTTCCTTCTGCCACAGAGGCCCACAGGACAAAAAAGGAAACTGGAATCTGGCCCAGCAAGATGGCTCAGAAGGTAAAGAAGCCTGCCACTGAACCTGATGACCCTGGACCTCACGCGGTTTGATCCCTGGAACTCACAGGGTAGAAGGAGAAGTTGTCTCAGAGTTATCTTCCAACCTCCCCCAACATAACACACAAAATAAATAAATTAATGAAATTAATTTTTTAGGAACTGGAGAGATGATTCAGTTCTTTCGGAGGAGCCCAGTTCAGTGCCCAGCACCCTAACAACTACCTTTTAATTATAGCTCCAGGAGATCCAATGCCCTCTTCTGGCCTCCTGGAGTACCTGCATGCCATGCACACACCCACATACAGACACATAGACAGAATAAAAAAATGTAAAAGTGAAAAAATATTAGAGAAGACAACCTTAAAGGGAAGTGAATTCAGTGGAAGCAGCTTGGACACGAGGAGGATGAGTGACAACAGCAGGCGACAGCCGTGGCCAGCACATACAGGCACTCTAATAGCAAGGCCGTACAGAAGAGCAAGAGGCCGGGATGGGTTCCTCAGTGTGCCGTGAGTGCAGAGCCAGAAGGAAGCAGGAGGGGCTGCTGGGCAAAGCAGGCATGGCTAGAACATGGGCCTGGCTACTCTGGGATGAGAAGATGCTCCCGAGCTCAAAGTGATGAAAGAAGAGCGCCGGGCTGAACCTGCACTGTGCAACAGGGAGTTCGTGCACGTGGACTGCATCTGTGTCTTAAGAGGGAGAAAGGCTCAGAGGTACAACAACATAGGAGGTCCAAAATTTCATCCCATTAAAGAAACACACACACACAAAATGAACACCACAGATGGCTTCCACTAGGTATGGCGGCATACAACTGCATACCTGCCATCAGAGCATTCCAGAAGCAGAAAAGGAGGGTTAGGAGTTCAAGTCCAAGGTCATTTTCAGCTACAAACTGAATGCAAGCTTTGAATAAACTTAGGCAAATCATGAGCTAGGCAGTGGTGGCTCATGCTGACTACCACAAAATTTGAAGCCAAGCTGGGCTATGTAGTGACACCCTGTCTCAACAAACATAAACAGGCCGGGCTGTGGCTTGCTAGTCTTTATCCAAGGTGTACAGAGTCCTGGGCTCCATCCCTGGGTGTGGAGGTGTACACTCGGTATACCTGTCACCACGGCATTCCAGAAGCAGAGGAAAGGCAGAAGGGTCAAGAGTTCCAGCTCATCCTTTGCTGTATCAAGGCCTACCTATGCTTAAGGTTCTGCCTCAAGAAACACACGCAACCAGTGAAAGCCTAATGTGGTCAACCATTATCAGCAGCAGTGTGGCTGCAGAGCAGTAGCCTTTTACAGAGGTTGCTTAGGAACCACCTCCTCATTAACGCCTGAAGAAGGTCTCAGAGAGGGAGGGGTGCAGAGGGTCAGGGGAGAGGAGGGAGAACAGAGGGGAGGGGTGCAGAAAGGGAGGGCACAGAGGACCATCCTCTGAAGGAGGCCTGGGGCAGTTACAACACACCACAAACTCAACAGGATAAAGGGGGGACAGAGAAACACAGCAAGGGAAAAGAACAAGCCAAGACCACAGGAGGTGGGGCCCCTGAAATCCCAGCATTCAGGAGTCTAAGTTAACCACAAATGATGGAAAAACTCTGTCACTTGACCTTGCAATGACTCAAATGCTCTCCTTAGACTAACTCTGAGGTGGGGCCCAGAGAGCAACCAGCTGACCCCCACCCTGAGTCAGATTCACAGTCAGAGCTGCAATCAGTGCAATCAAACTCACTGCTCACTCCCACACCCTGGAGTGGAAGGCACGTTAGTGCAGAAATTTGGTGGGGTGAAGAGTAGTTCCCATGAGAGGGTTATGGAGGCTCTAGGGGAGACAAGTCCTGCCACAGGTCCTCAGTCACCTCAGTAGGTGTCACACACTGGGACAGGAGGAAAAAGCCACTTGCACTCAGCAAACACCTGGAGAAGGCTTCAGGTCTCTGCAGGCGCCACAGCCACAACAGACAAAGCAAGCCTGTGTGAGCCCAGCGCTCAGCACCAAGGCAGGACCATGGCTTTCAGGCAGCCCAGGGTGGCTACATAGGGTCTCACCAAGCAGTCCAGGCTGGCCATCAACACACGATCCCACAGAGACTGCAGGAACGCACCACTGCAGACAGCTGACCTCCTTGCACAGGCAGACAAGTGCCCTGCACCTCTGAGCTGCTCACCTGTGAAGGTCATCAAGAGACAGGAACCTGCCAGACACCTCCACACCCACTGTGGCAGCCACACCCGCCATGCTCTAAGATAGATGGGGAAACCAAAGTACCGAGGGAGCCCTGGGAGGTGGACGGGTGGGTGGGTAGATAAACAGACAGTTGCATGGTAGGGGACAGGTGGACTGGTGACGAATGTGCTGGTATATGGAAGGGGAGTGGATAAATGGGTAAAGAGATCAATGGATAGGTGGTGGAAGAAAAAGAAGAAGGAAGGCATGTAGAAATAAAGAAGATGAGCACTTAGAAAGGAGGAAATTAGGATGGAAAGCACAAAGGGAAAAATAATAAAACAGAAAAAACACACGCACATACATGCACATACACAAAAGACAGTGATGCCCTTAAAGTGCTCGGCCATGGAAAGACACTCAAAGCAATTCCACTAACATTAGGGCAAGACAAGGCTATCCAATGTCTCCATATCTATTCAGTACAGCACTTGAAGTTTCAGATAGCCGACTAAAGGAGATCAAGGGGATATAAATTGGAAAGGAGAAGTCAAAATACTGCTATTCCCACATGATATGACAGTATATATACAGTGACTCTAAAAAACTCAACCAGGGAGCTCCTACAACTAATAAACACCTTCAGTGAAGTGGCTAGATACAAAATTAACTCAGAAAAGAAAATCAGTAGCCCTCCTATAGACAAATGATAAGTGGGCTGAGAAAGAAATATGAAAACACCCTTCACAATAGCCATAAATAATATAGGGCTGGAGACATGGCTCAGAGAATAGGAACACTGGCTGTTCTTCCAAAGGTCCTGAGTTCAGTTCCCAGCAACCACATGGTGGCTCACAACCATCTACAGTGAGATATGGACCCTCTTCTGGCATGTAGGCACATATGCAGGCTGAATACTATATAAATAATAAATAAATAAAATATTTAAAAAATAATATAAAATATCTTGGGGTAACTCTAACAAAGCAAGTGAAAGACCTATATGACAAGAACTTCAAGTCTTTGAAGAAAGAAATTAGAGAAGATATCAGAGGATGAAAAGACCTACGCTCACGGATCAGTAGGATTAACATAGTAAAAGCGGCCATCTTACCAAAAGCAATCTACAGATTCAATGCAATCCCAATCAAAATTCCAACACAATTATTTTCAGATCTTGAAAGAACAACACTCAACTTCATATGAAAACAAAACAAAACAAAACAAAACAACAACAACAACAACAACAAAAAAAAACCCAGGATAGCTAAAACAATAAAAGAACTTCTGGAGGTATCATCACCCCTGATTTCAAACTGTGTTACAGAGCTATAGTAATAAAAACTGCATAGTACTGGCACAAATGCAAACAAGTTGATCACTGGAGTCAAACTGAAGACCAAGCAAACCCACACACCTATGGACACTTAATTTTTGACAAAGAGCCAAAATTATACAACGGAAAAAAGTGAAGCATTTACAACAAATGGTGGGGCTCTAACTGGATGTCTACATGCAGAAAAATGCAAATAGATTCATATTTATCACCCTGCACAAAACTCAAGTCCAAATGGATCAAAGACCTCAACATAAAACCAGATACACTAAACCTGATAGAAGAGAGTGGGGAAGGGCCTTGAACAGAACACCAACCGTGTGGAGCGGTGCGGAAACTGTGGGAGTGGCCAGTTAGGACCCATGTCGTGAGAGGGAGCTCAACCCTGACAATGCTTGGACTGCTTGGTTCCTGTGCCAGGAACCAGAGGCTGGATAACCCAGAGACCTAGGACAGAACCAAACACGACTGCAACAACAACAAAGTCAATGAAATAATTCTTAATGATACTCTGCTGTACTCATAGAGTGGGGCGTAGCCCAATTGTCACCAGAGAGGCTTCACCCAGGAACTGATGGAAACAGGCGCAGAAGCCCACAGCCAAACCTCAGGCAGAGCTTGAGGAATCTTGCAGAAGAACGGAAGAAAAACTGCAGGAGCCAGAGGGGGGTCAAGGACACAAGAAAACCCATAGAATTAACTAACTTGGACCCATAGGAGCTCCCAGAGACTGAACCACCAACCAGGGAACCTGCATGGGTCTGACCTAGGGCCCCAGCACATATGTTACAGGTGTGTAGCTTGGTCTTCTTGTGGAAGTCCTAACAGTGGGAGCAGGGGCTGTCTCTGCCTCTGCTGTCTGCCTTTAGAACCCTTTCCTCCTACTGGGCTACCTCATCTAGCCTAACAGAAGAGGAGGAAGAACCTGGTCCTACGGTAACAACTTCCTCTGCCAGCTCCTCTGCCAGCGCTGGTTGATGTCAGCGAGGGGCCTGCCTTTTTCTGAAGTGAAACAAGGAAAAGGAGATGCAGGAAGAAGATGAAGAGGGGAGGAAAGGGGGAGAGAGTGGGAGGAGAGAAGGGAAAATGTGGTCAGGATGTCTGAATGAATGAATGAATGAATGAACTGTGGGAGTGTGCTTGGCCCGGTAGCTTGTCTTTGCTATTCTGTGGGTTCTTCTTTTTCCCACCCTTTATCCCCAGACCCATTTCACCACCTATCACTACAGAAAGAAGGACAGAGGGGAGAGAGAGAGAGAGAGCTCTGAATCTAATTTCTTTCTTCTCTCTTCTTTGAGTACAACGACTAACAAACTGCAATCAACCCTCCTAAATGACCACCAACCACCAACCTATCAGCGCTCTAGCATTAATATACCCTCTGAAAAGTTCCCAGAATTCCAAACATCACACACTCACAGAAATGACCTGTAGCTAGCAAAAACAAGTCTCTGTTAGAGCACAAGGCAAACCATAGTGACTTGCTGTGGACAGTCTTGAGCAGCCCCATATCCCCACGTATTCTTTTAATATTTCTGTGTTCTTTTAAAGAGAACTCTCACTTCCTGGCTCAAGCTTAACTTTCATTGACTGCAGGCCCAGGGTCAATATCCATGGGCTCCAGGACACACAGGATAGAGCAGTTAACAGTCCAACAACAGCTCTCCCCACCTGGAGCTTCACCGCAGGAAAGTGCCCTGTGCAGCGCCACACACTCAGGAAGCTAGTACTTACTGTAGGTGATCCCGCAGTGAGGGGCTAGGAACATGATCGGGGTGAAGGCCCTGCCTAGAATCCCCAGCAAGGGGCTAGGGACGTGATCAGGGTAGTCTACTGCCCAGGATCCCCCTGTGAGAGGTGAGGTGGTGGACCAGGGGTTGAAGCCCCTGAGCAGAGCCCCAGGGAGTGGTTGAGGGCAAGGCTCAAGAGTGGAGCCCCTGGCCAGAGTGCCCCAGTGGGAGTGGTCAGTGGTGGGGCCCAGGCCCAGAACACATCATCTTCAGAATTGGGGTGTGACCTAGCTCCAAGTGCTCAGCTAACATGTATAAAAGCCTGTGTTTCAGCAGCAGCACAGCACAGAAGAACACTGCTATGGACTCCAGCGCTTGCCCAGCTCTGAACCAGAGTGAAACTAAACAGTGAAGAAGCCGACCCAGCCTGACCATCTGCCAACGCCGGCTAGGAGTCCATTCCACAGAAAGGCACCTCTGATCACAAACCCCACCAACCTCTGTCCCTCAGAGAAGCTGCCCCTCAGGAAGATGGGGAAGTGTGGGGATAGCGATGGGAACCACATGTTACAGCCTTAAGAATATGGAACCCAGAAAAGAGATACATACGCAAGGCCAGTAGTGAAAGGAGCCCCCATAATCTTTCTACACTAAATAGTATGAATTCTTTTTTTTAACTGAAAATAAATTTTCTTTCACACAGTATATTCTGACTAGTTTTCCCTTTCCCAGATCCTCCCAGGTCCTCTCCACTTCCCTGCCCACCCAAGTCCACATCTTTTCTCTCTCATTAGATTTCAAACAAGCATCTAAAAATAATAATGATAATATAAGATAAAACAAAAACAAACCAGAATAGAACAAAACAAGCAGGGGGGGGGGCAGAGCCAAAGAGAAAGCATAAGAAACAAATACAGATGCTGAGACACACAAGTCACACACAGAGAAATCGCATGTCTAACATATAAGCTAAAGATTTACAAAGGAGTAAAAAAGCCCAGACAAAGCACTGTGAGACAGAAAACAAAAAACAAGAACAAAAACACAAACCTCCAAAAGTTCTGCTGAGTTCATTGTGTGTTAGGCCTGCCCTTACAGTGGTATGTGTACCCAGTAAACTACTCAGAGAGTTCTTAAACCATCACCCTAACTGCTTCTGACCCAGGATGCTTCCTGACTACTCTAGCACCCACTGTCCTCAGCCAGTTCCCATGAATGGGCGGGACAGAGCCACTAGTTATCACCTCCAAGCTCACAGGAGCTACTGCAGGAAAGGACACTCACCACGCTTGGGTTTGGGGAAGCTGTCATGCAGCCGGAAGATGACCTTCTCCACGAAGTGTTGGATGTCACACTGTTCAGGGCCACGCACGAAGACCATCCAGTCATGGGTGAAGCCCTCAGTGGTGGGCTTCTTACGCAGCTGGGCTCGGTGCCCCAGCTCTAACTTCACCTGGACAGTGCACTGAGGGGGAAGAGAGAGAGGCAGGACCTAGTCAGCATGGAGGCAGAGCCACTCACTGCTGTTCTGTGCCCTGGCCTCCAGGACACTGTCAGTGCTGGTTGCACATCCCCACACCCCCCAGCATTGCAAAGAGGGCTCAGGTCCTGGCTCCTCCCAGCAGCAACAGCATCTGTGGGCCCCTTCATCCCCGTGCTGTCCCCTGGACACCCCAGTCAATTCATCACTGAGGACTTGATGGTCCCCTCCACAGGACAGTTTTCCCCGGCCCTCTCCCAGCCTCTGTTCTCTATGGGAACCATCATGACCCCCGCTGTTCACCTCAACATGGAGCCTGAGACCTCAGAGGGCACAACTAGGAAGCCTGCTGGTGAGGGACTCTAGCCACAGCAGCTCCCTGAGGGAGCATGCTCAGCCTCCCCCCTGCAAGTGTCTTGACACTGTACCCTGAAACCCCAGGTGACTCAGGCCTGCCCCAAACTAAACACAGAGCCACTAAACTCCAAGGGACTCCCAGCACAAAGTGGGCCCACCTCGGAAAGGGGTCCAACTAGAATGCCTGCACTCTAGAAAACCCTCTCTGGACACGCTGTGTACATGTGTGTGGCACATGCAGGCCCCAAGTTCCTCCCCCAGCACTCTCTACCTTACATAAGGATGACTGGCCTTTATCCAAGCCCAGAGCACGCTCGTCAGGCTCGTCCAGGTTACCAGCTTGCCCAGGTGCTGCCTAGTTTTGGTCAGCCTGACACAAGCCAGAGTCATCTGGACAGGGAACTTCAGCTGAGACATCAGATCCGTCTGTCGTGTGTGTTCTTGATTAATGATTGATATGCCGGGGCCCGGCCCCCATGGACTATCCTATCTCTGGGCAGGTGATCCTGGGATGTATTAAAAGGCAGAACAAAGGAAGCCATAGGGAGCAACTGACTGTGATGGGCAGTGAATGGGACATGTAAGCCAAACCAAGCTTTGGGCACATTTACCCCAGTAGCAGTAACCAGAACCGGCCACCAGGATCTCTGCCTCCTCAGTGCTGGCCGGCCAGCCCAAAGCGCTCTGCTCTGCCTTCACACTTGCACAGTAGGCGCTTCAGCCACGGAGCCATCTCCCGGCCTTTTTACAGATATTTTAATGTGTTGTGTGTGCACAGAGACGGAGGACAGCTTTGAGTGTCACTCTCAGGAATACCATTCACTTTCCTTTTTTCCAATTTGTTTTTACTTTATTTACATGTTTGTCTGTATATCTGCTACTCGGGTGCCGGGGTGGAGAGCGAGGAGGCATCAGAAGAGGGAAGCGGGTCCCCTAGAACTGTGTTACAGGTTTGTGCTGGGAACCCCTCTGCAGCAGTGGCAAGCCTTTTAACAACCTAGCCATTTCTCCAGCCCCAGGTCCATTCTCTTTCTGACAGTCTTCCCAGGCCTGGAGCACACCAATTAGGATAGAGGGGCTGGCCGTGGAGCCCCAGGGGCTGCTTGTCTCCACCTCCACAAGGCTGGGATCACAAGCTCGCACCACACCCAGCTTTCCCACATGGCTTCTAGGCACCCAGGTCCTCATGTGTGCAAGGCAGCCCAAAAAGAGCTAATTAATACTCACTCCCTCCCTGCTACTGTGGATTGAACTGAGGGTCTTAATGCATGCTGGGCAAGCACTGTATCTCTGAGCTACTCCACCAGACCCTCCCTAGACATTTACTTTTGAGTCAGAGTCTCACTATGTCACCCTGGCCAGCCTACAGCTCTGTAAACCAGGCTATCATTGAATTCAGTGCTGAGACATAAGGTGTGTGCCACCATGCTCACCCCTAGCCCACCCACCCGCTTCTTCAAAAGACAAGATGTCACCATGCCGCCCAGTGGGGCCTCTCTACCCCTCTGCTTCCTGAGTGCTAGAATTCTCAGGTTTGACCCCACCACACACACTTGATGGAAAGGGCCTGACTATCTGAAACAGTTATGACAGCAGCGGAGACCACACTGGATTGCTAAGCGTCCTGCCCAGACAAGCAAGACAATCAGGCAGAAGGCTCAGGCTGTCCACCACAAACTCCCACACACGGGCCTCTGCTAGCCCTACCCAGTGGAGGCAATATCCAGGTGCCTGGACCCCAGAGGTCCCACCTGCATCCCCCACTCCTCTCACCACACCTGACCACATAACCCCTCTAGCATCTGTGTACTCAGATCTCTGCCAGGAAAAGCATCCTTTGAGCTCCTAGGTAGAGCTCCATGGCTCTAGGTCTACCAAACGACTGGCAAGAGGGGCAACCAGATGGGGCACAGGGGGTGTGATAGTGGACTGTGAGTGGGTAATGGCAAGGAAATCTAAAAGACCTGCTCGACCACAAACGGAAAGAAGTCAGGGAGAAGCTGGAGGAAGGAAAAGAAGACCTGACAGGAGAAACCAGCTGTACCTGAGTGCAGATACCCCAGTGGTCAGGATCAGTAGGGCCAGTGTTGATTGGAGGCTTCTGAGACTCCTAAACACTGGTGACCTTACTCCCCTGAGCCACTTCTTTTTAGTTCCTGTCTGCTGTGGGCCTCTCTCTCTGCAGCCTACAACTCACCAGCCGAGCCCTGGGCTGCCTGCCTGATGGTATTGATGACACGGGGTTCCCACTTGGACCGCAGCACAGGCAGCACAGTGGCTATTGCAAAAGAACGAATGACCACAGCTCCATCAGAGCTGGGGCACAAGCGCCAAAACTTCGAGGCACAAGCCAAAGTAAACAGGAGATTTCGAGGCAGTGGCAGCCTGTGCCCAAAGCACTGGCTGGCGACCCTGATGCCCAAGGGGCCGGTGCCAACTGGGGCCACAACACCCTCAGCTAAGGGTACCACAGTTTGGTCCGGAATTGTCCAAGTCCTCCAGACATAATCATCTCCGTCCTTCCTGTGCTAAACCCCGAGAAGAGACCCACACCCAGGGGAGCCAGGATCTTCTAGAAATGGCAGTGGTGGTGGGACAGCACAGGGTCTGTGCCACCAACATGGGAGAGGAACTTGAAGCTGCAGCAGCTCAAGGCAGCAGCTGAGCCCAGCCACCCAGGTGCTGTGCACAGGTCCCTCTTGGCTCTCTACCTGGATCCCTGTGACCACCAGAACTGGCACACTTGAGCAAAGCCACCAGCTGGTCCTCCAGGAGTGGTGCTGAGGCCAAGCAGCACTCGGGTGGAGAGACAACCCCATAACCAACACAGCTTATCTCATTCCTCCTTGCACAGCAAAGGTCCTCCCAGCACCATGACCACTTGTTGCACAGATGCCTCTGCACAACCCCAGAATTGGGGGCTACAAGTGACCTTGTTGCCTGGACCCCAAGGAAAGCCCTATGGAGAGGTGAGCAGCCAGGGCCTGCCCCAGAAGTGTCACCCATCCTGCTACTCGGGATCAGAAGCCAAGGGGCACAGTGCCCCGAAGCCTCAGACTGCCATCTGGAGATAGTTAAATTCAAGCAGGAGGCATCATGCTGCCAGGCCAACTGGCAAAGGGCCCTAAGACCCAGAGTCCCAATCCAGCAAGCCAAACGGCACATGGGCATCTCACAGGCCCTTCCTGAGGGAGCCTGCTCTGTCTGGGTGTGGAGGGGCTAAGGGCAGAACGCCCCAACCCACAGCCTCCAGATCCACCCACACACCCTTATCCACCCACCTTGCACTCACACATCCATCAACCCATCCAGCAACCCATCTACCACCCATCAACCCACTCACCACACCCATGCATCCATCAATCCATCCTATCCACGCACCAATGCAGCCATCCACCCCACACATCAATCAATCCATCCCACCCACCCATCCGTCTATCACCCACTCCTCCTGCCCCACCCCCAAATACCCAGTCAAAGCTTGGGCCCAGGAGGTAGTCATTAGCTGTCAGCTTCCCTATAGGCTTTCACCTAATTTTCTGGTGGGAATTCTCTGTAACAGATGCCCTTTCCTCTGGGAATCTACACAAAAGCCCAAGGTATTAATTACACTGTCATCTGGCTCCTGCAGCCCATACCTTGGCATGCATCTGGCCCTCCCCTTCACTAAGAAAAACATCAGGCTCGCCTCCATAGCAAGGTTCACACACACTGATGGTGAAGGTGCCAGGACCCAAGAGACCACTGGTAAGACAAGACCAAGTCAACTGAGCTCTCTAGAACTGCCCCTCTAGTCCCACACAGCGCTCCTGCGGAAGCAGGTGGCCTGGACCATGAGTGAAAACATGGCACACCACAAGACAGTCCACTAAAAAGTCTGGCACCAGGCAAAAAGCAAGACCAGTCTGGAGAAAAAAAAAAATAACAGCACAGGCACCCTGGGGCCCAGTCCTCCAACCACTGTCACCTCCTTTCTGGTCCCAGCCACCTTCTTCCCTGACAGGGCACAGTGCTCAAAGCAAAGGGAAGAGACAGGTGTGCCATCCACGCAGATATGGCAGGCACAGAAGACAGACTGTGGGGTGTCCATACAACAGGAGAGCCATCATGTGTCTCCGAGGGATGTGGACAACAGCCCTGGGCACACTTCAACTGTCGGCATCCCTGTCCAGGCCCCAGGCACCTAGGCCCTGTCAAGCAGGGCAGCAGAGCAGAGTGAGAAAGCCTGAGGCTAGCTGCAGAGGAGCAGGGACTCAGCTCCAACTCCAGTGCTTTGCCCACAGCCTCCCTGCCAGTCCTGTGGGGAGGCAGAACACTCAGGACATCAGAGAAGAATCCACACTGGTCCTGGCTGCCCCAGGCCGGACACCTGAGCCAAATCTCCATTCCCAGATTGCAGCAGTCCCAAACGGCTGTGACCACGCTGCAACCCTTCTGGGTCAGGCCAGGGGCTAAGGAGAAGGGGCTCCCAGGTTCTCTGGGAGTCAGGATACTCTCCCTAGTGGTTTGCTGGAGAGCTCCACTGGGCTTTCAGACCCTTCTCATCTTTCCAGCATTGTACCCCAACAAGCCAATTCCATCTCATCCCTTCCCAAAGTGAGCAGCAATCCTGGGCAAGTCCCTGCTCAGCATGGAAATCCAATACAACAGACAGCATGGAACTGAGGGGGTGGGGTGGGCATGGCGGGGATACCTGAGACACTTTCTTGGCCTTCCTGCACATAAGGAAAACGGGAAGGCCACAGCAAAAAGCAAACTCCCATTTCTGTGCTGGCCTCTGCACCAGCCTTGAAGTCACAGAAGAATGCTAGACCAGGATGGAGACAAAGAAGGAAGGATGCAGGGCCAGCACCCCAAGCTCAAGACCACTGCTACCCAGTAAGGCACAGAGGGGTTCATGGCAACCCTGTGGGTAGATGGAGGCTCAGACTCTACCCATTGCACGTACAGTCCCTTGAGGACAATCACATCCCTGGGTGACAGGCCTCCACTCCTCACAGAGGTCTCACAGTTGCAAGCAGGGCAGCTGCTGGGGTTCTCCTGAGCTGGCAGGGAAGGAAGGGCAGGCCACACGCGCAGACTGGTGCACTTCTGGTGGCAGGCTCCTATCTGTGAGCTTCTGGAGTGGCCAGGTACTCAGTCACAACGGCTGCCCAGCATTTAACAGGTGGCTCCTGTGACCTAAGGACTCAACTTTTCATGCTACTTGGCTGAAACCTAAAAGCAGCCACAGTCACAGCTGAGCTCCAGTAGCTCTTAGGAATCTGTCACTTGAGAGGAGCCTTTTCTCCCCTTTCCTGACTGCAACTGCCACCTTTCCTCAGCACCCCAGCCATGAAGTGACAGCCACCCAGCACACCACAAAGGGAATGGCCTCCAATCTCTGGGGACTCTGGTGAAGACCATGCCCTGCACTTAAGGAATTTTTGTGTGGTTCAATCAAGGAAAAGCCCAGGTAGCACGTTCGCTTGCAAACCATAATGATCACTAGCAGAAAGCCAGGCACACAACAGACAAGAGCAATGCCACCAGCTGCCTGCCTCAATGATCCTAGGTCACAGACAGTGGGACACACAGGAAGGTTCCTTGCCCATGCGCCTGAAACTACACAGCCACATGGCCAAACCAGACAAAGCTGCCTCCATGGTGACAGCAGTCAGGGATGCCCCAAGCTGCCCTTGCCAACAGCAGAGAAGGCCATTAGCTGTCAACCCTACAGCCACACACCTTCCCAGGAAGGGAAGGGGGAAGATATGACCCCAGGTGAGGGTAATCTGAAGATGGGGAAGGGAGCATATGGTATAGAGCTGGGTGACATGGGCACAGGAGCCACAAGGCTTTACAACACTGACAGGGCTGGTTGGTTTCCAAGTGGCAGGGGGCTGCCAACGAGGGTCTGGGGGATCCACCTGAGGCTAGGTGAGGCTGGGAAACAATGGGGGCGTGAGGAGAAGAGGAAGCAGGGACAGAGGGGAAGGGATGAAGGTTCTGAGGATTGACTGCAGTGAAGCCAGCTGAAATCAGTCGGCCCATGGAGTAAGAGGGCTCGCCTAGGATTACAGCTGGAGTCATTGATCAGCATTCCAGGTGCAAAGCTGGCCAAAGCACAAAACTGAGTCTCAGGACTGTGAAGGGCTTCTGGGGTACCAAGTCAGAAACTGCCCTTGGTCTGGATCTGAAAGGCAGTGACACCCTCGGGCCCTGGGCACAGAGAGCGGGCAGTAGGGTAGCTCAAAGGGGGCTGAAGACTGTGGCCCAGGGTAAAGGTCCCACAGCAGAATTAAGTTCCCAGAGGCAGAAGGGTCCGGGAACGCTGAGTGCGGGACCCAGCGGCTCACGTGGGGAAGGGGCAGCGGACAGGCACAGGCTCGGCAGGGGCTGGGGAAGCGGCCTGAAGTGCTCATCTTTGATGCAGATCGGGTGGGGTTGTGGC
Source organism: Meriones unguiculatus (assembly GCF_030254825.1). Taxonomy (NCBI): domain Eukaryota; kingdom Metazoa; phylum Chordata; class Mammalia; order Rodentia; family Muridae; genus Meriones; species Meriones unguiculatus. The sequence goes on from NC_083364.1 coordinate 20,270,866, forward strand.
AGGGAACATTCAAAACAGCTGAAGCCGACCAGTACACAAGTACTTGGTTGGAAGTTCCTGGAGTTTGGGGAGACTTGGGTTCCATGGGTCCAGCAAGGAATTCCCTCCAAGGAGACAGGCTCAGGCCAGATTTGGGGTAGTGTGTGGCGTCAACGGGGGTATGGAGAAGGCCAACCTGAAGTCCCTGGAGCTGGCAATGGGACTCTACATGGAGATTCCACAGATAATGAGCCATGTGGGGACCACAGGGGCTTCCAGTCCCCTGAAGTTCTGAGACATGTTTCCAAGAGTTCTGGGCCAGACAAGGGAGCCAGGGGCTGTGAGAGTTCTGGAGTTCTGAAGGGAGTCTGACTAGATTTGGATCCACTGGGGATGAGTCCATTTGGGGTTCTCAGCTATGCTGGGTGCCTCTGCAATTCCAACGGGTGGCCCAGGGTTCCATTTATGGACTGGGTTTCTAAAGGATTCTCCAGGAAATCCTGGGCCAGAATAGGATCCTGAGGTGCTGTTGGTGGCTATGGGGTTCCAAAGGTCCTCCTGGAGAGCTGGGGACCAGGCTGGGGACCCCTCGTTGGCTAGGGTAACACCAAGGCTCCAGGGGGCATCCCTAAAGAACAGGCTGTGACTGACGCCCAGGGTGCTGAAGCCCTGAATCCTGAGAGGCACCTCAGCAGTCTGTGTGCGCACTGGGGTCCTAAACGGTGCCTCCGGGGACCTCCGGGATGAGATGGACTTCCGAAGGTACTGAAGCCCTGGGGTCCTGAGTGGCGCCCAAGGGTTGCACTGGGGTCCTAAGGGGACTCTCCGGAGCCTCTGGGCCAGGCTGTGTCCTCCAGGATGCTGTGGCGCTGTGGATGCGCTACGCTGGCAAAGGGTTCCCCAGGGTGGAACGGGTGGCATTGGGGTCCTAAGATGCACCCCAGGGAATTCAGCACCAGACCTGGGGTCGCGATGGGGGAGGGGCGCGTGGGGTCGCGGTGGGGGCGGGGCGTCCCGAGATGGCGCTGGGGGAAGGGCGCCCCGGGGTCGCGGTGGGAGGAGGGGGAAATCCATCCGGCCGGGCCCGAGCGCATCGGGCGCGCGCCGCGCCGTGTGCGCGCAGGGTCGGCCGCAGCGCCGCGCAAGGCAGCGGGAGGCCGGTCCCAGGCGGAGGCTTCTCACCTGATTGTCCATGGCTGGCGCCCGCCCCGCCCCCGGGCCCGCGTCGCTCCCGCCGCCGCCGCCGCTCAGCGCCGCCCCGCCGCCCTCATTGTCTGTCGGGGGCCCGCCGCCGCCGCTCCGGGCCGCCCGCCCGCCAGCCGCGCTGAACCGGAAACCGCCGCCAGCCCGGGCCGCTCAGCGACCGCGGGCCCCCAGCCGCCGACTTGGGCCCGGCCTCGCCGACAGACAGGTCGCCAAGCCTGTCAGAAGGCCGGAGGACCGCGCGCGGGGCGGGACTTCCGGGCTGGTGGAGGCCCGCCGGGCTGCAGGCCGAGCGACGAAGCGGTCGGCCAATAGGAAGCAGGCGCCGTAGGGGGCGGGCGGAGGGAGGGAAGGAGGCGCGAGGCGAGCGCGGCCGAGCGGCGCGAGGTGTGCGCCGCACGTGGAGGGGGCGGGCCGGGCCGCGACGTGGCGCCTGCGCGCTGGGGCCCCGAGCGGCTGTAGCGGGAGCGTCCCGCGAACGGCGCTGGGATTTCGGGTTCGAGCCCTGGGGAGAGAGAGGGCACGCCGACGACGTCTGGAGCTGCGGGCCGTTAGCGTGCCGGCGTGGCGCGGGTAAAGCTAGTGCATTCAGCCACAGATGCTCAGTCCGTGCGTCTGTGGCATCAGCCAGGAGTCTCGATGGATCGGCAGCGTAAGGTCTGGTCCCCGCAGCGGAGGCATACAGTGGTGGGAGCGCCCACGAGCACACACAATCTAAAATAACGTCTTTAAGAACACACAGCTGGGCGGTGGTGGCTCGCGCCTTTCATCCCAGCACTCCGGAGGCAGAGGCGGGCGGCTTTCTTGAGATCCAGGCCAGCCTGGTCTACAGAGTGAGTTCCAGGACAGCCAGGGCTACACAGTGAAACCCCGTCTGGAAAATCAAACCAAACCCAAAACAAACTGTAGACCCTCCGCTGCTGCCCGCCTCCCACAGTGTAGGTCCTGAACAGTGCGCTGTAAAAAGCTTTCGGCCGTGAGCTGCCAGGGATAAGAGCCGTTCCTACCCAGCCCCAGGCTGGCACAGGAGCAGACAAAACGTCGGCTCCCATCAGAGCAGCCACACTGCCTCGGCAGGAGCTGTCCATGGTGACCTTTCCTGCTTCAGCCTACTGTCCGGGACTCATCCCCAACCCCTAAACTTTGTGCACAGCCTGTAAACCCTCAAGGCAGGAGAGTGGCCAGACCCTTTCCTGAGGAAGCTCCAGCAACCCTGTCCCTCCCCCAGGCGCCTGTAACTACCACGAAAGTCATCTCCAGCCCCTCAATAGAACCCATTCCAGATTACGGTAATTTGAGGTGAAAAGTCTGGAGAAAAACAAAACACCAATCCCTGAGCTTCCCACAAAAAACCCCACCAATCCCTGAGCTCCCCAAGCTCAGGACTTGAGAACCACCTATCCTCATTCTGGAAAGCCCTGGCTAGAAATCCTGTATAAAGGCTGTGTCCGCCAAGTTCCCTGCTGCCTTCTCCAGGGAGCAGAGGCAGCCACTCTTGGATTCATTCCTCCAAGAAATCTCTTGTAAGACATTTACTGTCCAGTATGGAGGAAGCAAAGAAGAAAAAAAGCAATGGAGATAAGTGAGCCGGGCTGAGGCTCCTGAGCTCAGCCGGGGACGCCCTCCCTGCAGCGCCTCTGCTGAGAGTCTTCCTCTCAGAGCTGTGTGCGTCCTGGGCTCCTGAATCTCAGGACGCCCTTCCCTCCTAACACCAGAAAGACCAGCAACACAAACAGGGGTGGTCTGGGGTGCTTCTCCTATTGTGGTTGTAACAGTGCAAGTTTGAAATGGTGCCACTCTTTCTTTTTTTTTTTCTTTGTGTTTGTTTTGTTATGTTTACTGTTTGTTTTTTGAGACAGGGTTTCTCTGTGTAGCCTCAGCTGTCCTAGACTCCCTTTGTAGACCAGGCTGGCCTCAGACTCAGAGATCCAACCGCCTCTTCCTCCCCAAGTACTGGCATTAAAAGAGTCCACCACCACACCAAGCTTGAAATGGTACCATTCTAAATAATCAGCAATTTCATTCCATCAACACCAGGAAAGGAACAAGTCCACAGTCTGCTGTAGACCTTCCTGTATCCTGCCATAGGGGGGATTGATTCCAGGGCCCCTGCCATCAAGCTACATCCACAGCCCTGTTTCATTATTTATTTGGAGGCCAAGGCCGGGACATAGTTGGTAGAGCACTCACCTAGGATGAAGAAGTCCTGAGTTCTATTCTCAGCACCCCATAAGCCAGGTGTAGTGATACATGCCTGTCATCCTAGCACTTGGGCGGTGGAGGCAGCAAGACTGTGAGCTCAAGACAGCGCTGAGAAAGCTACCTACCCTCCCGTGTCCGTGGAGTCAGGGTCCTAAGCCACCAGCGGCTTTAACGCTGAAGATGACTAAGACTCATTCACCTTTCAGAGAGACTCGTTCGGGTAAAGAGAGGCAGCCATGGTTGGGTTCTGAAGGGAGCTGGCAGGGGATGGTTTTTGCATACTGTCTTGCAGAGATGAGCCAAGGACCTGGCTCTGGTCCTCAGAACCCACGTTAAAGTGGAGAGAGCGACCTCCTCTAAGTTAGCCTCTTGTTTCCACATGCCTGCTATGCCAGACATGCCCACACACTCAATTAAAAAAAAAAAACCCACCTCAAGATCAAATGGAGAAGTAGCCCAAGTGTTGATTTTGAATGAATAAACACAATATTTAAAAGCGTAGAGTTAAAGAGTGAGCTAGGCTGCCTGCAGATAAACAGAAGGGCATCCCGACCCCTGCTCCCACACACAATGCTCACGGAGCCAGACACAGGACACACGCTGCATGATCCCACGGCGAGGGCCCAGTGTGGGTGCTGGGAACCAAACAGAACGTTGGTCCTCTGCAAGAGCAGCCAGCGCTCTTAATGGCTGAGCTGTCTCTCCAGCCCCTGGATGGCTCCGTTGTAGCTTTCGCTGGGTGTTAAGGCTCCTCGTGTAATGGCTGGCAAGCACAGGAGAGTTCAGCGCCCTGGGATGCCTACGGGCTTATGCCCACCCTCTTCTCACCGGCCTCTGCATCAGGCTGCACACCCCCCATCCCTGAACAAGAGTGGTAGTCCCCCCTACATCCGGCGATGATCAAACTGCAGTAATTTCCATTCACGTGCAGCCCCGTGTGTCCAAGCATGGAAATTAGAAGGGCCGATGTGCCCTGAACTGGTACAGGGCCCGTGCATACACAGCAAGGCAGAATTGTGTCTTGTAGAAAGCATGGAGAAGGAGTCCCCTATTTACCATTTTATGCCTATGCATAATTGGGTGTGCATAGGATTAAAATCAGATGTCTCGTGGGAATGGATGTGGGCAATAGAGAGCTGTTATATGACCTAGTCTACCAAGGACCTGAGAAGATGGCTCAGCCATGAACAGCATGTCCTGTTCTTGCAGAGGCCTTGGGTTTGGTTCCCAGCTGTGCAGCAGGCAGCCCACATCCACATGGAACTCCAGTTTCCGGGGGCTCCGTGTTGGTTACTTTCCTATTGCTGTAGTAGAATACCATGACCAGGGAAACTTATAGAAGGAAGTGATTAACTGGGCTTCCAGGTTCAGAGGGTTAGAGTCCACCACAGCAGAGCCAAGGCTTGGAGGCCGGGCCAGCTGAGAGCTCATGTCCGCATCCACAGGTAGGAGAAAGGGAGAAAAATGCAAACTGCAAGAGACTTTTGGACCATCAATGCTCAATCCCCAGTGACACGCCTCTTTCAACAAGAGCACACCTCCTAACCCTTCCCAAACAGTCCACCAAGTGGGGACTAAGAATTCAAACTGATGAGCCTGTGGGGGCCATCCTCAGTCATACCACCATAGGGTCTGATGCCCTCTCTGGCTTCCACAGATATATGCATGCACATGGGGTATGCACACACGTACACACACACACACACACCATCTGATAAATAAATGATTGCACCATGGAGACACACACCTTTCATCTTAGGACTTGGGAGGCAAGGGCAGATCTCTGAATTTGAGACCAGCCTAGTCTACAGAGCAAGTTCCAGTACAGCTAGAGATACACAGAGAAACCTCATCTCAAAAAAATCAAAACCAAACAAACAAAAAATGATAAGCAAGTAAATCACTCTTTTTATGAGACAGATTTCTCTATGTAGTCCAGGCCGGCCTGGAGATCTACCAGCCTCTGCCTCCTGAGTGCTGAGATCAAAGCTTACAGTACTACCGCCTGGCTTAGTTATCTCTCTCTCTCTCTCTCTCTCTCTCTCTCTCTCTCTCTGGCGGGTGGCGGGTGTGTGCGTGTGTAAATAAATACCACATGCTGTGATGGGAGGAGCCCGTAACTATGACAGAACCAAGAAAACACACCTCCTCTATTAAAATTAAGACTTGAGCCTGTAGGTCAGGAGTCCTAGGTCATCCTCAGCTACACAGAAAGTTCAGGGTCAGCCTGAAATCCTGTCTCAAACAGAAGGAAGGAAAGGAAAGAAGGAAATAGAGAGGAGGGGGAGATAGGGAGGGAGAAGGGCAAATGGCAGTTGGAGGATTTGGTGCAGGTGTAACTAATCCTGCAGGTCTGTCATTTCTGGTCATGTGATCCACCATCTCCAAATGGTGAAGCTGGGTGCAGAGGCCTTAGCTGGAGGTCCGAGCCGGGGACACTAACCTGCGGGACACACTGACTCCTGCCTTGTACCTGTGGCTGGCGCCCTCTACTGGTCACTTTGGTTTGCACGCCAGAGGCTAACTCCACTCCTTACATGTAATTTTTTTTTCTTTTTTTTTTAATTTGATCTTCAGGAGAGGTTTTGAGACCCTCTGTCTGGCCTCCAGCATGTTCTTATGCCTCTAAGTTTTTTTGACTGTCACAAATGTCCACATGGCCCTTTGATGCCAAAAGAACGTGAACAAGCTAGATAGAGCAAAACCCAATGGCCCACTGCTAGAGGCCTGGCCCAGATTAACTCCCACGCAGGGCCCACCGGGGACATCCCCCAAAATGGGAGCCACAGGTGGTCCTGGAAAAAATATATATTTAATGTTTAAAAAGGTATAAGCCAGGTGTGGCAGCGTATGATCTCTGTGAGTTCAAGGCCAGCCTGATCTACAAAGTGAGTCCAGGACAACCAAAACTACACAAAGAAACCCTGTCTTGAAAAAAAAAAACAATAAATATATATATATATGGGATTAAAAATAGAAAATAAAAAGCTAGGTCCAGCGAGTCACGACCATTTGTCCAGCACCCCAGGGTTAATGCAGGAGGACTGCAGTGAATTCCAGGCCAGCGTGGGCTACACGTTAAGTTCCAGGCGAACCTGGACTATTGCCTCAGCCTTCCATGTCTGGCTTTATGAGGAAATTTTTTTTTTTGAGAGACAAGCCCATGCAGCCCAGGCTACCCATGAACTCACTGCTGCTGAGGATGACCCGGAGCTCCTTCCTTATCCTCCTGCCTCAGCCTCCTGGGATGACAGCTGATTTTACAGCAGAGGCACATAGCAGGGGAAGACACAGAGAACCGTCAGCAGGGGCGCTCCTCTCATTCCCCTGCCTCAGAGATTTACAACTTTGGGGGTGTCAAACACTCGCACTTTCCCTCAGGTAGAACAATTTTGCCGATGATCTCAGGTTCACTCTGAGTGGTGGCGTACACACTCAGGAGGCAGAGGCAGACAGATCTCTGTGAGTTTGAGGTCAGCCTGGTCTACAGAGCAAGTCCAGGACAGCCAGAGACGTACAGAGAAACCCTGCCCCCCCCCCCCCAAAAAAAAAGTCACAACTTTACAGGACCACCTTCATCTCAAGACGAATCCATCCTGGGGACACAGCTGAAGAATGTCTGGGTTTGGAAATTGACAGAAGGGACCTAAAAGAGCAGACCCAGGTTCCATCTCACTCAAGACAGTCCCCTGAGCTTTTGGTAAGACTAGGTCGGCCAGAACGCCCAGGCTGCGTGTTCTTGGAAGAGTCATTTGCCCTCTCTGAGCCGTATCTATCATAAAAGTATTCATGTGTCTGAAGTTATGCACGGCAGCAGGCGAGGTGATAATTGGGACAGATGTCCAATCCTCCATAGATATAGAGAGCCCGTCCACATGTGTGGCCAGGCATAGTTAAACTGTCACCTCAGTTCCCCATTGGCTGAGGTCGGATGTCTGCGAGCTCTAGGACAGCCTGGGCTAGAGAGGAAAGCCTTGTCAGTAAACTCGGAACAGAGGTACCTGCTACCTCGTGTCCTCCTTCCTGGCTGAGCTGTGCAGGGCTTGCTCTTTCTGAAGAGAGCGCTTCCACCTCGCCATCCACGAGGGAAGCCTCTCCCTTAGCCTGCGACCCTGCGCAGCGGCTCTTCAACCCCTGTTTTCTTAGCACCACAAATCACTGTGAATGCCTGCGCAGTTCCCATCTGTCATCTCTACCCGAGCTGGTGTGGGGGACTCCGCATGTCTGCTGTCTGACAGAGAGATCTGCTAGGTAGGAGTGAACTGAAAACAAAATAAAGATAGCTCATTTGTGATTGATTTTATTTTTTGTACTTGAACCTTCCTTCACCTGAGTGTGTGTCTGCAGAGCATGTCTGTGCAGCGCCCACAGAGGCCAGGAGAGGGCGGTGGATCTCCTGGGACTAGAGTTCCAAACGTTATGAATTGCCACATGGGTTCTGGAACTCAAACCTGGGGCCGCAAAAAGAGCAGCCAGTGCCTTCATTGCTGAGCCCCCAGCTCCTTATTTGCATCTTCTGCATCTTCAAAGTTGTGCAGCTTCCGCACTGTGTGAGAGTCAGAGGACAACTTGTAGGCGTTGGTTCTTGTGTTCTACTCTCTCTCCATTCAAATTCCAGGGACCAAATTCAGGCCGTCCTACTGGACTGCAAGACATCTGAGCCATCTCACCAACCCACACTTGCAACTTCAATTTGTGTAGGTGGATTAAGTGAGGGGTGGAGAGAGGGTGGGAGGGAGGAAAGTGAATGGGTGGTGGGAGGAGGGAGGAAAGGAAGTGAATGGGTGGTTGGGTGGATGGATGGATGGATGGATGAGTGGATGGATGGATGGATGGATGAGTGGATGGATGGATGGATGGATGGATGGATGAGTGGATGGATGGATGGATGAGTGGATGGATGGATGGATGGATGGATGAGTGGATGGATGGATGGATGAGTGGATGGATGGATGGATGAGTGGATGGATGGACGGATGGATGGATGGATGAGTGGATGGATGGATGGATGGATGAGTGGGTGAGTGGATGGATGGATGGGTGGATGAGTGGGTGAGTGGATGGATGGATGGATGGATGGATGATTGGGTGAGTGGATGGATGGGTGAGTGGATGGGTGGATGGTAGATGGATGGGTGGGTGGGTGGGTGGTAGATGGGTGGATGGGTGGGTGGTTGAACAGATGGGTGGGTCGATGGATGGATGGATGAGTGGATGGATGAGTGGATGGGTGGGTGGGTGGGTGGTGGATGGATGGATGGGTGGATGGGTCGGTGGTAGATGGATGAGTGGATGGATGGGTAGGTGGGTGGATGGGTGGATGGATGGGTGGGTCGGTGGTAGATGGATGGATGGGTGGATGAATGGGTTGGTGGGTGGTAGATGGATGGATGGGTGAGTAGGTGGATAGATGGGTGGATGGGTGGGTGGATGAGTGGGTGGTAGATGGATGGATGGATGGGTGGTAGATGGATGGATGGATGGATGGATGGATGGATGAGTGGATGGATGGGTGGATGGGTGGGTGGGTGGGTGGTGGATGGATGGGTGGATGGGTCGGTGGTAGATGGATGAGTGGATGGATGGGTAGGTGGGTGGATGGGTGGATAGATGGGTGGATGGGTGGGTGGATGAGTGGGTGGTAGATGGATAAATGGATGGGTGAGTGGTAGATGGATGGATGGATGGATGGATGGGTGGATGGGTGGGTGGGGGATTAAATGAAGGGCTGGATGGATAGTCCAGAGATGAATGGATGGGTTGTTAAAAACGTGAATGGGTGAATGGTTGATGGATGGATGGATGGATGGATGGATATTTTCAAGGTTACACCAAAACACTTCACACCCATGAGCTAATTTTAATCAACAGAAACCCCCAGGAGGGAATGAAATTTTATTTACAGTGTTTGAACATCAGCACTAGGAAACATCACACCCTCACGACTATCCAAATTGAAATCTGTGGAGCAGAAAGTCAAAGTTGGGCATGCCTCTAACTCTGTGCCCTTAGCCATCATGGAAACCTCCTTTTCCTGCTAGCCTTCCCTCTAAGTGCCTAGCATGGCCACTCTGAAATGCTTCCGCCTGATACACCCTGCTCCATGATTTCACCCAGGTTGGCCATCTACGTCGTCACTCATGGTTCTCATGTTCGCCTCCATGCCCTGAGTTTCTGTGGTGGTTCTAAGAGATCTACACATGTACCTGTCAGTATGGAGTGGAGCCGAGAATGTTCTCTAGGGTAGCCCCACTTTCCCAGAACACAGTGACGACCCTAGGTGAGTCTGTAACACTCATAAGCAGTCGAAGATGCGCAAGAGGCCAGAGAGCAAGCATGCTTTCAGCCGGTGCTGCGTCGCCACCTACCCTTCCACCCAGCCACCCACCACCACAGCCACGGCCGTGGAGAAGCTGCGGTCCCACAGGCAGAAGGAGGAGCCAGGCCAGCCAGTCCACACACCAGGCAGCCCCTGCCCCTCAGTCACCACACTTGTACCCAGAGCCACAAGAAAGCCCATCTTGTGCCAACAGAGTGAGGAGCGTGGGTGAGGGGCCAGCAAGTGTCCCAGCTGAAGTCCTGTCCTGTCCTCCTCCCTCGGAACACAGGAGACCGGGAACACAGGAGACCGGGTGGCTGGTCAGAGAGCAGAGACCCCAGCAGGGCTCAGCAGCTCTTGTCATTGTCCTGGATCTCCACGTAGGGTAGCCCGATAGGCCAACTATCTCGGGGCCAGTAGTGGATTTTGAGGGTTTGATCTGGCATCTCATATTTGGCATCCACCAGGGCCATGGTCACGATACCGTAAGGGAATGTGATACTTATGAGGACGTGCCTGTGGGGAGGAAGGAAGCAGGCAAATGTCAGCAGTGGCCCGAGAGCTTCCCAGTCTTCTTGGATTCTAAGTGGTATCTTCAGGTCCAGACTGCCAGGTGCTACCTCTGCACACCTCACATCCCAGCCTCTGGCTCTCGTCCCTCTTCCACTCCTGCACCCCGGACCTCCGCTACAAGCTCTGGCATCTGAACTCTGACTGGGGGTCTTGGGATCCAAGAGGGGTATTTTACCAAATGCTGTGCAGGTAGAAGAAGTGAATCCGCTGCCAGAAACTGCAGAGTATACGGTCACTGATCCAGCTAGTCAGCGACATGGCCCACAAGATCACAGACATCTCAATCATATGCCGAAGGTCCCCATTGCTGGTCCTGGGGATGAAGAGAGAGACTGGGTTAAGGGATGGGAGGGTGGATTAATGAATGGATGGATGAGTGTGTGTGTGGTGTGTGTGTGTGTGTGTGTGTGTGTGTGCGCATGGGTGGGTGGGTGGATAATCAGGTGGGTGGGTGGGTGGGTGAGTGGGTGGGTGGGTGGATGGCTGGGTGAGTAGGTGAGTGGGTGGGTGGGTGGATGGCTGGGTGAGTGGGTGGGTGGCTGGAGGGGATTGATAGATGCGTCTGCACAAACAGAAAGCAGTGTCCTAAGTGGCTGATGGAAAATTCCTCTGTCCAAAAGATGTGTCTCACAGGTTGAGAGAGGGAGGGAGTAGAAGTGCTTTCAAGGGAGCTGGTGTTTGCTGTAGGTTGGATCTGGGTGTCTGCCAAAGGCCCTTGTGTTAAAAGATCCGTCTTCACCTCAACTCTGTAGGGAGGAAATGGAACTCTTCAGAGTTGGGGCCTAGTAGAGGCTTTTAGGTCACTTAAAATGTGTTCTTGAGGGCTGGAGAGATGGCTCAGAGGTTAAGGGCACCGGTTGCTCTTCCAGAGGTCCTAAGTTCAGTCCCCAGCAACCACATAATGCGATCACAACCATCTATAATGTGATCTGGTGCCCTCTTCTGGCCTGTAGGCAGAACACTGTATACATAATAAATAAAATATTTTTTTTAAAAAATGTGTTCTTGAAGGGGACCGTGGGAACCCCAGGCCCACTGACTCAAGTTAATAGGGTCAACTAATCAGAACCCCTCTAAAACAACATATAGACAAACAACAAAAATTTAGCCCAAACCAGATGCAGAAAGGCACATTTGTCATCCCAGAACCTGGCAGGCTGAGGCAGGAGGATTACTGTGATTTTGGAGGTCAATTGGGCTACATAGTGAAGTCCTTTTGGAAAAAAAAAAAAAAAGAAGAAGAAAACAGTAGGAAGAAAACAAGAAAAAACAAAAAACAGAATAATTCTCACTGTCTCTTTCTTGCTCTGTCTCTCTTTGCATGTCTATCCTTGTCTCTGCCCCGTGTCTGCCTCTGTCTCTCTCTGTGTCTGTGTGTCTGTCTGTCTCTCTTTCTCTCTCATACACACACACACACACACACACACACACACACTATCTGCCTATATGTTCCAAGCTTGTTTTACACTCTTAGGCTAAATAGCCCTCTTCTTCAGCCTCACAAGTCCCTGGGATTCTATAGGTCTATGCCGTGTGGGGTCAAGGGGAGCAATCAAAACTCTCCATGCCGTCTCGGCTATGTTACCACAGCAGAAGGCTGATGATGGGGCCTACTGTGTGCTAATAGTTAATAGTCAATAAGTGTGTGGTTGTGTGGTGGGAGAGCTGCTTGCTTTGCGGGTGCATGCGCGCATGCGTGTGGATAGGTGCATGAGTGCATGCGTGTGTGTGTGTGTGTGTGTGTGTGTGCGCGTGTGCGCGTGTGCGCGTGTGCGCGTGCACACAGTAGGGCAGTGCATTTTCTGGTGGCTTTGTTTTAAGGCAACCCAAGACCGACATGTAGGCTCTCGGTCAGCAGAATCAAATCCAGGTCCCCAGGGTAGAATGTTGTAGAGAGGAGAAAGCGGCCTCTCCTCAGCAGACACACAGGCCCTGCCGGCTCGCCTTATGAGGAAGCCGTTCACTGGATTCTTCTGACTAGTGGCTTCCAATTGGCTTGGCTACGTCACTTTGGGCAATGGTTTCGGCTGGCTTCGCGAACGGTTTCACTTGTAACCATCACCAAAACCATGCTGCTCTATGGCTTCCGCTTGGCCTGAGCGAGGCTTCTGACTGGCTTGACCGTAGTTTCCGGCTGCTTTGTGTTTGGCTTCCTGAGCCTGTGATTCCCAGTTGTCCTTTCAGTTTCTGGTTGGATTAGTCAGCGGTTTTCAGCTTCCTCTTCCTGTGATTGCCCTTTGGTTTCTGCTTGGATTGGCCAATAGTTTACAGCTTTTGTGACCTATGCCTCCTAGTCAGTTTCACTTAGGAGTTCTGGATGGCTCGACCTGTGGATTTCAGTTGGCTCAACCTATTGTACACGGTCGGCTTAACCTATGGCTTTGAGTCAGCTTGACCCATAGTTCACTGTTGGCTTAACCAGTCGTTTCTAGTTGGTTTGACTATAGTTTCCAGTATGGCGGTTCTAGTGGTTTCTGCTGGGATTGGCCAATGATTTCCGGTTCGCTTGGCCAGTGTTGAAGCCCAGCAAGAACCGGGAAGATGGGACGAGGGCCCCATAGAAGGACGCTTTCCTTAGCCATCTCCCTATGGTTTCTCAAGCCACTCTCCCGGCAGCTGGAGATGACGGTCTCTGGCGAGGAGGTGCTGTCCCCGAGGATTACTCGTTGTCAGAGCAGGCTAGTTCAGCTGCATTCAGGTCATATTTTCATTTGGAGTCCAGGCCCTCAGACTCAGCGTGAGGCCCAGGCAGGGCTGAAACCCATGATCCTCCTGCCTCAGGCTGCTGAGTACTCGGCTAACAGACACATAGCACCTCCTCTGCATCCTTCTCTCTTGCGGTTCCTCCCTCTTGCCCGACCGGGCGACACCCGTGCCTCAGAGAATCACACTCCTATTGACACAAGCACCCGACCCCCACTCACAGGTGTGTTTTTCACTTCGCCCTCTCTTTTGGTAAAGAATTTCTTACTCTGAAATGTTTCTCAGCTGGCCCTGATGAGCAGCCCAGAGTTACTAAGACCCTGCATTACAAACACAAACCCTAACTATCAAGCTCCAGCTCGGCGGCAGCGTGCTCGGCTCGCGAGCAGGAGGCACGGGTGTAACCCCCAGCTCACGCAGCGAGGGAAACACCAATTATCCAAAAAGTTAAGTCCTGCTTTAGTCCCAGCACTCAGAAGGCAAAGGCAGGCGGATCTCTGTGAGGCAAGGCCAGCCTGGTCTACAGAGTGAGTTCCAGGATGGCCAGGGCTACACAGAGCCATCCTGTGTCAAGACAAAGAACTAAACAAACATATGTAACGGTATCATCCTCGGGGAAAGGAGGACATGCCGGAAGCTGGGAGTGGTGGTGCAAAAATCTGCACACCGCGAGGGAGGAGGAGCAGGGCTCACAGTCCTGTGCTTCACAGCCAGGCCCTTTGCAGGGTGCGTCCATGAGCTCCCAACACTAAAACCTAAAGGAAAAAGGCAAGCTCTGGGCTGCTGAGATGGCTCAACAACCCAGCTTGATGGGAGAGATCCGTACTGCGGTGAACACATGCTGTGATGCATATAAATGAACACAAAAATAAATATTATATTTATATATACATATATACATATATTTGGTTGGTTGGTTTTTCGAGACCAAGTTTCTCTATGTAGCCCTGGCTGTCCTGGAACTCACTCTGTACAGAAGGCTGGCCTCGAACTCACAGAGCTGGGTCTGTCTCTTGCCTGGAGAGCTGGGATTAAAGTCGTGCACCACCACATCCTCCTAAAATACGTTTTAAGACCACAGGCTGACACACTGCTCTGAAGCTTTGCCCCCGGGACTGTTAACGGGTCAACATGGGGATTGGGCGCCCCCTGCAGGAGAGTGGAGTCAGAAAGCAGTAAGAGAGAGCATAGAACACTGGTGAAGAGCTGCAAAGAGCAACAGAAGTCCATCTCTTAGGCAGCTACACGCGCCGCTCTAAAAAGCGTTAACCATCAGCTTCTGTGGAGCTGGGGATAGCACCCATATTCTAGACCGTGTCAAACAGAGCTTTACACTTGAGCACTCAGCTCCTCCCTGGGGATTCCAGCGGGGCTCCACCCCTGGGCCACGCCCCTGTCCCCTCCCTGGGGGATTCTAGGCGGGGCTCCACCCCTGAGCCACGCCCCTGTCCCCTCCCTGGGGGATTCTAGGCGGGGCTCCACCCCTGGGCCACGCCCCTGTCCCCTCCCTGGGGGATTCTAGGCGGGGCTCCACCCCTGACCACGCCCCCAGCACCTGGAAACTCACTTCTTGTACTCTTTGCGCACTATGTAGAGAATGTGTATGGCGATGCTGTTGAGTGCGTACGCATTGACTGTGGGCTTCACGAACGTCAGGGAGGTGCTGATCATAGTGGTCAAAACTACCAGGCAGCTGAAGTAGAACCTGAGGGCAAGACGGGGAAGCGGGGGAGGGAAGGGTGAATGTCCCAGAGGTGCTGAAGGACTCAGGGGGCCACCTCGGGCAGCCAAATAGATCCCATAAACCATGTACTCTGGGGAGTCTAGCTGGACTTGGGAGAAGCCTCTGGGTTTTCTCGGGGCTACTCAGGAAGGACAGGATCCAAGAAAACCCCGGGGTACCAGGCCGGGACTAAAGAGACCAGAGGTGGGCTGGGAGGATGAAGAGGGGCCAGGGGATTCAAGAGGCCTGGGGTTCAGGCAAGCTTTTAGATCAGAAGATGGAGAACAGGCCAGGCACGATGGCACTCAGGGAGACAGGGGCAGATGGATTGCTGTGAGTCCGAGGCCAGCCTGGTCTACAAAGCGAATCCAGAACAGCCAGGGCTACACAGAGAAACTGGGTCTTGAAAAAAAAAAAAAAAGAAACAAAGACTTTCCAGGTGGTAGAGGGACAAGTGTGTGGAGGCCCAGGGGAGTCGTAAAGGATCTTCGGGAAACTCTTAGTTGGTCTGAGAGTGAGAAGGAATCGGGTAAAGGGACATGACAGGGTCCACAGAGAGGGCCAGCCCACCGTGTCCACGCAGCCCGCTCTACCTGTTCCCCTTGGTGAACTTGGGAAAGTAGCAACGGGGCATCCACACGCTGTACCCGCTGGCCAGTAACCACAGGATGGAGATCTCGTCCAGCATCTGTCCCAGGAAGCTCAGGGTCATGTGGAAATACATGGAGAACAGACCTGTGGGTAGGCAGAGGCAAGCAGAGGCTGTCGAGAGGGCTGGCTTTCTCTAGGACACTTCCAGCGCCTCCCACACTCGTACCTACCTACGACCATGAAGAGGGCCGAGACTCCATAGATGGCCCGGGTGCGCTTCTGGGCATACGGATGCATGAGGAACATGATGAGGGGTCCAAAGATAAGGAAGAACACATTGCTGAACTGCGAGAGAAACAAGAACAGGACTCACGAGAGGAGAACAGGGTGGAGGTCCTGTCCACCCAGGGCTCCACAGCTGATCCATTGCCCGGGCGGTCAAGGGACGAACCAAGATTCGTCCATCACTCGACTGTCCGTTTCCCAGCTCATCTTTCCTGGTTTTAGGGTTTTTTTTTTTTTTTTAAAGTTTGTTTGTTTGTTTGTTTGTTTGTTTTGTGACAGGGTCTCACTGTATGGATGTGGTTATCCTGGAGCTCCCTGTGTAGACTAAGCCTCAAACCCAGAGATCCACCTGACTCTGCCTCCCGGGTGCTGGGATTAAAGGTAGGCACCACCACCATAACCAGCCCCTCCTTTTATTTTTTAAAAAAAAACATGTTATTCATTAGGACTCCTGGCCTTTAATCCCAGCCGTCAGCAGGCAGAAGTAGGTTAATCTCTATGTGTTTAGCCAGCCTTGTCCACTCAGAGAATCCCAAGCACTGTGTGTGAGACACTGTCACACACAAAAAAGTTATTATTATTATCACTAATGGAATCCTGGGGCTTCACCCCTAACCAGGACCCCAGATGCCTAGCAGGGGAGTCTAGGCAGGAACTCCACCCCTGACCATGGCCCGGCCCCTCCCTGGGGCGTTCTCAGTGCCTGATGACCTTGCTTAGATCCCCGGAACCCACTTGGTGAAAGCAGGACTGATCCGAACAAGCTGTCCTCTGGTGCTCCTCCCACCACGTCTTTCTGACCATGGGCCCAAACAAACTCTTCCTTAACTTCCTTTTGCTGAGTATTTTGTCACAGTTACAGCTAACCACGTGTTTCTGACCACCATCCCCACTTCCCCCTCAGCTAGGCCATGACGTGGCTTGGTCAGTTGTCTACAAGGCAAATCCTAGAGACTAACAGCACCTCAGTCATGCTGATCTGAGTATCTTCCATTATAGCGAAAGTACTTGTCAGCCTCCCTTGCAGCTACACACAGCCATGTGACTAGGATTTGGCCAATGAAATTCAAGCATAACCGTAGCTTCCAGGTTGTGTTTCTAGAAGTAAAAGGGGGTTTCTCTGTCACATTCCACTCCCTTTCCCTCCCCTTTATTCTTTTCATTGTGAGACAGGGCCTCACTCTGCAGTCCAGTCTGGTCTTAAGCGAGGCAAACCTTCTAACTCGGCCTCCTGAGTGCAGTTGTTACCGGTATGCACTGCCATAGGAGCAGGAATGACAGCAGAAAAGTAGAAACAGGGGCTGGCAAGAGGGCTCAGTGGGTAAAGGTAGTTGCCACGAAGGCTGTTGACCTGAGATCAATCCCCGGGACACCACACAGTAGGAGAAGAAAACTGACTCCTGAAAGCAGTTCTCTGGCCTCCATGGTTCACGCTGTGGCACACGTGTGTGTGTGTGTGTGTGTGTGTGTGTGTACACATGTAAATAAAAAAACAGGGAAGGGAATCAAGCCGTGTTTTTATTGTATTTTCCTTAGTACTCTGAGATAGCCCAGAATGACCTTGAACTCATGTTGTCTCTGCGGCCATCTCACGTGTGTCGGGGTGACAGGCGGTTCCACCATGCATGGCTGAACCAAGCAATTTGAAGGTGGTTTTGAGTCACAAAGAACCTCCAGCTCTAAAGTCATCTACCCGAGGCTGAGAGAGATGGCTCGTCATTTACGAGCACTGCGTACAGAGGCTCTATTCCCAGCACCCACAAAGCCA
Source organism: Meriones unguiculatus (assembly GCF_030254825.1). NCBI lineage: Eukaryota > Metazoa > Chordata > Mammalia > Rodentia > Muridae > Meriones > Meriones unguiculatus. The sequence goes on from NC_083364.1 coordinate 20,288,212, forward strand.
CTCAAAACCACCAAGTCTAGTTCCCAGGGATCTGGCTCCCTCTCCTGGCCTCCGTAGGAACTGCATGTTCATGACATACATGCAGGCCAACACCCATACACGTAAAATAAACACACCCGAACAATTTAGAACCAGACCTCCTCAGGGGTGGGTGCCCCATACCTTCCTCCATTGTTCTCCACCTTCTGGTGAGCGGGCTCTCTCCTTAAACCTCTTCATTTCTGCGAGGCTGCCAACCCGTATCTCCACTCACCCCATGCTGGGCTTTCACACATGCTCAGCTATGCCTGGCTTTTCATGCAAGTGCTAGGAATTCAAACTCAGGCCCAGGTGGTTAAAGGGCATGCTTATTCCCCCAAGCCATCTCGGCAGCCCTGGGTGTTTTGATTGAAATTACCAGGCGAGGGCACCAAGTCCTGCACAGCCTAGTCCTGGAAACTTGGCTGGGGCCATGAGGGAATGGAGAAAAGATAGACACACAGAAGAGAAAAGCTGGGATCAGGTGGGCCATGCTGTCCGGTGGAGAGGTACCAACAGCAGCAACTAAGATTCAGTGCATTTATTTTATTCATCTGAACTAGGGAGGGAGGCTCGTGGTCCCCAGCTGGGCAAGGGGCTTCAGCTAACCCCCAAAGGTCTCGGTCAGAAAGCAGCCTCAGACTGAGCAGCCCTCAGAGGAGGACGCTTTGCTTGCTAATTTCTGCGCACACTGTCAGCATCCACACTTAGTCCAGAGGAAGGCTCCTCACTCGGGAAGGCTTTGCCACTTCCTTGGGTGTGAGCCGTTGTGGTCCTTGGCGCGGTTGCAAGTCATGTCAACCACGCACAGTCGCTTAGGGCTGTTAAAGCAACTTTTATTCTTTTGTGTTAGATGCCGTCCCCGAGGCTTACTGCCTCATCTGCTAACCTAGGCCTAGTCCTGGAGGCTTCTCGCCTCCACATAATCTAACCTAGGCCTGGAATGTTTCAGCCTCTGCTCAATGAGCTCACACTTTCTTGCTCTTTCAGAGCTCTTGTTGGCTGGTTCAATGCAGCTGTTTTGGCGCAAAAGCCTTTCCAAGCAACTGATTCAATCTGGCTTCTCCCTCAGTCTCTAACTGAATTGCTCTGCGTGGCCTCAAGCTAATTCTTATAATATGTTCTAATCTTCTGGCTCCTTCTCAAGCTCTGGTTCTTTCTGTCTTCACCTGTGTCTAGCTTGTTCTCTCTTCAACCTCTCTAAACCTCTCCCAGTAAAACTGCCTCTGAACTCCACAAACTGAACTACCAGGAACTCAGCTCCACTGCACGGCCTCTCAGCTCACTGACTCGGCCTAGCTGCCTGAACAGCGCTGACTAGAACTCAGATTCTCTGCATGCCTCTGTCTCCTGAGTGCTGGGATTAAAGGCATGTACCACCAATATCTGAAATTTGTCCTACACCAGGCTGGCCTTGAACTCAGAGATCTGCTTGCCTCTGTCTCCTGGGATTAAAGGCAGATCACAAAGATGTAGAAGGCCAGAGCTCTTCTGAATTAGAATTCCCCTGCAGAGGGCTTCCTCTGACCCCCATGCGTGGGGTCTAAGTGGTGTGGCCACTGCTCACTACCCATGCAGCTCTTGGTGGCATCTGGTTCCCCAGCATCCATATCTGACCCTCGAACTAGGCAGTCACCTTCCTAGCATTATTCACCAGGGCCTCAGGACCTACTGGCCTCAGTGGCTAGTTTGTGTCAGGTTCTGAGCACCTGCCATGCCTGTGGGGCTGGCCTGTGATCCGAACTCCTGCAGAGACCAGAGAAACACAAGCTGAAGGGCTGCTGCCTTGGGGTTCCCAGAGACAGCTCGGCAGGCAAAGTGCCATGCATGAGGACCTGAGTTCAAATCTCCAGATCCCATGTAAACCCAGACTCAGCGATGTGCATCTGGAATCTAGTCGCTTGTGGAGACATGAGAGGGAGACAGAATTGCCAGAGGTGTGCCAGCCTAGCATGCTCAGCTCAGCAGCAAACAACAGAGAGAGATACCTTTGACAAGGCGGATACGGCAAGGACTGACGCCTGGGGGTGTCCTCTGACCTGCACACATCACATGTGCTGTGGTGTGTGCATTGTATGTCCATGCACACACACACACACACACACACACACACACACACACACACACACATTTCTGTCCCCAGTGTCTACAACTGACCTGTGGTGTAGATGTCAGGCCAGGCTGATGGCTCAGCAGGTAAAGGCACTTGCTGTCAAGAACCCTCAGAGCCCACAGTGTGGGAGGAAAGAATTGACTCCCTTAAGCTGCCCCCTGATGGCCACACGCACATCATGGCATGTGCATGTACAAACACACACACGTACTTGCACGTACACACATACACATGGATACATACATAAATAGGTGTAATTTTAAATATGCATCCATATAAATTATACGCACCTACAAATGGTGCCCAGACGCGGATAGGCATAATGGGAAACTTGGTTTCTTTTTTGTTTTTTTTGAGACAGGATTTCTCTGTGTGGCTGTGCTGGACTCACTTTGTAGACCAGGCTGGCCTCAAACTCACAGTGATCCACCCGCCTCTGCCTCCCAAGTGCTGCGATCAAAGGCGTGCACCATCAGGCCTGGCAGAAACTTGGTTTCTAATGCCAGAGAGGACACAGTAGGTTACAAAAGAATGAAAATACTGTTTCAGGAGGTCAGCAAAATGGCAGCAGCTACCGCGGGGTTCTCTCCCTCTTTTCTCCCACTGGGGATTTTCTGATTTTGCTTCATCTTCTCCCTGAATTCCCTTTTTTAAAAGTTTGGGAGAATGCTTGAACAATTAGAAAGGTTACGAGTGGATATGGAGGGTTTTGAGAAACAAAAAGTGGGTGAACTAGGAAAACAGATGTGTTACTAAATTCGAGCATTTTTTGAAGGGACTGCAGAGTTGGAGATGCAACAAGAGAGTCTGCAGGTAGAGATGAAAGCATCTGGGAAGCATAATGCATCCAAATTATCTTTGGAAGTTTATTTGCAGAGCGAAAGACCAGATAACAATTAACGCAAAGCCTGGGTGATTCAGCCTGCCAGGCTGCCTCAGTGACTCTTTTTTCTCAAGAATTTGCATCAACTTCCAAAGGGCTGGCCCAGACGATCAGCCCCACAGAGACTGCACAGGGAAAGATACAGCTAACGTTTCCAGCATCGGGCCAATATCCCAATTTTCTTAGTGTACCTGAAAGATGTCTCTACCCCCCAGGCAGCAAGAAGTAATTTTATGAACATGACACCCACATTCCTGTGGGTGGTTTTGGCCATTTGGTGGGTTATGGATGTTTGTTGTGGAGAGGTTGGTTATAAGGAATGATAATGGAGGTGTTGGTATAATGTTCTTTTAAAATGTATACACCTTACCCTTGTTCATTCAAATGCTGATTTCTCCCCCCCCACACACTCTCTCTCTGATTTCAATCCGGATATTGTATTGTGATACTCATTCTAAGCATCCTGTCTCAACTCTTGTGTAAACAGGCCAAAATAAAGCAACTAGATACAATGTTGTGCAATGGGAGGAACTAGAGGGCAGGAAAGGAGTGAGAGGAAAAAGGGTGAAGAGAGCTTGGAGAGAGAGCTGGAGGAGAAATCTTGGAACTACGTGGAGATGGACTGGACATAATATTTCACTAAAAGCAAGTATAATAGGAAATCTAAATGTTAGGAAACTATGAGGGCTTGGTGGTTTAGGAGGGAATAACTATTGCCCAGCATTGTGTTCTAGGTTAACTAAGTAAACCCAGTCTCTGTGTGGTGATTTGGTTATACAGCTGTTTAGGATTAACAGCAAGTGTTACCAGAAGATAAATCCATAGTAAATTTTAACCTCCTACAACATGGAGGAAACAAAGTAAAGGTTGGAACCAGGGATCTCTTTATTTCTCCCCTCTATCCTTCTTTTTTCTCTTGTCTTTCCCTCTTACCTAGTGCTAGGGAAAAGAAGTGAATGATGGGGGGTGGTAAAATGAAGGATGAAAGGTAGATTATTGAATCTACTAGTCTCAAATATTTTGCATTGGTATGGATTATTGTATATTGATAGAAATTTAAGATTATTTTGTTCAACTCTTGCTTAATGTATTATAAATATGCAACTTATTGTATATTGATAGGAACATAAGGTTATTTTGTTCAACTTTTGCACTGTATTGTACTTATGCAACTCATCTGAAAATATGATGTAAGTTCTAGTCTTATGAAAGCTATTGCAAACTATTTAGGATAATTAAGTAATACAAGTTAGTAGATAGTTGCCTATAAATAATCCTCCTTTTAGTCCTGTTAGATACTGGATTAATTAATTACAGAAATAAACTTCATTTAGTCTCTTAGGTATGTTTTCAAGGTTGAGCAGAGAGTACATAGCTAGAAACAATGTTTGTCTATTTATATATTCTGAGATAGATAGACAGTCTTCAAATACTTCAGAGATCTACAGAATGTGGTATAAAACAAATGTGGCAAGATAAACACTGGACAAAAAAAAATGTAAAGCTGTCCTTAATTGACTGCTGACAGCAGGCTGTCTGAGCAAACTGTGAACAAGCAGGATGCTGGGAAATTCACTGTCCAACTTTGCAGAGACTACGTAGGCCAGTGCTTCAAAATTCCTGCTTCACAGAAAAGTCTGTCAGATATTTTGGGCCAGTAGGCTGAGGATCAGATGCCCTAGTGACACAGAGAAACCTCTGGGGACTGTCCAGGCAGTCGGCTGTCTCTGTCATTTCTATAGTTCTGGAAGCTGTTTGCTCTGTGCCTCTTGCAAATTTAGGTAACATTATTTCATTCTGAGGCTCTGATGGGGTTGAAGACTAGATAATCTTACCACAGTTAAGCTTAGTTGTTTAAGAACTAAGACAATGTTTTAAGTCTAAAAAGATGTTTCTCAGTTGATAAGTGCAAGTTACAAGAAAGTGATTTAGGTACAGAACTTTGGACTCACCAGGGTAGGATAGATAGTGGAATAGTTTTCCAAGGTTGCCAAATACAAATGGACTGGACATTGTAAATTTAATTCTTACCTGATAATCTTAATTATTCTTATTGTATATATTTTATTAACGTTAGAGAAAAAGGCCATTTTTTTTAACAGAAAGGTAAGTTTTGGTTTCTTTAAAAATGTAGTTATGTTATGTAAATATGTATTTGTTTTAATCCCAAGTGTGGGATATAGAAATGCCTTAGTTTATCCACAGCTGATAACAGCCTCTTGTGGCTCAGAGAGGGGCGTGGTCTTTGACAGCTGGAGTTAGTGGGACTGTGAGGAGTCTGGGAGAGAATAAGTACCAGAGCCTGGTGAGAGTAGGGGGCTTCGAGGGGAGAGACGGAGGAGGGAAAGGGCTGCTCGTTCATCCTGCTGTGCTGCTGTTGCTGGACTGCCAGATATCCTGACGGCTGAGACTGTGATTGATATTTTCCCAAAGAGCCCGATGACCCTAGCCAGCCAGAACTAAGTCTAAAGAGGTCTATGTCCCTGCCCCTTCCAACCTTCTTGCTCTCTTACCTGGGGGGGTGTGTGGAAGGGAGGTAGCAGCATTAAGAACCCCAATAAAGTAAAATAGTTTAAAAGGGGAGCTACACATCCATGCTCAGGCAAGTAAGTGGGTCACAAAATAAGAGAAAAATGATCTGAAGATGAAGAGGACTGGGAGGAGGAGGAGGTGGGCAAGAGGGGATGAAGGGGCCGAGATCAGAAATGCTGTAGATGTGTGGAGGTGTCACAGGGGTCTCAAACTCACAGAGATCCGCCTGCCCCTGCTTCTCAAATGCTGGGATTAAAGGCATGGGCCACCACTGCCTGGCTTGTTTTTCTCTTGTTGTATTTTATTTTGTTATATTAAAAAAAAAATAAGTGAAAGAATGAAAGCCTAGCCACTGGGGTATACGTGTGGAGAGAGAGAAAATCAGCCTTCTCCAGTGGAGGGAGCCTGGACGTATCAACCGCTCCAGGGCAGGCCTCCTGTTCAGGGGGGTTGACCAGCATATAATCGGCTACACAGTTTTTTGCTCTGTTTTTATTTGGTCACAGTTTGGTGATTTGGTTTTGTGTGGTATTTTGCTTTGTTTCTTGGTTTGTTTGTCTGTTTGTTTTGCTGTTGTATTGGCTGGTTTCATTATTGTTGCTTGAGAAGGAAGTTGGGTGAGTAGAAAGGGAGAAAGGATCTGGAATTACTTGGGAGAGGAGAAGAATATGACCAAAATTTGTTTACATTTAAAATTGTTTTAAAGGGGCTGGAGAGATGGCTCAGCGGTTAGGAGCACTGACTCTCTCCCAAAGCACTTGGAATTCTCAGCACCCACACGGCAACTCACAACTGTCTGCAACTCCAGGATCCAACACCCTCACAGACATAGGGACAAAACAGCAATGAATTTTTAAAATTGTTTTAAATAGTAATGATAATAATTATAAACAAGGTTGGGTGTGGTGGAGCGTGACTTTAGTCGCAGTGTTCAAGCGTTCAAGAGGCAGAAACAGGCAGACCCCTCCCTGTGAGGCAGCTGGGGTTACAGGCCAGTTTTCAGGTTAAACTGCTTTCTCTGCTATGATGAACACCGTGAGCGAAAGCAGCTCGGAGAGGGTTTATTTCACCGTCAAAGTCCATCACGAAGGAAGTCAGGGCAGGAGCTCTAGACAAGGTCCTGGAGGCAGGAGCTGAAGCAGAGGCCGTGGAGGGTGCTGCTTCCTGGCTGGCTCAGCCTGCTTTCTTGTAGAACCCAGGAGCAGCAGCCCCAGGGTGGTACCATCTGTGGGTCCTCCTACAAACGTCACCAGTCAAGACAAGGCCCCACTGCTTGCTTACAGACTGACTAATCTGAGGAAGGAATTTTCTCAATTGCAACGTCTTCAAGGATGATGACAGCCTATGTCAAAGAGACGAACTAACCAGCAAAGCTACTTTGTCTGAGAGAGAGAGAGAGAGAGAGAGAGAGAGAGAGAGAGGAAACAAACCACACAAGAACAAAAGCTTTTGTTCTACATACCAAGACCCTATTTCAAAATAGAGGTTGGAAAAAAGACTTCAGGGCTTGTCTCAGAGGAGGAGCCCCTACCGAAAGTCCTTCAGTTGAGGAACTGGACTGGATACACGTGGTCGGGGGTGGAGCCCCACCCTGAATCCCCAGTGAGGGGCTGGGGGCGTGCTCAGGGGTGGAGCCCCTGCCTCGAATCCTCCAGTGAGGAAAGAGGTGTGTGGCTAGCGGTAAACCCTTGGCCCTGCCGAAGTGTTGGCTTCCTCCTGTAAGCCAACAAACACCAAAACGACCGAAAGAGCGACCGCCACTGCCTATCATTGTGCATTTGGAGGAGGCAGGGACAGGGTGGGGAGAACCTGTTAGGCCTAAGGAGTCAGGGATCATCTCCAGGAGCCACCTAAACTCTGTCTGAGCTCATTACTACATTCTTGTTTGCACAGCCCGAACCTGTCATCTGCCTGTTACACTATCACCTGCTCCCATTTACTGCCTGACCAGGGTTGTGGGTTCAGGGCGGGGTGCCTCGAGGCCGTACCTGCCACCGGACAAGACTTACCTGTAAGAATTATCAGCGTGGTGATTAAACGCTGACAGCCTCCCTGACCCGGTGGGTAAGCTAGAAGGGTTTTGAACCAGGCCCCTGTGCACTTTTCTGCTGTGTGGTCCTTGGCAAGGAACTCAGCCTCTCCGACTGGGCCTTGTTTGAATACAGCACGTGTCTGCCATCTCAGGGCTCGGAACTTGAAGAGGGAGGACTGCCGGTGCCAGGCCAGCCGGGGCAGCTTAGCAAAACTGGAAAGCCCACAGGCTGTGGGAAAGAGTAAGTACTTCAAAGGAATTTTATGAAGCTTACACTTAAATATATTGTATTAGCTAATAGCAATAAATGTCGACGTTAATAACTATCCTGTCTGTTGTGGGAACAGCTTTGTATTTTTTCGTTTGTGGATTACTGGGGCAGGGGGGCTGTATGATACACTTGCCCAGGCCAGTGACCAGCCTGCAGGAGTCTGTTGTCTCCTACAATGTGGAAGGGCCCAAGGATCAAACTGAAGCCCCTTTCCTGCCCTCTCGATGCCAAGCCTCACGTTATATGGACATGCTTAGGACATCCATGAGCTACAGAGGTTTGTTGTGTCCTGTCTTTGTTTTGTTAGACAGGTTCTCACTGTGTAGCCCTGGCTGTCCTGGACTCACTTGGTAGACCAGGCTGGCCTCGAACCCACAGAGATCCACCTGCCTCTGTCTCCTGGGTGCTGGGATCAAGGGTGTGCCTCCACACCTGGCCAGATTTGGTGGCAGGCGTGTCACCCCTGCCCTTATCCCACCCCTCCCTCCTACACCCCCTCCCCACACTCAGGAAGTGCAGAAATGAGGATCAGAAGATAACGATCACTATAAGCTACATGGTCAGTTGGAGACCAGTCTCAACTGTGTAAGATCTATCTCAAAACAAAAGTTCATTCGTTTCTTCATCATTCATTCATTCATTCATTCACTTGAGGACAGAGAATGAGAAAACTCAGCTCTCCCATCGAAGATGCTTGCCTGACTTCATCACCCTTGACACCATCAATGTCTGTCTCTCCCTCCCAAACATCAGACCCACTGGGGAAGGGGTTTCTGTCTGTTTTGGTCCCCTCTGTCCCCAGGCCCAGAACAGCTGCTGCTTCCTTCCTTGGCTGGTGAGGAGGGAAATAAAGAGGCTGTTGTCCCACTGACCTGGATGTCTCAATCCAGCCCAGAAACCTGGCAAGGCAGAGATCATCCGCCAACAGAAATCCAGGGAGGCTCAGAGATGGCTCAGTCAGTAAAGCCTCGCCTTATGAGTGTGAGGACTGGGTTCAAATTCTAACAACCCACTCTAAAAATCCTGGTGGGCTGGATGGTGGTAGCACACATCTTTAATCCCAGCAGTCAGGAGGCAGAGGCAGGTGAATCTCTGAGTTCCAGAGCAGCCAGGGCTACACAATGAGACCTTGTCTTAAATAAACCTAAATAAATAAGGTGGACCTTGCCTGACACACACACAGGCTACCCAGAGAAGCCTATCTCGGTGCACTGGGACACACACCCTTCCTCAGTAATTATGTAACCCAGGTGTCTTATCTGCCTGGGAACAAGGTGGGTGGTTGTATCTTCCTCCCTATCTGTCTGTTCGTTTGAACTAGCCTGTATTTGGTTGTTCTTGCTCTACCTATGGATAAATGTGGAGGCAGAGGCTCTAGATAGTGGACCAGAGAGGGCGAGCCTTGGCCACACAGCATTCAAGGAAGAGCCAGAGGCAGCCAGCAATGAGCTGGCTCAGAATCCAGGAGGGTGTGGTGGGTGGAGGCTCCCTGCCCTTTCTACACACTCCCTACCCTGTCCCTCCTCGGTGCCCCAGCTCCTGCCTCCTGTGTTTGCTCTATCTTCATGGGCTGTTGGGGCTGGAAGGATGGCTCAACAGTGAGGAGCATTTGCTCTTGCAGGATCCGAGTTCTGTTCCCAGCGCTCACTGCAGGCTGCTCCAGGACACGCAGTGCCTGCCTGTTTCTGGCCTCTCAAGGCATAGGGCATGGAACATATATGTCATACACTCACACAGACATAAGACATACAAATGCAAACACACACGCATACAAGCACACACCCACACACGCAGTTATGTAAAGAAATGTGGCCTCTTGAGCCTGGAAACCTTGAAACATCCACTGATGGCTGTTCCACTTGAATCTCCCCTGGCCATTCAGCAAGCCCAAAGCCAGCAGGACGTTGCCAACAGGTACAAACTGGTATGGCTCCCAAGTTCACCCTCTGTCCCACTGAAGCCAGCCCTTCCACACCCTTGACTTCTGGTCCTTTCCGTAAGCCTCACTTAGCTCCTTCAGCTCATGTCCAAACACCACTCGGATTCAGGCCGAGCCTCTGCTGCTCAGGCACTGTCCCTGGCCTTCCAGTGTTCTCAGGATAAAGCATGCATCTCCAGCCAGTCTAGTTTGGCCCTGGTCCTGTCCTCATGGCAGCCGGGGCTCTGGCTTCTCCCAAGTTACAGCTGTTTCCCAACAGGACCTGTTTGCTCACATCAGGGCCTTTGCGGACACCCTTCTTCTGGGCAGCATGGTCTTGGACAATTTTCACTCCTGTCCTGACTTCCTACTGCCATCATTCCTGTCACTCTGCTTCCATACAGGCGCAGCTTCTGTTTCTTCTGCTCATCCCAAGCGCCCCCCCATATACATATCAAGTTAAAATACGACTAATAATAATAATTATTGACCCAATAATAATTATTATTATTGACAATAATAATAATAATAATTATTATCTGGCAAAGGGCTCTGTTCCTGGCATGCATGTGTCAAGCTCCAGAGGATCCGGCATCTGAGGGACGCACATGCACAAACCCCTCCCTCCACTTACACAGAATTTAAAACACTTTCTAAATTTGCTGGTTACTTTGAGACAGAGTCTCTTTACATAGCCTTGGCGGTCCTGGAACTCACTATATAGACCAGGCTGACCTCAGATACAGAGATTCAACTGCCTCTGCCTCCGGAGTGTTGGGCTTGCTACCACTCCTGGGGAAAATAAGTCTTTCCAGAGCATAATTTAAACATTTCTTTAGTGGGCATGGTGATGTATGACTTTAATTCCAGCACTCTGAATGTACAGGGAGATGGAACTTGGTGAGTTTGAGGCTAGCCTGGTCTACTGCATGCTCCAGGCTAGCCAGTGATAAGTAGAGAGACCTTGCCTATATATATATATATATATATATATATATATATATATATATGAAGACCAGTGCATTCCAGCAATTGGGAAGATCTGGAATGAGAGGCTGGCCTGGGCTATAGAGCCAGACCCTGTGATCCTTTAGATGACTCATTCTCCAAGCCATCTTTTCCAGCTGCAGGCTACAGCTCTTGAAGTAACTGTAAATATATTAAGCTTTTTCCCGGATGCCCTTCTCCTCACATGCCAATGCCAAAGCAGTTGTTTGTTTTCTTCTGTGTCTGTGTGCCCGTTTGTCCGTGTGTGGGGACCAGTGGTGTGGTGGTCTGAATGAAAATGGCACTGATCGGCCCACAGGGAGGGGCACCATGAAGTGTGACCTTGGTGGAGGAAGTATGTCACTGAGGGTGGGCTTTGAGGTTCCAAACACTTAAGCCAGGCCCCAAGTCTCTTTCTCTTCTTGCTGCCTGCCAATCGGCTGTAGAACGCTCAGCTTCTCCAGCACCATGCCTGCCTGCACACTGCCATGCCTCCGGGGAATCAGAACCTTCACACAGACATACACGCAGGCAAAACAGCCATGCACATAAAAAATAAACTAATTTAAGAAAAAGAGTCGCCTTGGTCCAGCCAAACAGTGGGAGCCCAGGGAAACGTGCAGAAGAGGGGGAGGAAGGACTGGAGGGGCCAGAGGTGTGGGGGACACAGAGGACAAGGCCCACAGAGTCAACTACACAGAGGAAAGGGGGGCCCACAGAGCCCGCATGGGTCCGTGCTAGGGCGGATGTTAGAGTGTGGGAGTTCTGATGTCTCCGACTCTTTTGCCTGCTCTTAGGATCCTTTCCCAAGTACTGAAGTGCTCACGCAGCCTTGACATGAGGGTTGGTGCCTGGCTTCATTGTAGCTGTGTGCTGTGCTCGGTTGATATCCCTGGGAAGCCGGTTGTTTTCTGAAGGGGAACGCAGGAGGAGTGGATGGGGGTGGCGGGAAGCTGGGAAGGGTGGAGGGAGGGGAAACTGCAGCTGGAATGTATGAATGAAAGAAAAATTAAAAAGAAAATAGAAAAGAAAAAGAGCTGCAGGGGTCTCGGCGCCCCTGCACACCAATAGAAGAAGCCCTGACAGAGACAAGCAGACACCTCAGGGGTCATTCCTCAGTGGCTCTCCATCTTGGTTTTTGGCTTTTGTTATTGTTTTCTTTGGTTTTTTTGAGACAGGGTTTCTCAGTATAGCCTTGGCTGTCCTGGACTCACTTCGTAGACCAGGTTGCCCTCGAACTCACAGAGATCTGCCTGCCTCTGCCTCCCACATACTGAGATTGAAGTCATGTGTCACCACACTTGGCTTCCATCTTGGTATTTTAAGGCATGGTCTCTCACTGCTCTCGTGTACCGCAGGCTGGCCTGAGAGTCTCCGTAGCAAAGGCTGGCCTCCAGTTCCTGATGAGCCTCAGCGTGCCCAGTGCTGTGAGGACACACCCCAGCTTGCAGCATAGCTCCAGAATGCACAAGTTGTATGTGTGTCATTAGCGCTGTTGCACCTTCTGTTATCTGCGTCCATCTGTGTCCCAGGCAGTGCGACTCGGGCTGACTCGGTTTACTAAATCCTGTCTTTCGAGGTGATTTTTTTTAAAAGTAATTGCCGCAGTGCACTGACTAGCCAAAGCTGGGCCACAGTTGCCTCAGTCCATCTTCTCTGCAGCCAGCAAACCGCCGGCAGGAGCAGCAGGAGAGGGGAGCCCCCGTGCCCTGAGAGCAGACTCTCCTTTCCTTTTCTAACAGGGTCTCCTGGAGCCTAGGCTGGCCTCCAGCTCACCACAGAGCTGAGGATAGGCGTGTGGCCAACCCTCCTGCCTCCGTGTCTGAAGCACTGGGATGATAGGTGTGCACCGTATCCTTTTTCTTTCCTTCCTTTCCCTCCCCTTCAGTCTCACGCCTTAGCCCAGGCTAGCCTAGAACCTACCCACCAAACCAGCTGGCCGCAAACTCTTGGCAATCTTCCTGCCTCACCTTCCTGCCGCTGACAGGCTTAGGCCACCACCACACCCAGCTTCTGCTAATAAAGTTTTAGTAGCTCACAGCCCTATCCAGGCTCATTTACATGTCCCCCAGGCCTTGGCACCATGGAAATGAACCTGGGAAAAGTCGCTGTTCACATAGCCAGAAACTCTCTCCAGCTAGACCTGCTCTCTGGGCGCTACACATGTACACACAGAGAATAAATAAAACAAAGTAAGGCGCGATGGCAGATGCCTGTGACAGCACTTGGGAGGCTGAGGTGGGGGCCGGGCCTGAGGATAGCCTGGGCTACATAGTGAGCCCCATTCAAAAGGAAAGAACAAACATCAAATGAATTCACGGGGAGGGGGAGGCGCGTTCTCATTTTGTGAAACACCGAGACTGCGTGTGGAAATGCCCCAGTGGCCCAGCCGGTGGGAGGCTGCCCTTTAGAGAAGCTGACGGGGACATGAGGGACATCTGGGAGAGGCCATCGCCTCGAGAAACCTGACTCAGTGTATGATACCCGTCGAAGTGGGCTGAGATGCCAGGGAATTTTCTGAATCATAGGGCTTCTGGGAAAGCAGAGAGAGCCGGTGTAGAAACCGAGTCCTCCCCGACTTCTCCCAAATGACAGTTTCAACCAAGTGCAGAAACTGGATGGAAACTGAGGACCATGCACAGACCACGCGGGAGTAAGCTCTCTCTGCGGATTGTAGGCAGGAGCTTACCTGGCCACGCCCCCCGCCCATCCCTAGGCGATTGTAGGAGCGCGGGGGGGTGGGGGGGGGGTGGGGCTCCACCACCGAGCCGCGTCCGAAACCGGAGAACCAATTTTGTTGGTTCAGTTTTTGTGGGTTTTTTCCTTGTTTTTTTGATTTTGAAACAGGGTCCCCGCTGTGTAGCCCTGACTGGCTTGATCTTAAAGCTGGGCGCTGCCGCCGCTTCTTTGCTTGACACAAGGTCTCATTAAATTGTCCCAGCTGGCTCCGAGCGCTCAGCAATCCTGCTCCTTCAGCTTCACACGCAGCTGGAGTAAGGAACAGATACACGCACACACACACACACACACACACACACACACAGGTACGCACACACATACATGCATACACACACACACACACACACACACACGCACGCACCCACGCACACACTTGTCTTGGATTTGCCCAGTTCAAAGTCCAGGTCTGAGCACCTGCTGCACGCGGACACGCCCCTCTCGGCGTCTCCCCGTGAGGCTGTGCGGCTCTTACACAGCGCGCACACAGCACGGAGAAGCGAGCCCTGGGCGGGCGGCTAGGGGCTCCCAGTCCCGGCGCCGGGATCCAGCGCTCCCGGGCGGGGCCAGCTCGCAGAGCCTCCCCTACCTGCCCTCGTCTTTCAAGCTTCTCCAGCGGCGGCGCACTGTGCATGAAGTACCGAGAGTTGGCTATCCCCGGCGTTGTGTGGCATCAGGTACAAAAGGGGAAAAACCGGGGTGGTTCAAATAGAATCATGGGAGGGAGAAAATGGGCTGCGTTGATGATGCTGGCAGTTGCAGACAGGACAGACATCCTTACTTCTTCCAAAACACCTACCTAGGTCCAACCTTACTGACTCAAGAGCCTTTTTGGGGGACTCTTCAGGGCTGCCATTACACACACCATCACAGCACCATCCCTCAGACTTGAGTCTCAAAACTTGCCATGCATCTCAGTTCAGCAGGAAGACAAATGAATGGACACAAGCTGATCCACCACACTCCCAGCCAACTGCTCAAACAAGATTCTCCGTGGAGGAGGAGGTATGTCTTAACCCCACATTTGGTAAGCCTACCCCATCCTACCCTTCCCAAAGCCCCTGCCTGGGCCCTCACCGTGTTGAAGAACTCGGCCACCAGCTCTGAGTGCTGGAAATTGCTCTCGCACCAATCCACCTCGGAGCTCTGATAGGCAAAGATGCTGGACATCTTCGCTCTGGTGCCCGGCGCATGCATCCTGTGCCTGGCAGAGGTGTGCCAGCTGAGTGAGCGAGCTGAGGAGTGCCCAGCCCATGCGAGGTGGAGACAGAACAGCTCAGGGCCCTGGAGCAGGCTGAGAGGAAAAACCTGCTGGGCGGCTCCCCTATTGCACCAGGGGTAGCCTGGCAGATGTGCAAGGGAGGCCACTGAGGCCTCCCTGGGCAATGCTGAGGGGTGGTGCTCTTCAGGTGCTCCGGAGCTGGCACCTGAGGAGCCGCACATGAGGGCAGTGACTGCCGTGATACTGTGGTAACGGGGGGCTAATGCAGGGCTGAGAGAGGAGAGCACTCAGCTAACACAAACAAAGCTCTGAGGTACACCCTGGCACCCACAGAACCAGCTGTCGTGCTAACACCTGTCATCCAAGCACCCAGCAGCAGAGGCAGGAGGACCAGGAGTTTAAGGCTGGTCTGCGCTACACAGCGAGGCCCTGTCTCAAAAGAAAAGGTAAAGCTGGAGGTGGCAGTGGTGATCCCAGCACTTGGGAGGTAGAGGCAGGTGGATCTCTGTGAGTTCAAAGCCCAGCCTGGTCGACAAAGCGAGTTCCAGGACAGCCAGGGTCACACAGAGAGACTCGGTCTCAAAAACAGACAAACAAACAAACAAACAAAAAAACAAACAAACAAATTCTACTGACCTATCAACAGTTCCATTTCACAGAAAGACAAACTCAGACGGGGTAATGCAACATGGTGGGAAAAGTCTGGTTGGCTTAAAAAATAGGGTAGTTTGGAGCTAACAAGATGACTCAGCAGTTAAGAGCACAGACTGTTCTCCTGGAGGAACCAGGTTTGTATTTCCAGCACTCACATGGCAGCTCACAACTGTCTGTAACTAACTCCTGCTCCAGAAGATCTGACAGCCACACACACTCATGCATGCAGTCAAATACCAGTGCGTATTAAATAAAAATATTTTTTTTTAAAAAAGTGGGGTTTTGAGAGAGGCTCAAGCTGGCCCGAAACTAACGATGCTCCTGTCTCAGCCTTCCTAATGTGGAGGTGACAGAAGTGAGTTCCCATACTGGGTTTGAATTCCAACTCTTTTGTTTGTTTGTTTGTTTCATTTTCAAGGCAGGATTTCCCTGGCTGTCCTGGACTCACTTTGTAGACCGGGCTGGCCTTGAACTCACAGAGATCTGCCTGCCTCTGCCTCCCAGAGTGCTGGGATTACAGGTGTGTGCCATCATGCCTGGCTTTGTGGAGAGCTGCTTGTTGTCAAGCTGCTTAACAAAGCAGCAAAAAACATGTTTTCACCCTGGCCTTCGCCTGGAGACACAGAAAAGAAGTTTCACCAAATTCCTTAAAAATGGTTTGTGTGACCTTGGACTGCATCTGCTACAGGGAAGTAGTTTTAGAAAACAAGTTTGGCAGTTCCATGAACTTCTTTCTTGTATTGATGTGACTTGTTGTTGCTCTGCCTATAAAAAGGAATTGTGGAATAAACTCACGCTGCAGTCTTACTGACAGCCCTCTGGAGCTGATCCCGTGTGTAGTGTGACTTGCTTTAATTATTTCAATCCTCACTCCCCACTCAGAAACTGACTCTGCAGGTGGGCTCCAGCACGGCTTCCTACTCTTGACCCAGTAGATCTAACCGCCTGGCTGCCACAGATTAGACAGAGCTCAGGGAGTCCTGTGGAATAGGGGTCACGGACTCACAAGAAGACCTACAGAGCAAACTAACCTGGGCCCGTGCGAGTTCAGAGACTGAATTAAAGTGCTTGCATGGACTGGACCTAGACCACACGTAGGCAGATGTGCAGCTTGGTCTTCATGTGGCTCCCCCAACAGCTGGAGAGGGTGCTGTCTCTGGCCTCTCGCCTCCCTTTGGACCCCGTTCCCCTAACTGTGCTGCCTTGTCTGGCCTGGGTGGGAGAGGACGTGCCCAGCTCTGCAGGACTTAATGATTGTCCTGGTCTGGGTGCCAACAGAGCCCATCCCCTTAGGCTCAGCTCAGGCCCCTCAGAGACCTTCCTTCCCTCAGGCCTTGCCCTGTGGAATGCCCTTTGGGGACCTCACATTTCCATGGGGAGCATGTGATCTTCCAGCAGAGGTCACCAAGAGGGAAGGAGCCTGGGGCCATCCACATATGGGGTCCCTGAGTCTTGACTTCTGAGGGCTGAGGGAGAAACTGCAAGCCACCTGTGCTCAGGCTGGAATTTGAACTTTATCAGTTTCCTAAGCTGTGTGATTTGAGACATATGGAGACACCTCTCTGATCCCCTTTGCTCTCCTGTAGTGTAATGAGGTTGATAAGCACAAACAGGGCTTTACCGCCATAGCCTGTGGCAGTAATCCTTTTCATGTACGTTGCATTGCATCTATTTATTTATTATTTATTTATTTGTTTATTTATTTGGGTTCTGTGATAGTCAGAGGACAGCTGCCAGGGTCAATTCTCTCCTTCTTTGTGTGGGTGTGAGGAATGAGGCTCTGGTGGCCAGCCTAGCAGCAAGCACCTTTTCCCACTCCTGCAGTGCAGCACTGAGCTTCAAGCTTGGGACACCATGCATAGGTCATTGGAACGGCTTGCTTTTCTACCTGCCTGTGTGGAGGCAGGGTCTCACTATGATATCCAGGATGGCCTCCAAGGCGCCATCCACCTGCCTCAGGTTTACATGAGCTGGGGTAACAGGCTTGGACCGCCACACTCTCCTTTGGGTTGTCTTCCAGCTGTGTGAGAATTCCCTCTTCAGTGAGAGTGAGGGGGGTGAGAGCCTCACCGGGTAACTCTAGCCAGGGGCTCTGCCTCTGACCACGCCCCCAGCCCCTCACTGGGGGATCTGGTCAGGGGCTCTACCTCTGACCACGCCCCCAACCCCTCCCTGACCACACCCACAGCCCCTCACTGGGGGATTATGGGTGGACACTTTATGGCTGAGCCATGCCCCAGCCCAGAATTTTCTAAATTTTATTCACACCATGACTGAGCAGACAGAATAGTACTTAGCACCCAGTAAATATTCATTGAGGGCTGGGGTATGGTTCAGTGATCAAAGCTTGGCACACATCCACAGGGTCCTTGGTTCCACTTTTACCACAAAAGTAAAATAAAATAAAATATGATAAACCTGAAAAGAAAAATTATGCACTTGGAACATTGAGGGAGGAGATGAATTCTCTGCCACTGCAGACCACATAAGGCGAGATGCCATTTTAAAAAATAAGTCAAATAATACAAGTGTGGCGGCCTACAGCTATCATCCTAGGACTCGAGAGGCTGAGGTAGGAGGACCAGAAAATTGAGACCAGCCGGGCGGTTGGTGGCGCACGCCATTAGTCCCAGTACTTGAAAGGCAGAGGCAGGAGGATCTCTGTGAGTTCAAGGCCAGCCTGGTCTACAGGGAGAGTAGCAGGACTGTCAGGACTACACAGAGAAGCCCTGACTTGAAAAATACGTGATTTCATTTAATAAATAATAAATAAATAAATGAAATACAATAACAAAATTAAATCTTAGTCAGACACAGTGGCACACACCTTAAATCTTAGCACCCCAGAGCCAAGGCAGGTGGACCTCTGTGAGTGTAAGAGCCATCCTGAAGCAGGCAGAGAGCTCCTGCCGCTATAGTGAGACCCTACCTCAGAAACACAAACACACAGAGCTGGGAAGGTGGTTTAGCGGCCAATCCAGGCCTAGAGTGCAAAGGCCCGTGTTCCATCCGCATTAAAAAAAGAAAAAGATGGGCTGGAGTGATGGCTCAGAGGTTAAGAACACTCACTGTTCTTCCAGAGGTCCCGAGTTCAATTGCCAGCAACCACATGATGGCTCATAACCATCCATAGTAAGATCTGGCGTGCAGATAAATAATAAATATTATTGTGTAAATAATAAATATTAAAAAAAATAAAAAAAGAAAAAGAGCATGTGTGTGTATGTTTATGTATGTGTGTATCTATATACGTGTGTTTATATGTGCATTTATTTTCTGTGTGTGTGTGTGTGTGTGTGTGAACACATACCTATGTTATAGGTAAATATGTGTATGTATCTATATATTTGTGAGTATGTGCGCATGTGTGTTTGTTTGTATGTGTATGTGTGTATGTGTGTGCCCATATGTATTCATGTGTCTATGTGTATTGTGAATATACGTATATATACATATATACATATGTACATGTGTGTATGCATATATGTATATATATGTGTGTGTCCACATATACATGCATGCGTGTCTATGTACGTATCTGTGAATGTGTGCATGTGTGTATATGTGTGTATATGTATGTATATCATGTATGTGTGTATATGTGTGAATATATGCATGTGTGTACGTATGTGCCTGCATGTGTACATGTGTATATGCGTGCGTGTGTATATAGAGGTGTGTGTAGATTACACACCTGGGATTAGAGGCGTCTCTCTCATCCTTTAGCTTTATTTACCGTGTGTTCTGCGGTGCATCTTTGTGGGACTGAGGAACACATCTGAAGGTCAGAGGCAGCTGTGTGCAGGGAGTTCTGTGCTCCCCCTTAACATGGCTCCCAGGGCAGCTTGAGCAGCAAGCACTTTTATGCATGAGACATATGCTGCCCCTCTCGTTTGTTTGTTTGTTTATTCACTCATTCATTCATTGTTTTTTCTAGACAGGGTTTCTCTGTGTAGCCTTGCCCTGCCTGGACTTGCTTTGTAGACCAGGCTGGCCTCGAACTCACAGCGATCTGCCCGCCTCTGCCTCCCAGAGTGCTGGGCACCACCATACCTACTGCCTGTCTTCTGTTTTTCTTTTTTTTTTTTTTTAAGATTTGTTTGTTTGTTTGTTTATTAATTGTTCTGCCTGCATGTGTGCCTGCAGGTCAGAAGAGGGCGCCAGATCTCATTATAGATGGTTGTAAGCCACCATGTGGTTGCTGGGAATTGAACTCAGGAACTTTGGTAGAACAGCCAATGCTCTTAACCTCTGAGCCATCTCTCCAGCCCCCTGTCTTCTGTTTTTCAAATTACATTTATTGCCCTGTGTGTTGGAGGCCAGGGAGTGTCCATGGCCTTCTCCATCACTCTGGTCCCATTCCTCTAGAGCACTGTCTCTTCCAGAACCTGGGGCTGACACCAAGCAGTCCCCAGGAATCCTGTGTCTTCCCTCTCAGAGCTGGGGTGACTGGCGTTTGTGGGTGCACTTGGCTTGCATCGTTAGTGCTGGGACCTGAACTTTGTCCTCAGGATGATATGGCAAGGGCTCTTACCCCAAAGCCATCTCTCCAGCCTCTCGGCCATGCCTTTTGAGGCAGGGCTTGTCACTGAATCTGAGGGCAGGCTGGCTGGACCCTCCCGTCTCTGCCTCCCCAGTGTCCTGCATTCATGGTTCCTAAGAACCATCCAACCAACCAACCAACCATCCTGAGCCCTGTCCCAGGGATGCCTTTCGGCTCCCCAACCTTTCCTTCCACTCCCCAAGTGCTGGGATGACAGGCATGTGTCAGCAGGCCCAATCAGTCCTCTTTTTTAAAACTTTATCTTTTAAAAAGCAGGTTCTTTAAACGATCACATGCACGCACATGTTTTGGTCACATGAATGCAGCGGCCTCTGAGGCCAGAAGGGGAGTCTGGTTTCCTGGAGCTGGGGTTACAGGTAGCTCAGTGTGGGTTCACTTTCCAGGTCCTCTGGGAGAACAGCCAGCGATCTTAACGGCTGAGCAATCTCTCCCAGCCTTAATTTATTTTTAAGCAGTTCCACCATGTAGTCCAGGCCAGCCTGGTTTGGCAGGGATGCTCCTGAGTGCTGAGTTGACAGGCAGGTGCCACCACACCGCTTAGGAGGAGACTCCCTTCGGCATCCCTTTTTTCTCTCCTGAGACTCAAACCTTGGGGAAGGAGCACCGGGCAGCCGTGCCTTCCCAGCAGACCTGGCACCTCTGCTCTTATTAGTCCAACACATCCAGAACCTTTGAACTTGACCGTCTGCCAGAAATCTGAGCGAGTGCCAGGCGTGGCGACACACACCTGTTCTAACACTGTGTGGGTGGAGGTAGGGGGACCAAGAATTCCAGATCGTCCTCGGCTGCACAGTGAGGAGAGCCTGCTGTGTCTGGGTCTGCGGTGGCCGGCCTCTACTCGTCTCTTTTCTTTCCACGTATTTACTCATTGTATGCATGTGTGCTATGATACTCGTGGAGGTCAGAGGGCAACTTGAGCGAATCGGTTCAGTCCTTCCGCTGCGTGCGTGCGTCCTCAGGTCTAACCCTGAGGCCTCTGCCCCACTTCTGTCTAACTTTTATAGGGCTGTCTTCCCCATGTAACTCACAGACCTGATTCACTCTAGAAGGTAATGGGATAAACACGTGCCATGGCACACGCTTGACGTCCCGGCACTATAAGGTCATCCTTGCCTGTGTAGCCAGTAGCAGGCCAGCCTGAGCTACAAAATACCCTGTCTCGGGAAGCCGTAAAAACTAGCTAAGCAGAGAGAGAGAGAGAGAGAGAGAGAGAGAGAGAGAGAGAGAGAGAAGAGAGACTCTCAAAGCTGGGTGTGGTGGTACACGCCTTTAATTGAGGTACGTGGATCTCAAGTTCAAGGCCAGCCTGGACTACAGAGCTATTCTAGGACAGCGCTACATGGAGAAACCC
Organism: Meriones unguiculatus; assembly: GCF_030254825.1. Taxonomy (NCBI): domain Eukaryota; kingdom Metazoa; phylum Chordata; class Mammalia; order Rodentia; family Muridae; genus Meriones; species Meriones unguiculatus. Next base: position 20,309,493 of record NC_083364.1, read on the forward strand.
TGTCTCAAAGAGAGAGAGAGAGAGAGAGAGAGAGAGAGAGACCTTTAACAAGGGGGATGAAGAGGGATTGCAGCAGCCCCGCCCCCACTGCGCTTGCCACAGCTGCCTAACATTGTGACCAATCACTGTTGGCCTGACACTGTCACTGCATGTGGTCTCTGAGTAAGGGGCATGTGTGTGTGTGTGGGTGTGGGGGCTCCCTGCGCCAATTTTTGGAGGGTGGTCGCCTGCGCTGGATGAGCTTTTGTTATGCTCCCGTATGTAACCCAATTAACTCGCTGGCCAAGCCACACGGGGGTGGGACATTTCCTAGGTGTCCTGGCCAAGGTGTTCACACCTCCCAGGAAAACGTTCAGGCAACAACTAACTTTCTCTCTGCCTCCACCTCCTGAGTGTGGGGGCGACAGGCCCGGGCTGCCATGACCGGCTCTCTGGGACTGTCACAGCCGTGGTGCCCTGCCGGGAGAACCGATTCCCACAAGAGCAGGATAAGCCAACACCCACTGGTGCCGCGTTACACAACTCGATTTCAAACCCAGTGAGCTGGTGCCATCACACCTGGAGATTTTAATCTGCTTTCAACAGTCCTGACCCAGATTCCCTGGGGTTTATCACTGTTCCCTGAGGGATGCCCGTGTAATCACAGTGCTATCATGAGCTTAAGTGTGAGACGCCAGAGAAAGGCTGGGCTGCCTCGTGTCCGTCATTGCAGACCTCAGGGAAGCTCTGGAATTGAAGGCCAGCCTCGGCAGCATAGTGGGTTCCAGGCCAGCCTGAAACGGTCTGTGGGTTACAGGAGATCCCGCCTCACACAGAAAACACTACCACGTAAGTGCAATTAAAGGTGTGCACTACCCTGCCTGCCTTGTTTTTGTTTTTTTTTTTTTTAATCTTTATTAACAATTTCACACATTTATGAAAAGTAGTTTACTCAGATCCTGGTCCTCCCGACCCCCCCGGCACAGCCTCCCCAACCTTTGTGTCCTTTTTTTTTGTAACCCGCTGAGTGCAGTAATTGCTGCCTGCTGGAATACTGACCAATCTTGCTGGTTTGACCTTGTCCGGGCAGCCACAGCTGTGTGAGGTCACAGGTCCATTAGACAACATTTCACAACTCCTGTCACATCCTCCAACTCTCACGCTCTTCCTGTCATCTCTTCTGCGATGTCCCCCAAGCCCTGAGGGGCAGCGGGGCTGCCGGAGTCCCTCTTAGGGCTGAGCAGTTGCAGCCAGTTCTGCCTCTGCATTCTGGCTTGTGAGTCTCTGAATTCTCTCCTGCCTGCAGCACAGCAAAGCGACTCTGATGATGCCCAGAGCAGCTGCAATCTGTGGGTACACACGAACACTCAGAAGGCAGTTTCACAGCACAACCACAGCACAACAACAGAAGGCAAGCCTCTCTCCTTGGCGGGTGACTCTAGTGTGGGCTCTAGTCAAGCTGTAGCACAGAACATGGCTCCCTCCCACAGAGCAGCCTTGGCTCCAAACAGAAGGCTGGTGGTTGCCCCTGTAGCTCTCCTGCCACTATTGCACCGGAAGCAGCATCTTGCCACAGGTTACAGTTGCAGTACTCAGGGTCCACAGCTGGATAAGACCAGTGATGTCTTCTGTCCCCCAGTGGACAGCATGTCACTGTCCAGCCCCATGACGTCGAGCGGCAGGGAGGAAGCCCCCTGTCAGCTTCCACCTGATTTCTCCACGTCCTGTGACCAAAGTGACCAGTGTCTCCAGCAACTGGGTCTTGTCATCTGAGTACAATGGGCAACCAAGAGCAATGGCAAGAGCCTGCGCTGTCTGGAGAGCTCTGAGAACAAACATGGCCCTGGGTGTTTGTTTCTGGGCTTTGTGCAATCTACATGCACAGGTCTCCAGTCACCAACTTCTGTCTTTCCAGGGAACAAGGTGGATGGCAAGGAATTCTTTCAGGAATCCTGGGACATGCCAGACACTCCCATTTCACAGGCAAGTCAGCGGGAGTTCAACAGCTTCCGTCTATTATTTGCTAGCTGTTAAGACTTAGAATAAATTGCCTAACTTCTCTGGGTTCTAGTTTCCTAGGAAGCTGGAGGTGAAGTAGTTTCTGTTTCTTAAGCGTGCTAAGGCTATTAAATGAGATACTATGGGGAGGGGCTCAAAGGCAGAGCCCTGACCTAGATTACCCCAGTGAGAGGCTGGGGAAAAGGGTTGGCGCCGGGGAGGGAGATGAATGTCTCCCTATGAAGCTCCTGTTCTACATCCATGAAAGACAACGCCAAAAGATCAATTGGTGCAACGTGCTTTAAGCAATGCTTGCCTCAGGTGAAAGTTCCGGAACGTGCCTGCTGTGGAAGCAAAGCATGATGTCTCAGCCTGATAGAGGCGTGTTGTGATGGAGAGGACTGACCCACGTGGGGCAAAGTGTGGCTGCTGGAGTCGCAATTAAGACAAAGGAAATGGGTGCAGGGGTGACTGACAGAAAGCCATGATGTCGCAGGTTCGACGGCTCAGGTTCACCTCTTCCAGGGGCCTCCAGCTGCTGAGTGAGGAAGTAACATGGGCAAAGGTGAGGCTGGAGGCCACGGGAGAAGCAGATATGTGGCTGTAGAGGAAGCTCCCGGGACCTGGGTCTGGCGGGGCGGGGTGGGGGGCGACAGTACTTCTCAAAGTGGAGACCGTGCACATGAACAGTAGAAACTGTCCACCTATCTCCCAAGTCCCACTTGGACTGGGGACAATAAAGGAACGTTTTTTAGAGAGCTGGACGCCCTCTGAGAACGGGACGAATACAGGTGGAGCGAACATCCCGTACTCCCAGCAAGATTCAGGCCTCCTGCCCCGGGTCCTTCGAGGCCTCCACAGGGTCCCCAATTCCTTAAACTAATTGTTCAATAATTTCCCCAGTGAGTCCCGCCCCTTTTCTCTAGAGAGCCTATAGGCGGGAGTCACAGGCGCAAAGCACCTGGGAATTGTAGTTCCGGAAGACCGACGGGCTGCAAGCCAGCAAGTAGACTGGAGATTGCTGCGCTGCGGGAGCGATGGTGGCTAGCAGGTATCTCGTTTTAGGCCTCGCCTCAACCCTCCGTGCTTCCCGCGTGAACGCCGGGGAACGCGAGGCCTACTGAGAGGCATCTACAAGGGACTGAGACGCAGGCTTTCCCTATTCACTGGAACGCTTACATCCGATGAAGACCCCGCCCATAGATTTAACCCCGGTCTTCTGTCGCTCCAGCCACTCCGTTCCCGGAAGTGTTAGACTCCCGCAAAGCACGCCGGAGGTTGTAGTTCCGGAAGCCAAACGAGGGCGCGCGGAGTCATGTGGCCCCGACTGCTGCTCGGGGAGGCCAGGGTGGCTGCTGGCGGATGCCGTGCGGTCTTGTCTCGCCTCGCCATTCCTTTCTCCTCGCCATGGACTGCTGGGAGCGTCTCGCCCCTGCGGAGGAGCCTGCATGGAACTGCGGCGCGAGCCTTCCCGCTCATTCCCATAGTGGTGGAGCAGACGGTTCGTGGCCCTGGTGGGGAGCGACTGGGAGGCTTGTAGTCGGTGGGCGTGCAAGGGACGCTGACCTTTCACCTCGGTTCTCTTCCCACCAGGGTCGAGGCGAGCGCGCTTATGACATATACTCGAGGCTGTTGCGGGAACGAATTGTGTGCGTCATGGGCCCGGTGAGTGACCCCCGTGTTCTCCGAGAACACCTTGCTGTCGCTCTCCAACATTTCTCCCCTTGCCAAGCGCTGTGTCGTGTTCCCGGTCCGCTTGCCCCTCCACCTTCCTCCTCCCTTGTGACCTTCTAGACCCTAATCCCTGACCTTGCAAACATTCTCTTTCATTTGAGCCAAACTTTGGTTATGTAGTCCAGGCTAGCCTTCACCTTACTATCCTCTTCCCTCAGCTTCCCAAATGTTGGGGTGTCGAGTGTCAGCTTGTCTTTGTTCCGTCGTCTTCAGAGACAGGGTCCCAGGCTGGCCCTGGTCTCTCTAAGTAGCTGCCAGGACATTTAAGGCTGAGATGGGGGTTGTGCCACAACACCAGGTTTATGTAGTGCAGGGAATGGAACTCGGCCAGAGTTCTGCCCACTGAGCCATTTGGTTTTTTGAGACAAGGTCTTGTGTAGCTCAGGCTGGTTTTGAAACCCTTGAGTCTCCTGCCTCCACCTCCCCAGTGTTGGGATGATTGGTGTGTACCACTACACCAGGTTTGGGCAGTGCTTGAACCCAGGGCCTTGTTCATGCTGAGCGAGCTGTACCCACCACACTACAACCCCAGACCTTTCCTCAGCTTACCGTCTTCTACTGTCCTGGGGCTTCCTGACCATCCGTCGCTATGCTCAAAACTCCTGCTTCCCAGGGCCTCAGCTGCTTCCCAGGGCCTCAGCTCCTTAAACTTCCACCCTTCCCACCTTCAACCTGGGGGTACCTCTGCTCTCCCCACCTGCAGATTGATGACAGTGTGGCCAGCCTGGTCATCGCCCAGCTGCTGTTCTTACAGTCTGAAAGCAACAAGAAACCCATTCATATGTACATCAATAGCCCAGGTGAGCAGGGCCTGGCCTGGTTGTGGGGATCTGGGGTCAGGGATCCCCTGTCAGGGGAATGGGTGTGAAACAGCTTTCTGCAGAAACAAAAAGAAATTAAATTGCTCAAAGCACCTTTAATTCCTGCGCTTGGGAGGCAGAGGCAAGTGGATCTCTTAGTTTAAAGCCAGCTTGGTCTACATAGTGAGTTCTAGGACAGCCAGAGCTACACAGAGAAACCCTGTCTCAAAAAACAAAAGAGAGAAACTTAGGAGTTTTAGCTGGGCAGTGGTGACACACACCTTTATCCCTAGGCAGAGTGAGTTCAAGGCCAGCTTAGTGTATATAGTGCGTTCAAGGATGGCCAGAGTTACACAAAGAAACCCTGTCTCAGGGACAAATAAAGTAATTAAAATCAATCCAAAAGGGTCTCTTGCTGGCTGGAATTTCTCAAGTCCACCAGTCTAGCTGGTCAGTGAGCCCAAGGCCCCTCCTGTGTCCGCCTTCCCAGCCTTGGGATTACAGTCTTTGTGAGTGCTGGGGATCTGAACTCAGGTAGCCGGCACTTTACGAACTATGCAGTCTCTCCAGCTTTGACAGTAGCCTAATTTAAAAAAAAAAAAAGTTTCACTGTATTGCTCAGCTTCTCTGCAGTTCTCCCACCTGGGCCACTCACCTTAGGGAGGCTAGCAGAGCCACCACCCCAGAAATAGCGGATTTTTAAGAAGAAGGAAAAAAAAAGTCAGAGTTACGTTTATTTATGTGCCTGTGGATGAGCAAGCAACGCATGGCTGCGTGTGCCTGCGTGGAGGTCAGAGGGCAGCCTGTAGGAGTCAGGTCTAACCTTCCATCATGTAGGGCCCCGGGCTTGAACTCAGTCCGTCAGGCTTGGTGGTGAGCACCCTTGCCAGCTGATGCTTCTCAGCAGCCGAAGGCTGGGCGGTTTTGATTGCGCACCATTGGACGGGCACTTTTCACAGAATGTTCTGCTTAGTGCGCTCATTTCTCACCAAAGCTCCGCGTGTGCCCTGCGGGAGAGCTGGCCCTACGGGAGAGCTGGCCCTACGTGGTGACGCACAGCTGGGAGGTGGCTGACAGAGCCTTCGGACTTTTTAATTGTGTGTGTTGCCGATTCTGAAGGAAGGACTCTCTGTTACCCCTCCTCGTTTCTGTCACCCCTACCCCTAATGACATTTGTCCTTGCGGCTTGCTAGGAGGGTATTGGGGTGGGTGGACCCCTGGGCCCTTACTTGCTCCCCTTCCTGCAGGTGGTGTGGTGACTGCGGGCCTGGCCATCTACGACACAATGCAGTACATTCTGAACCCTATCTGTACGTGGTGTGTTGGTCAGGCCGCCAGCATGGGCTCCCTGCTCCTCGCCGCTGGCAGCCCGGGCATGCGCCACTCACTGCCCAATTCCAGAATCATGATCCACCAGCCCTCGGGGGGAGCCAGGGTGAGTGCACACTTTGCAGGGATGTCCCTCGGGAACCGGGACTAGAGTGCCACTGCTTCTTCTTTGTTGGAGAGATGGTCTCACCCTGCAACCTTAGTTTCCTGGAGCCCACTGTGTAGACCAGGCTGTCCTCTAACCTCCGAGATCCCCTGACTGCACTGCTTTGAGATCAGTGTCTTTCTGGCTGGGGACGGGCTCCTCAGGAGCAGAATGCTCGCCATGCACACGAGAGGTCCTGGGTTCTGTCTCCAACACCTGGAAAGGACAAAAAACAAAAATAGAGCTGGGCATGGAGATGCATGCCTTTACTCCCAGGATTTAGGAGGCAGAAGCAGGCAGACCTCTTTGAGTTTCGGGCCAGCCTGGTCTGCACAGTGATTTTCTGCACAGCCAGAGCTATGTGGGAAGATCCTGTCACATAACAAATGAAGTAAAACTAGCTGGGTGGGAAGAAAATGCAGTGAGAAACTGAGGAGCTGGAGCACAGGGATGGCCCTCGTTCTGGTGTCCCGTGGTCAGCTCCTCAGCTGTGGGCTTTGTCCTCTCAACTTGCTGTCCTCAGGGCCAAGCCACAGACATTGCCATCCAGGCCGAGGAGATCATGAAGCTGAAGAAGCAGCTGTACAGCATCTACGCCAAGCACACCAAGCAGAGCCTGCAGGTGATCGGTGAGCACACGGCGAGAGCGCGCGCTGTCCTAACCTGGGGCTTCCCTATCAGGACGTTCTGAGCCATAGCACTCAGTACAGTCACCCTCGGCCCTGGGCTTGGTCAGTAGAATCCCTAGCCCATAAATGTGGCTCTGGTAGAGCTCCCGCCTAGAACAAGCCCCCACCACACACTGAGGGCCTGGAGGTGTGGTCAGGAGTGGTGCCCCTGCCTGGGAGCCCACAGTGAGGGTTTAGGAGCATGGTTAGGTGTGGACCCCCGCCCCAGAATTCCCCAGTGAGGGCTGGGGGTGTGCCTTAAGGATACATTTCTTCTCTTTTTTTTTTTTATTCATTTATTTTTTTTATTGTATGTATAATGATGTTTTTCCAGTGTGTATGTCTCTAAGTTGAGTGCGTGCCTGATGCCTGAGGAGGTCAGAAGAGGGTGTGGAAGTTCCCTGAAGTGAGCCACAGTGTAGGTGCCGGGAATTGCATCTGGGTCCTCTGCAAGAACAGCCCCCCAACCCCGGGGCTCGTCCTTTTTCAGGCCCTGGGTTGTCTATGTGCAGCATCAGAAAACAGCAATTCCTAGCCTGTTGGGCAGAATTCCCTCTGGTTAAAATCCTCTGTTCTGAGCTCTTCAGTTCAGCCTTGCAAGCGTGGTGTTGTGGCACCTACCTGTCATCCCGGCACCGGGAGGTGGATGCAGGAGAATCGGGAGTCGTAGACTGACCTAGAGAATATTCCAAGAGTCAGCTCGGACCAAAATAAATAAAGGAGCCGCAAAAGAGCGTGTTCAGCTGGTCTGTGCTATTTTGACAGGTTATTCTGGGTGGGAGAAGGTAGCAAGGACTGTTGGTGCTTGTGGGTGCCGGCAGGGTCTCCCTAGTGCCTGGGACATTTTATTTTTAGAAGCTGGTTGATTGGGGGGCATGTGCCTGCCGCAGTGGATGTGGGGTTTGGAGGACAGTTTGTAGGACTCCTGACACCTATGGGGTGTGGGGATTGAACTCCAGGGCATCACTGGGTGGCAAACACCTCTTCCCACCAAGGTGTCTTGCTTGCCCTGATGCCCTTCTTTGATGTATCTTGCTGCTGGCCACATGTGTTCAGCCTGGGAGTCATCACATGGTGCCATGTGACCTTTTCCTGGTGCATATTTTTTTTTTTCTGGGTCTTTTTTTTTTTTTTTTTTTTTTATCAGTTACATTTTATTAACTCTGTATCCCAGCCGTGTCCCGATCCCTCATTCCCTCCCAGTCCCTCCCTCCCTCCCTCCCGCATTTTATTGGTGTGTGAGTGGGCAAATGTGTGCTGTGGGAGGTAGTAGCCGGCGGACAGTGCTCAGGAGCGGATTCTCTCCCACCAGCTGGGTGCTGGGCCCTGACTGTTTGAGTAGTCAGTAAAAATTAAATCACTGTGGTGTGGTGATGCACATTTGCCACCCCAGCACTGGGCAGCTTCAGGCAGGAGAATCAGCTCGAGGGCATGCCTTTGAGGCTAGCCTAGGCTGTCTGAGATCCTGTCTGAAAAATAAGGAATGTAGCTGGGGAGATGGCTCAGGGGTTAAGAGCACTTCTGCTAGCTGTTCTTCCAGAGGTCCTGAGTGCAGTTCCCAGCAACCACGTTTATAGTGAGCTCTGCTGTAGGCTTAGACTTTTTAACACATTTACTTTATTTAGGGCTATTAAATGCTGCCCCTTCCAACCCCCCAACGCTGGGTAGGAGAGAAAGAAGGTTAGTGGGGAAAGGGCCAGAGTTCTCTCTGCTACTTCTTGCTGGGTAGGGTTGTAGGATTCTGTTGGGGGCATGCCAATATAAGGAAATCTCGAAGTCCGGCTAACCAGCAAATCGGCAAACAGCAAAGGCAGCAGCAGGACGAACCAGCAGCAAGCAGTCCTCCCCCAGGTAGCTGCCTTCTTCCTCTGGGCTAACTCCACCTGGCAAAGACCATGCTCCACAGGAGACACTTAACAGTGTAGACAAACTAAAACTCCCCAGCTTGGCATTATAAGAAAAATATGTTTGCATATCGTAAACCAAAACACCCATAGCAATCTGGTGCCCTCTTCTGGGGAGCAGGCATATATGCAGGCAGAACACTATATATATATAATAAATAAGTACATCTCCAAAAAAAAAAGAAAAAGGAATGTGGTGGCGCACACCTTTGATCCCAGCGCTCAGGAAGCAGGGGTAGGTGGTGCTCTGAGTTTGAGGCCAGCCTGGTCTACAGAGTTCCAGGACAACCACACAGAGAAGCACTGTCTCAAAAACAAAAAAAAGAAGAAGAAGAAATAAAGTTTTGGTTTTTTTTTTTTTTACTGCTGGGGAAACAGACACAGAGAAGTCCCAAGCCCCATAGATTATCAGAGCATGTGTCTTAGGTAACTCAGCCATGAAACATGGGCTGGAAGCTGAAATACTAGAAGTGTGTATCTCAATCCTGGAAATGGGAAGGTCAGGAGTAGCTGATGCCTAGAAGGTGACATTTCTGTATCACCAAAGATGACCTTCAACTCCTGATGCTACTGGCTCCACCTTTGGTTTGCTGGGATTACAGGTGGTTCTAGGGATGGATCCTGGCCCTGTGTGGTCTAGGCGAGTGCTATACCAATCTTAAGGCATGAGTTTGGTATGTAGTCCAGGCTGGCCTTGAACTTTACATCCTCCTGCTTTTGCCTTCCAAATAGCTTTCTCTTTTGGTTTTTGGTTGGTTGGTTTTGTTTTTATTTTCTCTGTATAACCCCTGTCTGGCCTCCAACTCACAGAGATGCTCCTGCTTTTGCCTCCTGAGTGCTGGGATCACAGGCGTGTGCCACCACAGATCCATGGTAGGGACTTCAACCTGGGAATTTGAGGACTGCATCCAGGTCTCTGCTCTTACCCGCATGTACTGCTTTCCCCAGAGTCGGCCATGGAGAGGGACCGCTACATGAGCCCCATGGAGGCCCAGGAGTTTGGCATCTTGGACAAGGTCTTGGTCCACCCACCTCAGGATGGGGAGGATGAGCCAGAACTGGTACAGAAGGAGACTCCCGTAGCACCGACTGATCCTTCTTCCCCAGCAAGCACCTAAAGGCCTGGCCTCATCTCCAGGAGTGTGGAGACCAGAGGACTGCCCACACTTCCTCTGCTGAGCCCAGAGGGACCCCTGGAGGAGCTATGGCTTGAGGCTGCCATCACCGCAGGAGGGCAGCTTGCCTAAGACTCTGTGATTTTAAATTAAATCTTTGTGGTCTTTGCCCCACGTCTGAAGCGCCTTCAGTTACTTCTGTAAGACACCAGGCCCTCCTCACCTTGACAAACCACTTCTTCAGTCAGCAAACTCTGTGACTTTCTCTCGTGTGGCCCTGGCTGTCCTAGGACTCACACTGTAAAACAAGCTGGCCTCATACTCAGATACCTATCTGCCTCTGCTAGGATTAAAGGCGTGCACCACCACGCCTTGCTGTCAGCAAATATGAGCCATATACTGTCCCAAAGCCAGCAGGTAAAAGGATGGCTTTATGCATATCTTTTTCATTATGTGTGGGTTTGTGCATTTGAGTGCAATGCCCACAGCCAGAGGAGGGTGTGGAGTGTTCTGGTACTAGCCAGGCCCAGCTGTGCACACCTGTAATGCCAGAACCCAGGGAGGCAGAGGCAGGCAGGTCTGTGAGTTTGAGGCCAGCCTGTTCTACAAAGTGAGTCCAGGACAGGCAAGGCTATGCAGAGAAACCCTGTGTGTGTGTGGGTGGGGTGGGGGGGTAAATAAATTCTGACCTGATAAGCTGTGTCCCTGGTCCTGGAGAGTTAGACTGGAGGGGCCACCAGGGGAAACGTGGAGGAGTCACAGCAACTTTAAATTGATCCTCAGACCCATGAGACCTGGCACCGGTGATCTCGGCACGTGCCAAAAGTCCTGAGACTTGATTGCAGGTTCCAAAGGCAGGCTGGAGCCAGAAAGAATGGTATAGCAATTTTTATGGAATTTTACTAAAGATGGAAGCAGAGGATTGGGTATGTAGATAAAAAGGGCAATTGGACCAGTTTATTCATGGGAGAGGGGCAGGAGTCGCTTTTCTGCTTGCACTGCGCGTGCGGGTCCGGGAACCAAACAAGCCAACGTGCTTCGCGGCACCTGCCTTAACTGCTGAGGCGTCTTCCTAGACCCGGCCAGATGTTACTTTATTAGAGGGGTGTGGAACTGGGCTGTTCTGGCCTTTTAATTCACAACCTTTGAGGTGCGGGTTGTATTAATTGGTATTATTTGTTTGGACGTCTTATTTTTTTATCTTGTGGCCAGCATCTCCTGTAGTTGAGGCTGGCCTCAAGTGGGTAGTCAGTTCTGAACTTGGAGTTGTTGTCCTCGCTCTCCACCAGGGTGTGCTGTGCGACAGGCCGTACGTGTGTGTGCTAGGTTGGTTGAACTTCTAACCTTGGCTTTGCCCCACGTGACCCTGACGTCCGCACCTCGGGAGCCTGAGTGGAACTTGCTCAGGGCCGAGAGGCGGGGCCAAGAGTAAACCGACTCGGGATACAGCTAATAGGATGTGAGTGTGTTCCCGTGTCCAATAGCGTGGGGGAGGAGGCGGGCTGGGAGCTAGCGGGAGAGCCAATAGCGGGCTCGCGGGGGCGTGGCCCGGCTTGCCGCAGTCATCTCACGAAGATGGCGGGCAGCGGGAGGCTGGCGCTGCGGGCGTTCTCTGGGTGTGGCTGGGTGCGCGGCTCGGACCCTGCCGTGCTGAGCCGCCTGCGCAGCGAGGCCGTGGTGCTGCCCGGCTTCCTGAGCCAGGCGGAGGAGGACACGCTGACCCGGGAACTGGAGCCCCAACTGAGGCGCCGGCGCTATGAGTACGACCACTGGGACGCGGTGAGTGGGCGGGTCCGAGGCGGGGCGGAGAGCTGTGGTCACGCCCACTAGGACAGTGAGTGGGCGGGGCGGGAGGCCCGGAGTATCCCCTGGCCGCGGTGAGGGGCGGGTGCCTCGGCAGGCTCGGCTAGGGTGGAGACGGTTTGGGACAGGTTCGGGTGGGACGGGGAGGACGTGGGTGGGAGGGAGCCGGGCTGCTCCGGTGACGGACGTGGCGGGTGTTGGACAGGTCGGGAGGGACAGAGGTCGGCACGCCCTGTGGGACAGGGCTGATCTTGATGCCAGAGTTGAGTCCAGGGAGGGCTGGCAACTCGGGTGTCGGGGGTGGGACTTAGACAGATTTAGGACGCGGAGCCAGGGAAAGTGGACAGGAGGGTTGCGCTCAGGGCGGATAGAGCAGTGCAGTGTTCCAGTGGGAGCATATCACTCGTGGGCTTCATTGGGAACCGGAGCTGTGATGTGGGGCTGGGCCTGGAATCAAAGGGAGGACTTTGGGGAGCACTGAGGAATGGGCAGTGAGGGCAAGGAGCTCACTTCAGACTGAAGTTCTGGAGATGAGGGGTGTTGATAACAAGATTAGGGAGAGAAAGCAGACTCGGGAAAGTGCCAGCAGTTGGGGATCTCACTAGGGTCTTGAGTGGGATCGAGTTGTGGCCCGAAACCGACAGAACGGAGGTGGCCACTGGAAATTGGAGCCTGGAGACCAAATGCAGGGTTGAGACCTCGCTGAGCCAGCTTAAAGGCTGGACTGTGAGTTCAAGCTGGAAAGACTGCCTGCGCTGTGCCTTCCCTGTCCCGGAAGTTCCCAGTCATGCCCTGAGCTCTCTGTCCAGGCTATCCACGGCTTCAGGGAGACAGAGAAATCCCGATGGTCCGAAGCAAGCCAGGCCATCCTGCAGCGGGTCCAGGCGGCTGCCTTTGGCCCTGACCAGACCCTGCTATCCCTGGTCCACGTGTTGGACCTGGAACCTCGAGGCTACATCAAGCCCCATGTTGACAGTGTCAAGGTGGGCAGAAGGCAGCCCCTCAGAACTCCCAGATAGAATGTGGGTGGGGCAGCAGGGCAGATTGGAGCCTGACCCCCCCCACGCTGTAACCCTCCTTCAGTTCTGTGGATCTACCATCGCCGGTCTTTCGCTGCTGTCCCCAAGCGTTATGAAGCTGGTGCACACCCAGGAACCTGAGCAGTGGCTGGAACTGTTGCTGGAGCCAGGTTCCCTCTACATTCTGAGGTACCGCCTAGCCTGGGAGCCCCAGATGAGGCCAGGTGTTTCTCACATCTTGTTTCTGCTTTCACAGCAGAGGATGGCACCTCCGCTGCTCAGAAAAGCAATGCTGAAGGGACAGGGGACAGGACTTTCCTCCACCTACCCCCTCAGCCTGTCTCTTTTGCAGGGGGTCAGCCCGATACGACTTCTCCCATGAGATTCTTCGAGATGACGAATCATTTTTCGGGGAGCGCCGGGTCCCTCGGGGCCGACGCATCTCAGTGATTTGCCGCTCCCTCCCTGAGGGGATGGGGCCAGGAAGGCCAGAGGCGCCACCCCCAGCCTGCTGACCTGTGCGCCTATTCTCTGGATATGTGAATGAGGTAGGAAAAAAAAAAAAAGAGTATCATGGCCACTTTCATCTACAAGGCTGGGACTCTCAAGAGACGCCGAAGGTGTCAGAACTCACACAGCCTGGTGCTGCCAGGGTGAACTCCATCACACACACTCCTAAGGCCATGAGAACAATTCTTTTATTGCAATCACTGCTGAGAGCCAATCACAAGTCCCTTTGCTTCTTATCTTTGCCTATGCAAGTTTCTAATAAATGTCACCTGAGCCCAGGCTGCCTCATGCTTGTGAGACACAGGGCTGGCCACCTTCAGCCACCACAGCCACAAGCAGCGGCTGAGAGCTGAGGCAGCTGTTGCCAGCGGTGACGATCGTCCAGGAAGGTCACATCAGTATAGCTGGTGGGCTGGCAGCAGGGTCGGCCATGGGCTCGACCCTGCCCTCGCAGCCGGGCCAGCACCAGGCTGTGCTGGGTTCGGGCCTCTCGGGGACAGCTGCCAGCACAGTATCGGAAGATGACCTTCTCCTCTGAGGCGTAGCCCAGGCCCAGCTCAGCCACAGGCAGGGTCAGGCTCCACAGCTGGCATGGACCAGCCAGGGCTCTTGGGAGGCGGACATGGTTATTACCTGGTGTGGGGAAGAACACGATGATGAAGCAAAGGGGGGCTTGAGAGAAGGAACTGGGGAGTCAGAAGGCCCCAGGAATTCTTACCCCGGTGGGGATTCCAGGTCCCTTTAGTCTCTGCCATCTCCTCGGATGAGCGCTCATCAGCCACAGGAGCCTCTTGAGGATCAGCAACCCAGCCGAGGCCCAGGTGCAAGGACAGGAGTAAAAACGTGATTGGAAGTCTTCCTGCAGCCATTGTGACAGGCAGGTCCCAGGATGCCGAGACCCTGGTGCCCCGAATTTATTCCCTGCCGAGCCTGGGGGTTAAACTCACTGCCAGCACCGTGGCCAAGGGAAGCCACTAGGGTCCCACCCACCTTGTCCCCACACCCTCACCCCTAAGAATTGATGGCTCACCCACCCAGACATTCCATAGAACCATATCCGACTCCCCTGATGCCCCTGATTTATGAGTGTCATACCATTAGCCAGAAGTAAGCCCCGAGCTGGCTACCAAGCTGTGTTTCCACCCAACCTGCTGTCAGTGGGAGAAGTACAGAGGGTTCCGGGAAGGGGCCTGTTACAGGCCTGGTACTGGAGTGTGGGCCATGTGGGGCTGATAGGGACTGGGAAGGGCACCCATCCATTTCGGCTTCAGCCAGGATTAAGACATCATGCCCCTGTCTCCGGGCCTGGCTAAGCCAGCATCAAAACAGGAAAAGGGAGAGGCTAGGGGATGGCCCCAGGGCTAGGTAGGACTCCTGTTCTGGGGAGGCCAACCTAAGAGTTGGAGCTACAGCCAGTCTGGGTTTGGGGGCACCAGAAACCAAGAGGCTGGAGTTTGCTGCATCTCCTACGAGGCAGCAACAAATCATTCCCTGAAGGGCACAGATTCTGTGGACTTCTGAATCCATGAGACCCAGCAGATGAACACAGGCAACAAGCCAAGGACTTGGGAGACAGATGCTTGGTGTGGGTGCATGCGGGTCCCCATGCTCAGGAGGCTGGGGCAGGACTGCTGAGGGTGAGGCCAGCATAGGCTAGTAAGCAGTGAGCAGGTAAAAGCCACACGGCTGGACATATGAGAACTACAGAATCCACACAGTAGGGGAGAGCGGACTTCAAAAGTTGTCTTCTGACCACCATGTCCCAACGTGCGCATGCTGCATAGCCACCCCAGACGCTCACACACGCACACACACAATATCTTTTTTAAAAGGCACTTGGAGTTGAATTTGTAGAATGCTTGCTAAGCATGTATGAATAAGCTCTGGGTTCCATCTAAGGCACAGCCTAACCTGACATGATGGTGTATGCCTGTCGTCTCCGCACTGGGGAGGCTGAGGCAGGATTACCAGTTCAAGGCCAGTCTGGGCTACATGAACCGTCTCAAAAAGGAAAAGAAACACAACGGCTTTCAAATGTGACTTGTCTGTCATGCGGAAACTATTGAACTAGGTGAACTAGGCTCCCCTGAACTCACAGTTCTGCCCTTAGCCACAGGTGCATGCCCTGCCTGCCCTTAGATGGGTGGCACCTCAAGCCCAGGCCCAAAGGGCCAGCAAAAGGCTGGGCAGGGATGCTCAGTGAGTAGGGACATTCCTACAATCACCAGCCAGGGGTGGCAGGAGTGGGAGTGAGTTTCCACTGGTGTCCAGCTGCTGGTGAGAGGAAGCTCTTGCTTCACCCAGACTGCTCAGGACCCGGCTTTCAAGGTAGCAGCTCAGGCCAAGTACCAATCAGCCCTGTCACTATCCAAGAATGTAAAGCACTCTCTCCCTGAACAACGCCTGCTGGCCTGGAAAAGATATACTGCTGGGCCTGTCAGGAGATAAGGGGGACCCCAGGAATGTCACCTGGGAATGGAAAACAGCATCCAGGTGCCAATGCCAGAAATAGGTCTAAATTCCAGTGACCAAGAAGGGAAGCACCCAAGCTGAGAACTACACACAAAGTGGCCAAGGCTATATGCAAGGCAACTTAACTGTCATCCTGGCATTTGAGTCCAGGCTAGCCTAGGCTACACAGCAAGACTCTCCCTCAAAAGACTAAAAGAGCCATGCCTGTCAGCGGTGCGTGCCCATCACCCCAGCAATGCAGAAGTGGAGGAGGATCTGAGGCCAGCCTCAGCCACAGCAGCAAGAGGACAGCAGCTAAAACTACTAAAGTAGCAGGTCTGAGTCCCAGCATTTCACTTGTGCTGTACCGACAGCAGAGGCCCAGCCTGCACTCCTGGAAGACTGCTGGAAGCTGAGCACTTCCAAACAGCAGCCCACCACGGACCCTACACAAGACAATGATACAAGGGAGAGATACATGCTTGCTCAAGAGTGGGGACCCCACCAAGAATCCTCCAAGGAGGGGCTGGGGCGCGGTCAGGGATAGCAACCCCCACCTTCACCTAGAATACCCCAGTGAAGGATCTGGGGTTTGGTCAGGGCAGAGATGCTAAAGCTTGCACAGGGGACAAGCTGGCTATGGACTGAGGTCTTGGGTGCCTCATGACTCCATGAGGTGGCAGTAATGACACGCACGCTGGGTCTGTTCTCTTTATTGCTGTCACTCTTTGAGGGAGAAGTGCATCTTGTCAGCGATCATCTTGCGCTCGGGGTTGAGGCGCTTGAGGATCTGGGCCAGCACATTCACGGTCTGCTCGCTGCTCAGCCCAGTCTTCTTGGTCTGGAACTTTTTCAGCAGGTCCTTCGTGGTCATTGGCTTGCGGGTCAGGTAGCGGCGCACAGCCTCTTCTGTCACCTGGATGTCACTGGAGGGAGGGAGGGAGGCTCTGGTCACATAAGAGTCTTTTGAGCCAAGTCCCACCTGTGTTCCTGCTCCTGTGTGAACGTACCCGCCACTGGGTGTGGACTTCCCAGACAGGCTCTGCGGACCCGTGTCCATCCGCAAACGCTTGGCTGCTGGAGTCTCACTTGTCCGCTTCCCTGTTGGAAAGAGTAATGTCAGGTCTGGGGAGTCCACATCAGGGACACCAGGTGTACAGAAGGATATGGCTGTCGGCAGCTCTGCTCCGCTCCCTCCAGGGACAGGCTTTCCGGGCACTCACCCTGCTCCAGCTTGCTGGCTGCAGCCCGCAGGGTGGAAGAAGTACTTGCAGCTTCTGTGCTGGGAGTTCCAGGCCGGCTGGTGCCCTTTGAACTTCCCCCTGATGGCTTCCGCTCCCTCTTGGGGGGTGTCTTCTTCTTCTGTAGAGGTCGTGATGTGAGTCTGAAGGCTCAAACCTCATTCCCACCCAAGCCCCGGGCCCTGCCTTCCCTTACCGCCATGAACAGCGCTGAGGAGGTCTCACTGTCAATGTCGCTCTCCTCCGAACTGTCTGACTCATCACTGCTGTCTGCACAGACCAGAGAAGGATCATAAGCAGAGACCCTAGAGCCCACCCACCCAGCACCTTCTGCGAGTGGGTCCAGAAGAGGGCGCTGTCCATCATTGTCCACCAGCACTGAACGCCCCATCTACCTTTCCTGCGTTTCTTCTCTTGTGGGGTGTGGACCTTCTTCTCTTCCTCCTCCTCCTTGTCTTCCTCAGGGGGCTTCTCCTCCTCGCTCTCCTCACTGCTCTCACTCTGCTCATCCACACCTGGGGACACAGATATGAGGCAACTCTCCAGCAGACTCCCACCTCCCAGCTGGTCCCCAACTGACACCTACCCTTGGGACCATCCTCCTGCTGGGGCACTTTGGGCTTGCCCTCCGTCTCATCCGGAGAGCTGCTGTAGGGCAGAGAAGAGTGTGAGTCTGTGAAGCCGGTGGCCGTGGGCCTGCCTCCCGCCTGCCTCCCCTGCCTCACCTGGAGCCATCAGACATGTAGTCTACCTCCTGGCCCTCAAAGTCCCCATCGTCACTGTCCTCAAAGGCCTCGTCATCTGAGCCCTTCTTCTTTTTCTTCTTCCTGCCCACCTTGGTCAGTGGGGCCTTTTTCTTAGCCTTGGAGGTTCTATTGCCTGGGAATGGAAAGCGATGTAAGAGGGGCTCAGACTGGATGAGCCCAGAGCCTTGCGGGATAGGCGGGAGCTCTACCCAAGCCACACCCCCAGGAGGTTCTAGGCAGGAGCTGTGCCCTGAGCAGCATTCCCCACCTAGCCAGGAACTCTAACGTGATGCCATGTGCATCGTTATCCTCAAAGACTGACAGTCAAGGCCACGGTCACTGACATCTGACACTTTTATAAAGGATCTGAGCATGCAGCGCTATAGGGACATGAGGACTCACAGTCACCAGGAGAGAAAGGCAGGAATTCTGTCAAGGTTAGAATTAACCTGACAGAATTATTGTTAGAATTAACAATAATTAATTGTTAGAATTCTAACAATTAATGTTAGAATTAACATTAACCTGACCCAAACTAGAGTCATCCGAGAGGAAGGAGCCTCAATTGAGAGCACTGCTCCATAAAATCAGGCCATAGTGACCCTGTAGAAACCCTAGACAGGGTTTCTCTGTGTAGCCTTGGCTGTCCTGGACTCACTCTGTAGACCGGGCCTGCCCCTGCCTCCCAGGCTGCTAATTTTCTTAGTGATTGACGGGAGCACCCAGCCCACTGTGGGTGGTGCCATCTTTGGGCTGGCAGTCCTGGGTTCCACAAGAAAGCAAACTGACCGCAGCTGGGCACGCCCGTAATCCCAACACTCTGGGAAGCAGAGGCAGGTGGATCTCTGAGTTAGAGGCCAGCATGGTCTGCAAAGTGAGCCCAGGATAGCTAAGACTACACAGAGAAACCCTGTCTCAGAGAAAAAAAAAAGAAGAAAGCAGCAAACTGAGCAAACCACAGAAGCAAGCCTGTAAGCAGCACCCCTCCAAGACCTCTTTTTCAGCTCCTTCCTCCAAACCTGTTTGGGTTTCCGGGCTGACTTCCTAGAACAGTGCTATGGAAGTGTAATTAAACTTTTTCCTCCCCAACTTTCTTTGATCATAGTGTCATATCACAGCAATAGTAATCCTGACTAAGACACATTTGAAATCATTCCAAAAGTCATTATGGTGATGGATGTTCAACTCTACAGCAAAAACATGCATGTGAGAATTTACTTTTCATATGAAGCCTTGGTTTGTAGCCCAGGCTTGCCCTGAATTAATGAACCTCCTGCCTCAGCTTCTTCAGTGCTGGGGTCCCAGGCCTGTGCCACCAAAGACAGCTTTCTGGAGGAGTCTTACAGGTTGCTGATTTGCAGTATAAGTAGGACATAAATATAAACTGTGCCTCAGGTGGGGACACAACCTAGAGCGGTGGTTCTCAACCTTCCTAATGCAGCAACTCTTTATTTAACACAGTTCCTCATGTGTGACCCCCAACCATAACTCCATTTCATTGCTACTTAGTAACTGTGATTTTGTTGTTATAAATTATAATACAGCTGTATAATATGCCAGTGCTGTGACCCAAACGGGGCTCTAGGTGGGCACAGCACCCTGACTCCACCCCAGCCCTCACTGAGGGAGCCTATGTGCCCCCCCCCCCACTACATACCTGTGGGGTGTGGGGTGTGGACTGTGGGGAAAGGGCTCTCCACCTCTGAACTATCCAACTAGTCCTTTGGGGGTTTTATTGTTTGTGGTTTTGTGGTTTTTGTTGTACATGGGGCTTCTCTATATCTGTGACTATTCTGGAACTTGCTCTGTAGACCACATGGAACTCACAGAAATCCACCTGCCTCTGCCTCTGGAGTGCTGGGATTATAGGCGTGTCACCACCACCTGCTCTAGCCCTTTGCTTTTTTAAGATGGGGTCCGTGTAGCCAGACATGGCAGCTGTGAACTGTGGAGCCTCCTGCCTCAGACCTTCTGAGTTCTTGGATCACTGCAGCACAGCAGCCTGGCGTGGTTTTTCATGTGTTAGATCTTGACAGGGAGACTGAACCTGAGGTTGAGCAAATTCTAAGAGAAAGTAGAAAGCTAGCCTGGGCGGATATCCCTCCTGTTCAAGTAACTAGCCCACTGCCCTCACCCTACTCCACCAGTACTGCTACCCAGTCACAGAAACCCTATGCCTATGCTCACACAGGCCCATGTGAGCTGCAGCACAGCGCCCAAACAGTCAAGCAAACAGATCCCATGGGATTCTGTAAAGGGCCACTCATAGAGTGACCATGTGTCTGGAGCTTCCCTGGTAGCCTTCATTCTGCATGGCCGTTTTGAACTAAGTCCTCTGGGTCCCTGCTCACCCTCTTCGCCACTGGCATCGCTGGCATCGGAGGACATTTCCAGGTCGTCCTCTAGGTCATGGATGCGCAGCTCACTGGGCTTCTTCCGGCCACGCTTCTCCTCCTCCTCCTCTTCATCCTGGTCTTGGTCCTTGAGCCGCCGCTGCTGCATGATGCTGAAGTGGTTCAAGACCTTGTTCCTCCTGCACGTGGGGACAGTGGGTGAGTACACAGCGAGGGGGGGTGAGGGGGACAGTAAGGGAGCAGCCTGGCCTAGTGCACAGCAAGGGGGGTGAGGGGGACAGCAAAGGAGCTGCCTGGGCAAGGAGGACGGTGGAGAATGGCCAGGGCACTCAGAAGGGCACCTCTCCTCCAGAGAAACAAGTGGGCATGACAGGACGATGTGCGTAAGGCATGCACACTGTGGGGCTAAGGCAGAAAGACCCTGCAAGGCACACAGAATGCTATAGGCCAACCAGCCCCCAGCCAACCAACCAGAAACAAAACAAAAGGGGCAGAGCATGCAGTCTGAGCCATTTCAGACCTCCAAATCTGGAAACGCTATAGGGTGAGCTCTGAGGTGGCCTCAGGTCCATGTGCAACTAAGCCCCTGGGAGCCTCACATCTTAGCTCTCCAGGCTCAGGGTCTGTTCCCAGCAAAAAATAAAAATAAAAAGTTTTTGTGGTGTGTGTGTGTGTGTGTATATGGGGACTGGTGAGAAGATCTCTGTATTTTCCTGAGTGTCTTGGCACTCACTCTGTAGAACAGGCTGCCCTTGAACTCAACAGCGTGCTGGGATTACAGGTGTATACCATCATACCTGGCAAATTTCCGGGTGTTTTGGACCAGACCTCATAAAACCCTCGCTGGTCTCAAACTAAATACAGCAGAGCACGGACTTGAACTCCTGCTGCTCTTATTGCCATCTTCTGAGGACTAGGGTGACATGCACTACCCCACCCTGCATCCTCACAATTCATCTCATGACTCATTAGAGAAGGGGTAGCCGGAGTCACACTGAGCAAGGAGCTGTCATGCGCGGAGTAAGACTAAGCATCGGGGAGAGGCTGCTGTTGCCATTTCAATCCTGGCCCCTTGGGAACCTGCACTGCCGTGCGTCCAGACTTGCGGGCAGGCACAGAGCCTCCCCAGCATCTCCGTCCAGCTTCCCCACACCTGCCTTCTCTGCCTCCCAGGCTAGAACTGAGGCAGTTGCCAGCAGGAGGCGCCTCCCTGGACCCCCAGGCTGTGCCTATCTGCGGTACCAGCCCTCAGCTGCCAGGCCAGGGACTCAGGTGAGCCAGGTCGCGCCAAGCTGGCACCGGATGGGCTTGCTCCAAGGGTGTCTGCACTCAAACCCTCTCGCCTCACCTTTCCCACTCCTCCTCGGCCTCCTCGGCAGTGAGTGTGCGATGCCGGGCCAGGGGTGTGAAGTTGTACCAGTTCTGCACGGGGAGCGCCTCAAAGGCACCGTCGGCGCACTGCGTGAAGATGTAGTAGGCGGTGTTCTCTGTCACCCCGCCCTTCTTTATGCCCTTGAACCTGTGGAGAGCCTGGGTCAGGTCGTGGCCCTACCCACAGGACCTGCTGCGCCACCCTCCCCATCCGCCCCGCCACAGCACCCATGTGGGCTCTCCTAGGAATGCCAGGGACAGAGGGCCTGGGTCACCATCTCCTTAGCCCAAACCATCACCCAGCCACCTGTGGCGCTGCCAGAACCTGGGCGCCATGTTGGCTGTGGATTCTGCTCCTAGCCTATAACCCAGCCTGGCTACCGAGGGCCACACGCCATCAGCCTCCAGCCATCCCGTCACTGAATGACCGTGCATAGAGGCCGTGTCACTGGCACTATCAGACTCCACCTTGTTTGCCATGAAGTGCTCTCTCCCACAGGGTCAGTAAGTGTCACGGCCACCTCTGGGCTGGTGAGCCAGGCCAACAACACCCAGCGGCTTCACCTCCAAAATTAAATTTTAATAAAGGAGGTGGTACTGGGACCCCCAATCTGTTGGGAACAGACCTGAGAAGATGCCCCCAAGTGTGCATGTGTGAGAGACACGCATCAGCACCACTCACTTCCTGCCCGATTTGCCATTGACACGGAGCAGCCAGGGTTGGTCCTCAGGCCGGAACTCCTTGAGGACGATGCCGTACTTCTTCCGGCGTGCCTCCTCCCTGAGCTTGCGGTTGAATTCGCTGCCTGCACCAGACTCTGGCATCTCCTCCTCCTGGTAGATCTTCTTGTTGCTCAGATCTCGCTCCAGGCGGGCCTGCAGGAGCAGGAACACCCTGTCTGTCTCCCTTTGTGCTCCCAGCAGACCCCATGTGGCAAAAGGGCAGGCACATGAGCACCTGCTCACTCTGCCCAGAGACAGGGCCATGGAGATGGCTCAGTGTGCACAGTACCTGGCTCACAAACATGAGGAACGGGAGTCCGGACCTGCAGTACCCACGGACAAAGCTGGGCATGGCAGTGTATATCCGAGACCCCAGGAAGAAGGTGTAGACGGGAGAGTCCCTGGAACTCACAGGTCAGCAAGTCCCAGGTTCAATGAGATACCCCAACTCAAAAAATAGTGTAGAAAGCCTGTGAGATGGCACCTGCTGCCAAGCCTGAGGCTTGAGTTCAAGCCGCAGGACCCACATGGCAGAAGGTAAGAACGAACTCCTGCAAACCATTCTCTGATCTACAAACTATCATTCTTACACCTGGAATCCAACAGGTGTCATGGAAATAATAATAAGGTAGGGAGTGATGAAGGAAGACACCTGAGGCCGACTGTGGCCTTGACAGGCACACAGCAGACACACAGAAAGGATTCTGGCCAGCTCGGCACAGTGGTGCAAGCCGTTAAGCCCATCACTCAAGGAGGCAGAAGCAGGAGGACCTCTGTGAGTTCAAGGCCAGCCTGGTCTACAAAGTGAATCCAGGACAGCCATAGCTACATAGAGAAACGAAAAACAAGAGCAACAAAAACTTCTGGCCACAGGGAATATGGTAGTTCAGTAAAACAGCCTGGTCCATGAGATCACAGAGACAGGTACAAGACTAAAGACGAGTGTCCACCTGGGAAAGGCTCAGGAGCAACCCACACACAGACAGTGACATTCTAGTAGAGCACCGGAAAGAGTGGACAGTTTAAAACTCTGGCCTTTGGCGCTGGAGAGAGGGTGCAGAGGTTAAGAGCCCTGGCTGCTCTTCCAGAGGTCCTGAGTTCAAACCAGCAACTACATGGTGGCTCCCAACCATCTATAGTGAGATCCTGTGCCCTCTTCTGACCTCCTGGCTCACATGCAGGCAGAATGCCATATAAATAATAAAGAAATAACAAAATAAAAACAAGATGGTTCTTTAAAAAATAAACTCTGGCCTTTAATTTTCTTTTTATTCTTCTTATTTATTATTTTTTTAATCTAAAGAATCTTGTTTTGTAGCCCAGGCTGGCTCCAAACTTATGTTCCCTGGTGCTAGGGCAATAGTACCGGTGGCTGTGGCTGTCTTGTGTTCTGTTTTATTCTTTTGAGACAGGATCTCACTGTCTAGCCAGGCTGCTCTGAAACTCACTATGCAGACCAGGCTGGCCTTGAACTCAGAGATCCACCTGACTCTGCTGCCCAAGTGCTGGGATTAAAGGTATGTGCAGAGCCAGGCATGATGGCACCCCCCTGTAATCCCAGCACAGGAGAGATGGAGGCAGCCAAAGCTACACAGAAAAAAACAGTCTCCAAGAAGAAAAAAAAAAAAAAAAGGCAGGAGGGGGTGCCACCACACCCAGATGGTTTTATCTTAAAACAAAAACTTTTTAAAACTGTTTTTTTTTGTGTGTGTGTGTGTGTGTGATGTTATGCATGCCATGGCATACTTGTTAGGTCTGAGGACAAACTTGGAGAGTCAGGTCTTCAGGCTTGGTGAGCCATCCTGCTCCCCAGTACTTTACTATTTGTTTTCAAGATAGGGTTTCTCTGTGTAGCCCTGGCTGTCCTGGACTCGCTTTGTAGACCAAAGAGAACGGCCTCAAACTCACAGAGTTTGCCTCTGACAGCCAATGTGCTACCGCGCCTGGCTTACTTTATTTTTAAGGCATGGTCCATGGATCCTGGGCTTCACTTGAGCCTACTCTGGTGAGAGCCTACCCCTCTCCAGTGCCAGGATGAATGACAGCAGCGTGCCACCACACCCAGCATGGGTGCTGCCTAGGTGCAGTTTGACCTCCTGCATACTGGGTGAGTGCTGCCAGCTGAGCCACATCCCCAAGCATGCTTTTTCTTTTCTTTATGTTGCCCAGGCTGGTCTAAAACACTCAGTCTTTCTGCTTCAGCCTCCAAACGGTTGGAATCACACAGGTCTGCTGGAGTTACAGGTCTGGGCACCATCGTTTCGGAAAAGTAAGGCTGCAACCACCAACCCGGGGCTAGCCCCCTGCTCCAGCCACCCAGAATTACAGACTTACCTGGTTCCAGGTAGCAAAGTTGACTTTATCAGCTGCATTAAAAGCCATTATGTTGTATTTTTTGGTTGTGTTCCTGGAATGGGTAAGACACTATTGAGTCTTTTGCTTACTCAGTCACAAATCCATGATTACACCCTCGAAACAGGACAAAGTCACCGACCCTGACATTAATTATCAAGGTGTATCGGTTCCTGTGTCTTGCACAGAGGGGAGGGAGCGGGGGGTGGGCAGGGCCGGCCTTGCGTGAGCTGCCCCATGGCCCGGAGGGGAACACCACGGGGCGGAGGTACTGGTGTGAATGGACAGGGACTTACTTGGGGACCCGGACGACATACTCGGTGACATTCTGGCTGCCGGGGCCCTGCTGAGAGAGAACCGGTCTGTGAGACGAGGAGAGGCCCCTGGGTCTGTCCTGCGACACCCCCATCCCCGCCTCATTAATACTCACTAGAGCCGCCATGGCCGTCGCTCAAGCGGTTTCAGGTCGGCTTGGGCCGGATAATCTTCGTTGTGTCCCTCGGTCCCGAAGAAGGCGACTTTCGCGGATGTACTGTGGTCCTCTGCTTTGGATCTCCAAACCCTTAAGTCTCCCAAAACGCTGGGAGAGGAACGAACCAGACCCAACTCTCTGCGCATGCGTCACAGCCTGACCCGGAAGCAGAGCTGCCACACCAGGACGGCAGCTCTCTCCGTACCCAGATTAAATCCTCTCCAGAACTGAGAGGAAGCGACCTCCTGTTGCGCTCCCTCATACAGCACGGATAATTTAATCACGGCGCGGGGCACGCCCCGTCGCGACGTCATGACGCCAGCACCGCGTAGCATTCTGGGTAGTGTGGGAATAGAGTCTTCTGGTGGGCGCGTCCTCAGCACTCTTGGGCATGCGTAAGTGTGCCCGAGAAGCAGGCGCGGAGGCCGCGTTGCCATAGCAACACAGGCCCGCTCTGCGGGATGGCTCTCAGGGATCCTCTGGGGCGGGTCTGGGATTCCGTTTTCTCCGCATCCTGGTGCCTTGGGAATCCCGGGCATCTTGCAAAATGAGCCCGTTGTGACGTAGAGAGAAACCGAGGGGTCAGGGTAGAGACCCGGCCCCGTGTACCTGGGCATGCAGGCGGGATGGGTCTGTGCGAGTCCTCGCTGCCCCAGATCGGCAGAGCTTTGAGGCCCCGGGAGAAGGGTAACGCCCCGGGAGAAGGGGTGGTTGGTTTACAGGGGACAACGGATAGGGGAGGTGGGTCGGATATCCCCACCATTGGTTGATGTCTTTGGGCTACAACGAGAGAGGAGCCAGTCTCCGAAAACGGAAATTCCAGCTGTGTTGGGAAGGATCAGAGAAAGGGGGCTGCGGGATGTTTGGGAGTTGGATTAGCAAAGGGACAAGGGAGACACAGGCATTGAACCATAAACTACTGACTCCGCAGATGTGGCTGGCAGCGGAGACCTTCATTGCCTCGTGGGGGGTGGGGGGGAGCCGTGCCCCTCGAGTGACAGAGGCTGGCTACAAAGACCACAGCGAGTAGAAAGCGAGAAAGAACCGTGGCTGAGCGTGGAGGACATGGGAGTCTGAGGCAGGGGGAGGAAGGGGCAAGAAAACTTTTACCTCAGCACGCCTGGGAGAGGTGTGGCTAGAGGGGCAGGTAGGCAGGATGGAACGGACCGCGCGGCGGGCGGAGCGGGGCGCCCTGGGTGAGTTTAAGACCTTCCCCTTTCATTATCTGTCATTATGTTAAGTGGGCTGAGGGAGTCGCCGGAGCGCTTCAAGGAGGTCTGTGCAAATGGCCAGGGGCCTGCTCAGAATCCCATCAGTGGCGTCCTGCAGTACGAGGCCAGGGTGCCCTAAGGACACACACTAGTACCCACTCTTTCTTCCCTGAACACCCATAGAAGCCCTGAAGAGCCGTCTGATCATCTTCGTGGTGGGGGGCCCAGGCTGCGGGAAAGGGACCCAGTGCAAAAATATGGCTACCAAATACGGCTTCTGCCACGTGGGGCTGGGCCAGCTGCTGCGGGAGGAGGCTCAGAGGAGCACCCAGCGGGGCCGGCAGATCCGGAACATCATGCAGCAGGGACTCCTGGTGCCCACGGTGAGAGTTCGAGGGAGAGGGCGGCAGGCAGAAAAGCCTCCAGGAAGCCAGGCTCTCCTGGCCCAGCCCCTGCCTTGCTGTGCGGACACTGTCATTATATGAAAAGGCTGTGAGGATGTGGTGGTTAAGGGCACTGGCTGCTCCTATCCAGAACCTGGGTTTGGTACCCAGCACCCAAAATGGCGGCTAACAACTATAACTCGCCTTCCGGGGTTTCTGGTTCTCTCCTGAGGGCTCTGCACACACAGGTGTGCAGGCAAACACTCACACCAAAAGACAACAAAACAAAACAAACAAACAGCAACAACAACAAAAACAACAAAAGGCACTCACATAGAATGCACCAAGTCCTGTCCTGTCCTGTCCCTAACACTGAAGGAACTGGGTGCATGCTGGACAACCCAGCCCTTGGGAGGCGGAGTCAGGAGGATGGGGAGTCCCCGGGGGTATCCTTGACTACACAGACAATCCATACCAGGGGCCAGAGAGATGGCCCAGTGGGCGAAGGAACTTGCAGCTAAGCCTCACAACCTGAGTTCAATCCCTGGGACCTTCATGATGAGAGGAGAGAGCTGACTCCTTCGGGTGGCACCCACCTCCCCTCCCCAAGTAGATAAATAATAAAGAGATCTAATAGCCTTTTCAAAAAGGTCTAATCAATTTATAAGAATTTAGCCTGTTCTGGGCCTGGTGGCACATGCCTTTAGTCCCAGCACTCTGGCAGGCAGTGGCAGGCAGATCTCTGTGAGTTCAAGGCCAGCCCGGTCTGCAGAGCTAGTTCCAGGACAGTAAGGGCTACACAGAGAAACCCCAAAGAGTCTAGCCTGGAATACATGAGGGGCTATCTATCTATGGGGGGGGACAAATAGGGGAGGAAGGGAGGGATGAAGAAAGCCAGATGAAGTGACAAGAACACCTGCCGTCCCAGTAACTGGAAGGCTGAACCAGGAGGATGGGGAGTTTGAGGTTAGTCTGGGTTACACAGACCCTAGTTAAATAAATTACTTAAACAGAGCAACTGCCGTACCCACATAATCAGTGGACCCTACTGAAAATGTACAGGGAGCAAATTGCTGAGCAGACACATTTCCTCCCCTACACAGCAAAGTATAGCCATTCACCTAGAACTGATGGTGTGTGAGGTAAGCTGTCGGGCGGAGCCTGACAACGTCTGATGGGCAAGGTGGGGCATGCCTGCACCCGGGGAGCTGGGGTCAAAAGGAGGCAAAGGTCACTGGACTTGGCGGCTCACACCTTTAATCCCCACGCTTGGGAGGCAGAGGCAGTTGGAGCTCTGACTCTGAGCCCAGCCTGGGCTATGTGAGGCTCTCTCTAAAACAAAATACGAGGTCTGAGAGCCTAGTATTTGTGAGGCCTTGGGCTCAGTGTGGGGGTGTGTATGGGGGTTGGAGTAACAGGAAAGAAGATAAAAGAGCCAAGCACTCGGAAGGCAGACACAAGGGAGTCTGGGAAGTGAGGGCCAGCCTGGGCTACATGCCTAGCTGCTGCTGAGGCGGATCAGCTGCTACAGTAGACAGGCGTTTGATTTCCAGCACCACCTCAGGTGGCTTGTGACTGCCTGTAAATCCAGCCCCAGCGGCGTCCTACATCTGCAGCCAGTGAGGCACCTACATCCACCTGAACATGTGCCAACACAGACATACACACAGTCGAAATATCCCAAATGACTTCAAAGGCACGCAAGCACAGAGGAAGCCAGCGTTGCAGGCGCTGGGTCCTGTTCTCTGACGACGTAGCTCCTGGCCTCTCTGGAGGGGCGGGCCCCCAGGGTACTGTCCTGAGTGCATGCCCTTTCCTTCCCAGGCTCTCATTCTGGACATGGTCAGTGACAACTTGTTGTGTCATCCTGAAAGCCCAGGCTTCCTCATCGACGGCTTCCCCAGAGAGCTGGAACAGGCCAAAGAGTTTGAGCGGCTTGTGAGTGACCTGCCCCCAGAGCCAGACCATCCTGGTGTGTGCCCTCCCTGTGTGGAGGTTCCAGGCCACGCTCTCCACCTCCCATAAAACCCTAGTGGTGTGTGTCTCTCTCCCAACGCTGAGGCTGGGAGACGGGCCCTTCCTTCCTTTCCTCCTCTCCCCTCCCCACTCTCATATAGCCTACACTGATCTCAAACTCTGTAATGTAGGAGAGGCTAACCTTGAACTCCTGATCTTCCTCTCTCCACCTCTGGGGTGCTGGGATGGCAGGCCTGTGCCACCACACGTGGTTTATGTGCTAAGGATGGAGCCGGAGGTTTGGGCATGCTGGGCAAGCCCCCTACCCACCGTGCCCAGCCCAGCCTGCACATTGGATTAATTTTTATGGATCAGTAACGAGCATGGAGGCAACGCCTGTCATCCCAGCACTTGGATCCTTTGAGGCAGGAGAACTGTGATTTCTGTGAATTCTGGGAATTCCACAGAAAGATCCTGCCTCAAACAAACAGTAAAAATTGGACAAAAAAAAAAAATTGATCAAAACAGAGGCTGGAGCGAAGGCTCAGCAGGTAAGAGCGCTCTCTGCTCTTGTGGAGGACTTGAGCCCAGTCCCCAGCTTCTCTAGGATGGCTCATTCCACCTGTGACTCCAGCTTTAGGGGATCTGATGCCCTCTCCTGGCCCCTCAGGCTTCTGTGTGCATAAGCAAACCAGGCAAATGCTCACACACATACATCTTCTTTAAAATCTTAAAGTAGGGGGAACCATTGAGGAAGGCACTGAGGCGGGCCGACCTCTGGCCTCACACTCACCGACACGTGCATGAGAAGAAAACTCGGGATGCTGATGGTACGAACCCGTGGAAGATTCCAGAGCGTGAATTTATCCATGTGGAGTGTTGCCAATGGGCTCAGGAAGCATTCACACTGCTGTTGCCATGGGAACGCGCAGGACCCACGTTGCCAAGCCAGTGGGGCTTAGGGAAAGCCGGGAGCTGTGAGGCAGAAGCAGCCCCCTTGTTTAAATACGGTCACAGTTTCTTAAAGCGTGAAGCCGTGCAACCCAAAGGGAGCTGCGGGCTGGAGTGAGGGACCGGAACAGCCTCAGGACTGCAGCAGCCTCAGACATTTGCTCAGTGTTCAGTGTCCCATGTAGCCCAGGATAGCCTCCAACTCTTCAAGTACCTAAGGATGACCTTGAGCGGTCAATGTTCCTGCCTCCACTTCCCAGTGCTGGGCTGACAGAAGTGAGACCTCACTGTCCAGCTGGCTTGTATTTTTTTTTTTCTTGTTTCTGGAGAGAGTGTCTGTGTAGCCAGGCTGACTCGGAAGTCCTTGTAGTCCTCCTGACGGCTAAGAACACAAGCACACGTCAGCATAGCAGGCTGGACAGACAACAGTTAACGCCTTGTTTTTTGATATTTAAATTTATGGATATGAGTGTTTTGTTTGCATGCATGTATGTCCACCACAGACAGGTCTGGTGCCCTTTGAGGTCTAGGTCTAAAGATGGCGTCGGATCCCCTGGAACTGAATTTAGGATGGCTGTGAGCCCTCATGTAGATGCTGGGAATGAAATCCAGGTTCTCTCTGAGGACAAGTATGGATCTCCAAGCCATGGTGCAGCCCTAACTGTGCATGGGTGCACTCTGTGACACCCACACAGAATGCATCTTTTCTGAGACAGGGTTCCTCTGCATAGCCCTGGCTGTTCTGGAACTAGCTCTGTAGACCAGGCTGGCCTCAAATTCTGCCTCTGCCTTCTGAATGCTGGCATTAAAGGCATGTGCCAGCACTGCCTAGTTGATTTTTTTAAAGAGCATTTTATTACATTGGTGATCTTCCTTCATGTGTGTCTGTGTGAGGGTGTCAGATCTCCTGGGACTATAATTACAGACAGTTGTGAGCTGCCATGTGGGTGCTGGGAATTGAGCTCGGGTCCTTTGGAAGAACAGCCAGTGCTCTTAACCACTGAGCCATCTCTCCAGCTCCGGTTTTTGGTTTTAAAGTGGGGGTTTGGGGTGTGATTCAGGGATACATTCTGAAGACACAGCTTTGTTTTCCTGGGTTGGATATACTGGCCCTGGTTCCTGCAAGTCCCATGTCCAAGCATGAAATGAAGCATATAAAAACATCAGGACTAGAGTACATAGCAGGTAATGGGCTTGTATCCAAGCCTGAGGACATGAATTTGATTCCTGAACCCACGTGGTGGAAGGAGAGAGCTGACTCCTGCGGGGTGTCTGCTACCTCAACACACACACACAATGACGTGTGCATGACATGAACAAAATGCATACATGTAAGAAGATATATTTAAGGAAGAAGCTTGCCCCTGTACTGAACCCAGACAAACTTGCTTTGAGCAGAAGCGCTGTGACAGTTTTATCAGGTGCTCTGGTGAAGTGTGCTCAGGCGAGGTGTGGAGGATATGGGCAGCTTTAGACAATCCCAGCCGCTGACATCAAGCAGATTCTCTTATCTAAGGTGTCTGAACCTACGATGACTAGTGGTTAAAAGGAACCAGGAAATACACGTGTGCCAGCATGGAGCCATGGTCTCCATCCTGTGAGGAAATGCACAGGCCAAACATCTTTAGATAAAAAGATAAAAAAAAAAAAAAAAGCTCTTTAGATAAAGGGGTAGGCACCCACCTTTATTCCCAGCATTCAGGAGGAGGTAGAGGCAAGTGAATCTCTTTGAGTTTGAGGCTAACCTGGTCCACAAAGTTCTAGAACAGCTAGAGCTACATAGAGAAGACTCCCTGTCTCAAAATAAGACAGGAAAAAAAAATATGAAGAAAGAGGGAGAGAGGAACAATTCTGGCTGGAAAGATGGCTCAGTAGTTAAGAGCAATGCTCTTCCAGAGGACCTGAGTTTCAGCTCCGAGCCATCTTCAGGTAGCTCCATGGGCACCCCCACACCTCTGGCCTCTGTGGGCACCAGCACTCATATGTGTAGCACACATAAATAGATATAGACTTAGAAACATGTTTAAAAGGACGAAGAAGGGCCAGTAGGTTAATTGCTTGTCACCAAGCCTGACAACCTGAGTTCTAACCCCAGAATCCACGTCAAGGTGGAAGGGAGCAGCCTTTGCAAAGTTGTCCTTTGCCTTCCCCACAGGCCTCTCTTTTATCCAGTAATAAAGAAAGAAAGGAAGGAGGAAAGGAGGGAAGGAAGGAAGGAAGGAGAGAGGAAAGGAAGGAAGGAGGGAAGGAAGGAAGGAGGGAGGGAAGAAGGGAGGAAAGGAAGGAAGGAAAGACTGAAGGAGGGAAGGAAGGAAGGAGGGAAGGAAGAAAGGAAAGAGGGAAGGAGGGGAGGAAGGAAGGAGGGAAGGAGGGAGGGAGGAAGGAGGGAAAGAGGGAAGGAGGGGAAGATGGAAGGAGGGAAGGAGAGAGGGAAGGAAGGAGGGAGGGAGGGAAAGAGGGAGGGAAGGAAAGAGAGGGAAGGAAGGAAGAGGATGAACTACCAGAACCGTACATGCTGGTGCCACTACTGTTGGAGGTCCAGGCAGAGGTGACTTTGCTGCCTATAGGGAGGGGCCAGTGAAGGGGCAGGGGCACTTCCCAGCACTGCAAATAGAGCCTTAGATGGGTGGGCCTAGGCTCAGGGGAGGGCCTGTGCCTCTCCTATTTGTGTGGAAGTGAAGCCCATTAGCGTCAGCTCAAGGGTGTATGGATGATAAGGACTTGGGTGGTGTCCCTGACCCCAAGGCAAGCAAGGAACCAAGCATGGTGGTGCACAGCTGTCGTCCCAACACTGGACTGGGGATGTGAAGGATCAAGGGTCATCCTGGACTACATAGGGAAGTCAAGGTTAGCCTCGGCATCATGAGACCCTATTCAAAAGAAAAAGGAGGGAAAATTGGGGGCAGGTAAGGTAGCACATATTCGTTTAGTCCCAGGGCCTGGGAAACGGAGGCAGGTGGACTTCTCTGAGTTCCCGGCCAGAGAGGAGGAAGGAGAATGAGAGCGAGGAGGGAGAGAGAAAATAAAATGGTATCAATACTCAGGATGCTGAGGCAGAAGAAATGCAAGTTCAAGGCCAGATTTTCGTATACAAAATGACCTCGTCTCAAAAAAAAAAAAAGGATTAACAGGAAATAAGTAAAATAGAAAACAGCACACCCAGTGTGGCTGAGCACACCTGTGACTGCAGCTTTAGAGGCAGAAAGATCAGTTTCATGACAGCTGGGCTGACACGAGGAGACCAATCTCAAAAAGCAAACTTAGGGGTACCCGAGCACCATAAAAACCTAGATGTGATGTGGGTGCTTCACCTCAGCTCTTTATGAGGGAGGCAGGAGCTAGCCTCATCTACTTGTAAAGTTTTAGGCCAGCGAGAGACCCTGCCTCAAAAGACAAGGTTGCAGGCTGGGGAGATGGTTCAGCAGTCAAGAGCATGTATTGTGCCAAGTGTTGGAGGTAGCCTTTACCTTCAGACCCAGCAGCTGGGAGGCAGTGGCAAGCAGGTCTCTGGAAGTTCAAGGCCCTGTAGTTCAAAGGTCGTTCTGTAGACCAGGCTGGGACTCGAATTCAGAGATCCTCCTGCCTGTCTCCCAAGTGTTGAGACTAAAGGCCTGGGCCACAATGCTCAGCTCAAAAATGTTTAAAAGAGTCTATATTGCTTTTGCAGAGGAGGACTTGAGCTCAGTTCTTAGCATCCACGTAGGCAGCTCACTACTATTTGTACTCTAGCTGCAAGGGACCTGATGCCCTCTTCTGGCCTCCACAAGCACTGGGTGCAACACACACACACACACACACTAGATCAGTAGACTAGCCTCCTGGCCTCTTAGGAACGGGTGGAAGGCCCTCTCCTCACCCTATCTTCTTGGTTGCTGTCTAGGTGGGCAGGGACCCCAACATAGTCATAGTGTTTGACTGCTCCATGGACACCATGGTGCGGAGAGTGCTACAAAGAGGACGGGTGGAGCACCGGGCGGATGACTCCGAGCCAGCCATCCGCAAGCGTCTGGAGACACACTATACCCTATGTGAGCCCGTTCTGACCTTCTACCAGCAAAAGAACCTTCTGCGCCATGTGGGTACCTGGAAGTGAGCCCTGTTTAGCCAGCTTGGGGTTTGCCATTTTCCCCAGTCTGTAATGAGGGGGATTCCATTTTTTTCAGGTGAGCACAGGCTGAGGCCTCATGTAGCTCAGGCTGGCCTTGAACTTGTGTAATTCTTACCTCATTCTCACAGCTCCTGAAAGCTAGTGGGGTCCCCAACACTGCCACCTGCATAGCTGTGAAGCCCTGGCACTGCCCACACATCTGGCTCAGGGTGATTAACACAAGGGTCTGTAGAAGATAAGGGATGTTGGTGGTGTCCTTATTCCCATTGGAAGCAAATAAGGCAGACTGCCTTTTTCTGCTTCCTGGACCCATACGAGTCTCCACTTTCCTCCATGACCCCGGCCCCCAATAACCACTGTCACAGGACCTGGGACAACACCCAGATTGCAAACTTGCTTTCATCAGGGCTTGCCAGAGGGGCTGATGGAGCAGATTGTGCCATGGGCTCCCTCCTTGATCCTTTGGCTTCCTCTCCCCTAGATATTGGCTGAAGGAGCCCCTGAAAACATTTTTGCCAAGTGCTGTTCAGTCATTGAGAGTCTGCAGTGAGCCAGGGAGAGGCCATCCTCTGGCTTTACCCACTTCCCCACAGCACACAGGACCCAGACCTGAGGTGAGACCTTGGCGCTAACAGGGTCCCTCATGGGCAGACCCGTAAGTAGCCCAGCTGGGGGGAAACCAACTTCACCTAGAGGCAGTCGTCACTGCTTGGTGCGGACCCTGGTTTGCACAGTCTGAGGGCAGCTTTGGAGAGTGGGTTTTGTCCCTGCTGCTCTAGCTCACAAACCCCTCATCTGGCCGGTGTTGCAGAGAGCTACTGCACCTGGCTTTGGGGCCAGCACTTTCACCTGCTGGGCCACCGCCCTGACCCTGACAGATTTTGATCACAAAAGGGAATTTCACGCCATGACCCAGCACACACCTGTAATCCCAGCACTTGGGGAGGCAGAGGCAGAGGCACTCTGAGTTGGATGCTAGCCTGGTCTACAAAGCAAGTCCAGGATAGCCAAGGGTACATCAAACCAAACCAAACCAACCAAGCAACCACCCCCAAAAACCCAAACCAAATGACAAACCCCACACTGCCTCAGAGCCCTTGGTGCTGTCCACTCACAGTATCACTCACCCAGGCCTGGCCTCTACTCTCCAGTACTAGCCACACAGGCTCGTTGGGCCGGTGCCCCAATGGGATGCTTTCATGAGGCAGCCTTAGTGACAAGTGTGGCTACATCCATGGGAACATGAGCCCTGGGGACCGTCCTCAGCACCTGGTTCCTCAATCCCCAAAGGGAAGAGTACAGAGATAGCTGGGGCCCCAAAGAAAGGCAGTCTCAGGGGCCGCACCCTACTCCCACCTTCCCCACCCTGGTCACTCAACAAAAGGGAGGTTAAGAAAGCACATGCCCACACACGGCCCTCCCCACAGCTTCCTGTCCCTAGTCACCACCACCAGAGTTGTTTACGACGCCTGGATAGCAGCAGCACACATCTGCTTTGGAAGCCTACTTGAAGGGCAGGAGAGACAGACGGCAGCCAACAAGACACAGGGAGGTTTTGTTACCATTTATTTGTGAAGTTAAAAACGAGCGATAAAAAGTAAAAACTGCCATACAATTTTTTTTTTTGTATTGTTCTCATTTTTTTTCTCAGTTTATCTCATCTTCAACAGATGACAACGTACCAGGCCAGTCCTGGGGTTGGGGTGGGTACAAGGCAGAGCCAGGGAAGAGCAGGGGGGAGAAAAGGGGAGGGGGAGAAGAGACATAGAGATGGGCAGGGCAGGAGGAGCCTGCAATACCCACACCTGGTCCAAGGAATGTTCCAACTCTAACTAAAAAAACGAAAAAGAGATAGCAAGAGTGACTGTTTCTTTCCTTTTAAAAAGTTTATTTTAAAAACAAGAATAGGGCCCTGGGCAGTAGGGAGAAAGTGAACCACTTCCCTCAGAGGGGTGGGCTCGGAGGCTGGGGGATAGAGATTTATATATTTCTATATATATATCATTTTATAGGTTTTGTTCTGCTCTTTGTGATTTAATTTTTAAACTTTTTTTTCTTTTTTGGCAGAGGTTAAATTCTCACTATTTTCTAAGGCTGGCTTAACATGAAGGATCCCGATTTTGGAAGGAAAAAGATGTGAGACACATAGAATGAGAGAGAGGGAGCGCCTCAGCATGAGGGGACCCCCTGCACCCCAGACAGCCGTTGCTCTCTCACCAAACCAATCAAATATAGAAACCAATAAAAGAAGCCCCCAAATGGAACAAAAATGGAGGAAAAAAAATATTTTCACAGATGAAGTTCACATCCATTTGCTTCATTTGCCTGTGGAGAGGGAGAGACAGGAATGGTCATGGCAGGAGGGCGGCCGGGCTACAAGAGGCTGCGACTCCAGGCAGCAGGCCAGAAGGCCGGGCCCAAGCCAACACAGGCCAAGCAGGGGGCTGTGACTGTCTGTCTTGGGGACTCTGCTGAAGTCAGACTGCTCCTTGGTGGAGGAGAAGCAGGAGGAGGAGGAGGAAGAGGAAAAGGAGAAGGAAAAGGAAGAGGAAAAGGAGGAGGAGCAGGAAGGGGGGGATCTGCAGAAGCCAGAGGTGTGGAGGGGGCCGCACAGGGGACAAGTGCCAGGGTGGGGAGAGGGGCAGGGAAGGGAGGCGGCGGCTCGGCGTCACAACATTCAGATCACGGTGTCCCCACAACACCCCTGTGAGGTAGGTTGGAAGGTGGCAACGATCGTCATGCCCACTTCACAGACAAGACCAGGACACAGAGGCAAGCACACGAGAGGTGGCCTCACCAGGCAGGGAGGGCCCAGTCCCCTCAGTGGGCTCCCCTTCATCCCAGCGAGCCAGGGCCGCCTGTAACACAGTTACTTGGACATGGGGGATAAAGATGGTGGCTTTAAAAAAATAAAAGAGTAAAAAAGAACAAAACCCAAAATAGTGATGCTGAGAAGGGGGGGGAAAAATAGACATTTTCTTCCCAAGTGGCCAGATTCTGAGCGAGTGGGTTCAGCAACCGGCGTGGCACCCAGTGCAGTCCCCACGTCCTGCCCCCACCCGGGACACCCCAGCAGTTCAGAGTTCCACCTTTGCGGCCGGTGCCCCCAGCACCCAACAACTTCGCACCAACAGCGGCTGCCGGAGGAGCCTCTTCCGTGAGCCTCTGCACCCAGCGGGCGCTTCCCAGCGGCGGGGCTGCGGGGCTCCGGGAGACTCTGGCCACGCGCCCGAGGCTGGCATCAAGGACACACCCCGCAGGGGAAAGGGTTTCCGGCGCTACCCACTAAGGCAGGATGGACGGTGGCCGGGGGTTGGAAGGAGAAAGGAGGAGGAGGAGGGTGGCAGTTCCCACTTGCCTGCTGCTGTCCCTGCTGGGTGGGAGGCGGCTGCGGGCCACCAGGGCCTGGGGTCTGTCCGTAGTAAGCGGCCTGCTGTCTGTAATACTCAGCCCAGGCGGCACTATAGTCAGGCTGGGAGCCAGGGGGTGCTCCAGGACCCCCGCCAGTGGCCACTTGTGCTGTGGGCACAAAGAGGACAATGAGTGGCTGGCAGAAGGCACCTTTATGCTGGCAGCCCCTCCCCTGGCCCCAGCCAGCAACTCACCTTGCTTCTTGTAGTACTCCTCCCAGGCCTTGGTGTAGTCCTGCTGTGGCGGTGCTCCAGGCTGCTGAGGCTGCTGGCCTGAGAAAGGGAGAGTGTCAAGGAAGCCAGACCATGTACAGGACACCCCACTGCTACCTGGCACTGAACTTACCAATTTTCTTGTAATACTCTTCCCAGGCCTTGGTGTAGTCTGACTGGCCAGTGGGTGGAGGCTGGGGGGGCTCCCCCTGCGCAGGTGGAGCCGCAGGGGCTGGGGCAGGGCCTGGCACAGGGCCTGGGGGTTGCTGGTAATAGTGGGAGTAGTAGGCGGCCCAGGCAGCATTGGGGTCTGTAGCCGCGGCGGCAGCTTTATCTGCAGGAAGAGATCTCGGTTGAGGGATGACGCAGTAGCCGGCCTGGTGTCACCCCCTTAATTTCCTATGTGCTGACACTTACTTGGATCATGAGGGGCAGGTGGTTGCCACTGGGGGTAGGTGTTGCCCCAGCCCTGAGGCGGGTACTGGTGAGGAGGGGGCCCGCCAGCACTGTAGGGAGGAGAGAAGGTCCATGAGAGTTGGCTCAAGGGTGGGAAAATAAGCTCCTACTAACACTGAAGACTGGGGCTGACACAGGAACAAGACGGGACAAACGCAGTGCGGTCTCTCGTGACAGCCACCACACTGGCCTGCACACAGCTAGCTCCTCCTGTGCTTGAGAGGCAGAGGCGAGAAAGGATCTGTCCCTTCTTGTGCCAGGCCCCACCACCCAGGAAGCCAAGGAGTACTCACTGTGGAGGTGCCCCCGGAGGCCCCTGGTTGAAGGGTCCAGGGTTGAAAGGTCCCATGGGTCCAGCGGGGCCTGGTCCGCCAGGGCCCGGTCCAACTGGGCAGAGGGGACCCTGAGGAAAAAAGTGGCAGCTGCAGTGAGCAATCCAAAGAGGAGGGGTGGTACCTTCACCAGCACCCCTTGGAACCCACCTCTATCTTCTCCTCAATGAGCTGCTTTGCATGGTCAATCTGCTGGGGCGAGCCCCGGATGACAAACAACTTGAAATTGGGGTCTCCATTGGGCGGCAGCTGCCGAGATATTTCCACAAAGGCGCCTGTCTGCTGGTTAATGGCCTTCACATTCTCACCACCTGTGAGACCATGGTTAGTGACGTGCTAGCAAGTGCAGAGCCAGGCAGGGGACGGGCAGAGCCTTGGGGACTCACCTCGGCCGATGACCAGTCCACACTTGTGGGTAGGAATGGAGAAGGTCATCTCCCCTCCAGGAGGGCCCCAGTTGCCTTGGCCTCGGCCTCGACCACGGCCCCCAGGGGGCATGCCAGGGGCCCCTGGAGGACCTGGGGGCCCACTGCGAAGACTCTGGAGGAGGTCATTGATGATCCGGGCTGCATGTTCACACCGGTCTGGGGGCCCCATGATGTGAGCAATCTTCTCGGGGCCGGTCCCATCATCTGACATCCACACCAAGAAAAAGATCCCGCTCAAAGCACAGCCATGCTCCCTCAGAGACCGTGTCCTCAGAGCCCAGCGCCCCTGATCTGTTGCCTCTACGCAGGCAAGCAGGAACCCCTATTTCTTGGGACATGCCCACCCACTCAAGAGTAGCAGTTTGAGTGTCCTCCCACCTCTGGGATCCACAGAAACTAACAAAGCAATTTTAGAGAAACCGTGAGAGCTGGGACATGGCCAATGCCTGGGCCAAGGTGGCACCCACCCCTCACCTTGCTTGAACTGGATGCGTACACCAGCGTCATTCTGGATCTTCTTGATCATCTCTCCGCTCCGGCCAATAACCACACCAACTGAATGCCGGGGTACAGGCACCTGGAGACCAGAAGGCATAAGGTCACCCAGTATGGCCCCAGCTCTGCCCTGCTCCCTGCTGCCCACCTCTCTGGAGTGTCTGTACTCACATCAATGCCTCCGCCGACCCGAGATCCGTACTCATTGCGGTCCCCAAAGCCACCCTGGTCACGTTCTCGCAGGATGTCCATCACCATCTCACAGGCTTGCTGTGAACACACCACACTGGGCAGTGGGCGCGGGCAAGTGTGCTGCCTCAGCACCCACCTCCTGGCACCTGTGAGGGTCCCCCACATCCCTGTGGAGCTGCACAATGCCTTAAGAGGGCTGTTACCCCAGGGAAAGCCGGACAGTGGAGCCTTCTGGAGGCCATGCTGTCTGGGCACTCACCTGAACTTTGTACGGGTCCCCAATGATCCGCAGTGGCTTGTCCACATTTGTGTTCTGGGAGCCATCCTGAATTAAAATCATCTTAACCCCAGCACGCTCCTACAATATAAGTGCCTGTCAGATGTGGACTCTGTTGGGGTCGCAGGGAACTGTGGGGACTAGTGCCTGTGCCACCACGCACCTGCAGCTGCTTGATGGTCTCCCCACCTTTGCCAATGACCAGGCCAGCCTTGCCAGCAGGGATCATGATCTCCTGCACTGTGCCGTTCTGACCCCCATTGGCGTTGTCATGGAACTGTCCTGGGGGGCCTCCCCGGCCCCGTGACACGATGTCATCCAGCATCATCTTTGCCTTTCTGGGGAGGAAACGGTGGCATTCAGAGTGTGCACCTGGAGCACACTCGGCTCAGGTAAGTCATCTGGCGGGTGCCAAAGACCTGGGGCTGTTCAGGATTGAGAGGGGGTGTCAACTTGTCCACACAGCTCTCGGGACAGGTCAGGTGGGAAGGACACACATAGGTGTCACTGACTCCTGCAGGAGACCCGGCTGGGGACTTACTGGACAGACTCGGGGGCTCCAGTCAGGGACACGCTGCGCTCAGGGAGGCCACCACTATCTGCAGAGAAGAAGAGAGGCTCAATGCCCAGAGGGCTACTGCTACTGTGGGGACATGAAACTTTCAGAACAGCCTGTGGCCCTCTCCTACAAATCACTTCACTCTCCACCGCAAGACACCAGGAAGACTGCTTCTTAAAAACCCACTGGAAAAGATGGAACTTAGGAGTCAGACATGCAGAGCGTCACACTCCCATCAACCTAGCACCCAAGCGACCAAAGGAAGAGGATAGATTAGTGAGGGGGAAGGAGATTCCAGAAATCAGCTTAGGAGTTCTCCTAGCAGCGCCTGGGACCCTGGCTCAAGTCTGAAGGGAGAATTCTAAGCAAGCCCCCATGCACATAGTCCACAAGTGCAGGTCCAGGCAACCTCAGAGCCAGGCTTACCCTGCAATGCTGCTTTTTGCAGCACTAGTTTCTATCCTATGACACTTTAAGGTGATGGCAATGAACTTGCCACCTGGAAAAAGGTGCTTCCATGACCAAGCCCACAATCCTCTCGGCCACCCCACATGCAAAGAGGGAAAACAAGGGGCAGGGACATGGAGCAAAGGCATTCATCACCCACCCTGATGACAGTCAGTGCAGTGCCTGCTATGACAGTGCTATGCTGCACCTTCAGGGAGCACCCATCCAGCGGAGCCAGCTCTGCCCTGGGCTCCCACGTACCTGGTGAGATTTGAACTTTGCAGCCCGAGTCCTGCTGGATTTTGTTAATCTGCTCACCACCTCTGCCAATGACTGGGTGGAAAGAAAAGAAAGGTGAAGGCCAAGTAAGGGCACCCAGACCAAGGCTCCCCAACAGCAGTCCCTTGGACACCACCAGAAAACCCTTGGCCTAAGGCAGCCATGGCTTGCAAGCCCCACCCTAATCATGGGGACCCACACTCACTCAAGCCCACCATGCCGTCCGGAACTCTATACTCTTCTGTCATTGATGTCCTGTGGGAAGAGACACTCAACATCAGCCTTCAGCTAGAGACCCCAGCTCTCTAGGAGACAGAGGCTTGGGCCTTTGAAGGCCCAGGACTTTTGCTGCATGTTCTGCTACCAACAACACAAGGGTAATGACCTCAGGGCCAGAGAGAAGCTTGAGGACATCCAAGAGTCTACAAGTTGCCCATAGCAATCCCATTTCCTTTGCTAAGAAAAAAAACACATTGAATGTTTTGGAGACAGAATTCCACGTGGTTCAGGCTGGCTCTGAACTCCTAATTCCCCTTCCTTCACCTCTCAAGTACTAAGATGAC
This sequence comes from Meriones unguiculatus, assembly GCF_030254825.1. Classification (NCBI taxonomy): domain Eukaryota; kingdom Metazoa; phylum Chordata; class Mammalia; order Rodentia; family Muridae; genus Meriones; species Meriones unguiculatus. Next base: position 20,350,467 of record NC_083364.1, read on the forward strand.
AAAAATGCCTGTGCTTTTTTACTTTTTCTAGGTGGGGTACTGGGGAGGTAACCCAGGGTGAGTGCTCTATTGGCTTAGTTACAGCTTCCCCACCTTGGATATTTGCATACCTTGCTGACAGTCTAGACATCAGTAAAAAGGGGGCTTGTCACACAGTTCCAGTCTCTAGTTGGTGTCTACTCTATTTCATGAAACTACAGGCCCATTCAAAGAGAACCAGTGGCCGGTCTCAACAACCTGGGGTCATATGCACCCCAGGCAATCTTAGGCAGCCAGACAGCAGCACATACCCAAAGGCTCTGATTCCCCTGGGAGCATCTGACCATGCTTCTGTGTAGAACCATGTTGCTCTAGTGGCCCAAACTATCCCCCTTCACAGAGCACACTAATGGACACAAGTGCACTCCTTCCCCAGGACTGCCAGCTTCTCCTAGCTCCAGTGATGCCTCCATGCCAGACCCCAAACCAGAGACAGCAGGAGGCCAGTGAACAGCTTACCTGGGGGGAGGATGGATGGGTCCCAGTTGAGAACCAATAGCTGGGGAGAGAAATTCAAAGCAAGAGTCTAGCTTAGCATCTATCCAGGCCACACAAGCCCAAACCAAGATAACCCTGCTTGCACCAGGGGCAAATGGTACCCACAACATGGCTTTGTGCCTGGATCTACATCCTGAGGACCCTGTGGCCTCGCCCCATAAAAGCCTGCCTCTAGGACTTTTGTCTCAATTTCCACAGGCTTCTCCCTTAAACCTACCAAGCCACTGCATACAGATCTCCTGGACCCCAGTACTCCCAATGCCCCCATGCCCACACCCCCAGTGGACTTACAGTCTCCCTGGGAAGCCAGTTTCTTGCTGTCTGGCTGGTCTGTGGATGAGAGAGACTGTCAGATGTGACACCACCCACCTGCACCGCCTCAACCCCAAAGCTGGTGCGGCATGTTCCAGGCATAGTCACTACTAGTCCCGCATGACAGCCGAGATGGAGGGTTGGAAGGTGCTGGCCCAGAAAGGGGCAACATACCCAAGTCGTTCAACCACCCCAGAGTGACAAAGTTCACTTTTGACAAGGGAACATTAGTGACATCACAGGATCCTTCCAGATTACAGTCAGATCTGATCTGGGAATAAGTGTTCTGTTTAAGAGCTACTTTGGTGATGCTTGTGTGTCAGTCTCCTATAGGGAAGGAGCAATCTTGAGAACCATGACTTTCCCTCGTCACAATCGGCCCAGCTACCTGATACCTAAGGGTGGCAGGTGGAACAAAAAGCTGGTGGGACTCCCCGGTCTTGCAGCCCCACTGGGACCAAGTGCTACTTGCAGTCCCAGGCCTCCCTCACAGGTGAGAGCCAGGCACCATCATCACCAGCAGTTACCTCCATCTTCCAGCTGTCTCTTTTGGCCCCCAAAACCGAAATCAGGAGTGTTGTTATTCACGGTGGTAGCGGCATCACCTCCAATTTTGGCTGCAATCTAGTGTGGGGTAGGAAATATAGATGAGTTACTATCCCAAGCAACCCTCAAGTTTGTCTCCGGCCTTGGCCTGGAGTGGCTCCCCCTGACTCAGGGGAGAACTATAGGCACAGACACTCCGGAAGCTTTCAGAAACTTCTCCCAAGTTTTCTAAAAACTGCAGGCTCCCAGTTCTCCCTTACTGCCAGGACCCATGTGCCCACAGGCTGTCCTAAGTGGAAAGGGAACAGTCCAGGAGGGCAGGGATTCCTGGGTCACCCCTCACAAGTGGCCCGGGCAGCAAACAGAACTTCAGTGTGGTCCATCCAACCTTTCTGTCCCTTGACATCTTTACAAAAACAGCCTGAGACATCTCGGCCAGGATTCGGCCTTCAAGATACCTGACATCTCATTATGACCACAACAAAAGCTCCTTTGGGATGCACACTGAGTTTCAAGTATACAGAGAGTGTCTTCACATCACCCCCATTCCAGCAAACACTCCCTAAATCCTGAATTCAGGATCTGGCCTACTTCATTATAAAAACCTGTGCTTACCCTTGACAGGGAGTGTCACCACACTCACTCACCCAGGGTAAGCTGCTTCTTAATTGAGACACTTTAGAGATGACCAGCTGGGGGGGGGGGGAGGCATGCTAGAAGCCACCAAACCTTGGGTAGAGGAAGGCAGAGGTGACAATGAAGAGTGCACCAACCCAATGGCCCTCCCACATGGGGAGGTGTCAGCATTAGCCCAGAGGCCTTGGGACAAGCCCTGGACACCACCGTCTGCTGTGAGCCTGGCCCACCCAACTCTTAGAAGTGACCAGAGCGGGGCTGTGAGCAAAGCTGAGCTGGCCCACCTCAGCACAGGCACTTCTGTATGCAGACATCAGAACAAGTCATCTTCCCAAAACAAGTATCTGTTCTCAAAGGGAGACAGACAATTCTTTTGAACAGTAAAAAACAGGTTCCCATGTCCAAACCTTCTCCACCTCACTGCAAAGCAGCTAACAAAGGGGCCTCTCTTTACCATCCAGATCCAAAAAGTGCTTCTCCCCACCCCTCACCTAGAGAAGGGACAGAAATGGGATGGCTGGAGGACCTACTCTGATATGAAAATGGGAGGAGGGGTGTGTAAAGCAAGATCCTCTGCCTAGAAGACAGGTGCTGAACTTCTGGGAGGGTGCAAGTATGTGCTAAGATAGGTCCCCATCTTCTAAATCTATATGCCCAGGCCCAGTCCCTTTGCAAACCTAGGGCTCAGCCTTGGGAGCTCCCTCAGATTCTGAGCTCTTATGTGTCCAAATAGTGGTACCCTAGCATCCTTGAATGCAACTGTTGCAAACCCCGAGAATGGCTCTTGGGGACCCTAAGATCACAAGGTCTCCCAGCATCTCTGACCTCATCTTTCATCAACTCAGGAATGGCTCCTGCAGACCTGCTTCAGAATCCAAGCCCTCATGATTCCTAAGAGGGATGCCCGAGTGCAAACCCAGGAGTGTCTCTTGGACACCCTCACAACACTCAAGCTCAGGCCACTGCAAAGCCATAAGACCTCTTCAAATCACAAACCCTCCTGGAGTCTAGAGTGGTCCCCTGGAATACAAGCCCTTGTGTCTTCAGTGTAAATAATGAGTGCGAGCCGGGGTGGCTCTTGGGGACACTGTCCCAGACTGCAACCTTTGTGGGTCCTAGAGGAAGCCTCCTGTGCACTCAGGAACTCCAAAGCTGCAACCCACCCATCCTAAAAGAGAAGACCTGGTGCAAGTTCAGGGGTGGGTCTCAGGGACCCCCAAGACTGCAGCCCTCGTATCCTAAGAGGGACGGTCCAGTGCAAAGTCTAAATCCCGAGACCCCCCCCTTGAGCGCACCCCTAAGTCCAAGCACGCAGAGGGTCACCCTCACACCGAGACGGCCCCAGACTCCCCGCCCCGAGCCCGCCGCCCACGTGACCCTCCCGCGACCCCGCGCGCGCCCCCGCCCCCTCCCCCGCGCGCGCACGCGCCCTCGCGGCCTTCTCACCTGGCGGGCCCGCTGCACGGCGTCGGCGAAGGCGTCCTTGCGGATCCCCGGGCCGCCGCCCCCGGGAGGCTGTGAGGGGCCCCCGGACGAGCCTCCTCCACCCGGGCCACCGCCGCCGGGGCCTCCGCCGCCCCGGTCTCCCGCGCCCGGTGGGCCCGGCGGAGGGCCTCCCCCCGCACCCGCGGCTCCTCCTCCTCCGCCGGCGGGAGGCGGCGGGCCGGGCGGGGGGCCTCCGGTGCTGTAGTCCGACATGGCACGGCGCGGACGGGCCTGGCGCGGAGGCTTCAAGCTGAGGAGGCGGCGGCGGCGGCGGCTCAACGCGGGAACAAGGCCTCGCTCCACACGGCCGCGGAGCACGATGGGAAGCAAGCGGCTGGGAAGACGATGAGGGGGGAAGAGGGGCGCCTCCTCCCGCCGCCGGCGTGACGGACGGCGCGGAGCAGCCAGTAGGACGCGGCTGCCGCTCCGCTCCCGCCAATCGTGGCGTCAACCCGGGCGGCCAGTCAGGATCCCGCGAGACGCGGGGGGCGGGCGGCGCGGGGTGACTGACGCCGGCGGGACTCAATGAGCCGCGGGCTGGCGGCGCTGGGCGGGCGCTGGGAAATCACGCGAGAAGTCAGGAGGCCCAATGAGGCGAGCGTCCCGGAGCCTCGGGGCGGCTCCAGGGGAAGAATGACGGCTCCGCTCAGTCACGTGGGCCTGCGGGCTCGGCGAAAGCGCTCCTGGGTGAGCCCGGTGGGACAGCGGCGAATGCCAGCCAATGAGCGCGCGCGGAAGGCGGGGCTGCCCAGGATTAGCAGTGGTCTAACCCAGTCTCCGAGGCGTTTGCGGGTGATGCGCTTGCATTTGGACTTGACGGCTTTCCTCGGAATCCATGCCCCTCTGACTTCTGTGCCTATGGCTCGAGCGGCAAGGGCAAGCGTTCAGTGATTGACGCCTTAATGGACAAATAGCGACGGAAGTGATAGTGCCCTGTTTCGCTGGGAGCCAGTGAGAGCCACCTGCAGTGGGGTGGATCCGGCTACCAGGCGGCAAGAGCGGATTAGCGGGAGCCGGAGAGAGTGGCAGCGGCCGTGGGCGGAGGCGAGCAGCTGCCGGAACTACGGCCTGACCTCCAGGTCAGCGCCCCAGCGGCCTGGCTTGGGGAGGCCTTGCACGTGGCCTGCTCGAAGCCCTGGGCGTCGGTGCTTCTCGAGGTGTGGGTGTCCCGAGACTGGGTGAAACGCTCGGGGATTTGCAAAAATGTCCCTTTCATCCGAAGAACCTAGAGCCTGCTCTTCTTCCAGGACTCATGGCACCAACTCTTCCCTCAAGCCTGCCCCCTGGACCCAGGTTCCCACAGGGCTCCAAGCCTCCAGTTACAACCCTGGACCCAGGAGTCCCAGCTACCCCTTACAGGGGTCCAAGACGCCACAGAATTCCCAGCCTGGACTCAAAAATCTCAGGTCCCTACAGGAACCCAAGCCCCTTGCTCCCAGACCCTCTGGGTGGGAATTAAAGCTAGGACCTCGTACATGCTAGCCAAGCTCCTTGAACCACACCCTCATACCCCTAGTTCCCCACCAGAACCAGCTAATCCCAGACACAGACAGCCAAAACTATCTTTATTCCTTGTCTGCACCTTCTTTTGGACAAGCCTGCAAAAAACCAGGCTGGAATCCCAACTCAGACTGTATCCCGCCGGAGGGACTCCAAGCGCCGTTCTAACCCTAGTCCCGGATGGTTTTTGTAAACCAAAATGGCTCTAAAGCCTAAGCCTTGGAGGGCTTTTTGAGATCTAGGGACACTGGGCCTTCCATTCTTCTTCCTGTTGAGGGCATGTCATCTACTCGGGACTGGTACACCCAGAGTTTTCTTCATGGCCTCGTACACTAGGTAGCTGATGCCGCCTGCGGGCAACACCTTCAGTAACGTGGGCGTCATGCCTCTGTACAGCCCAGGCCAGCCCTGCTGGCTCAGTATCCGCCTGAAGACTCCCAGCATGGTGGGGTTGGAGCCTTCCACGGTGTCTGGGGACAGAAAAAGAAAAGTTCAGGTCTGTGTGTGACAGGAGATGTCACTGTGGTCAGCGTGGAGAATCTGAGGCACATTTGGAGGGACTTTTCTAGAGATCATTTGGTTAATACTATATATGTGTATATATTTTGAGATGGTGTCATGTAGGGCAGGCTTCCTTAGAGCTCCGTATGTAGCTGAGGCTAGCTTTGAACTCCCGATCCTCTTGTCTTTATCCCCTGCTGGAATGACATCAGCACCACACCCAGTTTACCTGATGATAGGGACTGAGTTCATGACTTCACATAACGTTGTACCAGGCTGAGCTAGAGCCCCAGTCGCAAGTTAGCTGAGGCTGGCCTCCCAAGTGACGGAATGATAGAAACGTGTTAATTTGAGGGCTGAGATGAGATTGGGAGTGAGCCTACGTTCTGATGCTTTCAGGTCTTAGCAGAGGGGTTTCCAATGAGTTACAGTTGGGGAAGGGTGAGAGAATTCAGAGAGCTGGGGTGCCGAGGGGGAGAGGCGTATACAGTGGCTCCTGGGGCCAGGCTGACCTTGTGCCTGCATCCTTGTGCGCACCAAAGTCAGTGGGTAACTGGCCATCTGGCCACAGGTCGTGGACAGTGTTACAGATGACAGGCTGACTAGGCCACTGGGGTCCTTCATGTCCCTGCCCGACTTCTGCCACAAGTACCGGAGTAGCTGCAAAAGGAGACAAGAGTGCTCTTGAAAAGGTTCAGAGTCAAGGCAGGCATGGGGATGCGCATCCTTTAGTCCCTCCACTGTTGAAGCAGAGGCTGGTGGGTCTCTAAATTCAGAGACAGCCAAGGCTACCTACTAAGACCCCATCCTCAAATACAGCCGAGCATGAGGCCACATGCCTTTTAACCTAGTGCTGGGCAGCAGAGGCTGGAGGATCTCTTTAAGTTTGAGGCTAGCCACATACATATTGAGCTCTAGGTCAGACAAGGCTACACAGTGAGATCCTGTCTTAAAAAACAGGCTTTGGATCTCTGAGTTCAAGGCCAGCCTGGTCTACAGAGTGAGTTGCAGGACAGCCTGCAACTACACAGAAAAATTCTGTCTTGGGCCGGGGAACATGGGGTTGGGGGTGGGTAGGAAGGGGAGGATAACAAGGACAAAATAACAACCACAACAACAAAAAACCCAACCAAACAAAAACAGTGGGCTGGAGAGATAGCTCCCCAGTAAAAAGCATTGGCTGCCTTTGCAGAAAACCCAAGTTCAGTTCCCAGCACACAAATACTGGTTTAAATATATCTAAAAAAAAAAAAAATTTTTTTTTTGAGAGAGAAGGGGCTGGTAGAAAGCTACTGGCTGACCTGAAGCCACTGCTCACCCCTCTGAGGACACACACCTCATAGACGGCCAGGTCGGTACAAGCATAGGGTATGATGCCCAGCATGTTGGGCAGATAGCCTCGGTACAGGGCTCCTGTGCCATCTCGTTCCACGATCTGCCTGGCACAGTCCAGAAGCCCTTTGTACTGGCCGGTGAAGCGCAGGGTCAGCCGAGTCTTGAGGACCTGGAGATGGGGAGGAGGTCCATTTGGCTAACCCTGCAGCCTGGCGTTGGTAGGTGGAGATACTGTCCAGGTGTCCAGGGTTTAGTTGTGCACATTCGCTAGGGCGCCAGTGTGGAAAGAGGGAGCCTTACCGGTGTGCACAAGCCTGGTTGAGCTTTTTAAAGAAAAGTTTAAACCAGGTTTTAACAGCCCTGGGGAGGCTGAGTCGGGAAGACTGCAAACTCCAGCCAGCCTGGGCCACAAAGCAGGACAACAGGCTGAGGCGGCGGTTCATTGGGTAGAGGGCGTACCTTGTGCAAAGCCTCGAGTTCCATCCTAGCCCCCCCATAAACTGGGTGTGGTGGCACACACCTGTCATCTCAGGATTCAAGAGTACAGAAGGGGTAGGAAGTCACACAGTGAGGGCTCCAGTCCAGCCTGGGCTACAGGGACACCCGGCCTCCACTCCTTTTGAGAAAGAGTCTCTATGCAGCCCTGGCTGGCCGGGAACCCACCATAAAGACCAGGCTGCCATCAAACTCTCACAGATTGTCCTGCCTCCAGAGTGCTGGAATTAAAGACACATGCCACCGGCCTGGTGGTGGTGGTGGTGGTGGTGGCGGCGGTGGCATTGGCGCACACCTTTAATCCCAGTACTTGGGAGGCAGAGGCAGGTGGATCTGTATAAATTCGGGGCCAGCTGGTTTATAGCCAAGGCTACACAGAGAAACCCTGTCTGGAAAACCAAAACCAAAACTAAACAAAAAAAGAGCTGGGCGGTGGTGGCAGAGGCCTTTAATCCCAGCAAAAGGGAGGAAGAGCAGGTAGATCAGGGTTTGAGGCCAGTCTGGTCTATAGATTGTATGTATTCCAGGACAGCCAGGGCCACACAGAGAAACAGTTCTGGGGATGGGGATGCAGGATCCAATCATGCCACCCCAAGATTCATTTAACCATAACCATTCCCCAAGACCCAACCAAATGTCTACTCTGTGTGTTTGAGACTGTGTCTGAAGTAGTCCAGGCTGGCCTCTTGTTCACCATGCAGCTGAAGAGGATCGAGAGTTCAAGATCATCCTGGGCTACATAGTGAGTTCAAGGGCAGCCTGGGTTATATGAAACTTCATTTCAAAAACAGAGGCAGAGGAGATACCTCAGTGCATTAAGGCATTTGCTCCTAAGCTTGATGACCCCGGTTTGATCCTGGGCTGCAAGTGGTAACTCCAGCTCCTGGGAACCCATGCCCTCTCCTGACCTCTGCAGACATTGCACTCACACATACAAACAGCAAACAAAACAAAGCAAGACAAACAAAGAACAGACGGGGTGCCGGAGAGATGCCTCAGTGGTTAAGGACAATAACTGCTCTTCTAGAGGACCAGGGTTCAAATCCCAGCACCCACATGGCAGCTCACAACTGCCTGTAACTCCTAGATCCGACACTCTCACATAGACACACACGCAGGCACAAAACACCAGTGCATATAAAATAAAGGTAAAATTTAAAAAAGATACAGACGGGTGCCCTACCATGTGTAAAACACTAAACTCGATCCTCATTGGTGCTCTTGTCCCCAATAAAAGAGGCAGCTCCCCTCACGACACACTTGGGAGCGCATGCACGCAACACACACACACACACACACACACACACACAACCAGAAACAAAAACTTAACTCTGAAATGCAAAAAAAAAAAAAAAAAAGTAGTCTCTAAAATTCTTTTTGAGGCAGGGTCTCACTGTCAGGGTCTGGCTGTCCCAGAACCAGCTATCTAGAGCAGGCTGGCCTTCAACTCACAGGCATGCCTCTGCCTCTGGCAAGGCTTCTGCCATGCCTGACAAAAAAAATCTACAAAGTTAAAGGGGAAACTGGGAAGGCAGTCTGAGTGTCCTCGAGGCAGGGGACCAGGGAGGTGGGTGGTCTGGGGGCTGCGGTCAGTGGGACACGCAGCCTGAGAGGAGGGACACAGAGCACACAGCTGTGTACTGTGTTGGTAGAAAAGGCAGCCTTTGGGGGTGCCTGAGCCAGTGCGTGGCCTGCTGTCACACAGCACCGGATCCTTGCCAAACTGCAGGCTGACTGTGAACTTTCCAGCTGACTTTGGAAAAGATTTCAACTTCTGCGAAAGTAGATGGTGCTGGGGGCCCTCTGCACTCTGATCCCAGCACCCAGGAGGTGGAGGCAGGAGGATCAGGAAGGAGTTCAGGGTCATTTTGGCTACATGGTGTGGGTAAGGACAGCGTGGGCTGCACTTTAAAAACAACCCAACCAACCCTCCCCAAAACAAAAAAGACTGCATAGCATTCATTGCTCGTTGTGTGTATGTGAGAGAGACTTTGAGTGCTCTGTGGTCTCTGGGGTTGTTGGAGACAAGGCCTGGGGCATCTGCAGTGACGGATGAGTGCCTGACACACAGCAAGGAAGAGGAGTGCAGGGCTGGGGTCCTGTCTCGGTGAAGAGAGCTTGCCCAGCCTGAGGAAAGACTGAGTTTCAGCATCAGAGAAAGAAACAGAGAATTCAGGGTTTGGTGTCCATAGTTCCAGCATGCGGGAGGCCCAGGCAGGACAAGCAGGCTGGTGTTCTAGGCCATCCCGGTTTACAGTGTGAAAACCTGAAAACCGGGGTCGATCAAACAAAAGAGGAAGGAGGAGGGGAAGGGGAAGTACCAAAGAGGGAAGAGGGGAATGGGAAGGAAGGGTTGGGGTGAGCAGAGGAAGGAAGGGAGAAGGAATCAGATGGTTGCTCTCCCAGGGGACCCACAAGGTGGCTCCCAGGCAGCTGTATTTAACTCCCGTTTCAGGGGATCCAGTGCCCTCTCCTGGCCTTCATGAGCACCAGACATGTACACACGGTGCATGAACATCCATACAACTAAATAATGAATTTTAAAAAAGAAAAAGCAAGGGGCCCTGGAGAGATGGCTCAGTGGCTAAGAGCCCCGGCTCCTCTTTCAGAGAATCCGGGTTCAATTCCCAGAACCCACATGGCAGCTCACAAACAGCAACTCCAGTTTCAAGGGATCTGACACCCTTACACATACATGCAGGCAAAACACCAAATGCACATAAGATAAGAATAAATAAATTTAAAAAAAGGAAGAAAAAGCAAGGCGGGGAAGTGGTGGTGCCTGTCAGCTCTCAGGAGTCAGAGGCAGGCAGATTTGAATTCAAAGCTAGCCCCTGGTGTACATATTAAGTTCCAGGACAGCCATGGCTACACAAAGAAATCCTGTCTCGAAGAACGACGACGATGACGAAGACGAAGAGGAAGAAGAAGAAGAAGAGGAAGAGGGGGAGGAGGAAGAAAGAAAAAGGAAAGAAAAAAACAGAATGAGGAAAGAAAAAGGAAAAGGTACCAGATGTGATGTGGTGGACATGACTTTACTCCCAGCACTCGGGAGACAGAGGCACGTGGATCTCTGTGAGTTCGAGGCCAGCCTGGTTAACAGAGTGAGTTTCAGGACAGCCAGAGCTACACAGAGAAACCCTATCTCAACAACAAACCCCGAAACCCAAAAAACAAAAACAAAAAGGAAGGCAGGAGGGTGGAGAAAAGTGAGGAGGGAGAAGAAGGAGCAAGGAAGGGGAGAGGGGAGGGAGAAGGGAAGGGAGCAGGCTGAGACCGGGAGGAAGAAGGGGGAGTGGGGTGTAAAAAGTGGGAGAGGAAGGAAAGGAGCGGAGGGAGGAGGAGGTGAGGGGTGCCCCAGAGTCAGTCCTGATCACCCGAGTCCTCCTGCCGCCTTACCTCCATGGGGTTGATGAGCGTCTGGGAGATGGCCACGGCCAGGGAGCCCGCGAGCACCCGCTCCTGGAAGGGCAGGAAGCTGTCCTCATGGCAGAAGCAATTCTTAAACTGCAGGGGTAGTGGGTGTGAGAGAACCGCCTGCCACAGCGCATCGGGAGGGTGTGTGTGTGGGGTGCCTTGCACTCTGGGGGCTCGATCTGCGGTGAGACCCCAGGCTCACCTGCTCAAACACAGAGAACTTGATGGCGTACTCCGGGGCAATCTTGAGCACGTTGATGCCGTTGCCGCGCCAGAGCGAGCGGACGCCGCCCTCCTGGATCAGGCTCCGCAGCCCACTCACCAGGTGCCTGAAGTTACTCTTGGAGGAGTACACCTGGGGAGCAGGAGGGGAAGCAGCCCCGAGACCCGCCAGGTGTTCCCCAGCCCCGCGCAGGCGTGCTCTAGCCGGGGCTCCATCCCTGACCACGCCCCTAGTCCCTCTCTGTGGGGAGGCTCCAGCCCTGAGCCAATCACGAGGTAGCTCCATTTATTTAGTTTTCACATTGATCTAAAGACCTCCTTTGTGGCCTGGTCTGGCAATGCTGGTCTGTGATCTCAACTCTTTGGGAGCCTGAGTCAGAAACATTGTAGCTTTTCTGGGCTACAGAGTGAATTCAGGTTCAACCTGGGCTTGCTTACTGAGATGACGGAAAAATGTGACAAGAGCGTGGCTGGTGGGACAGCTAGTGGTTAGAGCCCTGGGCTGGGGGCCCGAGGGGATGGCTCAGGGGTCAGGAGCCCCAGCTACTCTTGCAAAGGAACCTGCTTGGGTTCCCAGCACCCACATGGCGGCTCGCAACCACCTGTAACGCCAGTTCTAGGGGATCCAACGCCCTCTCCTGGCCTCCAGCGGCACTGCATGTATACCGTGCACAGACACGCAGTCAAACTCAAACACATAAAACAAAAACAAAGTTTTCAAGAAAGAAAGGAGGGCTGGGAACATTGCTCAGCCACGAGGGCTTCTCTGGCATGTGTGAAGCCTTGGGGTCCATTCTCAGGTTCTTCCATCCCTTCATGTCCCGCAGCAAACGTCTCAAAGACACCAGCCACAACCCACAGAACTCCAAACCTTTTTTTACCTCGGCTCACGTTGGTCTCTGTTCCCGGAGTTCTCTAAATCTAGCCCCAACATGACTCCACCTCCTGTTCCCATCTCCCACAACTCCAGTCACAGCAACAACTTTATGAGGCCTCTAGGTCTCTCTCCAGTCCACCTACTCCATCTGTCCCCCTCTCCAAACGTACTGTCCCCACAAAGGGTTTTTCAGCCCCATGGACAAACCTGCATGTAAACCCTGGCTCTGTCCAGAGGGGCCGTCCCTGTGCGGGACACCGCCCCAGCCGTGGCTCCAGAGAGCAGGAACTTCCACAGGGTTCCCTTGTTCTTCTCTTCCAAGACATCCACAGGGACGATCAGCTGCTCGCCTGTGTCCAGAACCTGGAACAACAGCCACCTGCTGGCCACACTCAACCCTAAGGGCGCGCCCTACGGAGGGCCCTCTCTGTCTTGCTTTGTTGCCTCCACATGGACAGTTCTTTGGAGAGGGTGACTTGGCAGGGTTCTTTCTTTCTTTCTTTCTTTTTTCTTTTTTTTTCTTTTGAAACAGAGTTTCTCTGTGTAGCTGTTTTGGACTCACTTTGTAGACCAGGCTAGCCTCAAACTCACAGAGATCTATCTGCCTGCCTCTGCCTCCCCCCCCCCCCCCCCCCCCCGTGCTGGGATTACAGGCATGTTGTCACGTTGGTGCTGAGTTGGTATTATTATTTTGAGTTTGTTTTGTGGCAGGGTTTCACTGTGTAGCTGTGGTTGTCCTGGAACACACTGTATAGACCAGGCTGGTTTCCAGTTCACAGAAATCTGCTTGCCTCTGGCTCTGGAGCGCTGGCACTGAGGCAGGTGCCACCACACCCATGCTGCTTTCTTTCTCAGCGATTTCCTTTTTGTGTGTGCATGCACATGAGTGAAAGTACCCAAGGAGGCCAGAAAAAGACAGGGGCTCCCTGAAACTGGAGTCACAGATGATTGTGGGCCTCCATGGGGACTGAGCTCTTGTCCCCTACAAGAAGTCTTTTGTGTTTTTTGAGACAGGGTTTCTCTGTGTAGCCCTGGCTGTTTGAACTCATGGAGACCTGCCCGACTCTGTCTCCAGAGTGCTGGGATTAAAGGTGTGTGCTGCCATGCCTGGCTTTTGCAAGAACCCTTAACTGCTCAAGTCTGGTTTTTCATCTTTGTGTGTGTGTGTGTGTGTGTGTGTGTGTGTGTACAGGGCAGAGGCTGATGTCCAGTGTCTTCCTGGGCCACCCTCTCCCTGCTATGTTTAGGCAGAGTCTCACCTGAGCCTGGAGTTCACAGGTTCATGTGGTCTAGCCAGCCAGCTTGCTCCCCCACCTCCGTGTCCACCCCGGGCTATTGGGGTCACAGGTGGCTGTCAGGCCTGCCCGGCATTTACAGAGGTTCTAGGGAGCGGATTCTAGCCTTGTGCTTGGAAGAGGGTCAGTTACTTTATCCCCTGAGCCACGTCTTCAGCCTTGCTCTCTTTCTTCCCTCCCCCCCCTTTTTTTCTGAGACAGGGGCTCATGGAGCCCTGACTGGTCTCTGACTCACTAAACAGCCCAGAGAGACCTTGAACTTCTGACACCCTGCCTGCAGCCTCCCTGGCACTGGGACAACAGTGGGTCCACCTCATGCACTCACACATGTCTCAGAATGGATACTCCACTCCGCCTGGAGGAACAAGATGCCCCATGCCATATGGGCAGCACAGCTGTTTCCCTTTGGTCTAGCCTGGGGCCCTGTGCCACCTTGCTCCCCAGACTTACCTGCTATGGTATGTTTTCACCCATGTGTCCAAACACACACTCACACCCTGGGTTCCAGGATGCATGTGGGGGTGGAGCAGGGTGGGGGGGCAGGGGTAGAGCTTTTCTACATAAGGCCTTGACCCTCTTGAGCAAGGTCTGGCCCCTGGTTACCTCAGCGCGGCCTCCCATGGCTGCTGCAGGGTTACTGTGTCAGTGTCAGCGTCCCCGTCCCTGTCCCCGGGTGTCTATCTGGCTCCCAGCTGAGAGTGGCTCCCTGCTGGCCTTGTGCTTTTAGGGGCAAGAGGAGGGTGAGGTCACAAAAGTGCCTGTGAGCTCACAAGCATGATGGTGGGCAGTGTGGCTGGTCTTGGTCTTCCTACGGTGTCTACATCCTAACTCCCACATGCCGGGAAGAGCCGGTGTGTCCTCAGAGTGGGGTTTTGTTCTAAGACAGGATGCCATGTAGCCCAGGCTGGTCTCAAACCCACCAAGTGGCTAAGGATGACTTTGAATTCCTGGTCCTCCTGTCTCCCCCTCCCAAGGCAGGAAGCAGAACGGAGTCAGTGTTGGGCTGGAGGCAGAACTTTGGTGCGGACAGATGGAGGGCTCCGGAGACGAGGGCAGAGAGAGATAGCTGCCCAGCTCGGTGAGTGAGCTCCATGCCACCCATCTGTGTACAACAAAAATGTTTTAAAATCCTTTTGTTTTCTTCTTCTCTTAAAGTAGGCATCAGTGAGACCGGGTCTCACATAGCCCAGGATGGCCTAAAACTTGCAATGCGGCAAGCGATGACTTTGAACTCCTGAGCCTCCTGCCTTCACCAGGTCAAGTGCTGGGATGACAGGTGTATGACACCTCACCCAGATTTAAAGTCCCCTCCCTCCCCTCCTCCCCTCCCCCTCTCCTGAGTGTGTGTGTGTTTAACTGGGGCCGGAGAGATGGCTCAGTGGTTAAGAGTGCGTACTGCACCCACGCTGGGTGGCTCACAACCACTGTAACTCCAGCCCCAAGGGACCTCTGGCTTTCTTGCAGACATACCACAGACAGACACACGGTATATTTCGAATCTTGAAAAGATGTGTAATTTCGGTGAGTGCGCGCGCGCGCTGCGGTGCATTTGTGGAGGTCTGGCTGCAGTTCTGTGGAATCAGCTCCTCCCACTTGCAGCTGTGTCTGGCTTACGCGGCAAGCACCTTACTCTCTGTGTGTTTGCATGTGCACACGGGAGGGAGAATAGTATCTTCTGAGGCCAGAACGGGGCTTTGGATCTACAGATGCTTGTGAGCTACCATGTGGGCGTCGAAACTGCAACCCAGGTCCTCTGCAGGAGCAGTGCAGGCTCTAAACCACTGAGCCAGCTCCCCATCCCCCTCGCTCTTTATGAATGGGGTGGAAACTGAGGCTCCAATCTCTTGGAGAAGAGCAAAGAGAGGGGGAGGGGGTGATGGAAGGTCAGAAGGGAGGAAGGAAAGAAGGAGGAGGGGAGAGAGGAGGGAGGCAGGATGGGAGGGTAGTGGATGGAGAAAGGCAGGTAGGAAGAAGAGAGGGTGAGAAAGATAAAAGGTGAGAGGGAGAGAGGTATGGGAGAGAGATGAAGGAAGTAGGGTGTGTGTGCATATGAGAGAGAGACAGAGACAGGCAGATATAGAGACAGACACACAGAAACCCGTGTCTCATCTTACTTCCTTGGGAGTACCTCAGTGTGGTTTCACAGGGACACTCCCCCACCCCCTTTTCACAATCTTTTAAAAGTCACAAAACTACAGTGAGGTCAGTGAGATGGCTCAGCAGGTAAAGGCACTCGCACCAAGCCTGACCACATGAGTTTGATCCCCAGGACCCACATTGTTAAGGAGAGGGCTCCCACCAGTTTTCTTCTGACTTCCGTATGTCCTTCACTCAAAGGAATAAACACAAATTTAAAAAAACTGAAAAGCAGCAATGAAAGAGCTTAGAAAATTTATTCCTTTTCCTTGAAATGACACACACGGGCGGGGAGGTGGGACTTGGTGTAGGTTGGAGGGAGAGGTGGAAGCCATGGTGGGGTCCTCCTGTCCCCCAACATCCCAGTCTCCCTTCACAGACCTTTGATGTCACCCAAAGACTGGGGAGTCAAACAGGGCACCCCCGGTTCTTAGCTGAGAACCCAACGCTGACGTGTGGGAGGTGTGGGAATGTGGCGGGAGCCAGAGGACTTTGTTCTCTGCCTCGTAGAAAAATAGACCCCGAGTCAGTTCGGGGACGTATAATTTTGCATATTGGATGCTGGGTTTCAGAAGGATGTGCGTATTGGTCCTCGATTGTGGCTTGCTGAGGCCCGATGGGGCTGGCAGTGCTGGGACGCAGAAGGCTCCCTTGGTTGTGTCCTAGCTTCACCTGGACAAGCAGCTCCAGCCCATGGACAAGCAGCCTGGACCCTCCCAGAGGTCCTGGGCCCCCAGGAGCCTCTAGCCTGGAATGTGGAAGACATTGCAGAGAGTCGGGGACAGAGGGGGAGGTGATCTGGGGGAGTGGTTTCCCTGGGTGGGGGAGGGGAGGTGTGTCCCAGCTGAGGTGAGATCCATTCGCATGGGGTGCGGCATTGAACATCAACCCCATCTCTTACTGCCTGGTGGGAAGACACTGGTCTGGGGTCTGGGCTTCACGAGGGCTCCTTGGATGGTAATGCTTTCATGCAGTGGGGGTCCACTCCAGGGGGCGCCTCGGATTTGTGGTGCCTGTGGGATCTAAGATGCTCTCATTGGGTTGTTGGGATCTAGTCTTGAGGAGTGGCATTAGGGGCGCAGGAGCAAAGGCTTTGGGACCTGGTGGTTTCTGGGATAGCTTGGCCTGTTACGGTATCCAGGGGGCGTGTTGAAGGAGTCTAGGATCTGAGATTTAGCAGCTGTGGCAGGTGGCATCCACCAGAGGCACCCCAGAGCTCTCACACCTGTGCCTCCAGGAGCCGGAAGCCAGCGGGCTGGAACTCCGGACTCTGGGATCCAGTGATGAGACTGAGAGTGGTGCTTCAAGCGCAGACCCAGCAGTCAGGCGGGAAGGAAATGGAACCCCGAACTGAGGAAGATGAACTGCTTGGGGTGAGGAATCTGGGATCCCGGGATCTAGGGACCCAGCAGCAGGACACAGGTCTCCCCTGTCAGGACCCTGTGGCTGAGCATTCTTGGCTTCTAGAATCCAGTGGCTGGACTGTGAGGCAGGTTGGGGAGTTGAGGTCCAATGTGGCCTTAGGTCCCCGGGTCTGGTCCTGAGGGGGTCTGAGGTGTGGACGTTGGGGTGCATGAATGTGTGCCCCCATGCTTGGGGCACTGGGACCACCTGCTGCTGCACAGGGCGGCCCAGCACAGGGCAGGATCCAGCTTTGGGGTGCAGATGAGCAGAATCAAGGAGCTTGGGGTTCAGGGCCAGGGTGTGGGTTAGTTTTGCATTTCAAGTGTCAGACTGCTGATGGGTGTGGGCCAGCTTTTGTGGTTTGCTTGTGAAGTCAAGGATCCAGTCCTGGGGTCCCGTGGCTAAAGTGTGGGGTCCCATGGTACAATGATGGGGCACAGGGCAAGGATCTGGGATTTGGGTGCTGGGATCCAGCAGCTTGGGGTGGGGAGTAGCATCCACCGGTCAGGCCATCAGTCTCTGGTTGTTGAAGACATCAGCCTGGGGATGCCGTGATGAAGATGAGGGAATCTTGTGGGGACAGGCTCCCAGTCCCTCACCTGGATGTGACCCCAAGAGCCTGCTTCATGTTCTCGTAGACCACGTAGGAGATGCTCACGGCTGGAATGACCTTCATGAAGTTGGGGGCAATGCCCCGGTAGAGGCCCCAGACACCCTCCTGGGATAGGATGTGCCGCAGCAGACTCACCATGGACACTTGGGGGCCGCCCTCAACGGAGGCTGTTGGGGGGTGAGGGCCAGGTAAGAGCAACGCTTGCCCCTCTCATTTTCCCCTCCTGCTCCACCCCGGGCTGGGCATGTCCACAGGAGGCAGGAGGGAGAGATAGAGGAACCGTGGGATCTACAAGACTCAGGTCTGTGGGCCTGGGAACTGCCAGGCTTAGGGATGGAGGGAGCCACCAGGTTTGTGCATATGTGAGAGTACATACATGTGTGTGTACATGTGCCAGTGTGAGTATGCATACGCAGGCAAGAAATTTGTATGTGCACGTGTGAGAGTGCATATCTGTGTCTGTGTGTAAGAGTGTACGTGTGTGTGAGTGTACGTACGTGTGTCTGCATATGACAAGAGGAAATTCCTGCTTCCTTAGAGTGAATTCTCTCCTTCTCTCCAGGGTTTTCTTCTGCTCATCCCCCAGGCCGGGCCTCTATCCCAAAGTCAACTCTTGGGGGAGCCCTGTGTGTACCCCTGCCTCCCCTCTCCTCAATCCTAAATCAGCACTTGACCATGAGATGATCTCTGTGGCCCGTTTCCTGCTTCCCAGGGGATGAAGGCCATGAAGGTAGAGGGTACATTTATGCCATTCACCGAGAGTTTCTCCAGCAAAAGTCCAGGAACTAAGGTTCACAAAAACAGACTCAGGGGTAACAGAATGGGAAAACAACCCATACGGAGGGAAACAACAGTGGGAAAACTGAGGCAGGAGGATTGCCCTGAGTTCCAGCCCAGCTAGTACATAGCAATCCTGTCTTTTTTTTTTTTTTTAATTGAGACAGGGTTTCTCTGTGTAGCCCTGGCTGTCCTGGACTCACTCTGTAGACCAGGCTGGCCTCGAACTCATAGAGATCCGCCTGCCTCTGCCTCCTGAGTGCTGGGATTATAAGTGTGTGTTGCCAGGCTTAATCCTCTGTTTAAAAAAAAACAAACAACAAAACTGAAATCAAGGGCTGGAGGGATGGCTCAGTGGGAGAGAGTCCTCTGCTCTTCCAGAAGACCAGAGTTCAGTTTCTGGCCACCACAGAACTCAGTAACTGGACCTTTACAGGGTTTGTCAAGCCTCTGTGCGTCTCTCTCTCTCTCTCTCTCTTACACACGTAGACACACACACATAGACACGCAAACATGCATGCACATGTGCAAAAATAAATCTTAAAAAATTTTGAAACCCCTTGAAATCAAAGCAGAACACAGCAAGTTGGCTGTCTGTAAGGCTGGGCACAGGGTGCTGGCTTTTGGAGGCAGAGGCCAGTGGTTAGCTCTGTATTCCAGGCCAGCTAGGGCCGCGCAGTGTGACTTTGTCTAAAAATAACAATAATACAGCCAGCCTGGTGGCCACGCCTCTAACCCCAGCATTTGGGTCCAGAGGCAGGCAGATCTCTCCAAGTTTGAGGCCAGCCTGGGTTACATAGTGAGATCCTATCTCATAAAATAAATAAATGAAGAAAGAAAGAAAATTAAAGAAACAAGGGACTGCCCTTCCTTGACCTTGGCTCATGCCGGCACCCCCCACTCCCTTGTTTTCACCCGGTTTGCAAGAGCTCAAGTTACTGGCAGGCCCATCTGCTGTACTTCCCTGTATCCCTCGCCCAGTAACGCAAAAGCCTCGCTCTTCAGTGTCATTGCTGGGGAAAAGGAAGCCCAGACAAGAGCAAAGGCTACTACGGCTACCCAAACCTACGAGGATCCCGGCCCAGGGCTCCGCCTGTGCAGAGTGAGGGGACCCTGAGTGTCAGGCTTCGCTACCCCAGCCTCCCGCCCAGGCCTCTCACCTTGCGCCTGCATTCGGGTCCGAACCAGTGCCAGGGGGTAGCTGGCAATCTGGCCGCAGGTGCTGGAGATGGTGCCACAGGCCAGGAGCACGAGGATGCCTGGGTTTGCCGATTCGTGGCTGTACTGATGAAGCCAGCGATTCTTCAGGGTCTAGAAGAGAGAGGAGCGGGTGGGTTCAGAGTTGCAGATGGGAAGACCCTGTGTCGAAGACCTTGCCGCCAGCTCTGTGTACCACCATTGCTGGGATTACATTAGATGTAGTTGGTCTTCCCTACGGGTCAGGTGCCACGCCCTCAGCCTCTCACGGGGGTGGGGGGCGACTCTAGGCGGGGCTCCGCCACTGACCACGCCCCAGCCCCTAAATGGGGGATTCTGGGCGGGGCTACGCCACTGACCACACCCCCAAGCCTCTTCCTGGGCATTGTAAGCAGAGACTTTACCCCTGAGCCACACCCTCAGCTTCACCACTTGAGGTACCGCCCTTGCTTTGAAAACTTTGATTTTCGGACAGGCGCTTACTCTGTAGCCTATACTGGCCTTCAAGTCTGCCATACTCCCAGCCTCCTCAGGGCTGGGATGACAGGCTTGCGCTACCCAGCTTGGCTTCTGTGAGCAGTTTGTACTGTGCACATCCCATGACTGGGACCTCTGTACAACGACTGTCCACAGCACTTGGAAAAGGCAGGCAGATCTCTGAGTTTGAGCCAGGATAGCCATGGCTACACAGAGAAACCCTGTCTTGAAAAGCCAAAAAAAAAAAAAAAAAAAAAAATAAAAGAAAGAAAGAAAGAAAAAGAAAAGAAAGAAAGAAAGCAAAAAGCAGTCTCACTAGCCCAGATGGGTCTCCGCCTACTCTAGCTGAGGCTGACCCTGAACCTCTGGTCCTCTGGCCACTGCCTCTTCATGGTGGGGTGAAAGGATGAGTGCCTGAGCTTCTGGAGACACTCACAGGCTGCTGGAAATGACCGTGACCACCTGTCAATCTAGCTTCCCAGGAGGCTGAGGCAGGAGGATTGACCCTGCCCAGGAGCTTGTGGTTAGCCCGGGCAACAAAAAGAAACACTGTGTATAATGAAAGTAAACAAATAAATTTAAAATAGGAAAGAAGGGGCCGAGTAGGTGCCTCCTCCACAGGTAGAGATTATTTCCTGAGCTAGAGGGCCGGAGTTCGGATCCCAGCGTGTACACACAAGTCAGATGAGCCTGTGCATCTGTAAGGGCGGCCCTGGGGAGGCCCAGGAGAGAAGACTCTCAGAGGCTGGCAGGATGGTCAGCCCCTGCGGGTCAGCGAGCAACCCCCTGCCTTCCTCTGGTCTCTACCCCCCTTAACCCCAACAACCTCAGACTATTTCATCCAACAGACAGTGCCTATTTGCACGGTTCCTACTTGGCAGACAAGAAATGGGGTGCGGGGGAGAGTGAGCCATGTGCCAAAAGCTCTGGCATTTTCTGGAACGCTCTTCCAAGATCATCCTCTCTTCCTTTCCCCCTTCTCTTTCCTTTCACTTTCTAGGGGTGTAAGTGTGTGCTTGTGTGTGTGTGCATGTGTGTGCAGGGGTGCATGCGTGTGCAGGGGTGCATGCCTACGTGAGGACGTAGAGGCCAGAGGTTGACATCAGACTTACTTTGGAGACAGGGTCTCTCGCTGAACCTGAGCTCACTGACTGACCGGGCAGAGAGCCCCGGGGACCTCCTGCTTCCCCCTCCCAGCCCTGGGGAGGCAGATGCTCTTCCTGACGTTTTTTGTAGATTCTGGATAGAACTCATGTCCTCACACTTGTGTGGCAGGCACCCTAACAACCCAGCCATCTCCCCAGGCTCTCTCTGTAGCTCTGGTTGGCCTAGAATTTGCTACATGAACCAGGCTGGACTCAAAACTCATGGAGATCTGTTTGCCTCCGCTTCCCAAGTTCTGGGGTGAAGGGTGAGTGCCACCACCACCTCCTTTTTATTTCTTTTTATTTTTATTTCATATATGTGGGTGTTCCTCTCCATGTATGTCTGGCACCACAAGCATGCAGTGCCTATAGAGGCCAGAAGAGGGTGGCTGATCCCCTAGAACTGGGGTTACGGGTGGTTGCAAGCCAGGACATGGGCGCTGAGAATACAGATGAGCTATTAAGAGCTGTTGAGATGGTAGCTAAGCCTGACGACCTAGAATTGATAACTAGAACCCACGTGGTGAAAGGAGAGGAGTGGCTTCTGAAAGGTGCCCTCTGACCTCCACACAGAGGCTGTGGCACACCTCCACACAGAGTCGTGAACACATGAGAGGAGCTGCTCAGGGCTACGGAGAAAGCACAGATGGAAAACCCCATGTCAGCACGAGGGCGTGGGTCTGACCCCCATCACCCATGTCAAAGGCCAGGCAGGGTTGTGTACACCTTAACCACACTGTTGGAAAGGCAGAGACAGGAGGATTCCTTGGGGCCACTAATGAACCCCTCTAGCCTCCTTGATGAGCCCCAGGTCTCAGGACAAGATCCTGTGTCAAAAAATAAGGTGGACAGAATCTGAAGAATGATGTCTGAGTTTGTTTTCTGGCCTTTACACCCTTACACACACAGATAACAGACACACACACACATTCTGTTGGCAGGGATAGTGGTACATGCCTGTAATGTTAGTACTCAGGAAGCTGAGGCAGGGGGATTATCATGAATTCAGGACACCATGGGCTGCATAGTGAGGGCCATCTTTAAAAACAAACAAACAAACAAACAAACAACAAAAACAACAACAAAACATACACACACGCAAACCCAAAAGCTGAGTTTCAGTCAGTTGGTGGAGCACTTCCTAAGAAGCATGAAGGCCTGGGCGCCATCCCAGCGCCATATTAACTGGGCCTGATAGTACAGAGCTATCACCCAGCACTCTGGAGGTACAGTCAAGAGAGTCAGAGGGAGGGGTGGGGGGAGGGCTGTAAAATGAAAAAAAAAAAAAAGGATCAGAAGCTCAAACTCTTCCTCAGCTACATGGCAAGTCTGAGGCCAACCAAGGCTGCCTACATCTGTCTTGGGGGTGGTGACAGCCCTCAGAGCCAGCTCAGCGGTTAGAGCACTGGCTGTTTTTGCAGAGGATCTGGTTTAATGCCCAGCACCCACATGGAGGCTCCCAACCGTATGTAACTCCAGTTCTAGGGGACCTGGCACCCTTTTCTGGGCTCCATGGGGACCACATGCAGGCAAACACCCATATGTGATCAAATCTGAAAATAACTGAAAAATTGAAAAAAAAAAAAGAAAGAAAAGAAAGAAAGGAAAGAGTTTGTTGGTATAGAGATGAGGCCAGGTTCCACACATGCTTTGGGGAAGATAAGCATCTCTGAGGCTCATTGTACACTGTGTTCTTGATACTAGGAGCTGGAGGGGTCCCTAATTTCTACAACGCCAAAGCTTCCATCAGTGGAAAGTTTTGGTGTCCTTAAGAACCTCAGTTACGTTATGCAAACATGTTTTTGTTTTAATCCCAGGCTGGGATATGGGGCTGATTCAGATGCCCACAGCAGCAGACTCTGCCTCGTGTGGGCTCTGTGAGGGGCTCTTGGCCAGCTGCAGAGAGTTTAATTCTCAGGACTCTGAAGAGAGAATAAAGGCCAGAGCCTAGAGAGAGAAAGGGGGCTCTGAGAAAGAAGATGGCTGGGGCTCCCCGCAGCTGCTCCTGGTTGCTGTTGTAGCAGTTTGACAACAAGAAGAACCTGAAGATATCTTGAAAGGAAGATTGGACTTGCCCCAAGGAACCCACTGACCCTAACCAGCTAAAGAGAACTGTTCCTCCTCTCCTCACTAACCTTCTTTCTCTCCTACCTGGTGTTGGGGTGTTGGAAGGGATTGGGTGGAGTAAAGAGAAAGAGGCGTAAGAACCGTCAGTAAAATAGCTTTTAAAAGTATGCTAACACTTCCATAATTCCAAGAAGGCAATTGTGAACTCCTGGCTTTACCCCAGCACCCCAATAATGAGTCTATTATTGTTCTTGGAGAGAGAGAGAGAGAGAGAGAGAGAGAGAGAGTCATTTAGTGGCCCAGGCTGGCCTTGAGCTCACAGAGATTCTCCTGCCTCTGTCCCAAGGCATAGGATTAGAGGCATGCGCCACCATGCCTAGTTGTGGTAATCTGCCTGCCCCAGTCTTCTGAGTTTTGGACAACAGGCACCAGCCTCCATACCTGGCTAAAAGTAGTTTAATTTTTTTTTTTAACATATGTGTACATGTGTGTGCCTGTTTGAGTGTATCTCACCACGTGAGTGCAGTGCCTTTGGAGACCAGAAGAGGGCAATGGATTCCCTGGAGCTGGACTTGCAAGGCGTTGTTAGACCTTGATGCTGCTGAAAACTGAACCCAGGTCCTCTGCCAAAGCAGCAAACATTTTTAATGGCTGAGCCATCTCTTTAGTCCTGTTTGTCTATTTGGCTGTTGTTAATTTCTTAAACAGGATTATTTCTTTCTTTTCTTTCTTTCTTTCTTTCTTTCTTTCCTTCCTTCCTTCCTTCCATTCTTCCTTTCTTTGACAAGTTTCTCTGTGTAACCATGGCTGTCTTGAAACTCGTCCTGGAGATGAGTTTCCAACTCAGAGATATGCCTGACTCTGTCTCTGCCTCTGTCCTGCCTAGCTGCAAAAAGTCTACTGAATTAGCAAGGAGCATCCTAGTGCTGGGATTAAAGGCATGTACCACCATTGCCAGGCAAGACATGACCAGGCTGTCTTGAAACTGACTACCTGGTGCAGGACTGCCTTGAACCCCAGTCCTACGTCAGCCCCCCAAGTTCCTGTATGCCAAATGCATCACCATGTGGAACTAGAAACAAGGTTTTTACAACATTGAATGAGAGAAGATGGGGGTCTGATGTCTGGAGGGGCCCTCTAAGGTTCTCAGGCCCATCACAGTTTCCAGGCCCACAATTGCCCTTCCTGGCTACAAGAAGTCTACTGAATTAGCCAGGAATGCCCTAGGCCAGTCCCTAGAAGAAGAAGGGCGGGCGGGTGGTTATCCACAGACCTCGTAGACGGCCAGGTCGATTCCCGCGTAGGGGATAATGCCCAGCACGTTAGGCAGGTAGCCGCGGTAGAAGGCTCGGGGCCCTTCCCGCTCCAGGATCCGTCTCGCGCAGTCCAGGAGCCCCTTGTACTGGCCCGTTCTGCGTAGGGTCAGCCGAGTCTTCAGGACCTGGGTGAGAACTCTGTTAACCCCTTGAAAAATTGCTTCCAGAATCGTCATGCCCAGGAGGCACGTCACCTAGAAGTGGCTACTCATGAAGACAGCCGTGCTGAGGGCCCAGCGGGGCCCGAGTGGGTAGAGTGCCCCCTTTGGGGCGCACAAAGCCCTGCTTCCATCCCGGCACCACAGAAACCAGGTGTGGTGGCCCACGCCTGCTGTCTGCGCCCTTGGCAGGCACACCCGCGGATTGCAGTTTGCTATGACTCCTGTGCAAACCAGTTCTAACCAAGTCCCTAGAAGTTACAGCTCAAATCGAGATGCCCAGACAAGCTAGACAGGCTTCTGGTCCCAAGTCAGGCAGTTAGGGTTACGCACAGTGAGTGAGGACCGGGGGTGGGGGTGGGGGTGGGGGTGGGGACTGTCTTCCTCCGCCCCATCCTTCTCACCTCCATGGGGTAGATGATGGTCTGAGCTGTGGCCCCGGCCAGGGAGCCAGCCACGAAGCGCTCCTGGACGTGCAGCGTCTCTTGCTGACCCCGGATGGCCCGCTTGATCTGAGGGTGGAACACGGATGGCGGTGGGACCGGGTGTAGTGATCATTCGGGGATGAACTTTGGGGATCATTAAGCTGTCCATTACGCTGTTCTCCGGCTGCCACAGAGCTGGCCAGGAGGGGGCGTGGTGCCGAGACCCGCCAAGTCAAGCCCGGGAGCCCTTGTGCTTAGTTTTTGCCTCCCCAAGCCGAATATACTCGCTCTTGGACCTGCCCTACCTGTTCGTAAGCCATGAACTTGATGGCCGACTCAGGGGCGATCTTGAGCACGTTGATGCCGTTGCCTCGCCAGAGGGATAGGATGCCCCCTTCCTGAACCATGCTCCGCAGGCCCCCGAGGATGTTGAGCCGGTTGGACTTTGAGGCGTGGACCTGAACGGGGAGAGGAGGTGACCTTGCGATGCCCTCCTAGGTCTGGGGCCTGAAGGAAGGGTAGGTCCCCTCAGGTCCCCTCACCTGCATGAAGACCTTGAGACGGTCCAGAGGGGCTGTGCCGGTCCGGGACACGGCGCCTGCCACCGCGCCTGCCACCAGCTGCTTCCACCACGTGCCTGTGAGTTTCTCTTGCTTGGAGAACTCGTCGGGCACCGTCAGGCATTCGCCGATGTCCAGGACCTGAGGGTGGGGCTGCAGTCAGGTACCAGCAGAGGATGCTCCTCTACGAATCCCAGGACGCCCCGGAGTCCACCAAAGGACCTTGCTTGGAGGGCCGAGCAGATCCCTTCTGGATCCCACCACTTTACTGTGGCCACTAAAACATCTGTCCAAAGCAGTGTTTCTGGGAGAGCCCAGGGCTCTGGGAGAGCTCCCCGGAGTTCCACGAAAGCAGTGGCCTCAGCCTGCGACCCTTCGAGACAGTTCCGCCTGTTGTGGTGACCCCAAACCATGCAATTATTTTCACTGCTGCTTCCAAACTGTGGGTTTGTTACCGTGATAAATGGTAATGTAAATATTGGATCTGTGACCCCTATGACAGGGTCCTTTGACTGCCAAACAGGTCACGACCCACAGGTGGAGAAGCCCTACATTAGAGGCTCCATTGAGTCCCCAGAATAATCATTCAGCCCACTTAATTCCATCAAAGGAGCCGCCAACTCCCACGAAAGAGCCCACGGAGGGGCTCATTAGGCAAAGGTGTGTGCGGGCCACGCTGAGGACCTGCGCTCAGTATTTGCGACACATACGATAGAAGGAGAAAACACTTCCCCAAGCTGTCCTCCCACCACCACACGCTTGCCCCTCCACACAGAATAGGTAACTTAAAAAGAGAATCCACTCAGGTGGGTGGTAGTGGCTCGCGCCTTTAACCCCAGCACTTGGGCAAGTGGCAGAGGCAGGCAGATCTCTGTGAGTTCGAGGCCAGCCTGGTCTACAGAGCAAATTCCAGGACAGCCAGGGCTACACAGAGAAACTCTTGTCTCTTTTTTAAAAAAACTTATTTATTTTTATTTTATGTGTATTGGTGTTTTGCCTGAGTCAGATCTTGGAGTTACAGATAGTTGTGAGCTGCCGTTTGATTGCTGGGAGTTGAACCCGGGTCTTCTGGAAGGGCAGTCAGTGCTCCCAACCACTGAGCCATCTCTCCAGCCCAAGACACCCTACCTTGACATGCTCCCAAAAGAATCCACTGGAACTTAAGAAAGGGGGCCACTGAATTTCACCAGAGAATCCCCTGATCTCACCAAAGGAGCCACCACAATTCTTATCAAAACAGCCAGTCTCACCAAAGAATCTGCTGATTCCTAGTGAAGAATCTACCAGATCCCACCACAGACAGGATCCACTGATCCCAACCAAAGAACCACTGAATCCTTTCAAAGGATGTGCTTTCACAGTCATCTCCTCTGTGATGAATCTTCCCTAGAAATCATCCTCCAAGAGTCTTCCCCCAGGAGTCCTCCCACAAGCGTCTTTTCCAAAGTCTTCCTCTTGACGTCCTCTCCTAGGTACTCCCCACGGACTGTGCTCCCTCCTAGAACCCAGCTGTGGCTCTTTGGGGGTGCACGTCTCCGGATTTCCCGAGAGGATTGTAGTATGGCTTTTCCTCTGAGCTTGGCATCATCACCCCGTTGTCATTTTGAGGCAGCGATTACCTTGGCCTGGTAGCCATGGCAACAAACTGAGCAGAACAATCTGGCGATAACTGGGTCTATGATAATGGAGCTGTTGACACCCACTAGTGTGTGTGTGTGTGTGTGTGTGCCGGGGGGAGGGGGGTGTCTCAGAACCTAACCAGGAAGTCTGATCACTGCCTCACCCTAGCTGCAAGGAATCCTGGAAAACACTGACTACACAGGAGGCAGAGGCTAACGGTCGCCACCCACAATGGGGTGGCGTTCAGCCATGGTGCAGCTGTTTGGGGTCACCGAGGGGTGTAAGTGACCCCTCCCTGTGCTCAGCAACTGAGCTCAGAAATGCATGGGCTCACCAAGGTGGCCCTTGGTAGGATGGTCACCTCACCTGAGGTGAGGACATGTTTCTTCACATCTCCCCAGGAGAAGCAAACCTGATCCTGTCAGGCCCCACAGACAAGTGTCCTCCAGACACCACCAGATCCTAGTGATTCTCGCCTCTGTGCAAGGGCTGGCCTCCCTCCCCATCCCCAGTGGACTCCTCTGGACCCTCCAAATGCAATGTCTGCCTACACCTCTCCCTCAGCCCCAGGAGTGGTGGAGTAGGCAACAAGCCCTCGGCAGCTAGCAGCTGCGTGGATTGAGCGTGGAAACACCATTGGTGGATTTTCTCCCCTGGAACCCCAGTTCCTACCAGCTGGCCCCAGAGTCTAAGCAAGCCTAAAGGTCTCTGAGCAGATAGCAGAAGTGTCATCAGGCGGCTACCAGGCTCCTGACCACCAGACACAACCGTAGAGGTACAGAGCTTTCTTCACTGAGCCCCCAGACACTGAGGACACTTCTAGAATCCCGGCCCAGACCTTCCGGGTCCCGGGAAGCTGGAGCGAGCCCCTGCCTTGTGGGTGGGGCCTGACTTACCGTGGAATGCTTCCAGAAATACAGGATGTCCTCCACATTCTCCAGAGAGTGCAGCAGAAAGTGGTCTCGCCATTCCTGCCAGTCAATGGTCATGGTGCCGTCGCGGTCCATGCTGGAGGAGGGTGGGCACGGCTCAGCATCCGGGCTGAGGGGGCGGGGGCCACTACCCTCATGGGTTTGGGAGCACAGAATTCACCGCCCCTCTCCAGCACTGATGTGTTTGTTTGAGACAGGGTCCCATGCTGTAGTCCCAGCTGGCTTGGAATTCATGTAAAAGCTCCAGCTCAGTACCTGAGTGCTAGGACCACATACATCCCTATGACTGCTCTACTTTTTTTTTTTTTTTTTTTTTCCTTTTTGGACATGGTCTTACCCTGGAGACCAGGCTGGCCTCAAAGTCATGGCAATTCTGCTGCCTTAGCTTTCTGAGTGCTGATAGGACAGCCATGTGCCACCTGGTTAAAGAGTTTTACAACTTTAAAAAAACTTTTAAGTGTGAGTGTGTGTGAGTGTGTGTGTGAGAGAGAGTGTGTGTGTATGTGTGTGTGAATGTGTGTGTGTATGTGTAAGTGTGTGTGAGTGTGCGTGTGTGTGTGAGTGTGTGTGTGTATGTGTGAGTGTGTGTGTGTGTGTGTATGTGTGAGTGTGTGTGTGTGTGTATGTGTGAGTGTGTGTGTGTGTGTGAGTGTGTGTGTGTGTGTGTATGTGTGAGTGTGTGTGTGTGTGTGGCCTGTGAGGCCACAGGTATTCCATCCCCTGCAGTGGTAGTTCCAGGTAGTGGTGAGTCCCTTGACTTGGGTGTGGGGAAGCAAACACACACTCCTAACTGCTGTGTCTCCTCTCTCTCCAGCCCTGTTTCACCGAGTCAGGCATTTACCCCATAGCCTAGGCTGGCTTGGCTCTCATGGCATCCTCCTGCCTCAGCCTCCTTGATGCTAAGTGATGGGGCTCTACTCTCACGTTTTGGGTGTGTGTGAGTGCTCGCACGTGCCATGGCTTGCATGTAGAGGTCAGTGGACAACTCTCTGGGTTGCTCTCTCCTTCCAACCGCATGGGTTTGGGGATCACACTGTCTTTATCACGATTGAGTAGCGAGGACCTGCTGAGCGGGCTTCCATGTGTGAGGCTACACATGCCTGGTTTTTGATTTTTTTTTTTTAAGTCAAGCCTCATTCTGTAGTTCAAGTTAGCCTTAAACTCATGGTAATTCTCTTGCCTTGACCTTTCAAGTGCTAGGATGACAGGTTCCGGCCTCAGGTCTGATCTAGTTACAGTCTTCTGCTGGCTCGGCTGTGTAAATCCTTCAGACCAGCCCTTTCCAGGGCCAGACAGGGACATCAGTCCACTAACCTAAGATCTGTTTGACTCCAAAGTCCAGCTCTTCCCCTCCACCCTCCCGGATCCTGGTCTGGGGCTCAGAGGACAGAGCTGTCTGTCAGGGTGCGGTGGGGGCGGGGGTTCCACTGGCCTGACTCTCCAGTGACTCACCTGTGTAGAATTTTCTCTGCCTGCTCCAGCGAGATGGAGATCCCCAGCGCTCGGAAGCTCTGTTGAATCTCAGACACATCGATGTGACCTGAAGAGGGGAACCCAGGAGACACCCAAACCAAAGACTGGACTGGGAAACAGGAAGCAGGAGGCCAGAGGCCGATGGCTGCGTCTTCCCCAGTCTCTCTCCATCTTTCTTTTGAGACAGAGCCTCTCAGTGAACGTCGTTCACTGACTCAGCTAGGCCAGCTGGACATCCAGCCCCAGGATCTTCCGTCTCCACCTCACCCATTGCTGGGGTCACACGCACCACCACACCGGCTTTTTTTTTTTTTTTTTAATAGAGATGCTGGGTATTGAACTCAGGTCCTATTCTGACTGAGTCAGCTCCCTGGCCTCAGGAGAGATTTTCCCCACTCCTTGCCAAAGGGGCAGAGATAGGTTTTTTCTGTATAGTTTGGCTGTCCTGGAACTTGCTCTGTAGACCAGGCTGGCCTTGACCTCAGAGATCCACCTGCCTCTGCTTTCTGTGTAATGGGGTCAAAGGTGTGTCCCACAGCAAGGGGAGGGATTTTCATACAGGTTGTAAGGGCTGCTTGGAGTTGGAATTGGGTGATACTGGGGAGTCCTCTATTCCAGGAATGAATGAGTTCAGGGGTGATCACAGAGGTCCCTATGCTACATTGGACTAAAGAAATATTTGGTTATTTGTTCAGTTTTCTTTCCCCCTCCCCAGAGACGGGCCTACAGAGGCATGGATCACTGTACCCAGCTTCTTCATGGGAACTAGGGGCTGAAGTCAGGAGCAGGCAGTGTTGTGGAGAGCCCTTTACCCCTGAGTCATCTCTCTATCATCAAGACTTGAAGAACCTAGAAGATACTTGTATTTGAGGGTCTCTGATGCTACTGTGTAGTCCAAAAAAAACCATCTAAGGGTGGAGGGAGGGGTCTTATGCTACAAGGGGACAGGAGGTAGGATAGGCTTGTTTAGGCTCAGATCACCTAGTTGGGCCTGAGAACTCCCGAAATAGCCCATGAGTCAGAAGCGGCCCTCCCCTTCTCCCCAGCGCTGCTGGTTCTAACCCATTCGCCCAGCCCCCAGCCTGGAGCGCATCTCACCATCCTGGTTCCGGTCAAGGCTGTGAAACATGAGCAGAAGGCGCTGCTCCCGCTCCTGCAGGTAGTGAGAGAATTCCTCCAGGCTGAGGCCACCATCTGGATCAGCGTCCCCCTCGGAGGAGATGTCCTAGTGGAGACAAAGGGGACACAGGGGACTCTGGCAGACCGCACCCCCACAGTGTGTGTGAGAGAGGGGCAGCTACTATATGCCTCAAGCCTCAGGGACTCAGAGCCCTGGCTCCCTAAGGAAGGGGGATAGGAGACTTTGGCCCACTTTTCAGCAAGATGCTCCAAGCCACAGTGAGAGTCTGAGTCCGGTGTTGCCCAGTTTTCCTGGTAGGCAGACTGAGGACTTTTCAAAGTCACAGAAGCAGCTCAAGGTCATAGAACTGGGACTCGGAAAGCATGGGCACTTTCTTGAGGCAGGGTCTCACATAGCCCAGGCTAGCCTCGAATTCTCTGGATTGGAGGATGACCTTGAACTCCGATTCTTCACCCATCACCTTGTGGCCCACACTTCCCCCCCCCCCAGCTCTTTCTTACAAAACCCTGTCTCCTTGGCAGTCTCGGGGGCTGGGGGCAGGGTGCTGTTAGAATCAGTCCTGGTTCCTACAGGGCCCAACAGATGGAAGCCAATAGCCACGGGCCTCTATATTCTCACCTGAAAAGTAGGACCTTAAACTCAAGGTCAACAAAAAATGCAATCGATCTGACACCGCTAGGGGCTCAGGTGTGAGGGGCACACAAAGGAAGGGCCGGGTCTCGCCTCGCCCCACCGCCACCTCCCACGCTAGGGCTGGAACCCAGGGCCTTTGCACATGCCAGGAAAACGCTTTACCACTGAGCTGCACCCGCAGCTCAAAGAGCATACGTTGGACCCCAGTGGGGACAGGGTGGCCTCGGATGGACTGAATCCCTGGCTGGAGCAGACTGGGGCCGCCGGCCAGGTCCGGGAGAGCAGGCAGGGAATATAAATGAGAGGGTAGGGTCGCCGGCATGGGGCTCAGTGGGTGCCCAGCAGGGTGGGGAAGTTTTGCTCCCTGCAGGTGGCAGCGGTCACCCCTCGGGCTGTGGGCAGAGGAGCTGAGGGTGTGTCTCCGGGCAGTGGAGGGGAAAGCGTCCCGCTCTGCGGTCCATCCTCCCCACCTCCCGGGGTGTGTGTGTGTGTGGGGGGGAGACGAGGACTCTGGGTCTTGGCAGCCGCAGCCGCTGCAGGCCTGGAGCCTTAGCAGTCTTGTCTCGGGACGCCGTTAGGCCGACCGCGGGCAGACAGGGTGAGGGGAGCCCAGGCAGAGCTTGGGGGGGTCCAACCAACAGGTAGCATGTGGCTGCTGCAAGCGACGCGTTCAGGGGCGCGGGTGACGGCGCGGGCGGGTCCCGCAGCAGTGGTCGCTGCCCGTGATACCTGCTGTGCAAGGTCGGGATCGCCCCCTCCCAGCCTGGCCAGACCCTGGCGCAACTCCTGCACGTCCACGCGGCCGTCCTTGTTGCTGTCCAGCTCCTCGAACAGGCGACCCCAGCGTTGCCGCCGCTCCGCGTCGCCGGAGACCCCCCGCATGGCGCCCGCCCGGGGGGGAGGGGAGGCCCCGCAGCGACGGCCTCGGCGGGGGCTTTCCGGCTCCCCCTCCCCCCCGGGGTCCCCACAGGGCCAGCTCCCGCGACCACCCGCGCCGCAGCCTCTGCGCTGCGGGGCCCGAGCTCCTGCACTTGCTGGAAGTGATAAACGCTAGTCGTCCCCGCCCGCACCAGAACTTGCTTCTCCTCCTCCGACCCGCATTACTGGGGGGAGGGGGCCGGGGGCGGAGCAGGGGGCGTGGGGAAGGATTCTAGGAGGTTCTGGGGCTGCACATCTGACGACTCATTCCTGGGATGTTAGGAAAGGCAACCACGTCGGTATTCTGCTTGCCTCAGTTTACCTTTTGTTCTTAAATAGCTTTAGCAGGGAATTGTCAGGGACTGGATTTGTAGTCTCGTTCATTTAGACCTCCCTCTCCTAGGGACCTTCACCAGGAATTCGAGTTTTTGCCTCTACCAGGCCTACACTAGAACTCTGAACCAGTTTAATATGGCCCGCCCGCTCCCAGTCTGATTCCCCAGTCGATGACAGAAACAGAAGATCGACGTGGGGGGGGCGCGCTCCCTCCGGAACACTCCATTTCACCCGCGCGCCTCCTTTTCTTGGTGACACTCGGAGGGAGAAACGAAAGGTCAACGCGCGGCGCGGCTGCAAAGTCAAATCCTTATTGGTCAGAGCCGCCTGAGCTGCGCCCGTCCGCTCCACGTGGGCGGGGCTTCCCGGTTGACCTGCCGCGGCCTCCCGTCCCGCAGCCCTCAGCCCGCTGGGCGTTCTTAAAGGGGCCGCGCCCCCGTTGAGACTCCCAGGAGGCAGCTTTCTGCAGCCCTGCTCGGGTCCCTGGCGCCACTCAGGATAAAGATCGGACGGCGGCGGGGCTCTGGAGGCGGGGCCTCGCCGGGGACGGCGGGTGCACCTGCTGAAGTCCCGCCCACAGGTTTCGGGTGCAGTTTGGCGTCTCACCGTCAGGGGGAAAGGGCGCCCGCTTGGCCGCGAATAACGAATAGCTAACCCTGAGAGCGCTGCCCGCACCGTCCCTGCCCAAGCCCTGGGAGGCGGGGAGGTGGCGGCAGCCCTTCCCACGCTGCAGTGGAGGGGGCAGAGGTTCAAATCCTCGCCCGAGTCACTCAGGGCCAGAGCGGAGCCTCGCTTATTTATGCCGGGGTTTTGGTTTTGGGTTAGGTAGGTCTCTCCAGCCCCGGAAGTCACTGTGTGGACCGGCCTGCTCTGGAGCTCACAGAGCTGCACCTGCTTCCGCGGGATCTGAGGCTTAATCCACTACAGCGGTTGTCGCAGGGCTTTGTACACACTCAGGCATTTCAGCCCCGAACCCCAGCCTCCGCTCTATGGTGATTTGTTGTCGTTTCTGTTCTTTTGAGTCTAGGTCCCGCTCGGTAGCCTAGCTGGTCTCGAACCCGCAGCAGCTCTGCTCCAGCTTCCCAGTTGCTGGGGCTGAAACTCTAGCGCCATCATATCCGGTTCATGACCACCTTTTACCCAAAGGTACATTCAGAGGTCATGTGGCTTCCACCCGGGCTGCGCCCCTAGGAGTAGGGTGAACGGGTGAGAGTCCCGCCCTGCCCCTCTGCCAGAGGTTCTCTGTGGATGCCACGGGCATAGCCGCTTCTTCATAAAGGTGCCCCGAACAGGCCTGTCCGCAGACGCCTCCCTGACAGGCGGAGCTAGAGGCTGTTCTTCAGTGCGGCTGCGAGACTTCCTCAAGCCCAGGCGCTGTGTCCAGCTGTCCCGGGTGGGACCCGGCGCCGAGGCTTCCCAGGCAGGGGTCTGCGCTAGGGGATCCTGGCCATGGGCTCGGGCCCTGAGCCACGCGCTCTCGCTCAGGCTGGCCTCGAGCCTCCGGAGCGCTCAGGGCGCAGGGCTGACCTCGGGGGTTGACCTCGGGTGGGGCTTCGGCCGTGTCACCGACGGGTCCGCCCCTTGCAGGTGTGCGCTTCCCGGCGTGCCGCCACGCCCCTCCGCCTGCTCGCCAGGGCGGAGAGGGAGCCCAGCCGGGCGGCTCTCACCCCGCTGGCTTCCGCCCTGCGCGGCTCCCGGCGGCACCGGGCGCAGGTGCTCCCGGCGCAGGTGCTCCCGCGGCGCGGCCCCGCCCCCGGCCCCGCCCCTCCCGGGCTCAGGTGCACAAGCCGGAAGTGCGCTCCTCGCCTAGGTGGGTGACTAAACTTTCCGGGTCACGTGAGCAGGCGGGGCTGGTGGGATCCGGAGCGACCGGGCGAAGGACAGCGATCGGTGTTCACGCTGGGCACCCGGGGCCGGGGCTGCCGACGCCCCTCTCGGACCCCCGGGCCAGGTAGGGAGGCGGGGCGCAGCCTGTCCGTCCCCTGGCCCGAGAGCGCGCCGGGAGTTAATCTTTAATCTCTGACCCTCGGCGCCGCGCGCGGGAGCGCACTCCGACCTGCTGCCCGTCGCTGGGGCCTGACCGCGTCCGGCCCCGGCCCACGCTGCGGCCTCTCCCCGGTCTGGTCCTCAGGTCCCGGGGCGCAGGTGCCCTGTTCCACCCAAGATGCGGTAGGAATCGGCGTCCCGGGGAAGGCCGGTCTTTGGCGCCACCAACTCGTCGCCCAAGCTCATGGCGACCCCAGGCCCGGGGGGCCTGCCGGTGCTGCCCGCCGCCTGGAGCCAAGCAAGTAGGTACCGTCCCGGGCGGGCCGAGGTGGGGCCAGCGAGGGGGAGAGGTCTGAGGACTGGAATGTGTGCGGGGAAGGAGTCCGAGAGCGTCAGGGCTGAGCCACAGTCTAGCCCACCTCCCAACTTTTTCTTTTCTTTTTTTCTTTCTGCGTCTCTGTGGGACTCGAACCCACGGTTTCCTGCGCTCTGGGCAAGCGCTCTGCCGTCAGGTAAACCCCGCACCCGCAGCCCAGAATTCCTGAGTCCTTAAGTCTTGTGGAATTTGGGAGCTGGGGGTTGTGGGCAAAGCCCGGAGGTGGAGGAGGGGAGGCCCGGGCACCTGAGTCTGCATAGTTGAGAGTCTTAAGCCGCCAGGGGACCTGAAGGAGGCCTGAAGGCCCAGCTGACGGGGCTGGCCCTTCGTAGGTGTGACCCAGCCAGACCTTCCCTCTGTCTCTCCGGTTCCAGTTTCGGGAGCCTGCGGGTGGGGGGGCCCAGTGAGTCACACACTCCAGGGAAAGGATCCGCCCCGCCCAGGTCCTTAAGGGCCCTGGGCCAGAGGGATGGTGGTGGAGGCCAGCTAGTGTAATGGGCTAACAGAGGTGGCCTTAGGTGGCCGGATTACCCCCTGCTGGCTGAGGGTGAAGTGGGTGGCCTGGCCGCCCTTGCCGTCCCAGCTCCAGCTGGAGTCTTGGAAGGAGTTCACCAGGCCGGGCTGAGTGGTGTGTGAGTGACGCCTGGTGAAGACCATGGCATGGAGCTCTCTTCTCTCGCTCTGTTCCACAGCACTGGACTCTTTCACAAATGGCACGACTCAGACCCCGGACTCCGGTTCCAGTGGGGGCCTGGTGAGTAGGGAGGGTGCAGTCGGTAAGAGCGGGTGTGTTAGAGACCAGAGCAGTGGGGCGAGTAGAGAGATGTTGTTAAGGCCTCGTGTGTGCTAGGCCTATGCTCAGCAATCGGGTTACACTCCATCCCTAGCCCTGATTTTTTTTTTTTTAATGGGGTCTGGTGTAGCTCAAGCTGGCCTCGAACTAGCCAGACGACCCTGAATTCCTGATCCTTCCACCTTTATATCCGAGTTGCTGAGTGGACATGTGTGCACCAATCATGCTGGAAACTTGGGGGGCTGGCAGTCAAACCCAGGGTCTTAGGCCGGGCAAGCCCTGAACCCACAAAGCCACAGCAGTGGGATCCCTTAGCATCCCAGACAGAGGGAGCGGGACCTCGCTATATACGGCTGTATCACAGAGTGTTGTGTCTTGCTGGGTGTGGTAGTCCATACACTCAGGGAGAGAGGTTACCCCAGTCTACATACTGAATTCCAGGCTAGCCAGGGCAACTGTGAGATCCCGTCTCTGAAAACCAGCCACCCACCTCGCCTTGCCTGGTGGGCTTGGTGATACACACTTGTCACCAGCACTCAGGAGGCTGAGGTAGGAGGATTGCCACAGTTCAAGGCCAGCCTGGGGTATAGATGAGACCATTGGACTAGGAAAAGGCTGGGTGTGCTGGCACACACCTGTCCTCTCAGGACCAGCACTGTGGAGGACCAGGAGGCAGGAAGCTCTGAGTTATCCTTAGCTATATAGTAAAGCCAGCCTGGGTCACACAAGACTCTGAACAGACAGACAACACAAAAGACAAAAGACAGGCGAGCAAGAGATTGTATCTGACTGGAGCTCCATACTCTCTTGTGTAGCCTGGAGTGAGCAGGTGTGGAAGGGTGGGGCAGAGGTACCAGTTTGGGAGGAGCTGAGGGGGTTTGTTTCTTGGAATGAGGACAGCTGTGAAACCCCGGAGAGCTGCCAGGGTGACAGGACCCCCGGTGGGTGTCTTAGGTGGGTCACCCCTGACCACTGTCCCCGTCTCTACAGTCTCCAGAGGCCACTGTGGCCATCATCGTGGTCTTCTCCATCCTGGGGGCCCTCATCATAGCGGTGGGGCTGTTCCTGCTGGTGCGGAAACTCCGAGAGAAGCGGCAGACAGAGGGCACCTACCGGCCCAGCAGTGAGGAGCAGGTGGGTGCCCGTGCTCCACCACCCCCCAACCTCAAGCTGCCCCCGGAGGAGCGGCTCATCTGAACGCCAGGGTGTCGGCCGCAGACCGCCACTGCCATCCGGGACTGCCTCGGCACACCCTGGCACACAGCGGCCAGCCCGGAGACACGCCAGGCTGTGATGGCTCGGCAGGACTTGGGGTTGGGAGCCCCGGGGCACCGGCTGGTGGGCTGTGCAGCATGCCGCCTCTGCTTGGCTCTGCATGACGCTGGGGGGCCGGGGCCTCGCCTCCTCACCATTTACCTCATGTCATCTTGCCTCTGCTGTGTCTGCTCCCATGACTGCAGGCCCACCAAACCTCCTGTCCTTTCTTTCAGTTCTCCCACGCAGCAGCTGAGGCCCGGGCCCCCCAGGACTCCAAGGAGCCAGTGAGGGGCTGCCTGCCCATCTAGCTCCTCCCTCCTTCCCTGTCATCCATCTCTCCTTACTTGCTGTGTGACCTTTGGGGAAGGCAGCACCCTCTCTGGGCAATCAGACTCACCCAGTGCTTAAGAATAGAAGGAAAGAGTTCTTCAAAGATCTTGACTTTGAGGCCAAGGGAGGACAGGGGCTGCTCGCTTTTTATATATTTATATGAAACTGATAGTAAGGTACAATAAAGGTGTTTGTTTGTTTTTTTCCTTGTGGGAACATTAGCTTAGATGAATTAGATTTGAATTGTAAGCTTTTTGGGGTTCTAACAGGCTGGAAGTGGGGGGGGTGCCTTCAGGTGAATTTTAAAGATTCGTAGAGGTCGCTTAGGGTGGTTGATGAGGTAGGTTTCTGAGCTGACAGAAGGCCTCAGGTTAAACTCATCAAAGGAAACAAGATCAGCTTTATTGAGAGCTGGGGTCCCCAACCTTATTTTTCAAAATGCTTCTTCAGATCAGCAACTCGGGGTTGCCTGGCCTGGGGTCCTTGCCGGTTGCTTATCTGAGCGATGTAAGAAGTAGGAGCCCTCAGCTCCTTGAGGGGTTGGACCTGAGCCTGGTCCAGCAGGACCCGGGGAGGCTGTTTCCCGGGGCTCTCTGGAGAATTGGTGTGTGCAGGAGACTGACTGGACTGTAATGTCCAGACAGCGTCAGGGCTGGGCTCTGTGGGGACGAGATGTTGGGTGCTTTCTGGAGGACTGGGCTGAGTGGGGACTGTGGGGAGTCTGTAGCAAGGGCTTTGTGGAGTTCTAGAATCCAGCTCTGTGGGAGGAGAGGGCTCGGGGTCCCCTTGGCTGCTGGGGTCAGCTGAAGTGGCTAAAGATGCAGGCGGCAAGGAGATGTCTGAGGGTGGCTGAGAACAGCGTTTCTTTGAGTAGCTTACATCCTCGAAAGATGGGGTGTCCTGCAGAGATGACAGGTCCCCTGAGAGGGACCAGAGCTGGGCTTCTGGGGATGGATCATCCTCCTCCAGTTGCCATGGTGACCTTGCTGGGATGTCAGGCTGGGCGGAGCAGGATTGGGGGGTGTAGTTGATGTCAGGTGGAGAAGAAGCTGGCAGGTGGAGGGGGCCGGGGGAGAGTCTTACCAGGCTGAAGCAGCTCTCCGAGGCCCCTTGTTGACAGCAGCCCAGACTCTGGCTGGCTCTCAGCCGGCCACCGCTCTTGGTTTCCACACTCAGACTGTCTAGAATCTCGCCCAGCAGATCCAGTTCTTCTCCAGATCCCAGAAAGCTGCCATCCAGAGTCTCCTCTGCCCAGGGACTCTGAGTGTCCCTCGGGCTCAGGGCAGGGCTCCTGGATTGAGGGTGACACCGAGGGCTGCATTGGGCCGCTCCAGAGCCTGAACGCACCCCTCATCAGCTGTGACCCCGGCTCCTCCAACTTTGACATGCTTCAATTACCGCTCTCCCAGGGGTTCGAAAGAAGTTCCCCCTTCCTTCTTGAGTCTCCTGCTAGGGCGGAGGGGCCGGTTCTGAAAAAGAAGGGAGGAAGAGTGGGGAGGGGCCTTGGGAGCTGCCTCAGCCTGCTGAGAAGCCAGGGTGGATCTCTGTGAGTTTGAGACCAGGCCGGTCTAAAAACCAACCGACCAAACACAAGCCCCTAAACCAAGAGGTAACTCAGTCGTCATAGAGCCCTGGCTTGGGTCCCTAGCAGCAGCTAAGCTGTGTGCTGGAGCAGGAGTTCAAAGTCATCCTTGGCTGTGTAGCAGGCGCACTACATTCCAGCCTCAAATTGAGGTCGTTTGGTGAACACTGGGGATGACTGGGGGGGTTTGGCGGGAATCTGCGGTTTGTGATGGTGGAATGTGGGTCTCTTCAGAGTGTGTGTGCGTGTGTGCACGCTTGTGATGTCTGGTGCCAGGTGGGCATCCTCACCTGCCCAAAGTGCTGGCTGATAGGCAGGCGCTGTTGCAGACGATCCGAGCGGCTGACGAGGCTGGGGGTTCTCAGGGATCCCCCTCTCTGCAGGCCAGAGTCTCCATCCTGTGAAGGGATGTATGTGTGGGCTGGGATACCGTCCCTGCTCCCCTGAATTACCCGTGGGTGGAGACCGCACCCGGACCATCTTACCTTGGTCATGAGCAGGCTCTGCACGCCCTTCAGGCCAGTCTTTGCCTAGAACAATGGCCCAGCAAGCACAGCATTAGCTCAGAGGTGACAGGACTCTGGTCCCTAGGACAGCTGTTTTCTACAGCCCCACCCTTCTTTGTAACTTCCAAGCTGCGTTACACCTTTGATTGATGTACAGTATTCCTGCCATAAACCAAAGGTTTGGCCATGGTGTGTAGGGTTAAAATCGAGCCGACAGAGCTGAAGTGTAAAGGTTGGTCTGAAGGACGTTTGGAGCTACAGACAAAAATGATCAAGAATGGGAGCTAAGTGACAAGGATCTCGGCTGTCAGAGTCGTTTTAGTTTCATTTGTGTGTTTATTTGGGGGAGAGGGCGCATATGCGTGGAGGGCAGAGTTCAACCTGGGGAGTGGGTTCTCTGTCACATGGGCTCTAGGGATCGAACTTAGGTTATCAAATTTAACAGCAAGAAACATCTTGCCAGCCTTAATTTTTATTATTAAATTTTATTTATCTATTATTTATTTATTTGAGACAGAGTTTCTCTGTGTGGCCCTGGCTCCTGG
This sequence comes from Meriones unguiculatus, assembly GCF_030254825.1. Classification (NCBI taxonomy): domain Eukaryota; kingdom Metazoa; phylum Chordata; class Mammalia; order Rodentia; family Muridae; genus Meriones; species Meriones unguiculatus. Next base: position 20,390,328 of record NC_083364.1, read on the forward strand.
GACTCACATTATGGACCAGGCTGGCCTTAAACTTTGGAGATTCACCTGCCTCTGCCTCTCGAGTACTGGGATTAAAGGCGTGCACCACCACCGCCCATCAACCACCCAGCTGTTTGGAGACAGAATCTTACACTGTAACCTGGCTGCCCTGGAACCAGCAATGTAGAGCAGGCTAGCTTCCAGCTTTTAGAGATCTGCCTACATCTGTTTCCTCAAGCGCTGGAGCTAAAGGTGTGCGCCACCAGGCCCAGCCTTCTTTATTTTGCTCACGTAGGCCAGGCTTGCCTTCACACTCCTGGTGTAACTCAGGGTGACCTTTATTCCTCCTGTCCCTGGCCCTCCCTAATGCTGGTGACAGATGTGTCCCGCTGTGCCCAGTTTATGTGATGCTAGTGATGAAACCCAGGGCTGTACGGAAGAGCTAGGAGCCCAGACTCGGGGTTTGGTTTTTGAGAAAGTAGTTTCGTGTCTCAGACAGGCCTCAAGCTCTCTCTATGTGGCCAAGGCTGGTCTTGACTCCTGATCCTCTTGCTTGTAGTCTGGCTGCCCAATTAAAACGGACAGAAAGGAATTCTAACAGTAATGAATAGGGACCTTGAGTGCTAGCCACAGCTTTAATCCCCTGGAAGGCAGGACTGGAAGCCAGCCTGGTCTACATGTTGAGTTCCAGGCCAGCCAGGGCCACCTAGTGAGGCCCTGCCTCAGAAACAAACAGCCCGGCCCCTGTGTCTGGTGGGGCTGGAGAGATGGCTCGTTAGAGTGCTTGCTGCTCTGGCCGAGAACTCAGATTCAGGGGTCTCACAACTGCCAGGATCTCAGTTCCAGGGGCCCAGCACCCTCTTCCGGCCTCCACACACAGAGCATTTACAAGCAGGCTAGTAGGCACACCTACTCACACAACACACACTAAGAACGAAACTGTAAATGAAAACTAAGTGTAGGAAAAAAAAATCTGTCAGTATTTTAAAGTGCACATTCAATGCCTAGTGGGATCAAAATGTCCCATCCTCTGTGAATACTCAAGACCCTTCTGTCGGGCTGGAGAGAGGGTCAGTCAGTCAAATTCTTCCTAAAAATGCCGAGTGTGGTGGCATGGGCCTGTTAGGCTATTGCTTGTGTGTGTGGGTCCCTGGAGCACTGGCCAGCCAGGCTAGCCTAGGCAGTGAGTTTCAGCTTCAGCGAATGATCCTGTCTTAGGAAACAAGGTAAGGTGACTGTGGTAAGCCTGCCAACTCAAGTGCCACGTTTGGGACCCACGTGGTGCAAACACACAACCAACTTTGTTGTTTTTGAGATGGGGTTTCTCTGTGTATAGTCCTGGGACTCGCCCTTCAGACCAGGCTGGCCTCAAACTCACAAAGATCTGCCTGCCTCCACCTCCTGACTGGAGGGACTAAAGGCGTGCACCACCCTCCCAGCTAACACAACCAGCTCCTACAAGCTGTCCTCTGACCTCCACAGATGCACCGTGACACACATACCTAAAATAAATAAATGCACCCTCTCCCCTCACCCGCCAAAACCTCCAAAGCTGCTGGGTATGGTGGGGGCACAAACTTCCAGCATTCAGGAGGCAGAGGCATTGACTCTCCGAGTTCAAAGACAGCCAGGCCACTTGGTGAGACCCTCTCTCACAAATCCCAAGGTGGCTGGGGCTTCTGCAGGCACGTACACACAGGCGCCTTCAGCAGAGACTCCCTCCGCCCCTTCCCCGTGGTCAAGGCAGCCCCAAGCTCACCGATCGGTACACGTTCCTGACGGCTGGCCGGGTTTTAGTCTTCACTGAATGCAGGAGGGCATCGCTGCCTTTCTGTAGGGGGTTGGGTGAGGAAGCACCAAAGGGGAGGAGCTTGGGCCCTGAGGTCACCGGGGCTGGACCCCACACTCCGCTTCCCGCCTTGGGTCTTCCTCTGTGGGCAGCCCCTTCCCTCTCTGTGCCTCCTCGAGCTTAACCCACCCCCTTGCTGGGGGCCGTGGTGAGCCTCGAGGTGATGAGGTTGGTTACAAACAGGACAGGGGCTTGCTTTTCTTACCTTAAGACTCTCTACCCAGAGCTGGTAGGATCGAAGGGCGCCTGGGAGGAAGGGAGAGAGCTGCGATGGCCGAGGCCGGCCGCGGCTGGGGGAGCGGCTGGGGCGGAGCCCTGGCGCTCACCTGAGGAAGCCCCGCAGCAGGCAACGATCTCTTGCTCAAAGTGGTCCGAGAAGCCTTCTCCAGCGTTGAGTTTCTCCAGTCGGGTTTCGATGAACTTGAGGTGGGACAGAGCGTCAGACACGGGTACCCGCCGTTCCTGAAGACTTAGAAGGACCCTCCCTCGCGGGGCCCGGGCCTCAGGGGACCGGTCTAGAGACTAGGTACCCAACGTGGCGAAGCCCCCGGGAACCGGCAGCCCCGCCCCCGAGGCAACCAGCCCCCCGCCCCCGGCTCGACCATTCCTGCCCCCGGCGCCCAGCCCCGCCCCCGAGGCGACAGGCCCCGCCTCCGGCGCCCCGGGCCCCGCCCCAGCCCCGCTCCCGGCGCGGCCAGCCCCGCCCCAGAGGCAACCAGCTCCGCCCCCGGCTCAACCATTTCTGCCTGGCGCCCCAGTCCCGCCCCCGGCGTCCAGGCCCCGCCCCGGTGCTCCGGCCCCGCCCCCGGCATGACCGGCCCCGCCCCCGCCCCGCCCCCGGCTCGATTATTTCTGCCCCCGGCGTCCAGGCCCCGCCCCCGAGGCGACCGGCCCTGCCCCAGCCCCGCCCCCGACTCGATTATTCCTGCCCCCGGCGCCCCAGCCCCGCTCCCGCGCTCTCACCTGCTTGAACAGCTGCAGGTGCACCGCTCTTTTGCGGAAGGCCTGCAGGGGCGCCCCAGGTTTCTGAGCCAGGAAAGCTTCCTCACTGAAGGTCACTGGCTGACCCTGGAAGAAGGATTCCTCCCAGAGCTTCCTGCGGCTCTCCTGACTCCCACCATCTTCCTCCCCACTTCACAGCCACCCCGCAAGCACAGATCGGGCGCCTCCTGTACACCTGACCCCAAGCAGGACCTCAAGGTCAACGTTAAATAACGTTGATAGTGTGAGAGGCTGAGGCAGGGGCGTTGCTGCTGGGTTAGGTAATGAGCTCAGGGCAGCCCAGGCTACAGACACCCAGTTCCAGGAAAAAAAAAAAAAAAAAAATCACGAGGTCCGAGAGTTCAAACTCATCCGGGGCTATATACTAAGTGTGAGGCTAGCCTAGGCCACCTGAGACCCTAAAGCTTATCCTGGGAGAGGCCTGTCCCGGGCACCGCCCTCTCCAGCTGCTCACCGGAGTGCAGATGAGCGCTTCGCGGTAGCCTCCGAACAGCAGGGCCTGGGCTTTCAGGAAGAGACGGGACACCCCTTCCCCGGGGCTCAGGGCCACTTTCCTCAGCCGGAACCTCAGCAGGGACACCTGACACGGGGCAGACGGCGGGTTGGGTGGGGTGGAGGCTGCAGCTGGGGGGGTGGGCGGGAAGCCGGGGCACTGACCACGTCCGGCGGCAGCGCTTGCACGTCGTCGAAGGGCGTCTCCAGAGTGTTGGAGTCGGCGTTCAGCACCACGACCTCTTCCAGGGCCTTCTCCCGAACTCTCTGCAGGAGAGAGCGCGCGCTCCGAGGGACTGGCCGGAAAGGCACTGCCTCCCCAGCGCCAGCCTCGGGGTGCTTCAGCGTTTACCTCCGCGAGACTGGCGTGGACTCCGATGAGGTAGGGCATGGGTGCGCTGTGGAGAAGCGGATGTATGCCTTTCATCCCAAGCCTGTCGCCTGTCCGTGACTCACACAGGCTAGCCCAGAACTCTCCATTTTTAAACTCTTTGTGATAGGGTCTCTCTCAAAGAGATCCTCCAGCCTCTGGCTAAAGGCCCGCCACACTCCAGGCTCTGCCTGCCCGTCCTCGCCCCTCACCCTCTCTTTCTCACCAGCAGTAATCCAGCAGGTGCGGGGGCAGCGTGGGGATCAAAACGTGCTCCCAGCGCATGGGGTAGAGCAGAGCGCAGGACGCGTGAATGCAGGCTGTCAGCTGGGGGTGAGAGGAGGGAGGCAGAGTCAGGCCTTAGCTTGCCGGGTGGCTCCAGGGTCCTGGATCACTGAAATGGCTCCCGGATTGGCCTGTCCCCTCCTCCCATGCTGGGGAACTGGCTGGAACCTTAGGAAGGCAGTGGAGACCAAGATTTTGGCGTTACAGCTCCATGGGCACAGATAACAATAAACTCGGCCCCGTGCATTGCCTCTGGCCTGTAATCCCAGCACTGGGGAGGCAAAGACAGGTGGATCTCTGAGTTCGAGGCCAGCCTGGTCTACAGAGTGAGTTCCAGGACAGCCAGGGCCACACAGAGAAACTCTGCCTTGAAAACAAAAGAAAAACAAAACCCACAAACACACAGAAACACACTTGAGGGGCAGGAGAGATGGCTCGGTAGTCATGGCACTGGTAGCCCTTCCACAGGCTCGGGGTTCCCCCAAAGGTGGCTCACAGCTGCCTCTAACCTCCAGGGGGTCATCTCTGAGGACACCCACATCCAGGCACACACATAAAAAAAAACCTTTATACTGCAAAACGTACAACTGGAACTAGAAATAAAAAAATAAAATTATGCTTCCTTGTGGGTGAGTTTGCGTGCATGCGTGCATGTGTGCGTGTGTGCGTGTGCTCGCTTGTGCAGATTTGGAGGACAACTTGTAGGAGTGGGGTCTATCCACCATGTGTGCCCTGGGGATTGAACTCAGATCCTCAAAATTTGGCTGGAGGCACCTTTGCTCTCTGAGCCACCTCACAGGCCCTAGGAGGTTTTTCAAGTGCTTATTTATTTATTTATTCATTTATTTATTGAGACCTGGTGGGTCTCATGTATCGGGCTCACCTCAAACTAGATATCTCTGATCCTCCTGCCTCAGCCTCCCAGTGCTATGAATGCAGGTGTATGCCCCCAGGCCTGCCAGGCCTGGTTGATGCCAGGGGGAGCCCTCCACCCGCTGAGCCAAGGCCCCGGCTGGGGAGAGCTAGGCCAGGTCTGGTCCTCAGTGGTTGGACCACTGAGTTGGAGCCATTGGGCCGCCTCCACAGGGGTGGGGCGGAGTGAAGGGCGTTCAGGGCCTCCCCGTGTCCCCTCCTCACAGTGCTGAGCTTGCTGGCCGTGAGCAGGATCCTCCTCTCAGCCAGCAGCGCCGCGAACAGCCCCACGATGTTCTCGTCGGTCACCGCGACCACCAGCTCGGTGAGATTCCTCTGAGGAACAGCAGCTGGGTGAGGGCCAGCCGGCCAGGACCCGCCAGTCCCCCTTCTGCGGTCCACGCCTGTCCTCCTTACTCACGTTCTCGGGAATAGACGGCAGGCCGGCAGAATCCGGGGCCACGAAACAAGAAAGCTGGCGGGGGACATCGGGGAGAGGCGTCAGCCCGGCTGCGCTGACCGGCGGGGAGGGCCGGGGACCCGGCAGCTCCACTCACCAGCTTGCTGTTCCGTAGGGCGGGAGGCAAGGCGCCACGGTCGCTCCAGACGGCGGGGCTGCTCTCCTGGGGACAGGAGTCACGGTGGGGTGCCCCGCCTGGCCGGCGCCTGGCCCGCGGGAGGCCAGCCCGCAGACCTGGGAGCTACTCACCCCTGAAGCCCGAGGTCCCGGAAGGCGGTGGTGCTGCAGGTTCTGCAGGAGCTCTTCGGCCTCTGAGACCTGAGGGGTGCAGGACCGAGTTAGTCCCCGAGGGCCCCCATGGGGTCGTGGGAACGGCCTGAGCTCCGGTGAGGCCGGGTGGGGCTGAGGGTAGGGCTGTCTCACTTGGTTCTGGGCTAGGAGGTCCCCCACAACATTGAGAATCTTGTAGAACACTTCAAACCAGGGAAGGTGGCTGCAGAGAGAGAAGCGGGAGCCGAGCATCAGGGTCTGGAAAGTGCCTCAGTGATCCGACACTTTGACAGGCTTGTTGAGAATTTCACGAATGAAGACGATGGTGTGCCTTGTATTGTTCTGTCTAGTGGTGTTCGTTTGTTTTTCCGAGACAGTGTCTCTCTGTGCAGCCCTGGAACTCGCTCTGTAGACCAGGCTGGCCTTGAACTCACAGAGATCACGTCTTCTGCCTCCCGAGGTCTGGGCTCGAGGATGTACACTGCCATCTCCCAGCTGATAGTTTGTGTTTTCACGTGTGCACCCTGGGTTTTGATCCATAACTCCCCACCTCTTCAACCCCCTACCCCAACTTCCCCCTCTCAACTTCATTGGATGTTAAAAAAAACCTACAGGATCAGCCAGGTGTGGCGGCGGCACCTGGAGGCTGGAGGATCTCTGGGAGTTTGAGGCCAGCCTGGTCTACAGGGTGAGACCCAGGCTAGCCAGGGCTATAGAGTGAGACCCTGTCTCAATCCCCTACCCCCCACCCCAACAAAACCACACCGGAGACCACTTAGTGGCATCTGTGTGTGTGTGCGAGCATGCTGAGAGAGAGAGAGAGAGAGAGCCGCCGCCCTGTCCCAGCAGCCGTCAGCTAACAGCGCCTCGGCTAGGGGTGGGCCTCACGAGCCCCCCCCCAGCCATGCCGGGATTCTGTCTGTTTTAATGATGTGCTTCTGTGTTCGTGAGCGTCAGTCTGTCCAGGAGGCGCCGCTTCACTCTGCTCCCTCTGGCCGCTGCACCCCCACTGCCCACATGGCCTCGTGTGGAGGGGGAGGGGCACGGCTTTCCCACTTTGGGCTGAGCACCCTGCGGTCTCTCACTCCTTGGACCAGTTGTGGTGTCTATTCCTCACTGCGAGGCCCAGCGTTTGCTCCCATCTGTCTCTCCTCTCCTCGCCTCGAGGCCCAGCGTTTGCTCGTGCCACCCACCTGAGGATACACAGGCAACTGCACGCCCCGGCTCGCAGGCGGCAGAAGCCGAATCTTCGGTTGCCGGCCAGGTCGGTAAGGGCGAAGGTGAAATGCTGGACAGCAGGGCCGGGCAGCTCCCTGGAGGGGAAAGGCTCTGGTGCACACCCCAGCATCTATTTTCTGACTTCCTTACCCTGCCCACACCCCCAAGGTCGCCTGTGAATGCATCTGTGAATGTTTCTTTGGTGGCTTGGTGCGGGAGCTGGTGGGGTCCCAGGCGTCAGGAACTCTTGAGTCCTGGAGGCCGTGTTCCTACTTGCACTGCTGAGGCGCATGCCCTACAAGACTGACGACCCAGGCTCCATTCCCAGACCCGTCTTGGAAAAGAAAGACGATCTGGAGGCCAGGGAGGTGGCTCACCAGGAAAAGGTGCTTCCCATGCAAGCCTGGCCGTGTGGGTCCAGGCTCCAGAGACCCCCGTGGTGGAAGGAAAGGACCAACTCCACAAAGTTATCCTCTGACTGTGGACTTGGGTCCTGGGGCACAGGCACAGCCACCATCACACACACACACACACACACACACACACACACACACACTAAACACAATAGAATGAAATTAAGTCTGGTCCCAGATGCAGGGACGTGAACTCATCAAGGCCCTGGAGAGCAATGGCCAGTAAATCCTCCTTGGAGACCTGCAAGCCAGTGAAAGAGACTCTGTCTCAAAGAACAAAGCGAGTGTGTGTACAGGGACTGGAGAGATGGCCTGGTGGTTAGAGTCCTAGCCGCTCCCACAGAGGACCGGAGTTCAGTTCCCTGCATCCACACGGTGGCTCCCAAGCATAAGTTTAGTTCTAGGGGATCTGATGCCCTCGTTTGAGCCCCCTAGACACTAGGCACAGCCTCCCATGTCCTTCAGCTCTTGGGTCTCTGGGTCCCTGAGCCCCTGTGCCTACAATGCTCCAGCTGTCAGGGTCCTGCCCACAGTCCCCAAAGCCTCTGAGCCCCCCTCCGTCCCATCCATACCTTTCTACGTCGAAAGGGAAGCAGAACCTGGGCACCATTTGCATGGCTTCCTGCAGGGGAAGAAGTGTCAACCCGTCACTCATGCTGGCCTCCTGGAGATCGAGGCCCACACAGTCCCTCAGGCTGGGCAGAACCTGGATGGCTTCTGAATACCTGCTCCTGGACATCCGGGGGGAACTGCCACAGGATGGGGGGATCTGCAGGGAGAGCCAGGTGCTGAGCTCCAGGCCTCACACCCTCCCTCCACCTCTCCTGCCCCAGCTGTCCCATCTTACCCTCCTCCAGGGAGTGGGGACGGCGGGCTTCGAAGAACCAGTCAAACACGGCAGGGGGATGCCTCCTGTGGACCATGAGGGAGCTTAGCAGGTGTGTGTGTGTGTGTGTGTGTGTGTGTGCGTGTGCATGTGTGTGTGTGTATGTGTGTGAGTGTGTGATTGTGTATGTGTATGTGTGTGAGTGTGTGATTGTGTATGTGTGTGTGCTCTGAGTCTTGCATCTGTGCTTCTGCTGTGTGCTCCCTATTCTGCACATGTGTATGACCAGGTGTGTTGGTGTGGGCACCCTGAGGGGTGGAACCGGGTATGAATGCTGCAGGAGGATGAGGGTGGGGAGAAGTGAAGGGAAAAGAGAGCAGAAACCAGCATGGTGACCATACCTTGAACCCCAGGCAAAGGAGGGCTGGTCTCTGCGAGTTCATGGCCTGCCTGGTCTACATATGAGTTCCAGGTTGATGAGGGTTACACACTGAGATCCTGTTTCCAAAGACAGAGAGATAGGTACAGAGAGAGGAGAGAGAAAGCAGGGAGAGAGAAATGAGAGGGAGGAGAGACTGAGGGCACAGAGAGAGAGAGAGGGAGGGAGAGAAGGAGGTGCAGGGAGGGAGAGAAGAGGGAAGGAGAGGGAGAGGAAGAGAGGGAGAGAGAGCGAGCACAGGAGGAGACAGATGGGGAGGGGCCACCCCTGCCTGTGATGGTGTGTCTGCGTGTAAAAAGCATTTGTGTAAAGAGAACAAACTTGTGATTCTGTCTGGTGCTCGTGCCTCGAGTCTGTGGATAGAACTGCAGTGTCTCAGGTGTGTGCAGTGAGTCCTGTCTCTTCTCTCCCTGCACCTTTGAGCATCTGACCGGCAGCTTAGCTTTCAGAAGCCACCGGAGGTGACTGGCTTGCCCACGCCCTAGCCCATCCGGTTTCCCACACCACCCTGACACGGGCACCAGCAGCATCTCATCGTATGGACACAAGCACAAGGCTCCCACGACCCCCCCCAAGGTTACCACACTGTCTCCGGGCACACCCTCTCACACCTCACTACCGACCACCCCTCCTGGAAACCACCTTCCCAGGACACCGCCCTTACTGGGATGCCACACTCCTGAAGTCCCTGTCTTCATTACACAGATCCAGAGTGAGGAAAACTGAAGAAGGACCATGCGTGGCTGGGGCAGGTCCCCTTGAGGCCACCCCAGTGGGTGGCTGCACTTCCTGGGCCCTTCCCTCCCGAAGCCCCCAGCTACCATGAGTTTTGTTTTTTGCCTGGCAGTCTTGCTGCACCGGATGGGGGAGACAGCTCTTACTTCTCCGTGGATCCCATGGTGTCCGAAGGGCTGGCCAGGTGGGCCCTTTCCCCAAGGGCTCCTGGGGTTGGGGGAGCCTGTGCTGGCTTGGGGCTGGGCGCTTGATGTGCTCAGCTTCCTGTGTGGCTGAGAGGGGAAGTTTGACTGGGTGACGTTCCCAGATGAAGGAGGCCCCCGCCCCCACCCGCCGCTAGCGACTCAGGAGTCCTCGGTTTATGAACCTAGGTGGGGTGACAAGCAGCACCAGGCGGGGAGTCTGGCTTCACCCTCAGGGGCCCCATGGTCACACCCAGGCTTGTTCTTTCTGAGTCCCCTGAGTATTGGAAGTCTGTGATGACCATCCAGATCTTTTCCCTTTGTTGTTCCTGTTTCATTTACCGGAGGTGGAGAGGCAGCTACATTGAAGGGCAAAAGAGGGGGACAGAAGGTGACTGCTGGAGTCATTCAAGGAATCCTTATGGAGATGTAGAGAGACTCAGAACCCAGGTGAGGTGCGCAGGGGTGTGGACACACATGCAGACACCTCACTGAGAGAGTCACAGAACTGACTTGAGACAGGCAGACAGGCCTGGGTGTTACTAAACTTAGGGTCCCCATTTGTACCCCAAGAACTTAACTTTAGGGCGCTGGGGACATGGCTCAGTAGTTAGGAGCCGGGATCTAAGTTCAGGTCCCTGCGCCCTCGTGGCTGGTTGACAACTCCAGCTCCAGAGGATCTGATGCTTCTGCCTTCCAGACACCCAGACACATAATTAGAAATAACAGCCAATAGCTTTCATATATATAATTATTTTAAGAAGTGTGTGGCTGCCATCCTCGAGAAGCCAATTAAAACAGCACAGTTAGCCACACCTTCAATCCCAGTACTCGGCAGGCAGAGGCAGGCAGAGCTCCTCGTGTTCCGGGCAGCCCGGGATACATAGCGAGTTCCAGGAACCTGGAACTCTCTCCATAGTAAGATCCTGTCTCAGAAACGCCAAAACACAAAACCAAAGGACAAATGGCAACAAAGACTCCCAAACCAAACAAGATGTATTCACTTTGGCCACACTGTGAAGAGAGACAAAGAAATCCGGGGACTCCTCAGGTCCGTCTTCCCAGTGTGGGCCGTGCTGAATAAACGTGACTTGATTTATTAAGGTACAGGCTGTGGCCCCAACTTTGGTAACAACGGCAGAAAATAGGCATGTTCCTGGTGTACAGATGGCTTATCCTACACCAGAACATTGCTCTAGCCTTGCCTGTTTGGCTCTGCAATCCCTGTACCCCAACCTGAAGATCTGCTCTTACACCCTGTGGGCCCCTCCAATCCTCAGAAGAAACGAAATTGAAAGTAAACTCAACAGAAAGCCAAGTCAAAGCAATGACTCCTTTATTGGTGGAGGGTCAGCAGGGAGAGCAGGGGGGAAGGGGCAGTGGGGAGGGGCCCTCTCATCCCAGGCCACAGGCCTCTCTTCTCCCTTTCCCACTTCTCTGGTAGGAACTGAACTAAGGCACAAGGGCAAGAACACACAGGGAGTGAGAGTGGAGTTGTGGGTCAAGAGCGGGGAGCCGTGAGCTCAAAGGTGAGGCGAGGCGAGGCGAGAGGTGAAGAGGGCTTTCCGGAGCAGGTAAAATACAAATCAAGATCTAGAGAGACAGCCGGGGGTGTCAGAGGTTCAGGAGGGCCATAGGAGAAGGGACAGGAGAAAACGTAGGATCTCAAGATCCAAGGGGGTGGAGTATGTGGGGGGCTGGGGCGAGGGGAGGGGCTCGAGGGGACAAGAAGAGCCCTTCCTGGCAGGGCTGGAGAGAAAGTGGGTGCAGGGGTTCAAGCAAGTAAAAGCAACCTGGGCTCTGGCCTTGACCCTCATGGTGAGGGTGTGCATGGTGTCCGAGGGGACGGGCAGCGTGTGTGTGTGTGTGTGTGTGTGTGTGTGTGTGTGTGTGCACACAGAGGTGGGAGCTCAGGGTCAAAGCTTTGCTGGTGTGCCCCGGGGGCGGAGTGGCGGTGGGGACGGGGCGGGTGGCCCTAGGCCACTTCCTCTTCGGCCTCTTCTTCGAACTCGCCCTCCTCAGCCGTGGCGTCCTGGTACTGCTGGTACTCGGAGACCAGGTCGTTCATGTTGCTCTCGGCCTCGGTGAACTCCATCTCGTCCATGCCCTCGCCCGTGTACCAGTGCAGGAAGGCCTTGCGGCGGAACATGGCGGTGAACTGCTCGGAGATGCGCTTGAACAGCTCCTGGATGGCCGTGCTGTTGCCGATGAAGGTGGCGGCCATCTTGAGGCCGCGAGGCGGGATGTCACACACGGCCGTCTTGACGTTGTTGGGGATCCACTCCACGAAGTAGCTGCTGTTCTTGCTCTGCACGCTCAGCATCTGCTCGTCCACCTCCTTCATGGACATGCGGCCCCGGAAGACGGCGGCCACGGTGAGGTAGCGGCCGTGGCGGGGGTCGCAGGCGGCCATCATGTTCTTGGCGTCGAACATCTGCTGGGTGAGCTCGGGCACCGTGAGCGCCCGGTACTGCTGGCTGCCGCGGCTGGTGAGGGGCGCGAAGCCCGGCATGAAGAAGTGCAGGCGCGGGAAGGGCACCATGTTGACGGCCAGCTTGCGCAGGTCGGCGTTGAGCTGGCCCGGGAAGCGCAGGCAGGTGGTGACGCCGCTCATGGTGGCCGACACCAGGTGGTTGAGGTCCCCGTAGGTGGGCGTGGTCAGCTTGAGCGTGCGGAAGCAGATGTCGTACAGGGCCTCGTTGTCGATGCAGTAGGTCTCGTCCGTGTTCTCCACCAGCTGGTGCACGGAGAGGGTGGCGTTGTAGGGCTCCACCACCGTGTCCGAGACCTTGGGCGACGGCACCACGCTGAACGTGTTCATGATCCTGTCTGGGAACTCCTCCCGGATCTTGCTGATGAGCAGCGTGCCCATGCCCGAGCCTGTGCCGCCGCCCAGCGAGTGCGTCAGCTGGAAGCCCTGCAGGCAGTCGCAGCTCTCTGCCTCCTTCCGCACCACGTCCAGGACCGCGTCCACCAGCTCTGCGCCCTCCGTGTAGTGGCCCTTGGCCCAGTTGTTGCCAGCTCCCGATTGACCTGGGGAAGGGACAGCGTTGGGGTCTGTGCTGCACAACAGTGCCTGAATCCTTAGACCAGAGGATGTAAGAATGGCTGGGTAGGGGCCATGGACAGAGCCCTGCCTAGCGAGCCTGGGGCCCCAGGTTCCAACTTGGCCACCGAAGAAGCCAGGTGTGGTGGCCTCACCTGTCATTCCAGCACCCAGGGGGCATTGCCGGGAGGATCAGGCATTTAAGGCTAGCTACAGTCACATGATGAGTTGGAGGCCAACCTGGGCTACATGAGATTCAGGAATGAATAAATAACAGTGAAAATACTGGAAAAAATAATGTTAGCATTATTGTCATTTTAACTTACTTTTGGAGACTACGGTGATTAGTTTAGTTGATTATTTTAAAAGCTTCATTCTAGCTGGCTGTGGTGGCACATGCCTTTAATCTCGGCACTGGGGAGGCAGAGGCAGGGGGATCTCTGAGCTTCAGAGCAGGGTGGTTTACAAATTGAGACTAGAACAGCCCAGGCTACAGAGAAGCTGCCCTGGAGCTGGCGTTACAGGTGGGTGCAAGCCTTCTGATATGGGTGCTGGGACTCAAACTCAGGACCTTTGGAAGAGCAGCAAGCGCTCTTAACCACTGAGCCATCTCTCCAGCCCCACAACGGTTTGTCTTAGGTGGTTTTATTTTGTTTTCTTTCTTTATATGGAGCTTCGCTTTGTAACCCCGGCTGCTCATGAGCTTCTGGCTCTGTGCCTGCTAAGTGCTGGGTTGGCAGGTGTAGGCTGGCATGCCAGGCTCCAGATTATTTATTTATTTAGAGACAGCCCCAGCTGGTCTCAACCCCCATGTGTAGCTGAGGAGAAGCTTGAACTCCTGACCCTCACGACATCATGACAGACACCAGAAATCCCAGCTTCTGTGGTGCTGAGCATGGGCCCAGCGCACCGAGCCAGGCAAGGGTTTGTTTACCTCTTCCTGTTCCTCTCGCCTCTGCCTCCATCTCTTCTCCTCACCTCCTCTGCTCCAGCCACACAGGCCTCCGAGCGGCTCCTCCATCACCCCAGGTTCCAGGTTTATTTTTCAGCCAAGACATAAAAGTCACACACATTGGAGGCTGGAGAGATGGCTCAGAGTTTAAGAGCACTGGCTGCTCTTCCAGAGGACCTGAGTTCTATTCCCAGCAACCACATGGGGGCTCCCAACCATCTATAGTGGGATCTGATGTCCTCTTCTGTCATGCAGGCACACATGCAAGAAGAGCACTCATATGCATAAATTATATAAATAAATAAATCTTTAAAAAAAACCATACACATTTGTGGAGGGCCATGCTGTATTTTGCTACAGGTCCATATTGTATAATGTTTGGATTAGGATAAAGATACCAACTTCCCCAAGCATACGTCAATGTTTTATTCACACTAAAAACATTTAAAATTTCCCTCAGGTGCTCGCTTCGGCAGCACACACACTAAAATTGGAACAATACCGAGAAGATAAGCATGGCCCGTGCGAAGGATGACACGCAAATTTGCAAAGCGTTCTGTTCTATATTTAAAAAAAAAATTCCCCTCAGCTGCATGAGATCTTGTGTATTATTATCTGCAGTCACCCTACAGTGTAATAATACAGCACAACTATTATCATCAAAAACAATAACTTAATGTAATAATATGCATAAATAATAATCAATACATTATCAAACAGTTATAAGACGTGATGAATTTATTTATAGTTATCTTTCAGATTTTATTTTATTCATATTTTTGTGTGTGAGCATTTTGCCTCTTGTCTGCACGCTGTGTGAGTGCAGTGCCCTCTGAGGCCGGAAGGGGGCGTAAGGTGCTCTAGAGTTGAAGATGGTTGAAGCACCCTCAGCGTCCTGGTCCCCTGCTAGAGCAGACCGCTGTTAACCGCTAAGTAGTCTCTCCAGCCCCTATTATTGTGTGTTATAATAATCATTGTAGTTAATAGTGTTTCAATTTTGCCACACCTTCATCCAGAAGCTAGGAGGCTTCTACCAAAAGTTAAATAAAACCATTCCCCATCTAAGCTTGAAAAATCTGTTCTGCCTCCTCCTAGTCCCAGGCTCTGCCTCGCGTCTGTTCTCCCTGCAGCCGCTAGAGGGCGCCGTGAGCCGAGTCAGGTCCCAGCTCCGCTAGCGCCTCCCCGCTTCTGCCTGTCCTAATCTCGTTCCCTCATTTGTTCTGTTATAGTCACCCAAGCATCCTGGCTGCTCCTCCATCGCGCAGGGCTGTGTCCTGCTCTGGGACCTTTGCACAGGGCAGTGTGTCTGCTTGGAATTCCTTCTCCTCTGTATTCACACGGCCCCTCTGTCACCTCCAGCAGGCCCCTGCTCCATGTCTGTGTGCGTACCTGTGTGTGCATGCCTGTGTAGACTCAGGGGTATGGCGGCCAGAGGTCGGTGCCTGGTGTCTTCCTCTATCTCTGTCCACCTTGTTTGTCTAGTTATTTCGAGACAGGGTTTCTTTCTCAACTGGAACTTAACAGTTGGCTAGGCTGGCTGACCAATGAACTCCAGGGATTTCCCTGTCACCACTCTCCCCAGAGCCAGGGTTGCTGACACAAATCTCTGGGCCTGATTTTTTTAATGGGTGCTTGGGATTCGAACTCACATCCCTCTTGCTTGCACATTGAACACTTTGCTGTCATCTCCCAAGCCTCCTTTTAATCTTTTCCTTTCTCTCTGCCTTCCTTTCTTGTCTCCTCTCCTGCCTGCCTGTCTGTCTCCCTGTTTCTCAGGGGCACACTCTTTGTGAGCATGCTCCTTGGCCTCCCTCGCCTTTAATATCTTTTTTCTCCGCAGCCATCTCTGGAGGACCTTGTATGCGCCACACCCACACAGGCACACGTTGGCTTCCACAGGTTTGTACCCATCAGGAAGAGAGACTCGCTTGTCCAAGGTCACTTGCTGGGGCTGCGGCAGAGGACAAAACAGCTTCCTGCGTGCTCCCTCTCTACCTGCCTGCCACCCCCGTGGAGGTGACCCACTCCCCTGAGCTCAGATCCCTCCTGAGGCATAGTGTCTACAAAGAGCCCAATCACCTCCTTCCTAAGACATGGTCTCCAGAGTGCTGGGACTGGGCTCAGGGGGCAGAGTGCTCCTCTGGGCTGGGCTCGGGGGCAGAGTGCTCCTCTGGGCTGGGCTCAGGGGGCAGAATGCTCCTCTGGGCTGGGCTCAGGGGGCAGAGTGCTCCTCTGGCTGGGCTCAGTAAGTGGAGTGTTCCTCTTGCATCCACGAAGCCCTGGGCTCCAGCCCCAGCACCACAGGAAACTGGCGGCCATCCCAGAACTGGGAAGGCGGGGGCAGGAGGATCAGGGTCAGCTTAAGCTTCGTAAGTTGGTTCAGGGCCAACCTCAGCTGTACAGAGGCTAGGGAGACCCCGCATAAGCCTCTTCTTTGAGGTAGGCCCTCGTGTCTCCCCGGGGTTCTCTTGGCGTCCCTAATCAAATCCCTGACTGCCCTGTCACTGCAGGCTCTTTGGTGCTAGTTAGAGGATGGTCTAAGCCTCTATCTAGAGACAAAGCCAATGTGCTCACATTGGAGAGGGACTCACCGAACACAAAGTTGTCTGGCCGGAAGATCTGGCCGAAGGGGCCAGAGCGGACGGAGTCCATGGTGCCAGGTTCCAGGTCAACCAGCACGGCTCTGGGCACATAATTTCCACCTGTGGGGATGGCAGATGGAGGAGGCTGGGGTGAGCTCCAGGCCCAGCAGGCTGCAGGGCTCATCCTGCCTCTCCTTGCCAGCTCCCTCCCACCCCAAGAACATTTCTGCCTCTCTGGCTGCCCTACCTGTGGCCTCGTTGTAGTAGACGCTGATCCTCTCCAGCTGGAGGTCGCTGTCCCCATGGTAGGTCCCGGTGGGGTCAATGCCATGCTCGTCACTGATGACTTCCCAGAACTGGAGGATGGGTGGGGGGACAGCAGAGTTCAGTAGATCTTCCTATGTTATGAGTGTGAGTGTGTGCGCGTGTGCGCGCGTGTGTGAGCGCACATTCACGCTGCAGCTTGTGTGGTGGAGGTCAGAGGTCAATTTGCTGGAGGTGGTTATTTCTTTCCGGCATGTGCGTCCTGACAATCAAACTTGTGTTGCCGGGTTTGGCCGGAGCCCCAGAGGAACCGTGTCGCCTGCCCCATTGTTTATTTGAAGGGTTGAATAGCTTTTTTTGACTTGCTGTCTTAAAAAAATTTATTTATGACGGACAGCACACCTTTAATCTCAGCACTCAGGAGGCAGAAGCAGGCAGTTGGCTGAGTTCAAGGCCAGCCTGGTCTACAGAGAGAGTTGCGGGACAGCCAGGGCTACACAGAGAAACCCTGCCTTGCCACCCCCTCCCAAAGTTATTTCTTATTTTTTGGGTAGGCTCTCCCAAAGCCCAGGCTAGTCTGAAATTCACTAGGTAGCCTAGGATGGTACTGAACTCCGCTTTTTCTGCCTCCACCTTGCCAGCGGCTGGAGTGACAGGTGTTTACCACAACACCCGAGCAAGGGCTGTTGACCCCTGAGCTACAGCCCCAACCCCTTATATTTTTGACACAGGGTTTCATGTGGCCCAGGAGGCTGTTTTGGGACTCCTGCCTCTACCTCCCAAAGTGCTAAGATGTAAGAGTGGGTTACAGGGCCAGTCAGGAAACGCTGAGTGATGCTGTGTCTTGCGCACCCTTGAAGCCATTTGCTTGCTGTCTGCTGGGAGGTGACGGGCAATCCTGAGCCACAGCAGAGCATGAGCCAGCAAGAAGGGGAAGTTGGGGGTAGGGAGAGGCTGGGCCCCACTGGAGCCACTCGGTGCCAGCCCAGCCCGGCAGCAGCCCTGGGAGGAGGGGTCGTGCCACCTCGTGCCGGGCAGCCGAGGGTGACAGTGGCCCAGCTCTGAGGCCAGCTGTGGCCAAGGGACACAGGCCGGGCCCTGCCCCCATCACCGGCCTCTTTGTTCCCAGCCTGGCTCTGCCCTGGCTCCCCTCCCCCACCACCCTGGGATGCAGAATTCCTGGGTGAGTCTTGTGGGAGCCGGGCACCCCTTTCCGTGCCCCTCCACATCCCCACCCGCTCCCCAGCCCGGCGCACCTTGGCCCCGATCTGGTTGCCGCATTGCCCGGCTTGCAGGTGCACGATCTCGCGCATGGCGGTGGCGCTGCTGGTGGCGGCTGGGGGACGGTGTGGACGGGCCGCGGTGGCTCCGGAGACTGGATGAGGTGGCTGCGGAGCTCTGACTCTGCGCCGCCGGGCTCCTCTATATCAGGGGAGCTGGCCCCGCGTCACGCCGGGTCGCCGCGTGCTCCGCCTCCTGGGCCTGCCGAGATGCTCAGATGCTCGTAGTGAAGGATGGAGGGATGGAGGGAAGATGAAGGGAGGGGCCTGGAGACGCAGGAACCTCCTCTGGGACCTCAGGGTCCCGGTGTACCCCCACTTCCAGCTTCCAGGTGCCACCAGAGGCTGCGCGGAGTCCCAGCCTCAGTGGCTCTGTCTACTCCTCCCCTCTTCATTCCTCGAAGACCCCTGCTTCCTCAGAACCTTTGTAGAGGCCGGGGAAGGGCGGTGGCTTCTGGCCCCTGGCTCTCCAGTGGGAAGTTTGGTTTCAGGGTGGCGGGTGTGTGGCGTTTGCAGGGGATGTGAGTGCAGGCTGGGGACTGTCTGCGGAGCGCTGGAGGGACCTAGAACTCCCTTGCTGGCTGCGACTTGGGTCTCTTTTGAGCTGGGACACCCCTGGGAAGGCTTGGAGACTAACATTAGAGGGCTAAGACTCATAGCTGGACCCCACAGACAGACAGCACGCTGCGTTCCCTGCACCAACACGTCTTTGCTTTGTTATTGATGCTTAATTAATTACAGGGTTTCCTATGCAGCCCAGGCTAGCCTGGAACTCACTGTATTGCCCAGGCACTCCTGACCTTCCTGCCTTCGGCCTCTGGAATGCTGGGATTATAAGACATCAGCAACACGCCTAGAACAACTCTCGGCATGAGCATGAGTTTGTCTGAGCACACGTGGGAGTCAGTGGGCATGCATGTACCCTAGTCTTTACCTTCCGTCTTGTTTCAGACAGGGTCTTTCTTGTTGGCCGTGGACTGCCAGATCCCAGGAGTTCTGTTTTCCCTCCCACCCCCGGTAGGGTTTCTGGAATTACACATACTCCTTGCCATGTTCCCGGCTTGGAGGGATTTGAACTCAGGTCCTCATGCTTATGCAGCAAATGCTTTCACTCATCCAGCTATCTCCACATCTCTCTCTCTCTCTGTCTCTTGCCCCTCCCCCATGCTCTCAACAGGGTTTCATGTAGTCCAGGCTGGCTTTCCACTCAGTAAGTAGCCAAGGCTGTCCTTGAACTCATGATCCTTCCGCCTCCACCTCCTGAGCTGTCGGGTGTGCATCACCAAGTTCTGGGTTTATAGGACCTCGGGGCTAGGACTCAGGGACTCGTGCATGCTGGGAAAGTGCTCCAGCCCCACCGCCGCTCGCTGTTTGTCCCTCATTGCAATTATGAAGTTGACAACTGACTCCCTCCTTCACTCTCTTTCTCCTCCTCTCTCCCTTCCTACCTTTCTCTCTTAGTCAGATTGCTTTCTCCCAGATCCACCCCCACCTCCCCAAACCTCCCAACTTCAAGCCTTCCTGTTTAGTTTTTTAGTTGTTGATTTTTCTGTGCATGGGTTGTTTTGCTTGCAGGTATGTCTGTGCATTGCACACATGCCACAGCAGCAGAGGCCAGAGAGGACATCAGATCCCCCGGGACTGGAGTTACAGACAGCTGCGGGCTGCCGTGTGGGTGCTGGAGATTGAATCTGGGTCCTCTGGATGGCTTAGGAGGGAGAGGTATGGCTCTGTCGATTGTGGACAGCCAGTCTTGTGCAGGCTGCCGAAGCCTCTGTGTGTTCATGGTTGCAGGGACGGTTGGGCCGCCCAGAAGATGCCACTGTGGCCCTGTTAATTGTCTCCCCTCTTCCTCCATCTTTCCCAGTCCGGAACTGTTTAGGCCTGAGCACAGTCATTCCTCATCCTCAGCACTTTGAGTATCCGGGAGCTTCTGCACTCACCGTTCACCGGGCAGAGAATCTCCTCCGCTCAAGATAAGGAACAGACTTGTCTAAGGGTATAAACAAGCTTTTAGAAGTCAGCTAACTTCGGAGAACCACAGTAACACTCAATGATACTCAATAATACCACCCCCCAGCCTATGACCTCCCCAGCTGTGAGTTTCTAAACAGCTTGAAATTAAAATTCTGAAAATATGAAGCATTAGAACTCCTGCCTAGAACCCTCAGTGAGGGGCTGGGGGCGTGGCTCAGTGGTAGAGCCGGGCCTCGAACACGTCTGTCTCTTAGTTCCATCTCCCGTACTGAAAAAGGAGATATTTACATTACATCCAATGCCCACATCTTTGTCCAAGTGCATTATGGGAATCTGTTCAGGTTTTAAAGCAAGGAGTGCTTGGAGGCGCTGGCTCACGCCAGTTGGAGTTGGGAAATGGAGGCTCAAGGAGGGTGGGGTGCCTTGCTACAGTGTGGCAACAGGGTTGCTGCTGGAAATAGGCCATGAACCGGAACACCCCAAGCCCGGGCTCTTATCCCTGGAGAACTGCTACTTTGTTGCTTGGTATTAGTCAAAACAAAACAAACTGGTGTCCAAATGGCTCGCCTTTCAAGAATATAATGTGGCCAGGGCCCAACACTATCACGAGACCCCCCGCGGGGGGGCCTCTGCCTCCCCCTGTCATGTCTGTCCCCACGTGCTGGCTGCTGGTTACGGGAGAGCGGTTGACTCAGCCCTGAAGCTGTGCCTCCTTGTAAGGGGCCGGGTTCTGTGCTGTGAGGTGTGGCTGCACCCAAGCACCGCTCCTCACATCCCACATGCCGCCTCTCCCCAGAGCTTTCTGCCAGTTCCTCACCCGGATCTTAGGCCACGGCATAGCTAGGTCTCCTTTCTCTTGTCCTGGTGGCACCCTGTCTAGTGTGTGGCCCCGGCTTGGCTTGAGTCCTCTGCGGCTGTGGGGATGGGAGATGGAGGGCTATGGACATGACCGTTGTGGGGAATGTGGGCAGGGATTCTAAGTCTAACCCAAGCTGTGCCTGTTACTGTGGTGTGTGTGTGTGTGTGTGTGTGTGTGTGTGTGTGTGTGTATGGGGAAGGGTGGGGTGGTGGTGGTGGGGGCCGGGTAGGAATGTTTGCCAGGGCCACTCCAGTTTTTGTGAAACTGTGACAATCCCCGACACAGTAACATAGTAATTGGGTTTCCCAGCTCCAGTGACTTCTTGTTCTAGACCTTTTCACCCGGAGCTGATTCAGACAGCTGGAAGGCCAGCTCTGGCTCGCCCCACAGGCTGCTCCTCAGTCCTGTGACTTAGAACCTCCACCTCCAAACTGGAAGGAGGGACCAGACGCTGCCATGCGGGCCCGATCTCTCCTCAGAGCCCACACTGTACTGTTGTCTGTAGACGGGGTTAATAACTCTTAATCAGTCTCTCACCTAGAAAGAACAACCCACCTTCGAACTCGGGCCTAGTTTAATTCTGCTGCAGCAAGAAAGTACTCTGCCCAAAACACTACTTATGGGAGAATGGGGCTTTTTTTTTTTTTTTTTTGGCTTACAATTCCAGGTTACGGTTGTGGAAAAGTCAAGATAGGAGCTGTCATGTGGCATCCACAGTCACGAGCAGAGAACTGAGTGCCTTCGTGCTCATCTGCTTCTGTGCTCACGCTCAGCTGACTCCTACCTACACAGTGGGCAGGGTTGTCCCACATCAGCTGAGGTAAGACTCCCCATAGCCAGTCCCCTAGCCCAACCTAAACAGACAGTCCCTTATTGAGACTTTCTTCCCTGGTGATTCTAGATTGTGTCATCAAATTGCAATGAGTCATAATCTCCACAGACCCCGAACTAAAAGGACATGGAGTATCCTCTGGCCCAGCTCAGGGGTGTCTGGAGTAGAAGATCCCCTGAAATGAGGACGGAGTTGGCACTGAACTGTGTCCGCCTCCTCAGTTCCTTCCTGCAACACCAGCTAGATGCATCCAACCCCAGCGATTCCACCACTCTTGCAATGGGAGGAGGTGGCTCTAGTGGACACAAGGGCAATGGTGGGGCCACAGGTGGCTCATAGACAAGGAGGGGCTGGCCAAGTCACTAAAGATGACAGCCAGCGCTGCTCTTCACAGACCAGGGCAGACCAGGATTTCGCGGATCTTCACCCTGGGCAGTGAGCACAGTTACAGGCACGGGAGGAGGGTCACGTCTCCCAGGCAGATCTTCATGGACTCTGTGTGGGATGGAGAAGGCAAGATTACCCCCAGGTAGAGATAACCTAGAACCCCTAGAACACCTGCACAGATGTAGCCCATGGCAGCTCAGTCTCCAAGTGGGTCCCCTAGTAATGGGAACAGGGCCTGTCTCTGACATAAACTGATTGGCCTGCTCTTTGATCTCCTCCCCCTGAGGGGGGAGCAGCCTTACCAGGCCACAGAGGAAGACAATGCAGCCACTCCTGATGAGACCTGATAACCTAGGGTCAGATGGAAGCGGAGGAGGACCTCCCCTATCAGTGGGCTTAGAGAGGGGCAGAGAGGAGATGAAGGAGGGAGGGTGGGGTTGGGAGGGAGTTAGGGAGGGGGCTACAGCAGGATACAAAGTGAATAAACTGTAATTTATAAAAATATAAATAAATTTTTAAAAAGTGAAAAAAAGAAAAAAAAACATCTAAAAAAACCAATTACCCCTGGGGTCAAGGGGACCACGGAGATGACCAGCTTTCTGTGTCAGACAGCTTGCTCCTCCCTTCTTATGGAAAAGGAATAGAGTTTTCAGGCAAACCAGGCAGAAGCCCCAAAATTGAAGAAACTGAATTGGCCACATACACCTGTCAACCCACTCAGAAGGTGGAGAATCAGGAGTTCAGGTCACCCTCAGCTACATGGTGGATGTTAGAAGAACCTGGACCAGACCCTGTCCTTAAAAAGAGCTTGCTGGGCATAGGGGCAAAAGCTTTTAATTCTAGATCTTGGGAGGCAGAGGCAGGCAGATCTCTTAGTTCAAGGCCAGGCTGGTCTACTTGGACATTTCTAGGCTAACCAAGGTGACAAAGTGAGACCCTATCTCCCCCTCCCCTCCCCAAAGTTCTGCATGTATGTTCTGGTACTTGCCTGGGGTCTTTTGTGGCATCAGCAGATATGTTTGTGCCTCAATCTATTTACAACAGTGTGGTATTGGTGTGAAAGCTGTTTGTGAGCAGGAGGTGGGGCCTGTCACCTCCGGACATCACCAAAGAGCTGTGCAGGGAGGGCGTGATGTCAAACAGGTGCCAGCTCTCTGTGAGGGTGAGCCACAAAGGACTCCTTAGGTCTCTCCTTCCTCTCTGGTGTCAGCTTGCCATCTTCCTCTTGCCCCTGCCCTCTCCTCCCTTCTTTTCAAATATCCAGTGCTGGCCTTGAACTCCTGACCCTCCTGCCCTTACCTCCTGTTTTCTGGGATGATAGAGAGGCTACACTCAGTTTTGTGCCATGCTCAGGACAGAACTTTCATACCAGCTAGGCAGGCCCTCGACCAACTGAGCCATGTCCCCAGCCCCTTGAGTGTACCACTCACTGCAGCCTGGTAGAGCCAGAAAGCTTGAGCCAGCACCCCATAGCACCCCATAGTACCCGGCTCCCTTCCTTGGCCTTAGGGGGAAGGGAACAGATAAAGATGCTGTCCCAGCCTTTGTATTAGGGGACTTTCTTGGGCTGCCAGCTCCTAACTAGTGACACAGAGACATCTTATTAATTATGATATTGAGTTTGGGGTGGAAGCTGAGAAAACTCACTTCAGAGACAGAAGCTTAACATGCAAGCTTTATTTTCTGTGCAAACAGGGAGGTTGGCCAGTTCAGGATCTGAACCTCATCCATGAAGAGAGATTGTACATTTAAAAAAGGAGGGAACAGGAGTGGGGTGGGCTGTTATACTGACCAACCGTATTTTGACACAAGGAGTTGAACAAGGAAGTAATGAATGACTGGGCCTTTCCAGGTCACCTGGCTTTGGGATCCTCAGCTGAGCTTTTTGCAGGCACATCCTCCCTTACACTGTGGTCTGGAATTCAGAATGATAGGAGAACAAAGGAGCGAGCAAGCTTTAAGTCAAGGCAGGCAACCTGTGTGACTCAGTTTAATAACGGATACAGCAATTTCCGTCCTTACATCCTTTACTGATTAACAGACAAACATGAAACACCTGAAGAAGCAGGATAGCAGTTGGGTTCCAGGGCCTGGGGCTATGAATTCAGTTTTGACCCTACCAGCAAGATGGAACTTGTTCCTGAGATGGCTGGACCCAGAAAATGGTCTCTTAACAATGCAAGCTTGGCTGTTGCTTAGGCTGTTCCAAACCAGCTCTTCTGACTTAAGTTAGCCCAGGTATATTAACCTGCATTCCGACATGGCTCGGTACCTCTCAGTCCCTTGGTCCCGGCACCTGTTTCTTCCTCCATTCTCAGTGTTGAGTCCCCTGCCTGAGATTCTTTTCCAGAGTTCCTATCTCTCCTCGAAGTCCACCTTTCCTCTCCTGCCTCAGCTATTGGTCCTTCAGATCTTTATTAAAGCAATCATGGGCTGAAAAGAGTTGTTTACAAGCTACTGTGCCTCCGTAAGAATAGCGATGCCGACTGGAGCCTGTCATCAGAAATCAGCATCTGATCAGTACGAAGACAACCTTACCACAGTGCACCAAGAGACCAACCCAAACTTCTGCTCAAGAAGGGAGCTCTGCTCTCCAGCCGTGTCCCCTGGGGAGTGTGGCTGTATGGGGGGTAGTGGTGGCATGTGGCCATTGTATTAGTCACCTGTCTAGTCACGAGACCTGACAAAGCAGCCTAAGAAGAAAAGGATTTATCTTGTCACAGTTCAAAGGTCTAGTCCATCGTGTTTTTCTTCTTATTCAGTCCTTGACCACACATGCCTGGGCAGGATTTCCAGTAACGTAGCCAGATAGTGAGCGCGTCCACAGGCACAAACAAATGAACAAACAAACAAATAAACAAACAAGCAATCTTAGCCGGGTGTAGTGGAGCACAGCTTTGATCCCAGCACTGGGGAGGCAGAGGCAGGCAGAGCCTTGTGAGTTTGAGGCCAGCCTGGTCTACAGAGCTAGTTCCAGGACATCCAGGGCTACCTAGTGAGACCTTGTCTCAAAACAACCAAGGGGGCTGGAGAGATGGCTCGGCAGTTAAGAGCACTCATTTTAGCAGAGGACTGGGGTTCGGTTTCCCATACCCACACGGTGGCCCACGGCTGCCTGAACCCAGTCCCAGGAAATCTTTTACACTCTTCTGGCCTCCATTGGCACTTTACACAAGTGAGCACAGACACACATGCAGGCAAAACACTCAAATGAATAAACAGTTAAAAATCACAACTCAAAAAAGAAAGAAAAACAGAAACAATTACATCCAGGCTCAGTTTCGTGAGCCAATGATTTTATTAGAGTTTCTTCTCTCTCTCTCTCTCTCTTTCCTTTTCTGAGACAGAAAGGGCTTCTCTATGTGGCCTTGGCTGTCCTGGACTCACTCTGTAGACCAGGCTGGCCTCAAACTCAGAGATCCACCTGCTCCTGCCTCCCAGAGTGCTGGGATTACAGGCGTGTGCCATTTCACCCTGCAGGATTTCTTAATGAATGCCCTAGTTAGGGTTACTTTTTCTGTGATGAAATACCATGATCAAAGCAAGTTGGGGAGGAAAAGGTTTATTTATACTTCCGTATAATTGTTTCTCATCTAAGGACCTCAAGACAGAAACCCAAACGGGGCAGGAGCCTGGAGGCAGGGGCTGATGCAGAGGCCGGAAGGGTGCTGCTCACTGGCTTGCTCCCCATGGCTCAGTCCGATTTCTTATAGAACCCAGGCCCACCAGCCCGGGGGTGGCACCGACACCGCTGGGCTCCCCCATCAATCACTAATTAAGAAAGCGCCCTGCAGGCTTGCTCCCAGTTAGATGTTGCGGAGGCATTCCCTCCTTTGTGATGACTCCAGCTTGTGTCAAGTTAAGAAGGCCTTTAAGGCAGGTGACTCAGACCGCATTAACTGCCTCTATCAGACTGGCCAGGGTCGGGGGGGGGGGGGAGGCCTGTGAGGCATTTTCTTGACTGCTGTTGATGGGGAGGGTTCAGCCCACTGTGAACGGTGACATCCCCGGCAGGTGGTTCAGGCTGAGCGCCAGGGGGTGGTGGGCGTGTTTTCATTCCCTTAGTGGTCTCTGCTTCAGTTCCCAGACTATGTCCAGTTCATCGCTAGGTGGTGGACCGCGAGCTGACTTTTGGCTGAACAGGCCAGGTCAGATCTGCAGCACACACAGAACAGGTGCACACCTGCCGATCGTGGTGGGCCGGAAGTACACGTGGGCGGGGCCTCCCTTTCTCCCATGGACACTCCCACGGGCACTGGTTGAGCAGCTGGGACGGGGAGAATGACGGTGATGTGGGAAGGACCAGGCCTGGGCCTGGAGTGCTGGTGGAGAGGCTGCTGAAGCCTAGGTAGAATGACCTAAAGAAACCACGAAGGGGGCGGGACAGGGGAACTGAACAGAGTCTGCCTGGGCCGCTAGTGGGGGACGTAGGGGGGGGGGGGCTGAGAGGAGAATGACGTCAGAAGTAGAAATTCGGAACCTCCAGGGAGCGCGGCGCTGGGGAAGTGGGCGGGGCGTAGAGAGAACGACATCGCAGGTGGGAGGAGCTAACAGACCCTGAGACTGAAAGGTATTGGCGGGGAGGAAAGGGTCTGGCTCGGAAACCAGAGCCCTGGCGCCGCGGGAGCAGCGCTGATCTGCCTCTCTCCTCCTACGACCTCCTCACTGACTGCAGCCCGCGGCCATTCAGGCGTCTCGGGGTCTGGTCCTTGGCCTGGCGGTCCTCCTAGCTCTCAGGTTCTCGCCTTATGTCCTTCTAGGGCTCCGCAAAGATGCTGGGCCGACCCTCGCCTGCATCTCGTGCAGCCCTGGGGCCAGGCTGCCGTCCACAAGGGGGCGCCCGCACCCCGCGCTGGGCTGCAAGGCTAAGCAAGGAGGGAGTTCACAGCCTCAGGGGCCTGGATGTCCTAACAGGAATATTGTTTGTTGTCGCCGTGGTTTGTTTGGTTTTGCCTTTATCTCATTTTATTTTATCTTATCTTATCTTATCTTATCTTATCTTATCTTTATCTTTATCTTATTTCATTTTATGTTCACTGGTGTTTTGCCTGCGTGTATGTCTGTGTGAGGGTGTCAGAAGCCCTGGACTGGAGTTACAGACAGGTGTGAGCTGCCCTGTGGGTCCTGGGAATTGAACTCACGTGCTCTGGAAGAGCAGTCAGTGCTCTTAACTGATGGGCCGTCTCCCCAGCCCCTTATTGTTATATATGTATATTTAAAGAGAGGCTCTCTCACTGGTCTGTGAGCACAGCTATTTGTCTAGAATGGCTTGCCAGTGGGCTCCTCCTGTGTACAACTTCCCAGAGCTAAAGACCACAAGCATTTTCTAGGCCTTCCTCTCTCTCCCAAACAAAAAAAGGAGTGCTAGGGCTCAAACACGGACCCTCATGCTTATGTGGCGAGCATTACTGGCTGAGTTATATAATGACCCCAGCATTAAAAAAAGGTTTACTTGACTGGCTCTTTGACCTCCCCACCCCCCAAGGGAGGATCAGTCCTGTTAGGCCACAGAGGAGGACTTTGCAGCCAGTCCTGAAGATACCTGATAAAACAGGATCGGATGAATGGGGAGGGGGTCCCCCCTTATCAGTGGACTTGGAAAGGGGCACGGTGGAGATGAGAGAGGGAGGGTGGGATTGGGAGGGAATGAGGGAGCGGGATACGGCTGAGATACAGAGTTAATAAAATGTAACTGATAAGAAAAAAATAAAAATAAAAAAAAAAAGGTTTACTTGCGTATGTTTCTGAGGGTGAGTGCAGTGCCTGTGAGGGCCAGAAGGGGGCGTCAGATCCCATTGGATCCGAAATTGCAGGTGGTTGTGAGCCACGTGAGCGCTGGGGCCTTGGCCCTGCTTCTCCGAAAGAGCAGGTAATGGGAGCTCTCTTAACTGCTGAGCCACTGCTCCAGACAATGGCTCTTCTTTTCTTTTTTTTTTTCCTCGTTCTCCCCTCTCTTTCTTTCCTGCGAGACAGGGTTTATCTCTGTAGCCTAGGCTAGCCTGAAACTCTACATAGTCAGGCTGGCCTCAAACTTGGGACCATGACCTACCCTAGGTTCCCAATGCTCAGCGATGGAGATGAGCCACCAAACCTTGCCTGTTTTATTCTCAGTGTGTTTGACAATGTCACTATCTGTGTGTGTGGTGTGCGCAGGTGTGTATGGCTAGGGTGTGTTTGTGGTTGCTCTGAGTGTCTGTTCTGTGTCCTGACCGTGGGTGTCATTGTGTTTTTTGTGCCTAACTGTGGCTGTTCAATGGCCGCTTCCCCTGGCAGCGCTGGGGAGTCCCTTCTAGGCGGTGGCTAGGCTGGGATTCCCTTTCTACCCAGCTTGGCTGATTTCCCATCACTGAGCTAGCTCTGGCCCAGCCTACCCAACCCCGACTCTCTCTGAGGGAAACACCTAGTGTTGATGTTGAATTTTCCTTTCTTTCAGACGGCTGCGGCCACCTTTTTCTTTATTAGTGGGGACCTAGTTGACCACAGTTTGTTAACTGTTAGAGGGAAGGAGGAGGAGGAGGCAGGGAGGAGGAGGAACCCAAACAAAACTTTGTACATATGGAAATGCAAGCTCGTGGCACACCACATCCTCCTGTCAGCAGATCTCCTCCTGTCAGGGAGGAGGCAATGCAGACTCCTCTCTGCTCCAAGACAGAGCCGCATGGTCCGGGCCATCCTGTGCTGCCTTTCCTCCGGTCAGCCCGGAAGATCCTGTCACGGTGATTCAAAGATGAACTAACTGTGATGAGCTAACTGTCTTTGCTGTCGTGTGACTGGTGATCTCACCGATGTTAATCCGGCCAATTCCCTTTTGAAGACTGAGAGATCATTTCCATTCTATGCACTTTTTTTCTGGGGGGGGGGGGTGTTGGTTGAAGGGCCTCCTGTAACCCAGGCTGGCCTCCAACTAGACATGTAACCGAGGATGATCTTCAACTCCTGATCCTCCTACCTCCACCTCCAGAGTTCTGGCTCTGTGTAGTTAGTTTCCTTCAAACACCCTCACAGCTCTTCCTGCCCAGAGGCAGGAACCATGTCTTGGATCTCAGTGGCTCAGTGTGGTCCGTGTGTGATCACAGACACGTGCTGGCTGTCCGTGGCAAGGACAGCTTCACTTACTGAGCGCCTGCTGCATAGCCAGCAGCATTCTGGCTCCCTCCCAGCGGGCATCTTGCTTTTTCAGATAGTCACTGGTGTTCATTTCACTCCACAGATGGGGAAACTGAGGCACCATGAGCTAAAGGGATTTTTCTCAGGAGGTGGGCATTTGGACCTATGCTGTGTAGCTTCTATGTGCCCACTGTGGGAGAGCCAGGAAAGTTGGCTTTTAAGCCTGGTGGGTGGTGTGTGTCCGTAAGCTCAGCACTCTGGTGGCTCTGGGCTGATTGTAACACTCTGACTCAACACAAATGAGCTGACTCTCACTGAGCCTGCTGGTGGCAAGTACCCGTTACCCTAGCCATTGGGACACCAAGGCAGGAGGAAGGCACGGACCGAGGACTTGGAGGTAACTTAGGGAGACCCTATAAAATAAAATGGCTGACACTAAATTGTGTATGGCAGTGTGCACACAACACCCCAGCTTCTTGGGGACTGAGATGTGAAGATCGAAAGCCTTGCTGTAGAGTCCATGCCTAGAATCCCCCTAGTGTAGGGCTGTGAGGCAGAGTCAGGAGGAGAGCTCCTGCCTAAAATAACCGACTGAGGAGCTGGGGGTGTGGTTAAGGTGCCCTCTCCCTTACCATCCCCCCAGCGAGAGGGTAACGAGTAAATATGATCAAAATAATTTATTTACAATAATGAAAATGTTCTAATGGGACCCATTGTTGCATATAGCTAACGTGTTCATAAATAGGAAAGACAAGCCAAACATGACAGTTCTCCTTTGCTGAGAATGGATTGGTTGCTCAGCACTGCCCACAGCCACCTCCTCACCACTGAGAGGTTTCCTGTTGTCTCCCCCACATTTCTGTGGTGCTGGGACAGGACCCAGGTGAGTGCCACTGAGCCAGAGCTCAGAGCCTGCCAACAAGCGCAGGGACTGAGGGAAATGTATGCAACCTGACAAGCACCACAGCATGCCCAGGTCGCAAGACCCACGCTGCTCATCACAGCAGGTCCCGGAGCTGCACCTGTTTCACCCACAGTCCCGCAGAACTGCAGGGCTGTGCAGCACCAGTTCTGAGCTCTCCTCTGTATACCTTTTCCCCCTCTTTACACTCTTACACCTACCCACCCACCCACTCATCCATCCACCCATCTGTCCATCTATCCATGTACCTACCTACCCACCCATCCACCCATTCACCCATCCATCCACCTGTCCATCCAGCATCTGTCCATCCATCCACCCATCAGTCCATCTACCCATCTGTCCATCCATTTATCCACCTACCCACACATTCGCTCACTCATCTCTGCTCCTCCCTTCCTTTCCTCTTTCCCATTCTCCTTTCATTCCTTCTGCCCATAAACATCTAGGAGATCCCTCTTGCTCCATGTGTGAGGGTCCTGGGATATAGCGGACAGAGATGGTGCTGAGGAGGCCACACACCAGCGGTGGGAGGCAAAAAAGGGAGTTAATAAACAGAGGCGGTCAAGGAGGTTGGCAGAGATGAGCAGCAAAGATTCCTGTGGAGCCAGGAGCGGCAAAGGACACTTGTCATCCTGCACACGCTCTTGGGAGGCTGAGAAAGCATGGTCAGGGCAGCGCAGCAAGCCTCTGTCAAAAGAAAAGAAAAATGAAGAGCTCAGTGTATGGCTTACCATGGGATTGTGAGGGTGGGGTTCTGTTATCTGTATTATTGCAGATCTAGATGCTGGTCATTGCCAGCTTAGGCAATACTTGGCTGTGGGCTGTGGCTTTTAATTGTAAACAGATTGACCCAGGGTCTGGGAGCCTGGCTGCTGCTGCTGCTCATTAGGAGGTGCTGAGATATTAAATATTTCATCTTAGCAGCCAGGAGCAGGGGCTGGGCTGCAGGGGTATGTGTGTGTGGGACTCAAGTTCAGTATTTGGGGGTTAGGGGTGTGGCTCATTTGGTACCTGCTCTGTGTCCTTGTAGCCCTGGGTTCCATGCCCAGGGGCTCACACACCAGGCAGGCATGGTGGCACAGATCTGTCACCAACACTGTGGAGGTGGAAGCAGGAGGATTACAAGTTTATCCTTCACTATACAGGTAGGCAGTTTCAGGCCAGCCTTGGCTACATGAGATTCTGTTCAAAAAAAGGAATTAATTTTAATATTGAAATTTTCTTTTTTTCTTTTTTTGGGGGGTGGGTGTTGGGGAGGCCTTACTAGTAGCTCTGGCTGGTCCACTCTCATTAGGTAGTCCAGGCTGGCTTTAAACTCACGGAACTCTGTTTGCCCCTTCCTCCTGAGTGCCACACATACTTTCTACAGGAAGTTTTGTCTTTGAGACAGTGTCTCTCTAGGTAGCTCAGGGTGGTTTTCAATCTTCAACCTTCTAGCCTCAGCTCTCTGAAAGCTGGGCTCCCAGGTGCATGGCGCTAGGAAAGGGTTGTTCTAAGTCGTGTGAACTTTTTCGTGTGAGTGTGTGTTCTGTCTGGAAACTCCACCAATTTTCTTCCCAGGAGAATAAAGGGGCCTCCAGGCTCTGCAGGAGAGAAAGGTGAGGTGAGAAAGTTGGGTTAGTTTTAGCTGAGCCAGGATGGCGGTTCCAATTCCTGGTGATGTGGTTGATGAGCCTGTGGGGTAGGAGCCTCAAAATTGTGGTTCAGATGTTAGAGCCAACGCCAGAGATTCATCTGTCATCTTCACCCACTGCAAAGACAACTGGAGTATGAATAAGGATGAAAGGACATCTGGACTGTGCAGCAGAGCAGGAAGGGGGGGATATTCCAGGCAGAGGGCCGACCCTGCATCCCCTTGTGTAAGACTGACCTAGGTGTGGGATGGTTTTGAGCAGGGTGACTCCAGCAGAGAGAGGTGGCTGAAAGGCGATTGTGTGTGCGAGGGGCCAGAGCTTCCACAGATGAATCACCGCCAGGGTGGGGCCTCTGGTTTCCAGATCACCCCAATGTTTGCATCTTGTTGATGCGCCCCTCCCCAGCAGCTGGGTTTTTTCCTGTAATTCCCTGGTAAAGCTGGTGCAGGAGCAGATGGAGGGAAGGAGTGGCCTGTGTTTCCAGAGAGGGCTCCCCACACTCATCCCACGGGGTCAGGGCCCAGCGCTCCATCCCCAGACGTGGGGCAGAGCCTGGGGGCTGGGCCTCAGGTAGAGCTCTCCCCCAACACTGAAGAAACTGAGGGTGAGGATGCATGCCTGAGCCTGAATCCCAGCGCTCAGGAGGGTCAGAAGTTCAAAGTCATCCTGGGCTGTCTAGTGAGTTTGAGGCAGCAAGTTGAACACAGAACAAACAACTCCCTTTCCGTTCCGTAGCTGTTGTTTTCTGCTTAGATAAATGCTCGGTTTTTGTTGGTTTGGGCTAGTCAGAATTTATTTATTTGCTTAAAACCTTACATTTATTTATGTGTGCATGTGGTGGTCAAAGGCCATTTGCAGAACTATTCTGTGGCGTCAGTTCTTTCTCTCTCCACCACGCCGGCGCCGGCGGTCCTGGGGTCTGCAGGCTTAGCAGTTCTACTGTCAGCCCTGAGCCATGTCAGCAGATCTAACCTGAGGAGGAGACGTCTGTCCTCCGGGTTTGCCCAGCTCCGATTACCTCTCATTTCCTCATTTGGGGACCTTCTCTGCTGTTCCTGCCTCCCCTCCACCTCAGGCAAGAACAGTGAAAGAATGGGAAATATGTCCCCGGCCTAGGGGGGATTTCTCTACCTGGACTCTCCAGCCTTCTGCTTCTGGGGTCCTAAGAGGTCACTGACAGGAAGCCCCCAAAATGTGGGTGGGGACGGGCAGGAAAGGCCCTAGGGCTAGGGGATCCTGAGAAGGAAGAGGCTGGGTGGGTGTCCCGCGGGGCTCTTTGGTTCTGATGAGTGGGTGGGGAGACTTGGATGGTCCCAGAGTCCTCTGCGAAAGCCCTGGACTTCGGGGAACCCTGGGGGGCGTCCAGTGATGGGGAGCTAGGGCTTGGAAGAAAAGGGGGTCAGGAGAGACAGGGAGAGAGACAGAGGTTTGAGAGTCAGAGACAGAGAAACAGAAAGGGAGAGACAGACTCGAGAGGACTGTAGGGCAGACTCCGAGGCTGAGCGTGTGCCTCCTGCGCCCTAACCTCAGCACAGGAAAAGGAGAAAGGCCGGCTGTGGACTCAGGAGAGGCCAGGGACCGAGTGGACCCCCGACATCATATGCTCCCCATCAAATAAACAACTCTTTAATGTGTCAAAGTTAAACACACACACACACACACACACGCACCAGATAGATAGATAGATAGATAGATAGATAGATAGATAGATAGATAAAATACGTGAGAAGAACGGTGCGGGCTGGGATGCTGGGGAGGGGCTGTAGAGGGGGAGGAGGGGAGAAAGTTCCCGGGCGGGGCGGGGCAAGGAGCCCGGGAACTCGTAGCTGCCCTGCACCACCTCCCCGGAAAAGGCAGGCGCCTCCGAAGCCTGCCTATAAAGCGCGCGCGCGGGCAGGGGACACCACTGCCCGCCCGACCGTGGTCATGGACCAGCACACGCTGGATGTGGAGGACCCCACGGCCGCCGGGCATCCAGGGGGTACTGCGCGCTTGACGGATACTGTGAGTTCCCCGGATGCTGCTACCCTGAAAGCTCCTGTGCGACCCACAGACGCCGCGCTCCCCACGCTCCCCACGGCCGCCACGCTCCCCACGGACGCCGTGCATCCCTCGGTTCGGGACCCCGAGGCCGCGTGGCCGTCAGCCCCGCATGGCTGCTCCCGCCGCCTGCTGCTCGCGTGCCCAGGCGCCCTGGTGTTGTCTGCCTTGGTGTTCGGAGCGCTCTGTGGTCCCCTCGCCCTCTTCACCCGCACCCAGACCTTGCCTGCGCTCACAATCACTACTTCGCCCAGCCCGGGGCGGGAGACTGCTGTTTCCAACCCTGGCAGCGACCTCCACACTACACGACAGGTGAGGCTCGCCTGGGCCCCGGGGACCTGCCTCACCTTCTGGGAGCGTCTCCCTGCACGGCGGCAACACTCCTTCCCCGCCCCTCCCAACCGCTTGGGGCGTCCCTTCTCCTTCTCGCACTCAGAAGAGACCCCTTGGTGTCCTTCATCCCCGGGGGGGACGACCGAGGGTCCACTGCGTTTCCCCACAGTCCCTCTCGGCCCACGGGGCTCTCCTTTGCACCCGAAGGAGGGCACCTCGGTGTGTGCTGGGCCCTGGGTGTTCCCACCTGCTGCGCTGGGCCGTGGGGAGCCTCTACCTTTATTCTCTTTTCTTTCCAGGGTCCCGTGTTTGCCAAGCTGCTGGCTAAAGACGGTGAGTGCCCTCAGCGGGCCGGCGGGAGACTGAACCTTCTCACCCGCCCTCCTCCCTCACCTCTTCAGCCCCTCTCCCTTGCCGTCCTGGTGACCTCTTCTGGGTCCTCTGAGCACCGGGACGTCGCCCCCCTGGCCTGGCTCTGGGGGCTCTCTCTTCCTTCCTCCCCCGCTTTCCGCGCAGCCCAGCTCCGCTCCGGCTCTTTTCCCGGCGGAGGCGAGCGCCTCCCGCTGGCCCCGCCCACCACCTCCCGCGGGCCCCGCCCACCACCTCCCGCTGGCTGGGAGGGACCAGGGGCTCCGGGTAGCCGGGCCGGCACCCTGGAGCCCTAGCTCTGGTCCCTCCCACCTACCTTCAAGTTCCAGGTCGGTTTCTCCGCTGGAATTCCTTCTCCCCTGCTTCCCCTTCCCCCCCCCCCCCCGAGTTTCTTCCTCCTTTTCTCCTCGCACTTCCTCCAATGCTCCCCTTCTTTGTCCTCCTCCCGCCCCCCTCCCCGCCCCCCGGCTCTCTTCACTCTCTCTTCCCTGGAGCTCCCCAGCACCTCCACTCTCCACTCCCTAGACTCCTCAACGCCCCTTTCTTATTCCACTTCTTGGATTATCTCCCCTCTAGGAGGCCTCCCTCCCTCTCTCCCTTCCCTCCCTCTTCCCTCCTCCCTCCTCCTCCCCCCTCTGTCCCCTTCTGTTCTGTGTCCTCCTCCCACGCCCTCCCCCGTTCCCGTGGCACCCCCTCTCCACAGCCCACCCTTGGTAACCCAGGGCTCTCTTTCTAGAGGCGTTGCTGAGCAATAGGACCCTGAAGTGGCACAGCCAAGACGGAGCTGACACCGTTTACCTGCCCTCCCAGGACCTGAGGTACGAAGAGGAGGAGCGGGAGTTGGTGGTGATACAGCCTGGGCTGTACTGCGTGTCCTTGCAACTGAAGCTCACTCCGGTGTCCAAGAACACGGACCACAAGGTGCAGGGCTGGGTCTCTCTTGTCCTGCAAACAAAGCCTCAGGTGGATGACCTCGACGGCTCGGCCCTGAGGGTGGAACTGTCCCCTCAGTCCATGGAGGACAGCCTCGTGCAGGGTTCCTGGGATCGCCAGGTGCGGCTGGAGGCCGGCCACCGGCTCAGCGTGGGTCTGAGGGCCCATCTGCACGGCGCGCAGGACGCTTACAAAGACTGGCAGCTGTCACAGCGCAACACCACCAGCTTTGAACTCTTCCTCTGCAGCCCGGCGCTCCGCGGGAATTCCTACCCTCATGGTTGCTGCCGGCCATCCTTCTCATGATGCCTGGTTGCTGAGACCCCAAGCTGCTATTTCTCACGGGGTCTGAGCAGAGCTTCCTTCTTCCAGTACTTTCCTCCCGTCTCTGACTGGACCTGGTATTTATTGTGAGCAGAGGTTGGACCCGCACTTCACAAAATTCCTTGGACAGCATTAGGAAAGCACTGGACAGCTGCTACAGAGAAATGATCGTCAAAGACTAAAAAAAAAAAAAAAAAAAAAAATCAAACTATTTATATTAAATTGTGAGAAATAAATGTATTTGTCAATAAGCCCTATTTTTATTATTTTTGTTGTTTCGTTTTAGGTTTTCGTGTCTATGGTATGCTGTTCATTCACTCGTGTTTATGTGCATGTGTGTGCATGTGTATAGAGAGCAGAGGTTGACACGGTGTCTTCCTCAGTCACTTTCCACCTTGTTTCTGGGGACAGGGTCTCTCTGAACCTGGAACTCACTGTTTCTACAAGGCTGTCTGGCCATTGGGCCCCAAGAATCCTCCTGTCTCAATCCTCAGGCATTGCCCTCCACTCTCTTGGGATTATGGGGCTCTACGATGCCTGCAGTCAGGTCCTTAAAATAATTGGCTGAACCAGCTCTGTACCACTACCCTTTTTTTTCAGACAAGAATTTTACGTAGCCCAGGCTGGCCTTGAAGTTCCTATGTAGCTTAGCCTGGCCTCGAATTCAGGCCAGCGCCCTGACCCCTGAGTGCTGGGGATGGAACTGGGGTCTCTCATGGATGCAAGGCCTGAGCTCTACTTCAGAGCCGTCTCTTTCTGGGAACAAAACACAAAGCCCCCAACCATACATTAGACTTGCCAATGTAGAAGTCTACGATTATGAGGTGACGGGATTGTGCTGTGGGTACTGTTCTGTCTGAGAGCAGTATAACTGTAGATACAAACAAATGAAGGGGAATTTGTTGAGGAAATCACCCCCCAACAGTCGAGGCTGAGAAATCTCCCCACACATCAGATGGACATCTTTAATTCACAGGACTGGAATGTCAAGATCGTTCTTCTTGGCTGCTTAGTGAGTTTAGGGCCAGCCTGGGTCACCTACACAGAACAAGCGAAACCAAACAGAAGCCGAGCACGGGACTGGGGTGTGGAGTGTGGGTCCCACAGGAAGGAAGCTGAGGGGTGATGTAAGTCGGGGCCCAGGCTGGGACCGGGGCTGGTGGCAGTGTGTTAAGCATTTCCTCACACTGTGAGTCACCCAGAGCCGCTCTGCACCTTAACAGATTAAAAAAAAAAAAGTTCCATTTCAGTATTTCCTAGCTGTGACTTCAGGTGACTTACCTAGCCTGTGAGGGGGTAGCGGAAATCCCTTTGTGACTCTCACCCAACGGGATTCCGTGTTTACTGACATCACAGTGGGACCTCAGGCTGGGAAACTCACACTCAGCAATGACATCGCTCACTGACTGGCAGCATGCCCCCCTGCCCCCCTCCTGAGCTGTTGGGCTCTGAGAGAGGCTCATGCAGGAGAGCCTGGCTTCCTTTCCAGCACTGCATAAAGTACTGCAAAAATTAACATTTGCATAAAAAAGGAAGCAAGAAAGCATGCAGGGGTTTGCCCTTTCTTCTCTTGCTCCCCCACACCCATTTTCTTGATGTGTGTATCAGAGATCCATGTCGTGTTTCTTGCAAGCACGAGGACCTGAGTTTGAGTGCCCAGAACTCATTTTAAAATGCAGAATGTGTCCTGGTTGTCCTGGTTGTGGCCACAGTGGGGTGGCGGTGGTGTCAGAGGCAACAATGCACACCTTTGATCCCAGCACTCCGGAGGCTGAGCAGGTGGATCTCTATGAGTTTGAGACCAGCCTGGTCTACAGAGTGAGTCCAGAACAGCCAGGGCTACACAGAGAAACCCTGCCCTGAAAACAACAACAAAAACCAAAAACCAAACCAAACCAAACCAAACCAAAAAAAAAAAAAAAAAAAAAAAAAGCTGGTGCTCTAACTCTAACCACCGGTATTTCCAGCCCTCCTCATGTGTCTCTTGCCTTCTGTTTAAATATTGGTGTCATATTGGGTGTCTTTGTCCCTTTTTCCAATGTGGCCACATAGAATGTTTTTTTTTCCTACTTTTCACTATTTTGTCTGTCTGTCTGTCATTTATTTGAGACAGGGTCTCACTATGCAACTCTAGCTGGTTGTACCAGGCTGGCTTTGAACTCAGACCCACCTGCCTTTGCCTCCCAAGTGCTGGGCTTAAAAGCATGTGCCGCCATGCCTGGCTAACTTAGCTGCTTTAATAGACTTGTTAAATTGGGTTATTAGGGCATAGGTTGTGACCCCTAAGGCCAGTAGCACATTTCCATTCCCAGCACCGAGGAGGCAGAGACACGAGGGTCCCTGACCAGCTGGTTAAGCCTAATCAATGAGATCCAGGACTGTGGGAGATGCTGTCTCAGAACAAAGGGGGTGGGATTTAGAAATGCACCTGAGGTTGACCTCTGGCCTCCATGTTTTCAAGCGCAGCTGCACACACGTGCACTCACACAGCACACACACACAACACACCTGCTTGAGCGACGCTGTGCCAAACAGATCAGATAGCCATGAGCTTTTAGGAGGACCGCTCAGCGCACAGGAGCTTGAAAGGGGAGAAAACAGGAGTGGAGGCCTAGACTCACGGAAAAGGCCGTAGAATGTTCTAGTAGAGGAAGAATGGATTGCTAAGAGAGATGAGGAAGAGGCAATGCACGGATAGTGATAGAGTTAGTTTAAAAATATATATGGATTTTTGACAAAGGGTTTCTCTGTGAAGCCCTGGCTGTCCTGGGGAATCTCTCTGTAGAGCAGGCTGGCCTGGAACTCAGAGATCCCCTGAATCTGCCTCCTGAGTGCCGGGATTAAAGTGTTCTACAGTGCCTTAGCTTGGTAGTGACATCCCAGCATTCAGGAGGCCGAGGCCCAGCCTGGGCTGGTGGGAGACCTTGTATCAAAAACCCAAGGGCAGGACGTTTGCATGCAAGGTTCTGGGGTCCATCCCATGTGCTGGCAAACGGGGAAGGACGCCAGGGAATTCGTTCCTGAGAAGGAAATGAGAACTCGTGGGCTGGGGTGTCCGGTACTGCTTAGAGTCATTATGAGGAGAAACGAGAATGACGACCAGATTTGAATCACGAGGCCCATGGTGGTTTCCTGAGAGTTGTCCTCTCTGGCATGAATGGAAGCGATTGCATCACAGCAGCTCCAAAAGCTAGTAGCCAGTGAGGAACTTGAGAGCTCCTGTGCACAGCTGCTGGACTGTAGTTATTATTATGGCAAGGGTTGGACCCAGGGCCTCCTTTATGGTAAGCGCTGACCACTGAGCCACGCCCCTTCACTGGGGGATCCTAGGTGGGGCTGCACCCCTGGTCACACCTTCACCCCCTCACTGGGGATTTTGGGGGGGTCCACCTCAGATAACACCCTCAGTCCCCTCACTGAGGAGGGGAGGCTCCACCGCTGAGTCATGACCCCTCATGGGGAATTCTAGTCAAGGCTTCACCCTTGACCATTCCCCTTGCCCCCTTACTGGGAGAGTCTAGGTAGGTGCTGTATTGCTAATCCATCATGAGTCTTCTTTTGAATTTAATATTTATTTTGGGATAGTGTCTAGCCTTGAACTTTTCATCTCTTGTGTTATCCTCCCGTGTAGCTGGGGTGACTGACATGTGCCACAAGACCTGGCTAGAAAATGGCTGTTCTAAAAGGTCTTTTATGTAGAGAGACAGTGTTCCTCATTGTTGCCATTTGGACAAGTCCAGTTGCCGGTGGTGTGGACAATAACAATGAGGACTCAAACCCATGACAAATCCAAGGAGATTGCATTGGCTTTGACCTTTTCTTCTTTGGAATCGCTGCGGTGTTTATTGTTAATCTTCCCATCTGTGACCTCAGAGGCAAGCGGAGCCCCAGGACATGCAGACGGGAAGCAAACGCACCTCGCAGGTCACAGGGGCTTCTGTGACTTCTACCCAGTACGCTGTGGGTCATTTTGGGCTTAGTGGTAAGAGTACACTGCCTCCTACACGCAGTTCTTGAGGAACGAGCAAGCAGGGCGGGGGAACGGGCTCTGCACAGCGGGCGACCTGAGTTTGGATCTCCAGAACACACACAAGCTGGGGGCAGTGTGGATCTGTAATCCCTGAGCTGGAGACGTGCGGTCAGGAGAATCTGCGGGGCTCGGTGGGGCCAGGCTAGAAAAGTCAGGTCCTGGTTCACTCTGACCTACTTTCAAAGAGTGAGCTAAGCTAGAAAGCTGGTCAGGTTGTCCACCTTTAACCCCAGCACTCGGGGGTGAAGGGGCAGAGGCAGCAGGGGCATCTCTGTGAGTTCCTGGCCAGCCTGGTCTACAGAGTGAGTTCCCGGCCAGCCTGGGCTGCAGAGTGAGACCCTGTGTCAAAAACAACACAAGACAAAGTTGGTGGAGAGTGACAGAGAAGGGGAGTCTCGTGGGCATGGAAGCTCTCACCATATCAGCACAGGTGAGCACACCCGAATGCTCACATGCACATACCAGAGAAATGTCTGACATTTACACACACACACACACACACACACACACACACACACACACACATTTTCACTGGGAGCCAGAAGCCCAGGCCCTCTTGCAAGCTGGGAAACTTAAGTCCAATAAGTCCCATGCCTGCAGCCAAGAGATGATGTTCTGAAAACGTGTGTCAGCAATTATTCTTTTATTGATTTTTTTTTTCCAAGCACGGTCTTGTGTAGCCCAGGCTGGTTTCTTGGCTACATCGTTGAGGGTAAACTTGAACTCCTAACCCTCTAGCCTCTTGTCTCCAGAGCCCCACAACAGCAGCCCTTTAAACACCATTTCACATACAGGCTGTTGAGGTGAAGGTGGGATCTAAGGAGCCTTCCCAGCCAGGGTGGGAGGCTTGCAGAGAGGAACCAGACAGTAGCATGTGACAGAAGCAGCTGCTCAGGCTGCCTGCAGTCACTCAAGCCACGGGGGCCATGGGGCCATGGGGCCATGCTGTCCTTCAGAAGCAGGGAAGAATGCCGAGAGGCCATTGTACCCTCTCAGACGGAGCTGTGCCCTTCCCGAGTCTCAGGGCCCAGGCAGCCGCATGGTTGCCAGGGTGGAGTACTGCAGACAGCCCCGGGGCCTGAGGCAATGGTTCAGCCTCCAGGAGTGGAGTGGGGCTGGAGGGCAGAGCACTTATCCAGTTCCTGAGAGTGACAGAGGAAAGCCAGGCAGGCTGGCACATGCTTGTAATTCAGCCCTGGGTCCTGAGGCAATGGGACAGCCTCCAGGAGTGGAGTGGGGCTGGAGGGCAGAGCACTTATCCAGTTCCTGAGAGTGACAGAGGAAAGCCAGGCAGCCTGGCACATGCTTGTAATTCAGCCCTGGGGCCTGCTCCTCTAGGGACCTCTGCAGCCTATTAGAATCTGTGAGCTCAGCTTCAGCTAGAGGTTCTGTCCCAAAATAAAACTGATCAATGACAGCTGGGGTTGTTCTCTGTCCTTCACACACACACACACAGACACAGACACACACACACTCACATGCAGAAAGACAGACACACACTCACACAGACACATATAGACGCAAACACACACATACATACAGACAGACAGAAACACACACAGACAGACACACACACTCACATACTATACACATACAGACAGACACGGACACAGACACACAGACACACACACTCACACACAGAAAGACAGACAGACACACACAGACACATACAGATATGAACACACACATATACATGCACACACACACACACACACACACACACACACACACACACACACAGATTCATGGAACACTCCAGTGGCAACATACATCTGTTTTCCTAGAAATCAAGAGGCTGAGGCAGAATGTGTGTGTGTGTGTGTGTGCGTGCGTGTGTGTGAATGAGAGAAAGAGAGAGAGGGAGGGAGGGAGAGACAGAGAGACACACAGAGAGAGGGAGGCAGTGTGTGTGGGATGGCTCAGTGGGAAAAGGCCCTAACATCTAAGCCTGATGACCCAAGTTATATTCCTTGGACTTCCACGGTAGAAGAGATAACTAACTTCAGTGAGCCGCCCTCTGACCTCCGCCCTGTGCCCTGGCAACAATACCCACATGCACAGAGAAATACTTTTTATATAAATAGAGTCTGAGGCAGGAGGATTGGTGTGAGACAGATAGGGTTACAGAGTAAGGCAGTGTTTCGGCAAAGACAAGTAATAACACGACACAGCAAAACAATGAGACTAAAACATCAGCGTAAAAGACTCTGAGATTTGCCTTGACTGATTTTGGACTTGGAGCCTACAGCCTCAGGTTGCTGTAGTCTCAAGTTTCTTGTATGTTTCGAGACAGGCTCTTGTGAAGCCAGGGCTGGCCTCGAACTCCCGAAACTCCCTCCTCCTGTATGCACTGCCTGCCTGGTTTAGGAGCTGTCTTGCACATGCTAGGTGAGAGCTCTGTTAGCTGAGCATCTCTAGCCTGCCCCATGCTGGGGTAATCTCTTCCCTTTTCATGGCCAGGTGGGCAGAGAGAGGTGGCTCATTTCCCGACATCTCGACTGTCTTCAGGTCTGTGAGTGAATGTTGTCGCTATTTCTCACAAGCACCTCCCTAAACGCACACATTTCTCCTGAGGTAGGAAGTTCTGGCTTTTGTAGCTCAGGCCGGCCTCAAGCTTGAAGCTCTCCTCCTGACTCAGCCTCCCAAATATTGAGCAAGTGAAGTCATTGACTCAGTTTTGGCACAAGATTGACTTTTTCTACGGATTGAAACTATTAGCTTTCCCTTTTTGTTTTTATAAACTGTGATTTATTTTTTAAAGATTGCATAATTTTTTTTATTTAAAGCACTGACTCATTGAATGAGAATTTTGTACATGAATATAAATGTTTTGATAAAATCCATATCTTAAACCAGGCATAGAGGTGACACCTTTAATCCAGCACTTGGGAGGCAGAGGCAGGCAGATCTCTGTGAGTCTGAGGCCAGCCTGGTCTGCAGAGAGAGTCCAGGACAGTCAGGGCTACACGGAGAAACCCTGTCTCAAAAAAAAAAAATCTATCTATAAACAGTATTTTTCTATTTTAGGAAGATATTTAATCAAATAGAAAACAGAAATGGGTCTGGAGAGACACTTAGAGGTTAAGATCAGTGGCTGCTCTTGCCAAAGGCCAGGTTCAGTTCCCAGCACCCACACACTGACTCACAGTGGCCTGTAACTGCGCCTTGAGAGTCTCCTTCACCCTCTGCTGACCCCGTGAGCGCTGCACTCTCACGCTCGTACCTCCATACAAACAAACATACATGCATTCGTAAAAACAGTACAAACTGCAGGGCAATGGGGGTGCACGCCTGTAATCCCAGCACTCAGGCGGATCTCTGTGAGTTTGAGGCCAGCCTGGTCTACAGAACGAGTGCAGGACAGCCAGGGCTACATGGAGGATAGTGTATGGAGAAACACCCGCGCATGCGCGCGTGCACACACACACACAGACACACAAAGTAAAAACTACATCAGCTTGGCTGATCGGGCCCTGCCCTTGCCTTGGCAGAGCAGGAGAGCTGATGCTGGTGGCTCGGGGGCAGAAGAGTTGCCAGGCTGACCAAATCAGCTCCCACCCAGGCCCGCATCCAGGGCTGTGAGCTAGCCCAGCCCAACATCTACCCCATCCGTGGGCTGCCTTTGTGAAGGCAGGTCCTGCAGAGCCAAAGCTGCACGATTGCTGTGACAGGGCAACAGCAGGATGTCCTAGGAGTCCCAGTGAGGCTCCAGCACTGACAGAGCAGCAGGAGCCAGAGGCTTCGCGCCAGGCTAGTGACTCACTGCAGTGAGCGTTTGAAAGGAAAGCTGTGAGGACAAGAGGGTGTGCTGTGGGACACACTGTGACACACCACAGCTCCCAGGGCAAGAGGGTTTTATTTTCTAATTTAATTTTAATGTTTTCTTTTGTGGAGGAAGTTGGCAGGGTGGAGGGTTGATGCAGGGGATGAGTGGGATTGGGGCACATCTGTGAAATTCACAGAGAACCGATAAAAAGTTTTAAAAAATCAGAAACTAAAACAGATGTGTGCAACATCTGTGAGACATATGGGCCTCAGACGCCACCGTTACTATGCAATGACACAGCGAACCTGTGTGTATTGTCACTAAAGCGTTTACTGTGA
Source organism: Meriones unguiculatus (assembly GCF_030254825.1). NCBI lineage: Eukaryota > Metazoa > Chordata > Mammalia > Rodentia > Muridae > Meriones > Meriones unguiculatus. Next base: position 20,433,738 of record NC_083364.1, read on the forward strand.
TGAAAGTCATATAACATTTCTCGTGTTTTCTGTTGTTGTTTAGTTAGTTTATTAATTTAAACTTTTGAGGCCGTCTCATATTTTCTCAGGCTGGTTTTGAACTGTTATGGAGCCAGAGATGAGTTTGCTCTCCTGAGCGTCTGGTCTTCGCTCCCCGGGGCCGGGATGGCAGGCAGCGGCCACCATGCCAGGCTTTAACACGCCCCACCGCAGTCACTCTGCTTGAGAGTTTGAGGCCTCACGCTGCCCAGGCTCCTCTCCAAACCCTGGATCCCTGTACTCCAGCAATGTCACTGACACCTGAGGCATTTACACCCTTCAAGTTACAGGTTTATTTGTTGTGTGTGTTCATCACCCCCTCCCCGTCCAGGGCTCATGTGGAGGTCAGAGGGCAACTTTCAGGAATTGTGGGGTTGGCAGCCTTGGCAGCGGGTGCCACTGTCAGCTGAGCCTTCTGGCCGCCCTGTGTTGACCCCCTTTAAAGTGCTCGGCTCAGGTAGTGGTGAGTAGGCCTCCACTTCGGCTGACGCCACATCTTGAAGAGCCTTTTTGATCACGCCTTGTTTCTCGGTGCACACCTGTCATCCCAGCGCTGGGGAGCGGGAGGAGGAAGGAGCAGGGTTGGGCTGCAGAGTGAGTTTGAGGCCAGCCTCCTGAGGAAAGATCTGCTCCCAACCGCCACCCTGTCTGTCCCTGCTCTCTTCAACACGGCACACCACCTCTTTCCGGGCTCTCAGAGCCCTAGACCACGCCCCTCGCCATGCCGTAAGTGACAGGCCATTACCAGCTGGCAAAAGCCAGGCCCCGCACAAGGCAATTAACAGCTGTGGACATACAAAAACTCAAACTAAAATTTCACACTTGAGATTAAAACACAAATATATTCATATAACAAAACTGAGTTTGCAAAGAAACCGTCACCTCCATGATAGGACCCTGTCTCCAAAACCAAAACGACGACAAATAAAACCTCATTTTCGTCACGTGCCATTGTAGTTGGCACTCAGTGTCTCGGTGAGGTGTGCTTCCTGGGGGGTGTGTATTGGGGACCATGAAGGTTTAATACTGATTTCTGATAAACGTTCTTTTCCTCCCTTTATGTCTTTGTTGCTGGGTCTCCCTCTCTCCATAGAAGCCCAGCTTTGGGGAGCACTGGAGGAGGAGGCCTCTGCAGCCTCCAGCTTGGTCCAGGAGGGCTCTGTCCATTAGAGTCTCATCCTGCGAGGAGATCTGGGAAGGTTCCGTCTCCGACATCACCTGAAGGGGCCCAGCTGAGGGCCGAGCCGGAGGACCTGGGGCCCATCTCCAGCCCCCGGGTGAAAACCTGGGCATGGCTAGAGGTGTGTGCCACCCCAGCCCCGGAGAGACAACCCCGGCACACGCTGCGAGCTCACGGCACCCAGCGTGGCTCACGGGGCAGCTCCTGGTCCATGAGAGCCCGTGTCTGGAGGCAAAAACATGGAGAGCAATAGGGAAAGACCCCCGACTCCTGATACAATCTCCACACAAGGGTGCAGGGCACACCCACACCACTCTCACATGGAAGCACACACTCACTCAGGTACACACGATCACATACATATTAATACGCCTCTTGGGAACTTGTCACATACACACACAGGCATGTGTGGACTCACAAACATTCACGTTCACATATGCACACTCACATACACTCACATCATCTACACACATCATTTACACGCTCACTTGTACACGCAAATACTCACACATACCCACATGCATTCCTTAATGCATATATACTTGTATACATACACTCCCAGGATCACATATATGTATATATACATGGATATATACTCACACGCTCGCACATGCGCACACACACAGACGCACGGACTTGCACACACACACACACACACACACACACACACACACACACGCACGCCGGAGTTCAGAAGCAGAGTGAGCCATCAGGAGTTTAATGAAAGCAGCGAGTTGGGACAATGACCCAGTCATTAATGGCAGCAGAGTCCAGATCCAGCCCCGAGTGGATCGGCTTGCTGACACCCGTAAAGAGGGCTCCGGGGCTTGGTGACACCCCGCCGAGTGGAGACCTGTAGCAGGAATGGGGGGAGGGCCGCTGGGGGGAGGGCCGCTGGGGGCCGCTCCACGTGCTCCACCAGCCCTGCTCCGGCTCCATGGCGGATTTGGGCTGGCGTCCTGGTTTGCGCTTAGGAAGCTGAGTAAGTGTGTGAGAGGTTCTGAAGAGTGTGTGCTCAGCGCCCTGAACCAGGAAGGGATGCGCTCAAAGCGGGTGGCGCTGTTCAGCAGGGAGGAAAAAGAGGAAGAAAGGGATAGTTTGCACGTGCGGCTGCCCAAGCCCTGTTGAACTTGTGTGAGTGTGTGTGAGTGAAAGTGTGTGCGTGACTGCGTGAGGCTGTAAGTTTGTCTGTGTGTGTGAATGTGTGTAAGTACATGTGTGAGAGTCTGTGTGTGTACAAGTGTGCACACTGTGGTCTGTAGATTTAAAAAAAACGACTTTATTAATGTTCTTAAATGCTTTCACCTCCCTTCCAACCCACTGACAGAGGAAGGGGAGAAGGAAGGTGACTAGGAAAAGGGGGTGGACCTCTTTAGACATAGTTCCTTGGGGTGACTGGGCTCTCCTCTTCCCTGTCTAGACACCAGCCTTCCAGTCAAACAGCAAACACTACACAGCAACTCGAATCAACAGCAGCAGCACAATTCAGCCCAAAAAGCGATGCTCTGCCAGGTCAGCAAAAGCGGAAGACTCAGTGCCAGGAGAAGCTGCCGGGCAGGCCGAGTGCCAGGAGAAGCTCCCTGGAGCGTTTCTCTGTGAGAAGTGAGTGTAGAAAAGCGACCAGGGAGCCTTGTGAGCCTTACAAGGCATCGTGAGGCAAGCATCTCTGTCTACGGGCTTCTATTTATCTCTTCTCTGGCTCCACACAGGGGACTGTTTTCCAGAGGGCAAATCCCACGCTCATCTTTCAGCTTTCATCACGTGCCCTCTCAGGTGTCTGACCAAGGTCATGTCAAGCCACTTGAGCACCGATCTCTGTGAGACAGTGGTGGTTTATTGAATGCCTTTCCAAGCTTACTGAAACCCGGGCCACAAGAAAGGTCTGGGGAGCCTAACTGTGTCATTGGTCTGTTTTCCAGAGTCGGTTTATAAAGGCAAAAACTGCAATTAGCTCATCCAGGTGGACAGATGGTGGCACAGGGTGATGAGTTCTGACTCAAGTTATTTTTGCTAACCAGAAAAGCAGTTCTAGGGGTTGGGGATTTAGCTCAGTGGTAGAGCGCTTGCCTAGCAAGCGCAAGGCCCTGGGTTCGGTCCTCAGCTCTGGAAAAAAAAAAAAAAAAAAAAAAAGAAAAGCAGTTCTAGCTGAGCTTTGATTGCTCTCAAGTGACGTTTATGGTTGGGGCCAGCTGCACTTATGGTTGGGGACTTTCTGGGAACAACAGGCCACAGAGTGCACCAAACATATACATAGTTTTTGGTCACCTGACCCTGTACTGAGATTCTTCTACATCAGCAACAAGTTGAGATGATGTGGCTGGTGGGCCTGAAACAAAAATGGCTACACTTATGCCAAAAGGACCAGGCCTCAACATTTCTCCCTGTCTTTAGGTAGCTGAACCAAATCTTTGGTGGTCATGTAAGGACATAAAGCATAACCAAGAGGAACAGGATAAGGGCCCATTTGTTTTTTATGCCAGGGAGCCTTTTTTTTTTTTGACATATTATTTCAGTCTATTAGGTGGGACAATGGATGACTGGTTCTCCTCTATAACTGCTTCCAGCTGACATTAGGAAGGCTGAAATGCTAGTCAAAGGCTGGGCAATGGGGCAGTTACCAGAAGCATCTCATTAGCTGACCCATTGCGTAAGATAAGCTGAGGTCAATCTCTCCCAAGTTTCTCCTCCGCAGTGGGCCTCTCAGAGGGCTGACAGAGAGTGATCATGTCAGCTGGACTGATTTACTTGGCATCCGGGAAGTCTAGAGCTCATCAGCTGTGGTCTGCAGGTGATCCCTGGGTTGAGCCTGTCAGGCTGAGACAAATACAGACTAAAGACAGAATAAAATTTCCTAGTTTTTGGGGAATACCGAGGCCATTTTCAGGACAAGTAGGTGTACTTATCTGGAGGCTGTTTGCCTCATAGCAGGTGGATCTAAGTTATTTTCTGAAGCTTGCAAGAATCTTTTTAAGTTTACAAAAGGCTTGGGAAACAATTTAAAATATGATTAATGTTAAAGGCTTAAACAGTCTTAATACAACAGTACCTTAAATCATCTATTATTATTGAAGTTTTTATATCCTCTAATAGTAACATCAACATTAAAGCATCTTTTTAGTTACCAACTTTAAAATATCATTTTTAGACCTTCATTTTTTCTGACCTTCAGAGTTTGCATTTAAAGCCCCTTCTGACACCCTTAAATATTTTTTATAACTCCTCTAACCTTTATAATTTGCATTTACCAACCTTAAAGTATTTTTCAAAACTTCAGACCTTGTATAAATTTTATATTTTCTGAGAAGGCAGCTGAAGCCTTGGTTCCTGCTGTTAAACTGATCCTCAAACCAGTCAGAGACCTGAGGAGTAGAAATTATGACAGGAAGTGTAATGCAAATGGCCTGTGTAACAGCTAAGATGATGCAACGATTAAGATCACTCAGACAGCCATCCCAGCAGGTTCCCGAGATGTTGAGGGTTTCTTTGGGGGCACAAGTCCCAGGGCAGTGTCAGTGTCCAGCTGCCAGGCCATCTGAGGGGCCCTCCTGCGGAGGAGAAACTTGGGAGAGATTGACCTCAGCTTGTCTTACGCAACATGGGACAAGTGACTCTCCAGTGTTCTCTTAGTCCATACTTCAGGCCTGGCCATCCCAGCAGGCAAGGCAGCGGGGCAGTCCTGCCTAGTGGTTGTCACACCACAGTTCAGGTGCAGTCCTGTTGTGCCCATACCTTTTTAAAGACCCGAGGGTCACCGAGAGGAGCTGGGGTCTCTGTCACAGTAAGCTTTTCCGTGAGCCATTCAGATGCCATGCTCAGCAGATCTCTGACGTGTCTGAGGACCTTCCCTCTGTTAGGAAGAGCTGAGCTAAACAATCTGTGCTTACATTTCATTACCCGTTCCGGGCCAACCGTGAAACCATAAAGCAAGAGCCCCGGTGAAGCTTAATCTTGTCACGGACTGCATTGGTTCTCAGCGTGGTTTATGACTTACCTGGTGGACAATATTAACCTTTTCTTTTAAAAGTGTACAAATTAGGCATTTTTTGCCTTGTTTAATTTGCAATGTAGCCAGACTTTTTAGTGTTGCTGAGTGGAGGTGCCAGAGCTTCCTCACAGTGGGCCAGGGTTCTGTGATTTGGCTGAGAGAGATGATCTTAACCAGGCAGGGGTAGAAGTTTTTTTTTTTTCTCTTTTTTTTTTTAAATTTTAATTTTTTTTTAATATTAGTTACAGTTTGTTAACTTTGTATCCCTGCTGTATCCCGGAACTCCCTCTTTCCCTCCCAATCCCATCCTCCCACCCTCATCTCTTCCCTGCTCCTTTCCAAGTCCACTGATAGGGGAGGACCTCTTCCCCTTACATCTGATACTGGTTTATCAGGTGTCTTCAGGACTGGCTGCAAAGTCCTCCTCTGTGGCCTAGCAAGGCTGCTTCTCCTGGGGGGGGGAGGAGGGAGGGGAGGTCAAAGAGCCCACCATCAAGTTCACGTCAGAAACAGTCCCTGTTCCCCTTATTAGGGTACCCACTTGGATACTGAGCTACCAAGGGCTACATCTGAGCAGGGGCTCTAGGTTGCATCCATACATGGTCCTTGTTTAGAGAAACAGTCTCATAAAAGACCCCTGTGCCCAGATATATTTGGTCCTTGTGGAACTCCTGTCCTCTCCAGGTCGTATTATCCCCCCTCCGCCTTTTTTTTTTGGTTCCCTGCACTCTGCCGGAGGTTTGGTTATGAGTCTTAATATCTGCTTTGATACACTGCTAGGTAGAGTCTTCAGAGGTCCTCTGTGGTAGGCTCCTGTCCTGTTACTTGTTTGCTCCTACATCCAATGTCCATCCCATTTGTCTTCCTAAGTGAGGATTGATTGTCTTACCCTGGGTCCTCTTTCTTGTTTATCTTCTTTAGGTGGATAGATTTTAGTATATTTACCCTATCTTATAGGACTATATAAGTGAGTATATACCGTGTGTGTCTTTCTGTTTTTGGGATACCTCACTCAGGATGATCGTTTCTAGGTCCCACCATTTGCCTGCAAATTTCATGATTTCCTCGTTTTTAATTGCTGAGTAGTATTCTATTGTGTAAAAGTACCACAATTTCTGTATCCATTCCTCAATTGAGGGACATCTGGGTTGTTTCCAGGTTCTGGCTATTACGAATAAAGCTGCTACAAACATGGTTGAGCAAATGTCCTTGTTGTGTACTTGAGCCTCTTTTGGATATATGCCTAGGAGTGGTATAGCTGGGTCTTGAGGAAGCACTATTCCTAATTGTCTGAGAAAGTGCCAGATTGATTTCCAGAGTGGTTGTACAAGTTTACATTCCCACCAGCAATGGGGGAGGTTTCCCCTTTCTCCACAACCTCTCCAGCATGTGTTGTCACTTGAGTTTTTGATCTTAGCCATTCTGGTGGGTGTCAGGTGAAACCTCAGGGTCATTTTGATTTGCATCTCTCTGATGGCTAAGGACGATGAGCATTTCTTTAAGTGTTTCTCTGCCATTCTGTATTCCTCTACTGAGAATTCTCTGTTTAGCTCTGGGGGTAGAAGGTTTTAAAGCAGCCGAATGCTTTGATGCCTGAGAGAGTGCCTTGGTTTCTCTGGAAAGACTCCCAGGATCTGGGATTCTAACTTTACCAAGGCTGAGCCACGCCCCCAGCCCTTGGGGGGGGGGGGCGCAGTCTAGGCAGAGGCTCCACCCCAACCACACCCCCCCGCCCAAGCCTTAATGCTTGCTAACGATAACGCTGATTCTCTCCTGAGGATCATAGAGGGCCGTCCACTGGGCAGTCACCGGCCTTTCGGAGGCGAGGGTGTGACACTCGAGACGCGACAGCTCGGGTGTGGCACGGCTGTTACCCCCCGCCCCCCTCCCCCAGTTGTGAGGCTGAGCAAATTGAAGCCAACCCGGGCTACAGAGTGAGTTTAAGACCTACTTGGACTAGGAGGTGAGATGTAAATGAACCTTTAAACCGATCCCCTACGCCGGGTGTGGTGGCGCACACTTTTAACCCCAGCACCCGGGAGGCTGAGACAGGAGGATCGCTGTGAGTTTGAGGCCAGCCTGGCCTAGGTAGGGAGGTCCAGGCCAGCCAGGGCTGGATAGTGAGACCCTGTCTCAAATAGTGTGACGCTCGAGTAGGAGTACGTGGGGGAGCGAGCCGCTTGGGCACTTGGGCAGGGCCGTCCGGGGGCTCTTTCCCCGGGGCGCAGGGGCTCGGGCGGGGCGGAGTCTCCGAGCAGCCGCCGGGCTCTGCCTGTGAACCTGCCCCCGGAGCAGGGCCCAGGAGACACGGCTTGGTCTGGGCGCCCGTGGAGCGGAGGACCCGTGGTCGGGCTCGCTGGGGAAGGGCGCTTGCCGCCAAGCCGGACAACCGGATTCCGGCCCAGGGACCCCAGAGGAGAGAACCGGGTCCGGGAGCTCTCGCTCTGATTCCCACAGGCGCGCTGGGCTGTGCACCCACCAACCAGCCCACGGCCGAGTCAGTGATGCAGCTGAGAAAAAAGAATCTTCAAGGGCTGGGTGTGGTGCTGTGTAGCTACAACCCCAGACTGGGAGGCGGAGGCCCTCAGAGACCAGAGACTCAAAATCCGCCGCGGGGCAGAGACTCCAGTGCTGGCCTCTCGCGTTGGGCCTCAGTGCGGTTCCCCGCTGGTCACACACAGAAATGAGAAGACGCAAGGAGAAGAACGGGAGCACAGATGATACCCTTCCCACCCCTTTTCTTGTGACTTGGGTCTTACTACACAGCCAAGGCTAGCCTCAAATTCATGACCTTTGTGCCTCAGCCTCCCAGCCTACAACCTGCGGCTGTCAGCAGCCACACATGGGTTCCGTCTTTTTATTATTATTATATTATTAATAATAAATTTATTATCTATTTTAGTTTATTATTTATTAGTAAATAATAAATAAATAACAACTAATATTAATAATAAAAATATTATTATTTTAGCAGTTTCTCTGCGTACCCCTGGCTGTCTAGACAAGGCTGGCCTTGAACTCGCTGAGCAACTCTTGCCTCTCAGCTTCTCCAGTGCTGGGATTAAAGCTGTACCGCACCGAGACTCTAGTAGGGGCTAGCTTCAACTTCTTCCTAACGGCAGATAAATGGGAAGTACCCCTAAACTTGCAATATGTTCTTCAGTGTTTTCTGAGAGTTTGGACATTGTCAAATCACATTTGAACACACAGAGTCCTCCGGGGACAGAAGAGACCGGCTGGAACGTTTCACCCTCCAGGTCGCTGGTCTCCCCCTGTGGGTCAGGACCCCTTTGGGTCGCGGGGCTCACATGTCAGATATTCCGCACTCTAGATACTTACAGTACAACAGTAGCAAAAGATCAGTTAGGAAGCATCAGTGGAAATAATTTAAGGTTGTGGGGGGTCACCACAGCAGGGGAAACTGTTAAAGAAATGCAGCATTAGGATGGTAGAGAACCCAGGTTCCCTGCCCTCCCCTCCCCCATTCCTCCCTTGAAGGAGGTACAACTTATATTCATGCACTATTTATATTGCAGTTCGGCAACTTGTAAGAATCCTCCAGAAAGCTGGCTGTGGTGGCACAGGCCTGTGACCCCAGCAGTGAGGAAGCTGAGGCAGGAGATTCATTAATTCAGGGCAAGCCTGGGCTACAAATCAAGGCTTCATATCAAAAGTGAAATCACATATGTATACATATTTTTTCTATACTCAAACAGAACAGGATCCCAGAGGCGGGGGCTGATGCAGAGGCCGTGGAGGGGGCTGCTTACTGGCTTGCTCAGCCTGCTTTCTTGTAGAACCCAGGGACGGTCGGCAAGGATCACAATGGGCTGGCCCCTCCCCCATCGATTGCTATTGTAACCTACAGGCTCACCTTCAGCCTGATTTCGTGGAGAAGTTCTCTCAGTGGAGGCTATTTCCTCTCAGATTACTCTAGCTTCTGTCAGATTAATGTAAAATTCACTGGGACGAAATCCCTGACTTCTTTCCCATTTTCCCCTGGTGACAACGACTCAGCTTTATGTTCCTCTATATAGAGCTGCATGCTCAGATACTTTTTTTTCTTTTGAAGACATGGTTTCTCTATGTAGCCTTGGCTGTCCTGGAACGCGCTGTGTAGATCAGGCTGGCCTCGAACTCACAAAGATCCTCCTGCCTCTGCCTCCTGAATGTTGGGCCACCACTGCCCAGCTCAATTTTTTTTTCTCATAGAACCCAAGGCCACCAGCCTAGTGATGGCACCACCCACAATGGTGGTGGCTGGGATTAAAGGCACGTGCCACCGCTGCCTGGCTCAGGTGCTGTGTACTTGCTGTCTAAACTGCCACTCCTTAAGTGTAAAGATGGACGTGGCATCAGGTGTTAGGGTTTTCTGGCTGGCCGGGGAATGCTGCTTAAGGTTACTGGAATTCCCCAGTGAGGGGCTGAGAGTACGGTCGTGGTGGAGACCCTGCCTAGAATTCCCCAGTGAGGGGGCTGGGAGTGTGTTTGCATGAGGAACATATACTTAGAATGTAGGAAGCCCTGGGTTCTTTCTCTAGTACCACAACCAACCAACCAACCAACCAACCAACCAACCAACCAACTAAATAGATAAAAGTGTATAAGCATGACAAGAAAAGAGGCAAATCTTTTCTTTCATGGAGAGTAGGGAAGCAGAGATGAGCTGGCAGTGTGGTAGCTAACCAAGCTCGGGATATTTTATCTTGATGCCGTGCCAGTCTCTCCCCAAGGTGGGATGTGTCGGTGTGGAGGGTCTGGGGAAAGTTAATTCGTGTATGGTTGGCAAGATTTTTGTGTGTGTGTGACTGAGATGCAATTAATTTGAGTGTTTTGAGGTATTAGGAAATTAGGAGATCCGGATCAGACTTTGGCTCAGGGTGAGCTCGGCCCACCCTCCTGATTTTTAGGGAAGTCGTATGGGAAAGAAGGAACTTTCTAGAACAAGTTGTTCTAGAACAAGTTGTTCTAGAAAGTTACTAGGACAATCCTAGGAGGAATTACGGGAGGGCTAATTCTGCTAAGTCACCGTGAATCTGGATGAAAAGGTAGAACTGCAGCGAGGAGGGCAGGTGTCCTACTGAGGAGGAGTGATGTTTTGATGTCAACAAGTCAGACAGGTTGGAAGAAAAGCTCATATATGTTGTTGGACTTGTCAGCAATTTTGGAGAGCAGAAATCGAGAGAGAGAGAGATATCAAAAGGAGGACTTGCTGTGGTCACAGAGCTGCCAGTGTGGCTTTTTATAAAAATTAAAAGTATGTATATGTATAAACACAGTCATTTGGTATTTGGCAAAGATGCCCAAACAAACACAAACACAAAAACAAAAAAAACAAAACCCACAAAAATACACTGGAGAAAAGAAATAATCTCTAATAAACTGTGCTGGGAAGACTGGACGCCCACATGCAGAAGAATGAAATTAGACCCATATGTATCACCTTGCACGAAATGTCCAAATGCTCAGGGACCTAAGCCTGGAACCGGAACACTGACACCGCTGGAAGCCAACCCAGGCGGTGCCTCCGTGATGTGGGTGTAGGCAAGGACCTTGTAACGGGGCTGCGTTTGCTGGACAACTGACGAGTGCAACATCGTGAAAACCAGCCAGCTTCTGCACGGCTGAAGAAACACCTGACTGGTGGGGAGACAGCATCAGGGTGGGAGGGTCTGCCCGCTGTCCGGCCGAGGGTTATGATGCAAAGAATCCAAAAATCAAAGAGAGAGAGAGAGAGAGAGGGAGAAAAAAAAAACCTGATTGGAAAATGTACTAGGGATCTAAGCAAAATTTTCAAACGAAGAAGTAAAAACAGCCAAGAAATGCCTCAAAAAGTGTTCATTAGCAATCTAGGAAGTGAAAATCCGAACAGCTTTGAGATTTCGTCTTACCTCAGTGAGAACGGCAAAGACAGCAGAGCAACAGATGGCAAGTGCTGCAGGGGATGTGGGGAAAGGGAGCCTCAGTCACTGCTGGTGGGATCGCAAGCCAGTGCAACCACTGTGGGAATCACTGTGGAGAATTCTAAAAAGGCTGAGAACAAATCAAGCACATGATCCAGCTGTACCACTCCTCAGCATAAGCCCAAAGGCCTCATCGTCCCGTTCAACAGACATTTGCCTGGTCGTGTCTACCGCTGCCGCCTTCACCAGAGCTGGGCAGTGGAGACCACCTTAGGATGATGAGTGGACAGGGAAAATCTGGTGCTTACACTCTACAGAATGCTATTCATCTGTTAAAAACGATGACGGGATGAACGATGCAGGGAAATGGATGGAGCTAGAAATGATCACATTGAACGAGGTAGCCCAGGCCCAGAAAGACCAACGTTGACTGTTCTCTTTCCTCTGGTGTTCTTGCTCCAAACCTCCAGATGTAACTGTAACAGCCACCCCTTGGTCCAAGGAGCCTCTCGACAGCCGATGGCGATCACCGCAGAGGGCCACAGCTTGGCGTGGTAACTGTCTCAGGTAGGGTGTTCATGGCTGTGAAGAGACACCATGACCAAGGCAACTCTTGACAAGGATGGTATTTTGTTGGGGCTGGCTCCCAGCTCAGAGGTTTAGTCCGTCACTGTCACGGTGGGAAGCATGGCAGCGTGTAGACAGACGTGGTGCTGGAGGACTTAGGAGTGCTCCATCTTGATCCACAGGCGGCCAGGAGGAGGCATGAATTCCATCCACACTGGGCAGAGCTTAAGCCCACCCCCACAGTGCCGCGCTTCCGCCAACAAGGCCACACCTACTCCAACAAGGGTGCACCTCCTAACAGAGCCACTTCCTGTGAACCAAGGGTTCAAACATATGACTCTACAGGGCCAAACCTCTCCAACCCCCCACAGCTACCCACAAAGCGGTCAGCTCTGTAGTCATATGTACACAAACAGCACAAACAGTGCAGGTTGCCTTTATAGGCCCATTAGCTACAATACATGTATGTAATAACAATCAAAGAAGGGAGGCAGAGGCAGGCGGATCTCTGTGCGTTTGAGGCCATCCTGGTCTACAAAGTGAGTCCAGGACAGCCAAGGCCACACAGAGAAACCTGGTCTCGAAAAAGAAAACAAAACAAAGCAAAAACCAAACCAAACCAAGCCAACCAACCAAAAACCCAAAGAAAAAAAAAGCTGTCGGTTTGAGAGGGAGACAGAGGGGAACATGGTGGGGAGGTGGGGTGGAATGCAGAGAACAAGGGGAAAGGGATCATAAGTCTGTGTCTGTGTGCGTGTGCAGTGCTCGTGGAGGGCAGGAGAGGGTGTCCGGTCCCCTGGGGCTGACCAATGGTTGTGCGCTGCCCCGAGGGTGCCGGGAAGCAAACTTGGGTCTTCCGTGAGAGCGGCCGCTGCGGCTAACCGGGAAGCCTCGCCACCCTTCCCTTAACCTCATGCTTGCGCTAAAGAGGTTGCAATCATGCTCACCGCCCCACCCATTCAGGTTTTCTTTCCACGGGGTCCCGCTTCACGTCTTGAGTTTTCGTGTGGACCTTGTGAGGGTATATTCCAAGGTGTTGTGAGCTTATGAGTGCAGTCAATGGTCGTGTCTACCTGGAAGATGGGGTTTCACAGCCCCCTCCTCCAGCTCCTACATCCTTTCTATTCCTTTTTCTGCTCTGTTCCCGGGCTTGGTCCAGGGTGCAGTCTAGGGCTGACCACCCACAGTCCCTTCCTCCCAGCATCTTGACCAGTTGTGAGTCTCTGTACCAGAGTTTTTCCACTGCGAAAAGAAACATCTGTGATAGGCAGAGAGCAGCAGTAGTCCATAGGGATGAACAGAAACACCTTTCGGGGGAATGTATACTCGCCTTTTCTGTAAGCCGAGGCTGTGGGGTCCTGCTAGGGTCTGTGACCGCCCTAGCTCTATGGTTTTGGTTGGGTTCATCATAACAGATAGGTCCTGTCCCCTGGGTTCAGCAGGCCTGAACCCACTTAGAAAGCAGCTGGTTTCCCCTACAGCAGCCATACCACTAATGCTCCGAGAGGAGCATCTTGCCTGAAGGTTGCTGTTGTAGCGTTCACGTCCACAGCTGGGTTAGGCCGTTGATCCGGAACGGTGGTGTCTTCAGCAGTGAGGTCTTCGGTGAGCAGCCAAGGGTTTTGTTATTTATATTATTTTCGGGGTCCTCTGGGGCCTTCTTGGCCAATGACTCATTGGGAGGTGTCCCACAACCAGCACTGGGATTTTTATTTAAAAGCCTTCGCTGCTTGAAAGGCCCTGGGCTGGAGTTTTTGTTTTTATGGCTGGTGAGAGGGTTCAGTCAGACTCTAGGGCGAAGTGAGGTGGGGGCTGTTATGATCAAAATGGCAGACGCCATGAAGTCATACCACGCACACACATCCTCCTGTGCATGCTCCAAACAGGCCTGTCCCCCCCCCCCCCGCCTGCCCCATGAGCGCAGACACCGCTCTCACCCAGAGGCTGCCTCTGCATAGCCCTTCCCAATAAACCTCCCACAGATCTCTTGCACGGTCTGCCGCTTAGATCATAGCACTGGCGCTGTGACTCGACAGACTCTCCTGGTAATTGTGCTCCCCTTTGGGGGCTGAAGCAGCAGCCGGGGACCCGGTTTCTGGTCTGCCAGCCGCAGGCCCACTTTCCTGCCTCCCGAGCGCTGGGCTGCTCCACCCGACACTGAACAATTGCCAAGTTCTCCCTTTTCCGGTCGGTGAAAATGCTTCTCCGGGTCCGAGGGATCGACTGTTGGGTGTCCGGTGCCCGCCTGGTGTCCTTGGAGCTTCGCCAACCTCTGCTGACCTTTTCCCTTGGGGGAGGCTCCATTACTCTACCAGCGTGGTTGCCTATCTCTCGCATAAATCTTGTACGAGGCGGAGCGTGTCTGCTCGGGTGTCTTCCCTGGTCCCTGTCTCGTCTTGTGGTGGCTCGCTTGTCACCTGGTGCCTCCTCAGCCTAGTCCTACCTGTGTCCTTGGGAAGCCCTGGGCTGAGCCTGTGCCTTCTCTCCTCATCCATGGGAACTGTGGCTTCCAATATACCTTCAAGATGCCCCTAGGTTGCCTTTTGGAGCACCTCAGACCCCTCTACCTAGTGCCAGACTGAAGGAGTCTAAACTCATATGCCTTTACAGCCGACCGTGGCCCCAAGATCTCTTAGAAAATGAATCTAAATGGCCGCCCAATGGCGCCTTGGATCCCATTGTTCTAGAGACCTTTACAGTTACTGCTGGAGATCGGTAAACGGAAGGAGGTTGCCTCTGTCTCATCTTTCTTTTGTCTTTTCTCCAAACCTTCTGCCTCTTCTTCCTGCTCCCCCCACTCAGCTCCTTCTAGCTACAAAGCCTCAACCCGAGGAGACTTTCCTCCACTCCCCTTGATCCTGCTAAGGAGCCTCCTCCTTGTCGTCTCCTCTGGCTTCTTCAGCCTCCTCTTCGCCTTCTCCACAACAGGCTGCTCTCACCGTCCTGCTCTGGCAGCCAATTTTCCCTTCCACAGCTCTTAGTCCCCCACTCCTCCCACTCCAGAGACCCCGCCTTCCCCCATCCACCCTAACGCAGCGGTGGGCGGCACCGTCAGTTTGCATGTCACCTTCAGTATTAGTTCTCTCAAATAGAAAAAAAGACTGTGATCCTATACCTCTAACTCCTCTACTTTCATTAAAGAATTTCAACAAATTACTCAGTCCTATAGTCTCACCTTCCACGACACACACGCTTCTTACTAACAATCCACTTCCTGAGGAGCACAGAGGAGTTACACCAGACAATGCAGCACACCCAGTTGGGCCTGAGGAGGCGCCTGACCAGGATCCCCAGAGGAATTACAGTAACCCCAGGAGCTGTTTCAGCTGCAGATCGGTTTGCGACCTGCCTCCTGGACAGTCTCCGTAAGGCTGCCCCCAAGCCAGTAAATTATGAAAAGCTCCAAGAGGTCATTCAGGACAAACATGAAAAGCCATCCCAATTCCTAGAACTCCATACAAAGGTCCTTTTTCAGTATACTAAACTCCTGTGATCTATTTCTTTTCCCGGAGTCGCCCTGACATTAGGGCTAAGCTAAAGCACCTGGAAAGAGGACCTTTGGCTCCACAGGCAAAAGCCCTAGAGCTGGCCTTAAGGTGCACCACGGGAGAGATGAAAAACAGCAAATGCTGGCCATGGCCGTTCCATCAGGCTAGAGACTGCTGAGTCCCTGGTTCAGATGTGGTCAGGAAGACCACTGGCCTAGGCCTGCCCTAACCCCAGCAAGCCCCCAGCACCATGTCCCACATGAGCTGTTGATTGCCCTCATGTCCCTTGTGGCACAGTGACATCACTCCGAGACTGCCCCCAGCTGGTCTCCCAGGCCTGGCCACACACGACTGAAGGAGGCCGGGCTCCCTTGGATCAGCCACGGTCATCTCTAACAGGAAGCTCTGGGTGGTCAGGTATCAGGGCCACCTACCTCCTTCCTCCAGGACACTGGGACACTTGGTCCTGATGGAGGTTTAGGGACCCACCTCTCCTCATTTCCCTATTGCTGGGGCAGGGGGACAACCTTACCATCCTTGCTGGACCCCACCACTCACTTCCTTTGCCAGCCTCTCAGATAGACCCCCAAGTCTGGGGTGTCTAAAACCCCTCTGTTGCTAAACACCATTCCCTCACTGTCATTCAGTTACAGGACCCTACCCGTGTCTCACCCAAGCTCAGTACCCTCTCTAGAGCCTCAGGAGACGTAAGCCTATGATCTCTGACCTCCTAAGCGGGGGGGACTTTTTTACCCCCCTTTAAACCCCCGTGTTTGCAGTTAAGTGACCCGGTAAAGGCAGCCTCCTGGTTCGGGACCTCCGGCTCCTCAGGACTGCAGTGCTCCCCTCTACCCTGCCAAGCTGACCCTCACATACTGTTTTCCACTGTCCTCTCAGGAAACCTCCCATCGCTCAGTCCTGGACCTTAAGGGCTCCTTCTTCTGTACTCCCCTTGACACCCACTCACAAAACATCTTTGCCTTTCCCTAGACTGACCCTGACACCCACTTCTCTACTCAACTGGACTGTCCTACCCCAGGGCCTTGGCCTTGGAGCTACTCTCTTTCTCTCCCTAACTCTAAGCTTATACAGTATGTACATACAAATGAGACTAATACCTCTGCTTTTCTAAATTTCCTGTCCAGCCGGGGCTACGCAGTCTCACTGTCTATGGTACAGCTGTCTACCCCTCATGCTGTCTACTTGGGATTAACAATTACTCCAACCTACAACGTCATTACCTGAGATAGAAAACACCTAAGCCAGGCTCTTGCAGTCCCCTCTACTATGAAGATTTTGTCACCCTAAGGAACAGCTGGCTTTTTACATTCATGGATCCCCCCCTTTCACTCCTTGCTTGCCTCCCCTTTATGAAGCAGCCCTAAGCCTCTCACAAGAACCCCTTCTCAGACCTATAACCAAGCCCTTTCCACCTGCACACCAGAAGAGGACGCCAGATCTCATTACAGATGGTTCTGAGCCACCCTGTGGTTGCTGGGGATTGAACTCAGGACCTCTGTAAGAGCAGCCTGTGCTCTCACCCTCGGAGCCCTCTCTCCAGCCCTCATCCCAAGCCCTTTCCAAAGTGCCAGCAGGCCCTCCTTCAGGCTCCAGCCTCTACCCTCTCAGACCTAACCTGTCCCTCCTCCCTTTAAGTAACAGAAAAAGAGGGGTGTACCCTCAGGGTTCTAACCCACCTGCTGAGACCATGCTCTGCATACCTGTCGGAGAAATTAGATCTGACCACCCAGGGATGGGCACCCCTCATAGCGCTTTAGCAGCTGCTGAGCTCCTTATTTGTGAATCCAAAAGACCCAACTTTGGGGTCACCTACTACTACCCTGCTGCTGGCTTTTTTTTTGGGCTACAGGATCTCCCCAGCTGACCTCTTTCCATCTTGCTCTTTGAGCTCAGGTATGGATGACTGGTTCTGAACCCCGGGCTGTCACCCAAATCCTCGCCTTTCCCTGATCACCTACGAAGCCCCCTACTCTGTCATCTCTGCTCCATAGCAGTTTGGTCCTTACATCCACTCCTCCTCCTTCACTCTGCGACTTTTTTTTTTTTTTTATCTGCTTCCCCTTTGATAAGACAGAAGGTTAATATAAAGAGTGGACACACAGATATGGAGACTGCCCATTCTGGACTTGCCAATACAATTTACTATTCTTGAAACTTTGCCCTGATTCTCCACCTACAAGGTAAGACTCCACCTTCTATATCTTGGATCCATGGAATCCTGGGTTGGTAAACTCTACCATCATTTCAACCCCTGACACCTGGTAAGCATGATTAACATTGAGAGAAAACATGCCCCAAGTATCCAACCCAAGTAGAAGAGGTAATTAAACACTCCTCTTTACTATCCCCTCTTCTTTTTCTTTTTAAAAATAATATTCCCTCTTCTAAATGATACAAACCCATCTTTTTATCTCCTGCTTCAGACTCTGACGTTGGCCTGCTGGCTTCTTACTGTCACCCAAGCTGGCCACTTTGGAGATTGCTGGCTGTATGTTCCGCCTGGGACTTGCTCACAGCTGCCTTCCTACAGCTTCTTCAGTGACCCTGTCAAATAACCTTACCTTGCCATTTACCAAATGCCCCGAGCCTGGTGTTGCCATGACTCCTTACCTTTTTTGTATCGTTGCGACCACCTCGACCAGCAAGGAAGACGCAACCACCAGCTCTTCCTCAAGCAGTTTATTCAGGCCTTTGCAAGCTTCTTCTCCCCCAGTACCCCGGGCCCTTCCCAATTATATAGGCAACCGCATCAGCCAATCACAGCCAACCACGCTCACTCATCAGACCTGCAGCAGGCAGCCAATGGGCCAGTGCCACGCTCGCCTTGACCAAATATGGACTTGTTTATCAGTAGTCAGTACATCCAGCAGGCGCCATCTTTTAGGCGCGGCAACTTAATAGCCTAATAGCCACGGCTTGCCACATTGTATAACTCTTTTTGGCGAGGCAAACAGTTTTAAGGCATCTGGGACCCATTCTGTGGGGACATTACATCCCCTAGAATGCAGCAAAACCATAACCCTTGACACCTCCTCTCAGCCCCAGTGCCCTGCAGTTCACGGCACCTGGATTCTTTGTGGTACTGAGCCTACCTTCACCTACCTGCTGGTTGGTTGTTTACACACTGGTGTTTCTCTTCTCCAAGTTGGGGTTGGTACACGGAGAAGAGCCCTTACGGATTCTGGTCATGGACTTAGTGGCTGCCTGGCATAAGAAAAGGGCGGTTGAAATCTTGCCCCTCCTGACTGTTGCAGGAATAACCGTGGGTGTCGCCACTGGGAGGACTGACCGCTAACCTGTGTCATCGGCTTTCTTCCCAGTTTAGCCAGGACCTCTAACAGGTGCACCAGCCATACTCACTCTTCAAGGACAAATCGACTCCCTGGCTGCGGTAGCACTGCAGCACTGATGGGGGTTAGATGTTCTCACAGCTGGAAAAGGTGGCCTTTGCCTCTGCCTCCAAGAAGAATGATGTTTCTCTGTCAACAAGTCAGGTAGAGCAAAACCAAAACCCAACAGCTTCACACAGACCTTCAAAAATGTAAGAAACAACTCAATGTCTCCAAGCCCGTGGGCCTTTGAAAAGCCCACGTGGAAGCTGGTGTTGCCCTTCCTGAATCCTTTTCTCCTCATTTTTCTGCTTTTACTAAGCACACCCTGCTTATCCATTTCTTCTCTACATTTCTCCAATGACAAATTAAAAAAAAATCTCATCAAACAATTAATCAGTCACTGGCCACAGAGCCTGAGACTCAGGACCACCAGGCATGCCCTGATGCAGTGCCCCAAAAATGACGATGGCCCCAGACAGCAGGAAGTAGTCTAGAGAGCACAACATCCTCATCCCCACCTAGCCATCATTCCTCCTCCTCTGCAATACAAGGAAGGGAGGAATGTGAGCCATCAGGCATGGCTGCCGCCAGCCCTAGGAGCCCACCGGCAGGAGGAATCATCACTGTCAAGGTGAGACACATTCCACAGTCGACTGTCCTGAACATGTGCCAAACCCCTTAGAAAAGGCCTGCTACTCCTCCCCCACTCTTTCTTTCCCTCCATCCTCACCCAGAGGCCACCACTGTATAGCCCTCCTGAAATGAACAGGCTAGCTTTACAGGTTTCTTTATAAATTCTATACCCCATGTGAAACTAAGATTTCTCAGTACTTTTCCAGAAAGCAGGAGGTGAATTGAGACAAGACCCCACCCCATTGCAAAGGAATGGGAAAGGTCTCCTCCCCGCTGTGGAGGAGTGTCCAGATCTTCAGTACGAGATAACGTTGCTTAGTAACAGGTCCAGACCTCACAGCTCCCCAACCCAGATCAGGGCGGGACCATATGGACTTGGCGCCTAAAATGAACCGATCATTTAAAAAGCCAACTACCCAATCCAGTGTCGCCAAGCTTGCAACCTCCGTGATTCCCGTGCTCCTTCCTTTAAAAACCTCAGACTTCTGTCTCTCCTGGCTGTTCCTCGCTGGTTTTGTGGGGTGAAGCCCCATCTTACGATGGCTAAATTAAACCTCTTGCTATTGCATCGATGATTGGTCTCCTGAGTTTTCTTTATCCCCCTCGGGAAGTTAGGGTCCCCGCCTTGGACCTAACATTATGGTGCATTGGCCGGGAATATTGGGGTGCTGAAGGAAATTTCTGGACACCAGCTATCGGAGGATTCATCTGAGCTCAGAAGCAGGTGCCGTGGTTGTCTTTGTATTTGTCTCTTGTCTGTTACGTGTTTGTTCTGAATTCTATTTACTCTGGCAGTGGCAGGGCCGTGCCGACAGTGGCGGCAGCATCAAGTTTCTGTCTCCTCTGAAGTTTTGCTTCTAGTCTGGCTCGCCAGCATTGGAAGAATGGTTTGAGTCCACTCGCCTGGATCAGCCCATTGAGGCGGGCAGATGTACCGTTAATGCCGGGGATGGTTTTGGGGGATGCCCCAACCGTCCCTTCCCTGAAGTGGGAAGGAGCAGAGAGATTTTGCTCCCCCAACAGTTTGATTCTGAGCCTGAGCACCTTGGCTAAATAAAGGTGGCGATTCCTATGTTTCTTGTGTGTTTCTGTGTGCCTGTTTCTCTCTGTGGACCTGGACTGACTGACGACATTTTGGGACATGGGACAGTTTGGTCTCGGACCCGGGGCTCAGGGATGTGTGTTAGCAGTGCACGCTCCATGCTGCGATCCGCCCGGGACTAGCCACTGCCGCTGGTCTCAGGGGAGGGCCACTACTGCATGTGGGGCCCCACACGCCTTCGCGGGAATGCTTGCGGGTGGCTGCGGAGATGCATGGATCTGGCTGCCCCGGGGCTAGGGCTTGCATGGGTGGAAATGCTTGCTTACGAGTGGCTTGGGCAGCCGTGCGTGCCTCTCTGGCGGCGCGCCTCTACATGCCCAGGAGCTGCGGTGTAACAAGGGCTTGCCTTGGCTCCTGAGATCGTCAGCTACTTATAATTCAGCAGATCATGAAGGGGCAATCTTGATAGCCACATGGTATGGGTAAACAAAACAAAACAAAACAAAAACACAAAACCTTAGTCAAATAATTTTCGTTTCCTTCTAGATTAAAAATATAAGTTTTATTTTAAATTGGTATTTGTTTTAGAAATTAAATTGTTTGCACTGGTAAATTCTGGTTGTAAAATCTGGTTTTGACTTTTAAAATTAGGATTATGCTTTGTGACTTCTCTCCTACAAAAGGGGTACTTTATTTTGATATTGCAAAAACAGGTTTTAGAAAATGTTTAGATGTTTAAGGCTATAAAATGTTTAAAGTTTATCAGGCATTTTAGACAATGATCTTGGGTAGTCTAACAGAAAATTTGAAACAGTTTCTCAATCCTTTGGGGGAGAACAAAAAACTTTGGTGTATATTTTATTGATTTTATTAAATGAAACCAAGCCATATGGTTTGAGCTAATTGAGAAAATTTAAGTTTTTACAGTGTATGTTGGGGAGAGCTGTTTGTTTGTTAAGATGCTTTGTTTATCGGAAAACATGCTTTCACCCTGGTGTTCACCTTGAGACAGAGAAAAGAGGAAATTTTACCAAGTTCCTTAAAACTTGTTCTAAGTTCCTTAGAGTTTGTTTTTATGACCTTGGACCATATCTGCTACAGGGAGGTAATTTAAAAAAAAAAAAAGAGTTTAGCAGTTCCAGAACTTCTTTTTGTATTAATATGACTTGTTTTTGCTTTGCCTATAAAAAATAAATTGTAAAATAAGTCCATGCTGGGCTCCAGCAGGATCATGTCAGGACAGAAAAGATTTTGATGGGAGTTTTTATGTTGTCTGAAAAGCAAGAGAGAGCAAGAGATACAAGAAAAAATAAGAATGTCTGGTTAAGTCAGAAGAATGAAGCTAGGAACCTGAAGGTATATAGAATGTTGCAGAAGGTTAGTGTATGTATAAATAGCCAGAGGGTAAATATGATTTAAAAAAGAAATGTATTTAAAAATATCTTGTACTTCATTTAAAAGGCTGGTGATTCTTCATTGCAAAATGTTTTCTTATGCTCTTTTAAGAGGGAAGAATTCTGGCTGATAGGTTTGGTGTGGCCAGAATAGTTCATACAGTTTAAATTGTTCTGTACTGTTCTGTTATGTAGTTGGTTCTAAAATTTATTTAATCACAATGTTAAAACTTTTGGTTATGGGAAAATTGTAAATGTTTCGCAGAGCTTGTTGTATCATGGGAGGTAACAATGCCATCAGCAACACCTAATGGCTACATTTTGTATTGTCAGTCACAGTTATATTC
The DNA here is from genome assembly GCF_030254825.1 of Meriones unguiculatus. NCBI lineage: Eukaryota > Metazoa > Chordata > Mammalia > Rodentia > Muridae > Meriones > Meriones unguiculatus. The sequence goes on from NC_083364.1 coordinate 20,455,669, forward strand.
AGTTCTCTGATTAGTGCTAAGTACATTTGTCCTGTAAGCTTTCTGCTGTTCAATTTTAATGCCAAGTGGTAGGATCAGCAAGATTTGCTAGCTTCTTTACAGACTGTATCTGATTGAAAGGCTTGCACTGATTTTAGTTGAGAAAGAGCAGATTTAAAGTTATGCTAACAACTGCAGTTGGTTAAGGTGTTGAGCTTTACCTAGTGACTTTGTTTAGGTTTTTTAAGGTTAAGCCTAGGATCAGTAACTATAAAGCTTGCCTATGTAGATCTACTTAAAATGTAGTTCTAAAACATGCATCTAAGGAATATGCCAGAATTAGAGAGTATAGCATTCTGTTTTATAGGACACAGTTTAGAGCAGATGATAAAGGTAGACAAAGAGTAACTCAGACCTGCTGGCTCTCAAGCTTGTCAGAGATCTGATGAATATGGCATTTTAACATGTGAAAGCTTATTGTGACAGAAAGTCCCAAAATCCTATCAGTAGCTCCCTCAAGGTCTCTGAGAAGATTTGGGCAAGGCAGATGATGGTGACTCCGGATTGTGGTATGCTAATCACTAGGCAGTACTGCCTAACTGGCCCACTGCTAGGGCCTAGCCTAAACTGTGGACAAAGCCGTGGACACCTGGAGAGCCATTGTTTTAAATTTCGAGAGCTGAGGTGAGGTCTCATGTTCCTCTTTCCACAGAAGCAGTCTCCCATCTTCTGTGCCTAATGGCTAGATCTTCTTTGCTCATGATGCCATGAGAACACAGGAGCCAGGGACACTGCCTAGGTGATGGACTAACTAGTCATCTCTGTCATTTTGATTGGCACATGGATTGGTATATTTATTTATCTTATAATTTATCCTTCTCAGGTCTCTGATCACTTAGACAGCTATGCTAAAGCTAATGATAGCTTTGCAGCTAAAGAGCAGACAATTAGATCCACTGTTAGCTCATTGATCAGTTCATTAGCTAGTTAGAACTATTAGATACTATATCTCTTATTTAGAAAGAAAAACAGGTTTGTCTTGCTCACAGGATTCATGTCAGTTGCTTGTGTCTTAAGATATATAGATGGATAAAAAAATATGGAGCTTATGTAGGGTCTGAGGATATAGGAGTTTAGGTTGTAAAAATCTAGAGAGTGTTGTTATTTGGTCTGGGAAAATGTTTCAGGGTTGATAAATGCAAAAAAGATTGGAGAGTCTAAGTAAGTGTTTTAAGGGATATAAATATGAATTATAAAGGTAAAAATAATTTAAAGCATATTAAAAATGGGATATACTTTAGATTTCTCTCCCCTCTGTTGTAAGAGGTGATTAATATTCAATAATAATTATCTTTTGGTAAAGCTGCTGTTGATCCTAAACAGTTGCATAACCAAATCACCACACAGACACTGGGATTTATTTAATTAACCTAGAACACAATGCTGGGCAATAGTTACTCCCTCCTAAACCTCCAAGCCCTCATAGTTTCCTAACATTTAGATTTCCCACATTATACTTGCTTTTTGTGAAATATTATGTCCAATCCATCGCTCCACATAGTTCCAAGATCCCTCCTCCAGCTCTCTCTCCTAGCTCTCCTTGCCCTTTCTCCTCCCACTCATTTCTTGCCCTCTGGCTCCTCCCTTTGCACAACCTTGTGGCTAGTTGTTTTATTTTGGCCTGTTTACACACAGTTGAGACTGTATGCTCAGAGTAAGCATCACAATGCAATATCCAGATTGAAACCAGAGAGTGTGTGTGTGGGGGAGAAATCAGCATTTGAATTACAAGGGTAAGGTGTATACATTCAGAAGAACATTATACCAACTGAGCACTAACTGCTTATTATTCATTCACCAGCTTGAGATTTTAATTTCCTTTGGTTGTTTTCTAAAGATAGATTTAAAGGTGCTTCTTATCATGCTAAAAACATTTGTTTAATGCGTATATCTGACCCAAAGCCATAGCCTTTACTACAGTATTCTTAATATCTGCCATTTCTGAGGTAGACAGGATTTAGGAATATCTTAAACCTATTCCTTCTAGTTGCTTTATAAAGAAAAATCCAAGCATCCAGGGTTTAGCAGTAAAGCCATTAATGCATTTCTGCCTAACTTTCCAGTGTGACATGGAGATGCAGGCTAAAAGTAGATGCTGAGTGTGCAAAAATGGCCAAGCTCCATTGGTGGCTAATTACTGACAGCTGTGCCCACAGTTAAAATGTTAGAGTTTCAGACTGTGGACACTCTGAAGTTGTTTATAAGGGATACAAAACAAACAGCTAACTGATGCTCATTCCATTGGATATAGTTTTACCTGTTACTCTCAGAATGTTGTTACATTAGATTTGCTTCTATGTTACTTTTCTGAGCATTTTAAAAATTATATATTTCCTTTTGTGTACCAAAAATTTATATGAGTTTCAGGAAATCACAAGGTCATGAGATCTGGCATAGCTCAAATAAATCCCAGATGAGTTTTTTCCTGGTCTTGGGATTCCTCACTTTTCCCATTCAATAGACAAACCTTAACTTCTGTCTCTAGTCTAAATTCGTCTCAGCAGATTTTCACGTGTTTGACTCTATTCCCGGATCAGCTATGGACTGTGAGCTGAAATTTGGACTTGCTGAAAGTTGACAAGATTGCTCCCCATTTCTTCAATTGGATCAACTAACCAGATGCTTGGGACTGCCCCATTGTCCAGCCTTTGACTGGCATTTCAGCCTCCCTAGCCCCTGATGCCAATGGTCCAATTGTTAGAACTGAAGAAGCTCCAGAAGATGGGCCTTCAGCCCAAATCCCACTTTATAGGCTGAAATGCTAAATCGGTGGGGCGGGGCACCCTCCAAAAAAACTTCACCCCAAGCTGCTTCATGATTGAAGCAGTTACTAGAAGAAGGGGGAAATGAAAGGAACAGGCTAGCTTTACAGGTTTCTTTATAAATTCTATACCCCATGTGAAACTAAGATTTCCCAGTACTTTTCCAGAAAGCAGGAAGTGAATTGAGACAAGACCCCACTCTATTGCAAAGGAATGGGAAAGGTCTCCTCCCCGCTGTGGAGGAGTGTCCAGATCTGCAGTACGAGATAACGTTGCTTAGTAACAGGTCCAGACCTCACAGCTTCCTGTACCCGCCTGCAGGACTGGTAATCTGTGGGTCTTCGAAGAGGCCAGGCCTGAAAGTAAAACAGGCGAGAGAGAAGAACTGGACCAAGCAGTTTTCCTTGTCAAAGTCCGTTTATTATGGGGCAAGACTTTACTTTTATGCTCAAAGAATGAGGTAGTAGAATAGGAGGGGGGGGTGGGAGGCTATCTTGTGATTCATGGAGGCATTCCAAGGTTTTAACATTAACTGTTAAAACCGATCAGGTGGGGGAATCGGGGGGGATCTGGTGGGGGGTGGTTCCCGGTCTCAGGAAGCAATCTATCCAGGTGGTCAAAGCTAATTGCAGCCTCCGGCGCCAGCATCCGTTGTGACTATGTGCCTGGGATTCTTGGTCTCCGGCATCTCCCCCTTTCTTGTAATAAAGAAAAATGGGCAAAGTATCTGTCTTAGGCTATATGAGGAGCATCCAAGCCCAGCACCGTTATCTGAGGTGATCCGCCTGTCCTAGGCTATGTGAGTTGGCTCCGCACTTGGATTCACAATAATCCCGTCATCGGCTGTGGTCACAGCTATTGTGAGGTGACCAGCCTGTCTTAGGCTATGTAAACTGCCTCCAAGGTGTGGACTCACAATACTCCCGTTGCTGGCTGCAATCACAGCTTCTCAGGTGTGCCCCTGGGCTCGGCATCATAATATTCCCATCACTGATAGCTCTGCAGCCATTTAAAATATTTACGGGGGTGAGACTCTCTGGCTAGCAGGGTGAAGTCAAACGCTGTTGAGGTATCTTCTTCAGGCACATCAGGGGACTCCTGACTGCTATCGGTAACAGCCAGCTGGTGGTAATGAACTAATGCAGAGCCTTTGTTAAGCATTTCCACCTGTTCTTTAACAAAGGAAGTTAGTCTTTTAAATGCCCAAGGTCCAAAGGAGAGGAGGAGAAGACCCACGAAAGGACCGAGGATAGAAGGAAGAAGGGTGGATAATAAAGGAGAAGTGGAAAACCAATTTTGATACCAGGACTCTTGTTTCTCTCTGTTCCATCTTCGTTCCTCCAAACTGGAGCAAACCTTATCGATACTGCTTTGCACTAAACCTGTTTTGTCAGTGTAAAAGCAGCATTCTTCCTTGAGCGCAGCGCAAAGTCCGCCTTCCTGGAGAAAAACCAAATCTAGACCGTGCCTGTTTTGTAAAACTACCTCAGATAAGGACACCATAGAATCTTTTAGGTCCTGTAAGCCTTTTTTCAAATCTTGTAGGTCTTTGTCCACTGCCAGGGAGAGTTGATTAAATTTTTGCTGGGAGGTAATTAGGGAGGCTATGCCTGTACCAGCTCCAGCAGCTCCGAGCCCCAGAATTACAGTTAGAGTAATGGCAGTTAAGGGCTCGAGTTTAACTCAAGATGGATGTACCCCTTTTTCCCAAAACTGAAGGAATTCATCCTTAGAATGTATAGTCAGTCTTGGGAAAAGCCATACAAGGATGCAATAATCTCTACGGGATAAAAAGGTGGTGTTTACACGATAAGGACTAAGACCAGTGGAGCAGGCAAAATAAGTGCCGTTGGGTGCAACAATATATGTAAAGCTTGAGTTTACAACAAGAGTAATATTGCAAATTTCTTGCAAAGCCACCAGGGGAAGCATAGAAGGTCCCGATAGGCACGTTCCAATTCCGGACACCTGTATGACTGTAAGGCCAACCCCTTCTGGGTGCTGCCACTGTAAGGCATTAGAATTATTAGTTGTAATTACTTCTAAGGGTAAGGCTATGCTCTTGTAGAAGGGTGGCCGTGGTGAGTAACACACCCAACATTCCTAAAAATCAGTGATGTTAATTTGATGTACGGCCTCTTCGTTGAAGGGCAGAAGCAGAAGGAATGTAATTGCCTTTGTCAGGGTTACTAAGTGACTAAAAATCACAGGATGGCTCACCAAGATGTGCTAGTAATGGTAATTTGGAAAGTTCCTCAGAAGAGTTACTCAGGAAGCCCTGAGGGAGAGGAGGATTTAAGGTATTTCAAGATGATCCTATCGAAAGCTCCAGGTCAGCCAGGAATGCACTATTGTATCCGGGCAGTAGTGGTGAGTAACACACCCAGCATTCCTAAATATCAGTGATGTTAATTTGATGTATGGCCTCTTCCTTGCAGGACAGAAGCAGAAGGAATGTAATTGCCTTTGTCAGGGTTACTAAGTGACTAGAAATCACAGGATGGCCCACCAAGATATGCTAATAATGGTAATTTGGAAAGTTCCTCAGAAGAGTTACTCAGGAAGCCCTGAGGGAGAGGAGGATTTAAGGTATTTCAAGAAGATGATCTTATCGAAAGCTCCAGGTCAGCCAGGAATGCACTATTGTATCCGGGCAGCAGTCCGGTCAAGCCAGATGCCAAAATTCAAGGGGCAGCAAGGTGCCAGAAGGCCCCCGACAGGTCCCCCTTTATTTTATTTTTACAAGGCCATAATCCCAAGGGAACCGTGCCTGTCTTAGGTGCGAATCCGGGGTCTTTAACCCTTGCTAAGCCCGTCATTGGATTAAATTACCAAATTTAGGAATATGTATAACATCCACTTGCCAAATAACATTAGGTACAAGGACACAGGGACTGACTGCAAGATGGGGAGTAGGCAAAAGGACAACACAAGAAGGACATTGTTTAAACAAGTCTGCTTTATAATTACCTTTAGTCCTGGAAAGTTAGACTAAACTTGGTCCTGGAAGGTTAGAATGAGCTTGTAAATGTCCAATGTAAAAGGAAAAGGTTTTTTTTTTTTTTGTATCAAATTTTGAATTTGTAAAAAATAAAATTTTAGCAGGAGAAGATGTCTAAATTTAATCTGCAGTCTCTAACTTAGGCAAAGACTAAGCTACATAGGCACTATCTGTAAAAATGTTTAAAGACTGTTTACTAAAACTTTAAAACACAGCCAATACTGCAGGTAACTCTGTTATTTGCACAGATGTGCTAGACACTTGAAAAGATGCATCAACAGGTTGGACTTTGTCATAATAAGCTTACATATGTTAAAATGCCATATTTATTAGATTTCTGACAAGCCTGAAGGCCAGCATATTTGAGTTACTCTTTGTTTATCTTTATCATCTGCTCTAAACTGCATCCTATAAAACAGGATGCTATAATCTTTAATTTTGGCATATTTTTGATGCATGTTTTATAACCAAATTTTAAATAAATCTATATAGGCAGATTTTTATGGTTACCCATTTTAGATTTAACCTTTTAAAAAAAGAACAACAACTTAAACAAAGAGACTAGGTAAAGCTCAATCTTATACTTAACTATAATCGTTAGCATAACTTTAAATCTGCTCTTTTTAAACTAAAACCAAAGCAAAACTTTTAATCAGACATAGTTTATAAAGGGGCTAGCAAATCTTATTAATCCTACCATATTGCATTAAGACTTAATAGCAAAAAATTAAAGGACAAAAGTTTTATTTAGCATTAAACAGAGAACTAAACTCAGCTTGTAGCCTTCAGGAAAAATAGAATATTTTGGCCATATCAAATCTATAGGCCAGAAAGAAACAGCATTAATTTATTTATTTAGGCCCTGGTAGCCAGGCATATATTTTATATAATGGATAACAATGATTTGAAAATAACCCTGCATAACCCTGGACTAACATGGAACTGTAGTTCCTTTTTCCCTTTAAAAAAACCACAAGCAAACATTTTGCATTGAAGAATCTCCAACCTTTTTAAATGAAGAACAACATATTTTACAGTTCTTTCTCAAATCATATTAACTCTGGCTTTTTATAATACATCCACTAACCTTCTGCAACATTCTATATACCTTAAAAACTCTCACCAAAATTCTTTCCATTCTGACATGATCCTGCTGGAGCCCAGCATCTATGATTTGCTTTTTATAGGCAAAGCAAAAACAAGTTACATTATTACAAAAAGTTCTGAAACTGCCAAATTTTTTTAAAAAATAACTTTCCTGTAGCAGATAACATAAAGGTAACATAAACAAACTCCAAGGAACTTAGAACAAGTTTTAAGGAACTAGGTGAAAACATGTTTTTCCGTAAACAAAGCAGCTTAAAAAACAAACAGCTCTCCACAAAATACATTTTAAAAACTGCAATTTTCTCAATTAGTGCAAACCACATGGCTTAGTTTTACTTAGTAAAATTAATAAAATAAATACCAAAGTATTTTTATTCTCCCCCAAAGTATCGAGAATCTTTTAAATTTTGTTAGACTACCCGAGATCATTGTCATACCCAAATGCCTGATAAACTTTAAACGTTTTATTATAGCCTTAAACATTTAAACAATCTTTTTAAAACCTGTTTTTGCAATATCAAAATAAAGTACCCCTTTTGTAGGAGAGAAGTCACAAGGCATAACCATAATCTTAAAAGTCAAAACCAGATTTTAAAATCAGAATTTACCAGTGCAAACAATTTAATTTCTAAAACCAATACCAATTTAAAATAACTCATCCTTTTAACCTAGAAGGAAATGAAAATTATCTGAGTAAGGTTTTCTTTCTTTTTTTTTTTTTTTTTTTTTACCCATACCAAGATGGTGGTCACATTATAACCCACATGGTAAAGTCAAGATGGCGGTGAGGCACTGAGGCACTTCATATACCACGTGGTAACCTATACATATGCGTTCATAGATCTTATAAACACATAGGTACACATTTTAAACAAGTTTCATGAGGCAAAAAAACAGAAGGTAGACACAAACAAATACTGTATAGAGACATTGAGACAAAAAACACTCACCAGCTGGCCAAATTTCCCGGGACCAAAACTGACTCTTCCGGGACAGGCCGAACATACTGATTCCTCCTGCATTGGGAAGCAAGGACAAAGGCCCTGATGCCCCAGGAAGACACTGAGAGTGGGCTGTTGCCCCAGGAGACACTGAGTGGCACTCACTGGGACCAGGCGTACAGATCACCCACCAAAATACTGAAAATACTGATGAAGCTAGGGCGTCCCCCTGAACTTCGGCAGCTATGACCACCAGTGCGACCACCTTGATCATGTCTTGCTACCCAGATACAGACACCTTGAGCTCTGAGGAATTTTCAGAACAGAGAACAGAAAGTACTGCACATACAAACATTGCCCAGAAACATTTAGACACTTACGGCCGGCACTCAAACACAAAACACAGAGGCAAAGACAAAAAACAACCGCGGTACCTGCTTTTTAAACATTAAAAAAAAAATATATATATATATATATATATATTTTAGAGAGAGAGAGAGAGAGAGAGAGAGCATAACCATGATTTTAAGTCAGAACTAGAAAAACTCAGAATTTATCAGTGAACACAATTTAATCTCCTGCTCACCACGCTACAGCTCTGCTCCGTGCCCTTTGCCCCAGCCCACCTGGGGGCCTTTTTTGTTTTGGGCTGAAGGGAAGTAGGCTATGAGACTTAGCAGTTTCTTCCCCTGACTCTGTTTTATCCTTACTTTCTAATGAGATGAGGTCTGTCTCTTCTTTAGGAGGCTTTCTGGTACCAGCTCTTTTTCCTGTACTATCTCTTGACAGTTGCTTGCACTGCCAAGTATAGGCGGCCAATCAGGGTTATGGTACCTGGCAGCCTCTTCTTTCATATCACTCTCCTCTGAGGGGTCAGGGCTTTCTTTAGGAAAAATGGGAAAAGCTAGGGAATTAGCAGCAATAACGGGGGGATAATTATTATCTTTATCTCAGCCGGAGGGCCTCTTTCTCTAAGGTCCTCGAGAAGGCAGGCTCCAACCTGATCCCACTTTTTGGCATATCTCTGGCCCATCAATAGCAAACCATGGACAAATGTCCGACACAAAAACAAATAACTTAATTAAATCCTTTTTCTTAACTCTAATTCCTCTCTCTCTGAGCGATGTCTTGAGGTCACGAATACAGCCTCCTTAGACAACTGTTGGCCCATTTTTATGGGATGGAGAAAGACTTACCCAACGTATCTTTTTCTCGTGAGTGGCAGGAACGTATGTCTTTACGAGTCGCAAGCGGCCGATCTTACTTTCGGTTCATCGCGGCGTTGTCTGAGCGATCCGGATCCATCCATGCAAGCCTCCATCCGGCAGTGGTCTGTGCTTCAAATCCACGTTGGGCGCCACCTGTCCTTGCCTGCGGGCACGGTAATTCGTGGGTCTTCGAAGAGGCCAGGCCTGAAAGAAAAACGGGCGAGAGAAAAGAACGGGACCAGGCAGTTTTCCTTGTCAAAGTCCGTTTATTATGGGGCAAGACTTCTTTTATGCTCAAAGAATGAGGTAGTGGAATAGGAGGGAGGGGGGGCGGGAGGCTATCTTGTGATTCATGGAGGCATTCCAAGGTTTTAACACTAACTGTTAAAACCGGTCAGGTGGGGGAATCAGGTGGGGGGATCAGGTGGGGGGTGGTTCCCGGTCTCAGGAAGCAATCTATCCAGGTGGTCAAAGCTAATTGCAGCCTCCGGCGCCAGCATCCGTTGTGACTATGTGCCTGGGATTCTTGGTCTCCGGCATCTCCCCAACCCAGACCAGGGCGGGACCAGATGGGCTTGGCACCTAAAATGAACCAATCATTTAAAAAGTCAACTACACAATCCAGTGTCGCCAAGCTTGCAACCTCTGTGATTCCGGAACAAACCTCAGACTCTGTGGTTGGGGAGCAGCCTCATCGTACAAAGGCTCATGATTGGTCTCCTGAGTTCTCTTCATCCTCCTCGGGAAGTTAGGGTCCCCCCCTTGGGCCTAACACCTCCCAGTAACCCTCCCGTGTGAGATCTGTTGCATGGTGTGACTTTATGGTGTTTGCCATTTAGATCATAACAGCGGCCTCTTAGTTCCCTCACCATGGCCTCCCCGGTGCTGGGACTGCAAACACTGTGACCACCTGTGGGTACAGGAATAGGTTGCTTTTACTTGCCAAGAATCAACAGGCAAGAGGGAGTGTGAAAGTCAAGCAAAGCCAAGCATTTATTCATAGTGAAAGTCACAAGCAGGAGGCAAAGTCTTTAGTGGGGACTGGGAGTCACCTCCCTGCAGTGGGGCCTGGGCTTTTATGAGGTCTGGGGAATTTAGTGTTTGGCGGGGAATAAGACAGGCCAGCCTCCGTTCTCACTATGGATTGGTTAACTTGAACTTGAAGAAGGGAACAGGGTTGTTCTGTTTGTGGAAGTCTGGGTTGCCGGGGCAAACTTCTGAGAAGAGCCCACACCCTGGAAAATTGCCTGTGGGGTGTGATGTTGGGGGAAGAAGGTGAGGCGTCCTTTGAGATTCTGGACCAGTTAATTCCTGTCTACCTAGATCCCCTCTCCTGTGTTCCAGCAAGAGAAAGCTCGCTCATACCATTCCTCTACTAGTGTCTGGAGGCCTCAGTTCCTGTTTAGAAGCTGGTGGCCATGGCCTCATGGCTTGTGTTTTATTTTTATTATTTTTTTTTGAGACAGGATCTCCAAGTAGCCCTGGCTGTCTTGGAACTCGTGGAGGTCCACCTGCCTCCTGAATTCTGGTGCTAAAGTTGTTTCCCCAATGACTTTTAACATTGCTCGTACTTGACTAACTCCCAGGGCTCACCAGAAAGCAAGAATAGGAAGTCCAGTGCTTCCCAGCACAGCAGGAGGATTCAAAGTTCCAGCCAGGCCTACAAAGTGAGAGCCTGTCTCACAGAAAATCAAAAGCAAGCAAGCAAGAAGCCAACGAAAGAACCCAACCAACCACCAAAAGCTAAAGTAAACAAAATAGAAAGTCTCAGTGGCATTGCTCAGTTGGCAAAGAGCTTCCCTGCAAGCCTGAGGACCCACATCTCATCTCCAGAGCCACAGGAAGCAGGTGCTAGAGATGGCACCTGCAATCCCCACCCACACGAGCTTGATCCTGGGGATGGGAAAAATAAACCAAGTTCTGCAAGTCGTCCTCTGACCTCTGAACACATACACACACACACACACACACACACACATAAAAAATAACTCAAGGTGGACAGATCTGAATGGCATCTGCAGGTGATCTCTGCGACACATGAAAAAATACACAAAGAAACAAAAGGATACAGGGGATCATAAAAATCCTAGCCAAGGTCCAATGTGGTGGAGCACACCTTTAGTCCCAGCAGTTGGGAGGCAGAGGCAGGTGGATCTCTGTGACTTCCAGGCCAGCCTGGTCTGAGTGAGGTCCAGGACTGAACAGTGAAATCTTGTATTTTTTATTTTTTATTTTTTTAAGCTATATATATTTTTTTACCTGTCTCAAAAGAAAAAAGAAATTAAATAATTCAAAGTAATTTAAAGTAATTGCTGATAACTGTTGCAGTTCAGGGGAACAATTAAATGGGACTCCAGCTCATGCTGAACCCCCTCGTCCACCACCTCACTCAAAGAAAGAAAAATGACTCAAAGCTCGCACTGTGAGGACCTTCTGTCGATGGGGACCAAACAGCCTCCATCCCATAGTTGCAGGAATTTATTCTGGGCCAAATCTGAAAAGTGTGGGGACGTATAATAATATGACTGGGCAGCACTTCCCACCTGCTGGGGAAACCCCTGGCCTACGACTCTGGTGTGTCCTATGTAAATGTTCTGTGACAGGTGAGTGCTGCTGGGCCTGGCCGTTTGGGGTCTTTCCCCATCTCACCAGCCAGCTCCGGTTTTAAGGAGTCTTCCTTTCTCAACAGTCAGCCCCTGCCTTTGTTAAAGACTTGATTATTCTTCCGTGTCTATGTGTCTATGCCGCATGTGTGCAGGGTCCGGTGAGGCCAGGGCTGTGTGTTAGGCCCCCCTTGGGGGCGGGGGGGGGAGGCTGGATGGAGAGTTGTTGTGGGCTGCCGGATGTGGGCGAGAGGACTGACCTGGGTTCTCGGCAAGAGCAGAAAGTGCTCTTACCCACCGAGCCATCAGCCCACAACTGTCTGTTTCCATTTCATTTCTTCAACATAACATTTTCATTGATTATTTGGAAATTTCACACCATGCACTGACCCGTTCCACAGGTCTGTCACTGGAGATCCTCAATGGGGGAGTGGGAATGAAAAGGTTCGAGAAATGAAGACCAAGACAGTGTCTCCGATCAAGGTCTCGGTCTCAGTGTATTCAAATTTTTCATACAACTATATATAGGCAGGGCGGAAGGAATGTAATTGCCTTTGGCAGGGTTACCAAGTGACTAGAAATCACAGGATGGCCCACCAAGATGTAATAATAATGGTTGTTTGGAAAGCCCTGAGGGAGAGGAGGGTTTAAGGTATTTCAGGAAGATGATCTTATCAAAAGCCCCAGGTCAGCCAGGAATGCATTATTGTATCCGAGCAGTAGGCCATCAAGCCAGATGCCAAAATTCAGGGGGCAGCAAGGTGCCAGAAGGCCCCGACAATGCACCTCATCAAACCCGTTTCTCACTCCTCCCGTGTCTGCTTCCTTCACCCTTCTGACCTCCCCACCAAAAAGGAGGAGGAGGAGGAGGAGGAGGAGGAAGAGGAAGGTGGGGCATGTGAACTGTCATCAGGGAAGCCGGCATGAATCTAGAGCGAGGTTGAGTCACATCCAAACCCCAAAAATCTCAGTCTTGAGACCAGCAGGAATAAAGAACACTCTCCCTGTCCTGAGTCTGGGCACATAGTCCTGTGGCTCCCAATCCCACAGTTCTCATGTAGCCCAGCACCTGGAATACCTCTCCATGCAACTAGCAAATGGTAAACACTCACCGGAAATCCCTTCCCACTACCCAAGGTTCATAGAGCCTTTTCACTGAATATCATCTAAGAGCTGCTGTTTCACTGGAAGAGAGCTGTAACACTAGAAAGCTTGGAGAAGGCCTTCTTCCCAGGACATTTCCGGCAGGACACAAATCCTGCACACCACCTATTTCAGCTCAGCTTCATCCCTCCTAGCCTGCTGTGCAGCAGTGCCTGGAAGTCCGAGGGGTGAAGTGGAGCTCGAAACCACAGAATAAGAATAAGAATAAAAGAAGAAGAAGAAGAGGAGAAGGAGGAGGAGGTGAAGGAGGAGGAGGAGGAAGAAGAAGAGGAGGAGGAGGAGCAACAACAACCACAACAATAACAAGCAAGAGAACAACAAGAAGAACAACAACTGTTATGCCCAGATCACGAGACCCCCAAGAGACCCAGGAACACGAGTGGAATGCAAAACACACAAGAGTCTTTATTCAAACTTGAGCTTGGGTCGCACTCCCTCCCAACACAGCAGGCTGGGAGAGCAGCCACCAGCTCCAAGGGAAAAACCGCAAGCAGGGGCTTCCAAGCACTGCCAATGCACTTTGACCTAGTTGGTTAACAGCACCTGGCCAAACCACAGAGAGAGACAGCTTGCCAAGAGGAACACTGCGACCCTGGTAACAACTTAGGCTTTTCTTAACTGTCCCTGTCTTTATAGGTCTGCCTCAGTTGCTATGCCTTATGGTAACTGCCAAGAATAGTTTGTTTTTTTCTCAGAACTTAAGAGTGGGAACCAAGGTACTCCAAGGACAAGCTAACCTTTGATAGAATCTGAGAAACAACATAGAGTTAGTTCTGGTAATTTAACCTTTCCAGAACAACAGCAAGAATGAGAACGAGAAGAAGCAGAAGAAGCAGAAGAAGCAGAAGGAGAAGGAGAAGAAGGAGAAGAAGGAGAAGAAGGAGAAGAAGGAGAAATCCAATTTATGATGCCCATATACTAACTAGAGCATGGCCACACTCTCAGCGGCTGGCATTTTAAAGAAAACAGCCTTTCCCCATCCACACCCCTGCCAGAAGCCAGCAGCTGTGGAGAGCTTATACTTCAGCATTCTTGTCACACTTTTTCAGAGAGTTCTCTCTGGTGGCTTTCTGCCTAGGTTGTTTCTTTTTCTGGGGAACTGCAGCCTTCTCTGTTCCTGTTTCTCAGTGTGAGTCTGCAGTCACCGTTGCCATGGCAGAGGTAGCTCCCTTGCCCTTTACAGCAGCAGGACGCGGCTCATGGGCTTCCACAGGTCTCTGGGGTCGGCATGTGCTAGCGACCTTAGCGTGTAGTGTAGTGGCGGCGCAGACCACTGACACCAGTATTCCCTGGCGGCAGCCTGACCCATGGCCATAATGTGGCTCTGTTTTTTATTTCATACTCTATTTTTTTTTTTTTTTTGGTGGGGGGTTCAGAGACTTAGAGCCTAGGAAACCTCAATGGGTGACTCCTGGACTTAGACCCACACTCTACAAAAGCAGCCTGTTAATCGCTCTTGTTTGTAAATTTCCACAGAGTCTACATTTTCCCCATGTATCTAACCTGTCATGTGAGAAGCTTTTTTTTTTTTTTCCTATCAAAGACATTTCCTGGAAGTACCCCTTCCCCTTTTTGTTGATTAGCCAGTCCCATTAGATTAACCACAGGGCATGTACCCAGCTAGATGAACGAAGGGAAGGCTTGCAGTAAGGACACAGCTCAGCCCTGCTGCTTCACATTAGAGATCAGGAGCTGCGGTTTAGGAAAGAGGAACCTGAGATCAGAGTGAACTCCTGGGTCCCTGATGCTCCAACAGACAGACTGCAGAAAGACTCCTAGACACCAGAAGGCTGTTAGGTGGTGACTATGCACACATCCATCCACACAGTCCACACATCCTAGCTTGGTGCCTCTCTCAACGCCTTCTCCCTCACCCCACTTAGGAATCAAAGCCCCCCCTGGCTTCAGGGTCAGACCCACTAGTCTGTGCCCTCCCCAGGGCCTTGCCACACTTTCATACTGTCAGTTGCCTGTGACCATAAACTTCTTACTCATGAGACAACCTGCCTCCCTATTGCTCCCCCGTCCCTCACCCCCCCAATCCCACACTCTGGACCTTTTCGAAATTAGCCTTTCTGGGACTGGACAGATGGCGCAGGGGTTAAGAGCACTTACACTCTCACAGAGGAGCTGGCAGAGAGGTGCCAAAGACTCTCTTTACCCACATAAGCTCGTTGCAACAATGACCCCTGTTAGGTTTTGCACGAAGCAGGGTTCAAGAGGATCCTGAGGGTGATTCCTGAGGGATAAGTGGTTTATTAGTGGAATTATTAATGCTGTGGACACACAGAATGACACCAGCATGGCAAGAACTCCGGGGAGAGTTCAGTCCTAACACTGGAGGTGGGCACCGAGGCAGGAGCTGGCTGAGGTCACACAGGAAGCAGGAGGCGAGGCTGTCAGTAAGCTGATGTAAACTCTCTTCCGGGGTGAGACCCTGGTACCCTGCCTCTCATTAGAGAACCTAGGGAACCCCAGAGAGGCTGTTCCACAGAGCGGCCCCATTCCTATAGATCCCCGGGGGAAAAGTGAATAACCCCCCCAAAAAAAGCCCAGTCAGTGATCGGGAAGGGGTGGGTGTGAGTGGGTGAGGGAGGGTGAAGTGGGGTTGGGGGAGCAGGGTGGAGGGTTGAGCTAGGGTGGGGGTGGGGTGTGTGTTCTCCTCTCTCTCCAGGAAGGGGTTTACAGAGATAGAGGATGGCTTATTGGTGAAGTACCCTCTCCCACGCCCTCTGCTCTTTATTACTTTGCCCTCACTTCAGAAGCCCATAGGTGGACTTGGGGAGGGAGCTCCCCAAACGCTCTGTCCTTTAACTCTCACTTTTCAGCCCTCTACTCTTAACCTGGCTGTTTTACTTGGCTTCTCGAGGATGGAGGACAGGTGGCTGGGTCTGGCTGCTGGGGCACTGACTGTGGCTGCACATTCCCCAACAGGTTTGGGTTCACCTGAGATCTGAGACCAGAAGGTCTGAGACTTTCAGGAGACAGTGGATACCTCTGGAGTTGCCTCAGGGTGAGGCCTAGACCTTCGGGGCTCATTTTCATAACGACAATAGTGAACTCTGGCCTTTGGGGTGGATTCTGAGAGAGGAGGCTGTGCAAGGCCACGCCTTCTGGAAGCGTGGGCAGAGGAAGCGCTTTACTCAGGCCCTTTGGTGTGGACCCCTAACTTGCAGGTCTCAGCCGGCATTGTCGATAAATGCTGGCCCACTGTTTCGACATTGCCTTTGCTCAGCACTGGGCCCACTGCCCACTAAGAGCAGAGGAAGGACAGGAGAGGTAGCTCAGCGGTTAGAGCGCTGGCAGCTCTTGGTGAGGCCCTGACTTTAGTACTCGCATTGGGCAGATCACAGCTGCTCAGTACCTGCCCTCATTACGATTCTCTTTATGGTGATCTGGGAATTTCAACCCAGGAGCTCTTGTGGGTGAACCGTGCACTCGGCTGCTGAGATTTGTTCTTAATTCCTCTAAAATGCTTTTTGAAGTCATGTGTCCAATTCATGAGACCCCCAAAAGACTGCCAGGAGTCGAGTCCGTTGCAAAACACATGATGATCTTTTTATTACAAGCTAGAGCTTGGGCCCACACCCTCACCAAATGCAGCGGCTGAGAGCAGAGCCCCAGAGTTCAGGGTAAAAGGGTGAGTTAAAGGTCCCAGTCCCTCCCAGGTCCCCCAAAGCAGGGGGATTCCTGCCTGGCAAGTGTCTATTGATTGAAACACAAAAGCGGATGTTGCCTTTTGAGTTGATTGGCTGTAGGGAGGCCCCCAAACTATTAAGGGAAGCTTCCCTTGTTTGGCTGTCCTAGGGGAGAGGGGCAATCTGGGCTGGTTTCCTAGCAACTGTCTTTCGAGTGGGCAGGAAAGAATGCAATAAGGCTGGTTCTTTCACACAGGTGGCTGGACATGTCTCTGCCTGTCTGGCCTTTGTTCAGGCTTGTGCTTTAAACTTTAAACCAATAACTCAAAAAGCTAATTTTTAATTCTCTGGTCTCTCAGAAGCAGTGTCTTAAGTAGCCCAGGCTGGCCTCAGACTCACTATGTAGTTGAGGATGACCCCGACCTCCTTAGTCTCCTGCTTCGGGCTCCCTAATGCTGGGATGACAGACATTTGCCATCACCCCTGGTTTATGTGGTGCTGGGGCTGAAACCCAAGACTCATGCATGCCACACAAGCACCCTACCCATTGAGCCACACTTCCAGCCCTTCCTCAGGGTGAAGGTGTAGCTCAGAGATGCTTGGTGCACATGAGGCATCAGACTCCATCTGTTAGTATTTAAAAATGATGCCATGCATACACGACAGATATAATATGAAAGAGTTTATTGGATGGAGGGGGAGAGAGGGAAGAAAGGAGAGAGAGAGAGAGAGAGGGACATGGTGGGAGAAGGAAAGCCCCTCCCCCCAACAGAGAAAGGGGAGAGAGCAAGAGAACATAAGAGCGAAGTAAGAGGCAGGGGTCCTTTTATCCTGGGCCCCTGAGTGTGGCGGCCAATGATGACATCAGAGGTGCCTAAGCAGCCTGGGAGTGGGCTAGTGCATGGTCCTGTGAACTAACATTCCTCCCCTTTTTTATCATTACGAGAAAAAGGGGGGACATAGGAGGAATGGTGAGGTGGGAATGAGGACACTGGACTGCTTTTCAAGTTAAAGCATATAAATGCTTGGCTGCCATGCAAGGGGGTAAGAGAAGAAAAAAAAGCAAGAGCACCAAAATGTCCAAATGACATGGTGAGGAGGAGGGGAAGCCCCTGCCCTGGAGTGTTCAGGGTAGAGGGTGGAATTGCCAGCCATGCCCAGGAGTAGATAAGGACTGAGGGATGCTGGGAGAGCCTGGAGCTGCTTGTCCTAGGCCTGAAGCACACTATTCCAGCCTTTTGTTAATAATAAGTGAATAACGGGCAGAGATTCTCTTCTGGCTACTTCCTGCTGACACTCAGGCAGCTATAGGGAGGTCAGATGGCTGAAATACTGGCCAAGTCCAGGAAGAACAGGCTGTTTTGAAGCTGTCCAGGGTCTGTGAGAACGTCCGTGGCTGGGAGTGAAAGTGCAGGTCTGGCTTGACACAGATGTGAGGTTAGACTGGAGCACCTGCGATTGCTGTTTGGGTGATGTCTTGGATGTACAGGCACTTGGGGCTGCCAGGACACGGGAACGGATATATAGGCAGAAGACAAAGTTAAGTAGGTCACACAGAAAATTACTTCTAGGTGTACATCTGAAACTTTTGGGAGAGCGAGCAGACAGGGAAGGTTTGGATTAAAGAAGAGAAGATTGAACATAGGGAAACTCCGTTTACCTAAAGGAACCTCCATTTACCCGATAGCTGATATTAATTAAAAAGGTTTTGTTTTGGATCTGTCATCTAGGGAATACTGGTCCGAATTTGGTTGCAGAAGCATGTAAGCTTAGAGGCCCTTAAAGCAGGCAGTAGGTATATGAATCTGAAATCATCTAGGAGACACTCCAAAGGAGAGCCTCGGGGCACAGTGGAAGACATGATCCCCATGGGTGAAGAGAAAAAAGCAAGTCAGTTCTGCCAGACTTTGGGGCGTCCTCACGAAGCACTGGAGAACCAGAGGTAGGGGGGCACAAGCTGGCAAAGCAGGTCATCACAAGCAGTCAGGGGCCACAGGGAAGACTACCCAGGGACAAGGCCTCACCTAGTACTAGGATTTTCCAACGTGTGAGAAAAGGAAAGCCGAGAGATCGTATCGGAAAAAAGAAAAAATTATTCACCCAAGGGAAGGTGGCTATAGTGAGTGTTGGTGAGAGGCATTAATAGTCGCCTTGAAGGCTGTGATTGAAGGGTACCTCTGTGCCCCAGTGAATGAGAGATACCAGTCAGTCTTTCTGACAAAGAGGAACGTTTATGTGGACCATGGAAGGGAACTCATCAATCTGCCGGTGTTGGATATATGGATGTAGCGATTGGCAGCCAGAAAGGAGGAGTCCCAAAGCCAGGGAAAGGGGAGGAATCCCACACTCTGAGATAGGCAATAGGTGCAGTACTTATCTGGAGCCCAAATGACCTGAGAGGTGGATTCAGGGTGATTTTTCTGCGGCTTACAAGAATCCCTTTTAAGTTTTACAAAGGAGATAAAACTTTAGACATGTGAGCATCACCATTGTAATCTGCAGTGAAATACACTGTAGAAAAGGCAGCAGGCACACGCCTTCATGTTAACAGCATAAACACTCTTCTCTAATTTTTTTAAGTGTTTTTCTCATAAACACTCTTTAAGGTAAACTCTGGAAAGGCAGAAGCCTTTTGTGAAGTAGAAGGGGCAAAAGCCCCCTTGATCTTAACTTTCAGTATGATTATACACTATGGAAACGAGGCTTTTTTTTTTCTCTCTCCAGAAGACTGGATGGATATAAGTCTAGCACAACGAGAAACAGCTTTTAAGTTCATACTTAAAGACAAACCAAAGAAGATTTAAAACCTTGAGCTTAGAGCTATGATAGTGGACCGTAGAGTGGAGTGTTTTCACAGAGTCAGATTAACAAATTAGAGCTCTAGTGATAAATGCCAAAGCTCCGGACAGTCAACGCAAGAGTAGCATAGCAATAGGAGGAAATATGAAGCTTTTTAAAAATTTTATTTAGGATACCTAAAATCATCTCAGACCTTCCAACCTTCATAACTTGCATCTATCAACCTTAAAACATCTTCTTAGTTCTTCAAACATTTTATTAGAAGCTCAGATCTTACAGAAATTGTACATTTTGAGAGGGCAGCCGAAGCCTGAGTTTCTACTGCTAAACTGGTGGTCTTCAAACCCATCAGAGACCTGAGGCAGATAAATTACCGCAGGAAGCATAGTCCAAGCATCCTATGTATTTATTGGTTGACATGGCAGGGGCTCACCTGTTATCCAGAAGGCCTTTCCATTAGGCTTCTTTGGTGGTAGTGGCTCTTATGGGCACAAGTTCTGTGGGGAGCCTTCTGGCACCGTGCTGCCCCCTGAATTTTTGGCATCTGGCCTGACCTGGTTTAATGGCCTACTGCTTAGATACAATAGTGGATTCCTGGCTGACCTGGGGCTTGGTATAAGATCATCTTCCTGAAATACCTTAAACTTCCCTCTCCCTCGGGGCTTCCCAAGTAACACTTTTTAGGAACTTTCCAAACAACCATTATTAGCACATCTTATGACTCCTCTGGTGGGTCATCCTATGATTCCTAGTCACTTAGTAACCCTGCCAAAGGCAATTACATTCTTTCTGCCCTGCCTATAAAGTTGTATGAAAAACTGAATAAACTGAGACCTTGATCGGAGACACTGTCTTGGTCTTCATTTCTCGCATCTCTGTCCCTTTCCATTCCCACTCCCCCATTCAGGATCTCCGGTGACAGACCTGCAGCACGAGTCAAAGTTCTAGGGTCATTTCGCAGCCTCAGTCCTCGGGCGCCGGGCCCAGCAAATCTGAGGGCCTTTCCATGGGAGAGGAATTTGGGAGAATGACTAACTTTATTTTGTCTAGGCAAAATGGGGCAGTTAGCTCTCCGGGTATCATGTCTGTCCACAGCTCAGTCAGCAAACCGGCTGGGGCGGGCTTGCCCAATAGCACAATTCAGGTGGAGTCTTCTGTCATTGTTGCCAAATCTTGGAGGCCTTGGGGTCATCACTAGAAGCTGGGGTCTCTGTCATATTAAGCTTTTTTATCAAGCATCTAAATGTGTTATTCTGCAGATTTTCTGACAGGTTTAAGGACTGAGCTAAACAAACTTTGATTGTATAGTTACCCATCCGAGGCTTAACTTTGAAAACATAAAAGAGACTAGGTAAAGCTTAATTAGTTTTTTAGTATGACTGTAAATAAATTTTTGAACTAGTATCAAAGCAAAACTTTCAGTCATAGATATAGTTTATAGGCTGGCAATCCTGCTGATCCTATCACATTTTATGAGTCATGAGTTTTAGAACCAATAATATAGTAGAACAATATGAAACAGTTTTAAAATTACACTTGAATTTATTATACCAAATCTATTAGCCAGAAAGCCTGATGGTACATCCTGATCACAGGCAGCTCGTGGAGGGAAAAATGGCATTCATTAGTTAACTGAGGAATTGATAGAGACATAGGCAGTTAGACGTACATTTTAAATTAGCTTAATTTGAATAGACCTTTATAACCTTGAAATTTTAGCATCATATAAAATTTGTTGAACCAGGGTTGAATCATATACATACATACATACATACAAACACACACACACACACACACACACACACATATATATATCATGTTGTAAAAATATAACTTTGAATTTAAAAATCTATACCCATTTAAAATGAGACTTGTTGCTTTTTTTTTAGTCTAAAAGGAGATAAAATAAACAGGGTTAATCATAATTAAAGAGCTTTAACATTTTTATTTCATACTATGTAGCCATCCCAAGGTTTACAGTTTAATCTTAAAGATTTTTTTTGAAAACAAAAAAAGAAATGAGGGAGTGGTGGCTGCTGCAAAGGGGGAAGGGAGGGTAGAGCTGAAGCTTTTGGGTTAAGAGCTGGGGGTGGGGGGAGTGGGGGAATAGGGGAGTGGAGGGTGGGAGGTGGGGGGGCGGGGGGGTGGAGGAAGCGGGAGGCTCTTAAGAGCCATGGATTTAATACGAAGACTGCAGGGCAGCCCAGGCAGACGCCATGGTTCGCTGGCCTTGACCCTATGGCGAAGCTGTGGATGGACCCGCCAGGGCGAGCTGATGCGGGACAGCTGCGCGTGCGCGTCCGAACAGCAGGGACAGACGCGCGCGGCCTCGGCAGCAGCGTGAGAGAACGACGGGGTCCCAGAGTGAAAAGGACGGATTGACCGCCTAGTCATCACCGCACCAAATGTTAGTGTTTAAAAATGATGCCACGCATACACAGGAGATCTAAGATGAAAGGGGTTATTGGATGGAGGGAGGAAGGGGGGAGGGGAGGGGGCGCCCCGACAGAGAAAGGGGAGAGAGCAAGAGAGCAAGAGAAGGCAGAGGAAGGTCCCCTGGGCGGCGGCCGATGATGGCACCACGGGTGTCTGAGCAACCTGGGAGTGGGCTGATGCGAGGACTTGTGAACTAACGCCACCCTCACGTCTGAGTGAACGAAGCTGAGATCCTTCGGATATGAAATGATATCATATCAGATGTGAAACTGATATCCAGTTTCCAGGAATCTCCGTTCCAGCCCTGGCAGCGTTGTCTTCTAGCTGTGACAGTGGATATGCTTTTAAGCTTCTTGGAGCCTCTTTTTTTTTTTTTTTCTTCCTTTTTCTTATTTTAATGAGAAAAGGAAGCAGTGGTGCGAGAGCCACTGGGTTATGTCACCTCTGTGCTAGGCCGCCTGACCCTAAATCCCACCTCTGACTTCCTCCTTGCTGTGTGGGCTCCCGCAGGTTGCTGAACCTCTGTCGGAGTTTATCTTCTACAGGGCAGTGGCAGCGTGCGCCTATTGTTGTGAAGATCAGAGCAGCTGGCGCGTGCGGGTGTGAGTCAGCGTGACCGGAACTAGAAGGGGTGAGTAGGCGGCCTGGGCTGAGAGTGGAGAGGGGCAGAGAGAGGGTCTCAGGAGACTTTTTCGGAGAGGGTGGATTACTAATAGTTTCTGCTGGCTTTCATCAAGTCCCCTTGGGGACGGAGGAGGGTGACATACGCCTGTGGAATGGGCCTGTGGGTTTCTCCACTGTACTCCACGGGCGTTAGCACCAGGGTAACCAAGGCCACACCGAGAAACCCAAACCACACCAACCAACTCAAAAAACAAAAAAAGAGCTTGGAAGAAACACCTGTCTGAAGGCAGCCAGCAGTGACAGGGCGCCCACGCTGGGCGCTTCTTCCCGCCATCTCCGACGGAATCTATGATCACCCACGGGAATGCCCAGAGGCCCGGGTGACGACCATGAGGCCCAGCGCCCAGGTGAAAACGCTGGGCAGGGCTGTGGCCGAGGGGCTGTCTGGCCAGGCCCCGCAGCTCCGGTCCAACAAGAAGGAAGTGGCTGGCACACCTGAGGCCGTTTCTCAGCCTGCGTGCACACTTGTGCACACTCACTCATTCTCGGACACACCCACATGCCAGACTTTCCTTGTGGCCATGTATGAGTGCACACGCATGTGCTCACACGCATCTGTCACGCACGTGGACATGTCAGCACGGGTTTGCACTATTCCAGTAACTATGATGCTATAGTACTTCCGGGGCTGAGGCAGAAGCATTTCAAGTTTGAGTACAGCCTGGGCTACACAGAAAGCCTTTTTTTTTTTTTTCCTAGTCAAACCAAACCAAACAAAAGTGCAGCCTCTAAACTGATGCTCCAAAGCCAAGCAGCACTCACACGCCTGAGCAGCAGCACTTTAGAAGCTGAAGCAGGAGGATGGAGTTTGAGGACCCTGCTCTCTGTGTTTCTGTCTTTGATTTGACTTTTCGAGACAGTTTCTCTGTGTAGCCCTGGCTGTCTTGGACTGCTCTCTGTGGACCAGACCTCTGCCTGCCTCTGCCTCCCGAGTGCAAGGATTAACGGCGTGTGCTCCAGTGCCCAACTGGAACACTGTTTCTAAGATTTAAACAAAACAAAGCAGAACACACACACAAACAAAAAGGCAAACTGGACCAGGCGTATTACATGCCTGCCTTTGTGACACTTGGGGAGTGAAGTCTGGACAATTAGGAATTTGAGGCCATCTTTGGCTACACAGAGAGTTGGAGTCCAGCCTGGGCTATATGAGACCCTGAACTCAACAAGCAAAACTCTAAATAAAACTGTACCTGTGGACAAGTGAGAAATTGTAAAAATGAATCAAATTTTAGAAATTCTGATGCCTTCTTCTGGCCTCTGCAGGCATGGCACTCATGGAGCAACCACACACATAAAAATATCCACAAGGAGAGCAACAGAACAAGAAAATTTGAGCACAGGGAACTTCGCAGAGACTCATACTCCAACCAAGGACTATTCATAGAGATAATCTAGAACCCCGGCACAGATGTAGCCCATGGCAGTTCAGTGTCCAAGTGGGTTCCCTAGTAATGGGAACAGGGACTGTCTCTGACATAAACTGATTGGCCTGCTCTTTGATCACCTCCCCCTGAGGGGGGAGCAGCCTTATCAGGCCACAGAAGATGACAATGCAGCCACTTCTGATGAGATCTGATAGTCTAAGATCGGAAAGAAGGAGAGGAGGACCTCCCCTATCAGTGGACTTGGGGAGGGGCATGTGTGAAGAAAGGGGAGAAAGGGTGGGACCGGGAGGGGAGGAGGGAGGGGCTTATGGGGAGATACAAAATGAATAAAGTGTAATTAATAATAATAAAAAAAGAAAAAAAATGACAGAGTCCCCCCGCAAAAAAATTAAAAATTAGAACAAACAAGCGAACAAAACGTGGCACTTCTCGGTGATGCTGAGTGACGATCTTCAGGACTTCGGCCCCTTCAGTTTCAGGGACACCTTTTACTTTCTCCTCCCAGATTCTGTGAACTTTGATGAGTGGATGTGTGTGTTTAAAGATGCCACAGAAATGCCCTGTGGTCGATGGTTTTTTTTGAGAAGCACCGAGGACTGGCCGAGTGCTCACAGAGGCCCAGGATGCGCCCCTCGGTTTCTCCTGGGTGGCGAGCACCTCTCCCACACCTGGGCTCTCCTCCAAGCCCCACGTAGGGCTGTGTGGTGGGAGGAAAGTGGCTCGACCTCTGTGAATCCTTAACGAAGGGTGGGGAGCCATCTCCCCCAGCTCAACTGTCAAAGACCGCCTGCTGGGAGGCGTCTTCCAGGCAGGCCCCTAGGCAGCTCTGGTGTCCAGGAATCCCCCGTCGCTCTTACTCTCTCACTTCCTTTATCCCCGCTCCCTGTCCTCCTTGCTGTGGCTTCCCTTCCCTTCTGTCTAGGGCTACAGCCAGAGCCCTCTGGGGGAAGCTCAGTGGAGGAGCCCCCTGGATCCGGTTGGCCGGTGGCCATTGTGTGGGGATTGTATTGATTGGCGGTTGATGCAGGAGTCGGGCCACTGTGCACACTCCTCCCCCAGGCACGTGGGTCTCTGCGGGTTCGAGGCCAGCCCTGGACAGCCAGGGACACACGGAGAAACTCTCACTCAAAGGACAACAATGATGAGGACCATGGCACACCGACAGTCGCCGTGCCCGCAGCCAGAGAGCCAGAGCACAGCAGCTTCTCTGGGTGGTCCTGCTTCTCAGTGGTGGACTGTGGTCTGGGAATATAAACTAAGACAAAATCCTTTCCTGCTTCTCTTGTGTTTGGCCACGGTATTCATCAAAGCAACAGAAAACAAGTGAGAAGAGCGAGAACAACCCCCTTCCCTTCCCAGAGGACAATTCCCGCTCCTCCTGCCTCCACCTCCCGAGTTCTGGGATGACAGGCATGTGCCATCATCCTGGATTTCAGATGTGGGTCTGAGGGAAGGGATGAATGGTTTTTTTTTTTTTTTTTTTTCCTCCAAGGTTCCCTCTGTGTGATGGTTTTGGAAGAAGAGCTGTGTGAGCCTCATTTGACTCTAGTCAATGCGGATGTTGGCTGGGACCTCAAACTGAGGAAGTGAAACAACGGAAGCTGAAGGCCTATAATTTGGGAGGAAGGAAGTTCAAAGCCAAAGTATGGGAAGGTCCTGCCTGTGTTGAGGTTGGTCTCTCTCCGCCCCTCCCCTTTCCCTTCTCCCTCATATAGCAATTATCAATATACATTTTAAGTTTCTGATCCCTTTCCTAACTCTTCCCCCTGGTTTCTTCCCCTAAAGCAGAGGAGGAAAAGAGGAACCCAGTTGTGTTGTTGTTGTTGCTTTTTAAACTTTAAAAAAAAAACAGTTTAGGGGAGCTGGAGAGATGGCTCAGAGGTTAAGAGCACTGCTTGCTCTTCCAGAGGTCCTGAGTTCAATTCCCAGCAACCACATGGCAGCTTCCAACCTTCTAGAGTGAGACCTGGCGCCCTCTTCTGGCCTGCAGGTGTTCATGCAGAAGATCACTCATACATTAAAAAAGCAAAACAAACAAACAAACACAAAACCCAAACACTTTAGGGCTGCCAGAAGGGCTCAGTGGGAAAGGGACTTGCTGCCAAGCCTGATGACCTGGCGATTCCTGGAATCTGCTTGGTGGGAGCCGAGTCTCACAGCTGTTCTCTGAGTTAGCTGGCGCCTGCCTGTCAAAGCCAGAAGAGGGCTGGCTCTGAGGCGGTCCTGAGCCACTCTGTGGGTACTGGGATCCTAGCTCAGGTCCCCTGCAAGAGCAGCCCATCCTGTGAAAGACTGGGCCATCTCCTTGGCCTCTGAAGTTGCCCACTACCTCAGTACAGTAAAGGCTCTTTTCTAAGAATCTCCCAACAAAACTAACAGAACAACAACCACAAAGCAGAAATGAAGCTCCTAGGTTCACTGAAGAGGTTTCCTTGTGTGAAGGGCTTTTTAGGCTGGGGTGGCCCGAAGAAAGATCCCCAATCCCCTGCTGTGGCCCCTCTAGCCCAGGGTGTCCAGAAGAAAGACACTCAAGCCCCTGCTGAGGGCACCGCTACAATGGGCAAATGTGTGATGGGGAGATGGGAAAGATGGAGGACTCTGCAGAAACGGAAGAGAAAGCAAAGCTGAGGTGTTCATACTGGAGAAAAGTGAAACCGGAGACTCAACAGTGGTGAGAAACAGGCAGGTATGAGGAGGCCATTGTGGGATCCAGGCCCGGGCTGCCACCAAGGGCCATGTCTGGGTCTGTGGTCCTGCAACTGGGGTCTGAGTCGATGTCTGTGACCTAAGTTACCACCACAGTAGAGTTGCTCTAATGTCAGGGGACTGGATGAGCCTGGTTTGAGCTAGGGAGAGCTGGCCCTGCCCCCTAATCTTCACAGGGGTGGCTTGGGGGAAGGAGAGATGCTCTCGCCCCTCATCCCTTGTCACGTGCAGCAAGAGAGAGAGCTGGGCCTCAGGTCATAAGAGCAGGAGACTGGCCCTCCCCCTCACTGGTTGCAGCACTCAGGAGAGCGGGTCCAGCTCCACGCCCCAGCCGGGCAGCACGGTAAAGCTGACCTTGGTGGCGGGGTGTGGGGGAGCCAGCCCAGAAGGTGTGAACAGGAGAGCTGTCCCAGCCCCTCATAAGCCGTGGCAATGGGTGACCTAGCCAGGGCAGCGCTGGAGAGCTCATCCTAGAGCTGGCAGGCTGACCAACTCGGCTACCACCCAGGCCCAGATCCAGGGCTTGAGCTGGTCCACTTAAACATCTACCCAATCATTTATGAACCGCTAAAGCATGTGAAGGGGCTGGTCCTGCAGATCCAAAGCTGCAGACACTCCATGACACAGGGCAACAACAGGATAGCTTAGAGGAGTCCCAGAGAGGAGCCAGAGGCCTCGAAACAGACCAATAACCCACTGCAATGAACATTTGCAAGCAAAGATGTGTGGACAAAGGGATATACTGTATGACGCACTACAGCGTCCACAGCAAGATGATTTTTTTTCTATCTTCTTTTCTTTTCTTTTGGGGGGGGAGGTTGCAAGGCCAGAGGGCAGATACAAAGGGATTGGAGAGATGAGTGGGATTGAGGTGCATGATGTAAAAATCACAAAGAATCAATAAAAAAATTTTGTTTAAGTGAAAACAGATTTCCCTCCATCTCAAGGCCAGTGGTATGTTTTCTTTCTTGAGGAATTATATCTCTACACCCCCAAAGTGGAGGATCTCTGTGACTACCAAGGCCAACGGAGTAACAACCCATGGGCGGCAAGAAGGGCGTTGGCTTCCACATGACTAAGTAGCTGACCCTAAGTGGCTTATTTCAGGCATATTTAAGCACAGCACAATTCGGTGAACAGGTCCTGGTGATAATTAACTCAAATCCGTGTGCACAATAAAGCACACATAAATCTCCTGGGAAAACAAAGTAAATAAAGACCAGATATGACCACACCAAAACTGTAAAGTGTATGTGACTCCTTTGAAAACTGTAGATTGACCGCGGGAGGCAAGCTCACAGTAAGGGTCTAGGCGATGCAGGACAAAGGTCAACCACCCATTAACCATGACTGTTTCCAGTCACCTGTGGGACAAACAGGTTAGGAGCGCCTTGTTTTGAAGGAGCAACCCTGTGTGTTTCATACTCGTGCTTATCCGTGAGCATGAGACCCTCTATGCCTCCTGTGCTAGGGAATTGTGCTGCTTGCAGGACAGTGGGGGGTGAGAACAATGAGTGTATGAAAGGCAAACAAATTGGAGTATGAGGAGCATCACAGCAAACGGGCATTAGGAATTTTGAGGGGCTCCTGAGTAACTTTTCCTGGAAAACCTCTGGTTACCACATATGAGGATATGGCTACAGACCAAAGAAACCATCCCACCAAAATCCAACTTAATGAACTAATTAGTTTACTGGGTTACATATAGCAGCACAGATGACTCAGCAGTGGCTGTGTCATCAAGCCCACTTCAAGAGCCTGATGACTCTTGAGAGCTGAATCCTTGTTGCTCCCGAGATCCTTGACCTCACTATTTATACAACTCAGGGTGGTAGTGGGGGCTTGTGAATCCTGTTAGTCTTAGGGGCCGCCTGAGACTTGTGAGTTGTTTGCTGTTTCCCTACCGAGTCTTAACATCCTCTTTCCAAGATGGACTGTTTCAATCCAGGAGAAATTTCTTCACAGCCTCTAGAAGGTGAACTGGCTCTCAGGTTCAGGGAGGCACTGGGGAGTGTGAGGGCCTTCTAGCAAATTCCCAACTTTCCCAACAGCTGTGTTCCAGGCTTTGTGTATGTGCACGTGAGTGTGTGTGTGAGTGTGTGTGTGTGTGTGTGTGTCCATGTGGCCCCGATGCAGAGCTCAGAGGTTCATGTCTGATGTCCTTCTCTATTGCACTCCTCATTGTCTCTCTGTGATGGGTCTATCCTGAGCTCACTGGTCATCTGTTTCCATGTCAAGTTCTGGGACTGCAGACACACTCTCCTGCTTAGGCTTTTGTGTCGTGCTGCGGATTTGAACTCAGGGCCTCCTGTTTGCATACAAGCATCCTTAGCCATTGAGCCATCTCTCCAGCCCCTCATACGTTAAGGTTGAAACCTCATCCCCATCCATGTTCTCTGGCCACACATGTCTCTTCTGCAACCTCCTGCCATTCTTTCAGATCACCTCTTTCTGAGCGGTGTGTGTGTGGCTGCCAGTACCTCTAGGCAACATTGTGGTGAGTCATAAAGAAATCATAAACTGTTTGATATTTCTTCTTCTATTGGGAGGGGAAGCTGACTTCTTCCCTTTTGTGTGGCTGAGTTAGTGACTCATTTCTAACAGCTGGGGAACAGTGTTAGAGCTCAGTGATGTTGTACTGAAGGTGAGACTGTGCCCCCACCTCTGTCTCTCTCTCTCTCTCTCACACACACACACATTCATGTGCACACAGGAAATGCTTGCTTTGTGAAAAGCCAGCCACCATTTTGCTATCAACCCACCGTAGGAAGAGGCACCATGGTGAAGGTGCAGCCTTAGATTAGCCTCCTCCTCCTCTTTGTCTTTCTTTTCATCTCCTCCTTCCTCATCTCCTTCCCCTCCATCTCCCTAGCTCCTCTTTCTCTTCCTCCCTCTATTTCCCCTTCTCCATCTCTCTCCCTGTCTTCTTCCCAGCTTCCTATCCCTCTCTTCTCCCTGTTCCTTCTTTTCTGTCTCCTCCTTCCTCTCCCTCTCTTTTCACCCCTTCTCTTCCAGCTCTCTCTCACCTCCTTTTCATCTATTTCCATTGAGTCATGTGGGGCTGGATCAATGTCTCAGAACATTGCCAGCTACCACCTGCCCAGAGCCTTTGAACGGTGGTTCCCTGATCCTGTATTTTGAACCGTGGTTCCCTGATCCGTATTGTAGCTCTTGATGCCATGGACTCATCCTCAGGTTTCACGAGAAAATATTTCCTCAAAAATCTTTTTCTGACAGGCATTCAAATAACTTGGATTGCCTAATATTATTTATCATAGAGTTCTGCTTGCTTTCTTAGGGGCACAGGCTCGGCCACCTTCCCTTCCTCCTCTTCCTCCCATCTCTCCTTTCTCCTCCTCCCCCTCCCCCCCTCCTCCCGTGTGTGAAGGCCACACATCAGGTGTCTTCTTCACTCCCCATTTCACTGTTCTGAGGCAAGGTCTGAAGCTCACCAGTTCAGCTGGCGGACTGGCCAATGGGACACGTCTTCCTGTCTTTTCCTCCCTGGACCTCTGGTTGTACATGCTGCACCAGGCTTTTAGAGTGGGTCCAGGGATTGATCTGAGCACTGGAGGGATAGAGCCAGCTTCCCTGTTTTCACTTCTGTGTATCTTTACTGCCATTGTCTCTCCTCTGCACTCCCCAAGTGGAAAGCTCTTGTCTATCTTGGGCATTGTCAATTTCTAGCTACTCAATTGCGTAATTGTGCAGCTACTCAAAGAACATGTTTTGTTGTTGTTTTGCTTTATGAGACAGGGTCTCATTATGTAGTCCTGTCTGTCCTGGAACTCACAGAGATCTGCCTACCTCTGCCTCTTAAGTGCTGGGATTAGAGGCATGCACCACCATGCCTGGATTCAAAGAATATTTTTGAACTATGCACGTACACAGCTCTTATCCTTGTGAAGTTGTGTATTTGTTGCCTTTCTGTCACTCTGACAGACACCACGGCCCAGGCAATGTGTAGAAAGAAAGGCTTATTTGCCGTATAGCTCCAAGGTGACAGAGTCATGGCGTGGCAGCAAGCACGAAGCTGAGAGCTCACGTCTCGAAGTGCAAGCACAAGGCAGAGACAGAGAACTGGGAAAGGTGCCTTGACAACCTTAGACCTCCTCCGGCCGCATCTCCCACACCTACCCAAATAGTGTCACCAACCAAGGACCAAGTGTTCGAATGGCCGAGACTGGGGGGCGGGGCGTTCTCATTCAAACCTCTACAGATTGGGACCTCTTTCCCCACCGAACACATAAAGAGCTGAACGGACCTGTCTAAAATCGTAAGACTGTGATGTGTGTTACATTTCTCTCTGCTATGATGAAATACCTGATGTGGGAGAGGAGCCATCACTCCTGGTCTGGAGTGTGGAGGGTTTTTAGCATCAGAAAACAACAAAAGCAATTCTTTTATATTTATTATTTTATTTCTCAGGGCCAAGGAGGGGACTCAGGACTTTGCATCTACTGGCAAGCAATTCTCTCACCCTGCTTAAATTCCCAGGCAGCTCTTTCAATGGGAGAGAAACGGATTTGAGGATCATGAACTGGCCCTGGTGTGGTAATGTATGTGAATATGTCACACACATTGGATACATACACAGCAGATCTGGTATGAAGAGATTAATTGTACAGAAGTGGAGAGAGAGACAGAGGGACACACAGAGAGTCAGAGAGAGAGTCAGAAGGGAGAGACAGAGAGATACACAGAGAGAGAGAAGTGAAAAAGACAGAGACAGGGACAGAGACACAGAGAGAGTCAGAGAGAGAGAAGTGTAAGAGAAAGAGGGAGGGATAGTGGGAGAGTGCAGGAGAAAAGAGAAAGGGGATGGGAGGTGCCGCAGGGGAGAGAAGTCAGAGATGGGGCGAGAAACCAAGGCGGAGAGAGAGAGCACGCATTGATGTTCCGTCCTTGTCCTTTATATCCGGGTGCACACGCCCCGGTGGCAGCAGGTGATGACGTCAGGTTGTTAAGCGGCCTCCTAGTGGGCTAGTGCATCAGCTTGTGCACTTGGAAAATGCAGGCTGTGCTCACAGATGAGTACAGGCGTTTTTGAGTTCTTGGAGGGCTCAGGGCCCATTAGCCATGAAGACGATATTATTTTCAAATTAGAACTTTATTGTAATTTTATGCAGATGAGTGTTTTGTCTGCATGTCTGTCTGTGACCGTGGGCACACCTGGTGACTGCAGAGGCCAGAAGAGGGTGTTGGAGCCCCTGGAGCTGTAGGTGCTGGGAATTGAACCCAGGTCTTCTGAAAGAGCAGCCGGTGCTCTCCAGCCTGAAGGTGACATTTAAAACAAAACTTTACTCTTGTGGCTAAAGGCGATTTCCCCAAGAAGATACAGATTCGCAGGCAGATCAGTACAGATCAGTACTTACAGAGGCAGAATGACATCCCTTATGTGGTGGGTTTTCTCCTCGGGGACAAAGGATGGTCCACACGTAAGGGGAAGGAGAGAAATGAGGTTAGCCAACAGGCTTTGTGGGTGGAGGGAGACCCTGCCATTCTTTCTTCTTATTATTTAATTTATTATTATCTGTGTGTGTATGTGTGCGCATGCACACCTGTGCTCAACTGTGTGCAGAGGATAACTCGAAGTCCTCAGCGGCCCCCTTCCGCCGTGTGAGTGCAGGGCACGGAGGTGGCAGGCTTCGTGGCGAGCGCCTTTACCCTCCCAGCCGAGCCGTCTCACTGGTTGTCTCCTCAGAGCCCGCCCTGGTTTAGTTTTATCTGCTCTGGAACTCCTTCCTGAGGCGCCTCGAAGGTGAACCGCCTGCCTAGGCGGATTTGTTTGACACTTTGGCGTTATGTGAAACCATCGAGCCTTCAGGAGGCGGAGCTTCGCTGGAGGAAGCGGGTCACTGGGGCGGGGCTTGAGAGTTCACAGCCCGACCTCATGTCCTTCGTTTGCTTGCTGCTTCCTGTGCAGTGAGAACCTCCCCCTGCCCCTCGCCATCTTACCCCCACCCCCGTAGCCTGCTGTCCTACCTTCCCTCTACCCCAACTTTTGCTGCCATGCATTGCCTACCATGTCTGTGCTGCTTCACCAGCTGTGAGCTGAATGAACTCTTGTTGTCACAGTGATGGGAAACCCACCAGTACTCCTCATTCTGCAGGACGAATGTTGCACGCAGTGGATGTGTGTTCCTTCCGCAGTGGATGTGTGTTCCTTTGAGACAGGGTCTCACTGAGCCTGGAGCTAGGGTGGAGGCAGCCAGCCCCAGTGATCTCCTGTCTCCGGCCTGCGCAATGCTGGCGGGATTAGGCAGCCATTGGCATGAAGGGTCCATAGTTTTCTAGGGTGGCACTATTCCTGGGGAGGTGTGAACAAGCATCTGCACATACCAGATAGGGAATCACCATCCACAGCCAGGTTAGGGAGCTAGTGGATTTATCGGGTTACTTACAGGAGACTGGGTGACTCAAATGAGCGGATTGCCAGAAAGCCCAGCTGGAGCTGTCTGCAGAGCCTGTAGGCAGCTCCGAGGTCAGAGAGCTCCCTACTCCCTACCCTCAGGAGCTCTCTGTGTGACGGTGGGGAAGCGCCTGGCCTTGTGCATCTGATCAGTTTCAGGAACTTCCTGAGGCTTCTGAGCTGTTTGCTTCTGAGTCTTAATGAGGTCCCTCCGGGATGGACTGTTCTACGGAAGAGGAAATGGCTACACCTTCCTTGAGCTCACATGGATTTTGTCACACTGATATCCACTTTGCACGTTTATTGTTGTTATGCTTGTTCAGCTCACATTTGGGCGGTCCCAATGGAGAGACTTTATGGGCGTAGCCTCTGATATTACCATGAGATACAGCCTCACTCCCACCATGCGCTGCAGAAACAGGGCCCAGAGGCCACTGAGCTGGAACCGACCTGAATGCCTCCTCCCTAGGACTAGCTTTCGTGGTCCCAGAAGGCTCCCTCAAAGGAGGGAGGCGACCAACAGTCCTACCCAGTTATGACAGCTGTAAACCACATCAGTGACCAGCATGGCTAGAGAACCCTAAGGGTGCAGTAGTGATACCATACCCTCATGGTAACCAATAGCTCACTAGTTAGTCTTCAGACCCACACAAGAAATTATGCTGGGTCCTGGAGACCTAGCGAACTACTCAGCATTAGCTAGCTATCCAGAAGTCATGGTTATTGGAGGAGAACCTACAACCAATACTTTCTGAAATCAGTATAATCCTAATTACATTCTAAATATTTGTCCATATACCAACAGATAAATATAGTTCTCCTCCCCATCAAGGAAATTCCTTTTTGTAATGGGCAGAGATCATTACAGAGAACCGCAACCAGTCAAAATGCAGAGTTGTAGAGCCCAGTCCCAAACGAAACATCTAGGAAACGCTCCTATACCTAAGGCTCAGACAACCAGTGCTCTTAACGGCTCTGCCATGTCTCCACTTCAGGTGAAATGCTGGAGTGATAAGGCTCATTCCTGTTCTGTTATTAATAAATCTAATCTGGTGTGGTGGTGCACACCTGTCATCCCAGAACTCAGGAGGTAGAGGCAGGAGGATCAGGAGTTCAAGGCCAGCCTGAGCTACATGAATCTGTCTAAAAAAAAAAAAATCTGATATCCCTTTTTAATTATTATTATTACAGCTTTGGCCAAGGATGAACCTGTTCATATATCTGCCCCTACTTTCCCCTACTTTCCTTCAGTTCAGGCTTTTTGTGTGACTTCAGGACAAGCAAATCCACCTCTGGGCAAAAGAGGTAACACCGACCCTGTGTCTCCCAAAGGAAAGAACTCTGTAGTCAGGCACCGTGGCCGCACCTGTGATCCTAGCACTAAGAACGCAGAAGCAGGAGGATCAGAAGTTCAAGGTCATCCTCACCTACACAGTGAGTTTGAGGCTACATATGACCCTGTCTCAAAACAAACAAACAAACAAACAAACAAACAAAAAAAAAACACAATTGCTCAAGTCTTCTGAACTGGGCAAATATCAAGGGAATATATAAAGTGAGGGGTGGCCATTAAGGTCCTACTTCCCTTTCTTGTCACTTGTATTTATTTTTTAAATTAAAAAAATATTTGAGACAGGCCTTCTCTAAGCTGTCCTGGAACTCACTCTGTAGACCAGGCTGGCCTTGAACTTACAGAGACCCACTTGCCTGTGCCTCCTGAGTGTTGGGATTAAAGGTGTGCAGCCACCACCACCCAGCTAAAATTTTAATTTTCCAAATAGTTTAGATTTACTGATCCAATATCATTTATAATTTATGGTTATATTGTTCCCATGGCACATATGAACTTGGAAAACCTTATTCCCATAAGCCCCAAAGACAAACCAGAATGGAATTGTAAAAGTTTTTAAACTTTTAAAAATTTTTATTTTTTTACAACTTATTTACTTTATATCCTGATTGTAGCTCCCTCCTTCATCTCCTCCCAGGCCTACACTCCCTCCCTCTTCACCCTCTGTAAACCCTCCCCTAGTCCACTGAAAGGGGAGCCCTCTTCCCTTGCCATCTGACCCTAGCCTATCAAGTCTCATCAGGACTTCCAGGCTCTTCCTGTGTGGGCTGGCAAGGTCTCCCGCAGGGGGAAGTGATCAAAGAGCAGGCAACCGAGTTCATGCCGTGGCAGCCCCTGCTCCCCTTACTCAGGTACCCACGTGGAGACCAAGCTGACCATGGACCACATCTGAGCAGGGGTTAGGTTCTCTCCATTTATGGTCCTTGGTTGGTGCATCAGTTTCTGCGGGCCCCTGGGCCTAGACTTTTTTGGCATTGTTGGCCTCCTTATGGAGCTCCTGTTCCCCCTGGGTCCTTCTATCCCACTCTTCTTCCATAAAACTCCCTGCCCTCTGCCCAAAGTTTGGCTGTGAGTTTCTGCATCTGCTTTGATCCCCTTTCAGAGCACATTTATGGTAAGCTTTTGTCCTGTTCCCTCTCTTCCACCACTTCCAGTGTCTATCCTGTTGGCCATTCTGAATGAGATTTAAGCATTCTCCAGAGGGTCCTCCTTGTTGTTGAGCTTAGTTAGGTCTGTAGATTATAGCATGATTATCCTATATTACATGGCTAATAGTCGCTTATAAGTGAGTGTATACCATCCATGCCTTTCTGCTTCTGGGTTGCTTTATCAAGATGATCTTTTCTAGTTCCATCTGTTTGCCTGCAAATTTCATGTTTTCCTTGTTTTTAAATATCTGAGTAGTATTCCATTGTGTAAATATGCCACAATTTCTGTATCCATTCTTCGGTTGAGGGACATCTAGGTTGTTTCCACATGCTGACTATTATGAATAAAACTACTATGAACATAGCTGAGCAAATGTCTTTGTTGAATGGTGGAGAATCTTTTGGATATATGCCCAGGAGTATAGCTGGGTCTTGAGGTAGCACTATGCTTAATTTTTTGAGAAAGCACCAGATTGATTTCCATAGTGGTTGTACAAATTAGCACTTCCCCCAGCAATGGAGGAAGGTTCCCCTTTCTCCACATCCTCTCCAGCATGTAATGTCACTGAGTTTTTTTTTTTTTTTAATAATTTTTATTTTATGTGCATTGGTGTGAGATTGTCAGATCCCTTGGGACTGGAGTTACAGATAGTTGTGAGCTGCTGTGTGGATGCCGGGAATTGAACCCAGGTCCTTTGGAAGAGTAGACAGTGCTCTTAACTGCTGAGCCATCTCTCCAGGTCACTTGAGTTTTTGATCTTAGATATTCTGATGGGTGTAAGATGGAATCTTAGAGTCATTTTGATTTGCATTTCTCTGATGACTAAGGACATTGAGCATTTCTTTAAGTGTTTCTCTGCCATTCGATATTCTTCTGTTGAGAATTCTGTTTAGCACTGTACCCCATTTTTAAATTGGATTATTTAGTCTGTTAGTGTTTAATTTCTTGAGTTCTTTATGTATTCTAGATATTAGCTGTCTGTTGAATGTAGGGTTGGTGAAGATCGTTTCACAGTCTGTAGGCTGTCGTTTTGTTCTGATGCCTTTGCTTTACAGAAACTTTTCAGTTTCATGATGTCCCATTTATTGATTGTTGATCTTAGAGCCTGTGCTGTTGGTGCTCTGTTTAGGAAGTTGTCTCCTGTGCCAATGAGTTCAAGGCTCTTCCCCACTTTTTCTTCTAATGGATTTAGTGTGTCTTTTTTTTTTTTTTTATGTTGAGGTGTTTGACCCACTTGGACTTTAGTTTTGTGCAGGGTGATAGATATGGATCTATTTGCAATTTTCTACAAGTGGACATCCAGTTAGACCAGCACTATTTGTTGAAGATGCTATCTTTCTTCCCTTGTATGGTTTTGGCATCTTTATAAAAAATCAGGTATCCATAAGTGTGTGGGTTTATTTCAGGGTCTTCTATTCGATTCCATTGATCCATTCTGTTTCTCTGCCAGTACCATGCAGTTTTTATTACTGTTGCTCTATAGTACAGCTTGAGATCAGGGATGGAGATACCTCCAGAAGATCTTTTATTGTAGAGGATTGTTTTAACAATTCTGATTATTATTATTATTATTATTATTATTTCATATGAAGTTGAGAATTGTTCTTTCAAGGTCTTTAAAGAATTGTGTTGGTATTTTGATGGAAATTGCATTGAATCTGTAGATTGCTTTTGGCAGGATGGCCATTTTTACTGCATTAATCCTACCAATCCATGAGCATGGGAGATCTTTCCATCTTCTGATACCTTCTTCAATTTCTTTTTTCAGAGACTTCAAGTTTTTTTTGAACAGGTCTTTCACTTGCTTGGTTAGAGTCACACCAAGGTGCTTTATGTTATTAGTGGTTATGGGAAGGGTCTAGTTTCCCTAATTTCTTTCTCAGCCCTTTTGTCTTTTGTATACAAGAGGGCTTCTGATTTTTTTTTTTTTTTTTAGTTAATTTTGTATCCAGCCACTTTGCTAAAGGTGTTTATCAGCTGCAGGAGTTCTCTGGTTGAATTTTTGGGATTGCTCATGTATACTATCATATCATCTGCAAATAGTGATACTTTCACTTCTTCCTTTCCGATTTGTATCCCTTTGATCTCCTTTAGTTGTCTTATTGCTCTAGCTAGGACTTCAAGTACTATGTTGAAGAGATACGGAGATAGTGGGCAACCTTGCCTTGTCCCCGATTTCAGTGGGATTGATTTAAGTTTCTCTCCATTTAGTTTGATGTTGGCTATAGGCTTGCTGTATATTGCCTTTACTATGTCAAGGTATGTGCCTTGTATCCCTGATCTCTCCAAGAGTTTAAAATGGTGTTGGACTTTATCAGATGCTTTTTTGGGCATCTGAGGAATATGAGCATGTTTTTTTTTTTTTTTCTTTCAGATTGTTTATATGGTGGATCACATTGAATCAGCCCTGAATGCATGGAGTGAAACCTACTTGGTCATGGATGATCTCTCCTATGTGTTCCTGGATCAGGTTTGCAAGTATTTTATTGAGTATTTTTACATCAGTGTTCAAAAGGAAATTGGTCTTTCTTTGTTGGGTCTTTTTGTGGTTTAGATATCAAGGTTACTGTGGCCTCATAGAATGAGTTTGGTAATGTTCCTTCTGTTTCTATTTTGTGAAATAGTTTGAAGATAATTTAAGTTAGTTTTTCTTTGAAGGTCTGGTAAAATTCTGTGCTGAAACCATCTGGCCCTTGGCTTTTTTTTGGAAGGGAGACTTTTGATGACAGCTTCTATTTCCTTGGGGGGTATAGGACTATTCAATCTATTTACCTGATCTTGATTCAACTTTAGTAAGTGGAATCTATTAAGAAATTGTTGATATCATTTAGATTTTCAAATTTTGTTGTATATAGGCTTTTGAAGTAAGACCTAATGATTGTTTGGATTTCATCAGTGTCTGTCATTATGTCCCCATTTTCATTTCTGATTTGGTTGGTTTGGATAGTGTTTCTCTGCCTTTTAGTTAGTTTGGCTAAGGGTTTGTCTATTTTGTTGATTTTCTCAAAGAAGCAGCTTTTGGTTTCATTGATTCTTTGTATTGCTTTCTTTGTTTCTAATTTATTGATTTCAGCTCTGAGTTTGACTATTTCCAACTGTCTACTCCTCTTGTGTGTGTTTTCTTTCTCCTTCCCCCAGCTTAATGAGCCATTAAGGTGCTGGTATGAGCTATGTCGAATTTCTTCTTGAAGGCATTTAGTGCTGTGAACTTTCCTCTTAGCACTGCTTTCATTGTGTCCCTTAAATTTGGGTATGTTGTGCCTTCATTTTCTTTGAATTCTAGGAAGTCTTTAATTTCTTTCTTTATCTCTTCCCTGGCTCAGCTGTTGTTGAGTAGAGAGTTGTTCAGTTTGCATGTGTGTGTAGGCCTTTTGATATTTCTGTTGTTATTCAGGTCTACCTCTAGTCCATGGTGGTCTGATAGGATACTAGGGATTATTTTAATCTTCTTGTATCTTTTGAGGCTTGCTTTGTGCCTGACTACATGGTCAAATTTGGAGAAGGTTTCCTGAAGGGCTGAGAGTAAGGTATATTCTTTTGTGTTTGGGTGAAAAGTTCTATAGATATCTGTTAGGTCCCTTTGACTCATGACATCTATCTGTTAGTGTCATTTCTTTGTTTAGTTTCTGTTTTGTTGACCTGTCCTTTGGTGAGAGTGGGATGTTAAAGTCTATCACTATTAATGTGTAGGTTAAGCTTTATTAATGTTTCTTTTTTTTTTTTAAAGATTTATTTATTTTATTTATATGAGTGTTCTATCTGCATTTACACCTGCCAGAAGAGGGAATCAGTTCACATTATAGATGGTTGTGAGCCACCATGTGGTTGCTGGGAATTGAACTCATGACCTTTGGAAGAGCAGACAGTGCTCTTAACCACTGAGCCATCTCTCCAGTCCCCTATTAATGTTTCTTATACAAATGTGTGTGCCCTTGTATTTGGGGCAGAGATGTTCAGAACTGAGCTTTCTTCTTGGTGGAATTTTCCTTTGATGAGTATGAAGTGACCTTCCTCTCTTTTGATTAATTTTTGTTAAAAGTCTATCTATTAGAATGGCTACTCCTACTTGCTTCTTGGGTCTGTTTGCTTGAAAAACCTTCTAGCCTTTTACTCTCAGGTAATGTCTATCATTGTGGCTGAGGTGTGCTTCTTGTATGCAGCAGAATGTTGGGTCCTGTTTATGCATCCATTCTGTTAGTCTCTGTCTTCTTATTGGAGAGTTGAGTCCATTGATGTTGAGAGAGATTAGTGGCCAGTGAACATTAAATCCTTTTATTTTGATGTTGGTTGTGGTAGTGTGTTTGTGTGCTTGTCTACTCTTAGTTTTGCTGTAGTGAAATTATTTATTTCCTGCGTCTTCCTGGGTGTAGCCTTTTTGTGTTGGGATGACCCTCCTGTTTGAGGTTGCAGTCCTCCCAGTCCTGGTAGCTATTCTGAGCTCTGCGTTAAGGTGCCGAACTCCCTCCCCTCAGCAAGGCCTCCTATTCTCTGCTTGACTTCAACTGGAGAGTTAGACACAGATGCCCCTAATCATATTTGATTTATTGCGTCTGACACGGCTCCCTTCTAGCTCTCCCCTCCCTGTGCCTGTAGGATAATTAGGTGCTGTGTTCCTGTTCATAGGTGCCTGCCATTTGGGGATGCACATCAAGCATCCTTAAAGTGCCTACTTCCAACCATTTATATACATCTATCCTTGGAGACCCCCATCCCCAAGGGGTACTTTGTTCTCTGGAACTAGCTCCCTGAAGTGGTTCCCAGGGTGTGTGATCCCTGTACAGTGCTCGCTGGCCATTCCAGGCACACTCCTCTTTTCATGCCCCTTCTGACTTTACGGGCTGGTGGAGACAGCACCCATAACTTAAGTTGTATTTTTTCCCTTCCAGTGTCTTCTGTAATGCTGGATTTGTGGATAGGTACTGTTGAAATTTGTTTTTGTCATGGAATATCTTTTCTCCACCTATGATGATTGAGAGTTTTGCTGGGCATAGTAGCCTGGGCTGACATCTGTGTTCTCTTAGGGTCTGTGTGACATCTGTCCAGGCCCTTCTGGCTTTCATAGTCTCTGTTGAAAAGTCAGGTGTGATTCTAATGGGTTTGCCATTATATGTTACTTGGCCTTTTTCCTTTGCAGCTTTTAGTATTTTTTCTTTGTTCTGTATACTTACTGTTTTGATTATTATGTGGCAGGAGGATTTTCTTTTCTGGTCTAATTTATTAAGTGTTCTGTAGGCCTCTTGTATGCTTATAGGCATCTCTTTCTTTAAATTGGGAAAATTTTCTTCTATGATTTTGTTAAAAACATTTTCTGGGACTTGGTGATTGGAATCTTCTTTTTCCTCTATTCCTATTATTTTTAGGTTTTGTCTTTTCATGGCATCCTTGATTTCTTGTATGTTTTGTGTCAGGAATTTTTTAGATTTAACATTTTCTTTGACAGATTCATCAATTTCTTCCATTGTATCTTCCACATCTGAGATTCTCTCTTCCATCTCTTGTATTCTGTTGGAGATTTTTACCTCTGTAGTTCCTGTTTTCTTCCCTAAGTTCTTCCTCTCCAGGGTTTCTTCAGTTTGTGTTTTCTTTAATGTTTCTATTTTCGTCTTCAGATCTTGAACTGTTTGCTGATTTCCTTTACCTCTTTGTTTGT
Organism: Meriones unguiculatus; assembly: GCF_030254825.1. NCBI lineage: Eukaryota > Metazoa > Chordata > Mammalia > Rodentia > Muridae > Meriones > Meriones unguiculatus. The sequence continues at coordinate 20,496,707 of NC_083364.1, forward strand.
ATTTTCTCCTTTCATTCTATTCCTTCACCTGTTCATTTCCTCTATTTCTTTCAGTGACTTATTTCCCCTCCAAAGCCCACAATCTGTTTGACTGTATTTTCCTGTATTTCTTTATGGATTTTATTTGTTTTCTCCGTTATCATCTTCATAAGCATAGCTTTAAGGTTATCTTCTTGAGTTTCACTTGTGCTAGGTATCCAGGTCTGCTTGCCCTTGGATAACTGGGTTCTGGAGATGTTGTATTGTTTTGGCTTTATTTTATTCTCTGGCCTTCACCATCTGGTTGTTTCAGGCAATGGCTGGTACTTTCTGTTGCCTGCTGGAGTCCCAGAGGGTGGAGTGGTACGGGAAATCACGTGGGCAGGAAGCTAGATGTCCCTGAGGAAGCCCTCCTCAGACTGGTGGGTGTGGTCTCTGACTGGCGGGTGGGTCTCAGGAAATTGCCTCAGCTCTCCTCAGGTATATGTTCCTGTGAGCTAACTGGATTTCTCAGGAGCCCAAGGGTCGTCCTGGAGAAAGCTGCTTTGCCACAGGCTTTCTTGCTCTGACGTTAATGAGCTGCAGCTGCCCAGACACTGTGTTTGCTAGGCATAGCCATCTTGAAAAACCAACAAGCCCAGAGATTTTGTTGGTCACCCTAAGGAGACGGGTTGAGCGTTTGGAGTGGTGTCTTGGCTGTCCCTGTAGTTCTCAGGTATCTGGACGCCTGAGGTTGGAGCTCTATGCCCCAGTACCTAGAAGGTAATCAGTGGCCAGTTAGCACAGCACCTAGGTGTGTGTCTAAGTGGTGGAGGAACCCAAGAACTTCTCCAGTGGTTAGGTGTGAGACTTGAGGTTGGACCTGATTGTGTCCCTCACAGTGGGCTTTCCTCTCACCTGGGGAACACGCCGCTGGTGTTTTGTGGCCCACAGTTTGGTCTGTTGGTCTCTGTGCTGTGGCTGCTGCCCTTCTGATCAGACACAGCATGCAGTCAGTGCGCCATCTTGGATATCCCCTGAATTACAAAACTTGAACGATCAACATGATGCTTTGGTCCTTGAATCAGGTTGCAATAGTGATGAAAAGGTCTGGAGTATGGGCTGTCAACATGGCTCAGTGGGCAATGGTGTTTGCAGCTCTTCCCCAACCCAGACAATCTGTGTTCCAGCCCCAGGACCAACATGGAGGAAGGATAGAATGGATGCTCACAGGTTTCCCCTGACTGCTACATACACATTCGCACTTACAATCACATAAATAAATAGATAGATAAATAAATAAATGTAATACAAATGTTTAGAGAAAGGACTCTATGCGCCGGTGCTGCATAGAGTCTTGCTCAGAGTATGACAGCCACTATGTTTGTTTTAATATGCTTACAAAGAGGCCATGTCTTTTAAGGCTTTTTTTACCTACTGTGACCAGAAGAGAGTGTTTGATCCCCTGGAGCTGGAGTCACCTGACATCGATGCTGCGAACCAAACTCAAGTCCTCTGCAAGAGCGGTCCACACTCTTTGCCCCTGAGCCATCTCTCTGCCCCTCCCCCCCCCCCCCCCGGAGCCAGGTGCGGTCGCTTAGGCCTCTAAGTCCAGCACTTAGGAGGCTGAGGCAGGGGTGTGCTGAACTCTGAGATGGGCCTGCATCACACCAAACCCTGTAAGGAAGGTGCTGCTAGCGCTGGCGAGGTGGCTTGGCCATTCAGAGCATGGCCGCTCTTGCAGAGGACCTGACTTCCAGGCCTGGTGTCCACACGGTGGCATCCCGTCACCCTCTACTCCAATTCCAGAGGATCTGATGCCCTGCTCTGACCTCACAGGCCCACACGCTGTACAGTCATGAGGGCAAGCACTCACACACAAAAACAAACAAACATAGTAGTAAAAATGCAGAAATGAAGTTTTTCTGCAGTTTCCTTTACAAACAAGGAAGTGTTTGTACGTTGGGAACTGAAAGAAAGAAACTCTGTTTTGTGCCATAAATCCAGCGCCCCGTGTATGACTCTACGCTGCTTACAGGGTTGTCTTTATAACTCCAAATTATTGTTTTAAATTCCTACAGAAACAAGACTGGGTCTGGGGGTGTAGTTCAGTGGTCAGAGCCCTGGTTGCTTCTGCACAGAACCTTAGTTCGTTTCCCGGAATCTCGTCCTGGTGCTCACGGCCCTCAGTAACCCCAGCTCCAGAGGATGTGATGCCCTCTTCTGTCCTCAGTGGGTACTGCATGCCCGTGTGTGCGCCACTCCCAATATAAACAATTACAAATACTTTAAAATCATTGTGACCACAGATGACCTTTGCCTGCCGCCGTGAGGCACAGATGGGACAGAGCACACCCGGCCGGGCCTGGAACCACTAAGATGAGCAGGCAAGTGGTGGAGAGATGGGAGGGAAAGAGAGACAGAATGGTGTGTGCACACGGAAGAGGCGAAGCTGGAGATGGCAGGGTAGTGAGGAATACACTGGTATGAGTGAGTGTCCTGCGTGCCACCCGAGGCCATGGTGAGGTCCTGGCCCAAGCTGTGGCTGAGGCCTATGTCTGGGTTCGTGGCTCTGCAGCAGCAGGGGCCTGTGTCCGTGTGACCCACGATACCACCAAAGGCCATGGGGATGTCTGTTTTCTGGGCTGCAGCCTGGCGCCGTGTTGATGTGTGAGGGCTGTGCAGAGCGTGCCTAGCCTCTTCCCTGGGCAGCATGGGCGAGCTGTTCCCACCCCCACCAGCCGCAGCACTCAGGAGAGCTGGCCCGGCGCCCCTCCTAGATAGGTAGGTAGCCGCAGCACAGCTGGCCCTGGTGGCACAGGAGCAGGAGAGCTGGTGTGCTGACCAACTCAACTACCGCTCAGGCCCGAATCCAGGGCCCACCCCAACATTTACCCCATGTATGAACTGCTGGAGTGCATGAAGGGGCCAGTTGTGCAGATCTAAAGCTGCAGGATCTCTGTAACATAGGCCAGCCAAAGGATGTCCTAGAGGAGTCCCAGGCTCCAGCACCGACAGTGCAGAGGAAGCCAGAGGCCTCGAACATGGCCAGTGACTTGCTGCAGTGATCATTTGCAAGGAAAGATTCAAGGACAAAAGGGTCCTCTGTGACACACTGTGACACGTTGCAGCTTCCACAGAGAAATGTTTTATTATTTATTTATATTTTTTGTTTTCTTTTGGAGGCAGGTAATAAGGGCAGAGGGCAGATATGGAAAGACAGGGAGTTGAGTGGGACTGGGGTGCATGATGTGAAATTCACAGTGAACCAATAAAAGGTTAAAAAAAAAAGGAAAAGAAAAAGAAAATATGTTCCTTACATTGAAAAAATATTGTTGCTCAGGAAGGTGGCCTGAACAGTGTTCACACACAGACTGTCTCAGCGTAGGGCTTCTGCCACCAGCAAGCAAGGGAGAGCTGTGGGCTGTCCTGGCTCTCCTGTTGCTTTCACAGAGGTGTGGACAAAGCCCTTGGCATCCCTGGAGTCTCCTCAGCCTTCAGACAACATCCAGGGAGGTGAGCTGTTGTAGTCTTTAGAGCATTTCTGGGGAGGAACTCAAGAGCTGAGCACCGGTGCCCTCCCCCCCAGAGGTCAGCCTGTCCTCCTTCCTCCTGCAGCTCCCTCCAGCTGTGACCGTGCTGTGACCTGACCGTGCCCTCTTGGCTTGCAGCTCCCTCCGTCTGTGCTGTGCATGACCCTGCCCTTTCTGTTCAGCCCCATCTGTGTGGTGCTCACTCTCCCCTGTCACCACCCCTCACCCCTAGGCTCTGTAAGTAAGCCCCCATGTCCGAGGTTCCCCAGGCTGGACCCTGGTGGGGTCTCCGGTGAGTCTGTAGTTAAGAGGGCTGTGTGGGGATCTCAAACATTGGTGTACATCTCTGCAGGGAAGAGTCCCCAGAATGATTGTGGTCCGAAAACATGCAGGATTGATATTTAATTGGTCTGCGGTCTCAGGACCGGGTGTGATGCGTGGCTCTGAGTTGATGGAGCTTCAGGCCATGTGGCCCCTTGCGGTTCGTAGGAGTTAATTTTTCTCCTCGTTGCTACAAATGACCTGACACAGCAGCTTAACCTTGGAGGAGGGTTTATTCAGTCTGACAGCCTTCCTGGACGTTGTGTGTAGGCTGACGAGTCCCCAGGGATGTCCATGGGTGTGAACAGACCGTCAAGGTGAGGAAGAGCTGGCAGCAGGATCTGGAGGCGGCTGGTCATGCTGCCTCTGCCGTCAGAGAGCAGGGAGGAAGGAGTTCTCACTCTCCTTCCGGGGGCCCAGCCCAGGGGATCATGAAGCCCATAGCCAAGTCCTAGGCACACACAGACGTATGAATAAATCAAAACGGTGTTTAAAATGGAGGCGGTGGAGGAGTGGTTCTGAGGAAGAGGGGAGGTTTCAGGGCAGGGGGTGAGCTGGAGTGGAAACTGTGGTTGGGATGAACTGTATGAGAGAAGAATGAAATAAAAAGTCAGAGATGTTTCTGTAGCGATTTGACAGCCAGTTGACAATGACAGTCAATCTGATACCTTTTTTTAAAATTTAATTTTGTATTGTTTTTCAAGACAAGGTTTCGCTGTGTAGCCCTGGCTGTTCTGAAACTCACCACATAGACCAGACTGGCCTTGAACTCACAGAGATCCACCTGCCTCCTGAGTGCTGGGATTAAAAGGCGTGCATCACCATTCCTAGCCCTCTGGTTCTTCTTTCTTCTAGCAGCTGGCCCATTCCAAAGTATTCCTCCCCTAGAACACTTGTGCACACTGGCTTATGTCTGTGTGTCTCCCCCACGACCTGTGTCCAGTTTGTTCCTGCTGAGATGCCACTGTGAGGCTCTACCTAGGAGCAAGCTGGGCTCAGATGAGACCAGGAGAGGCCTTACCCCATGCAGAGCCTGGGCCCGTGCTTTATCAGGCCAGCAGGAAGTGGGCATGGGTCAGGGTATGTCTGGTGTACAAGGAGAGCGAGTGTGAGAGACGCAAAGCCCTAACAGGGTCCAGAGCATTTCCCCTGAATGGTTTTCTTAGTGTGCTGGCTGGCTCTCAACAGAAGATGAGAAGATGCCTCACCAGATTACTCTGTGATGAATTTCTTTGAGTGGTGGTTGATGCGGGAATGCCCAGTCCATGGTGGGTGGTGCCATTCCTGGGCTGGTGGTCCTAGGTTCTATAAGAGAGCAGGTTGAGCAAACCATGGGGAGCAAGCCAGAGAGCAGCGCCCTCCACGGCCTCGGCATCTGCTCCTGCCTCCAGGCTCCTGCCCTGCTTGAGTTCCTGGCCTGACTTCCCTGGATGAAGGGCCGCAGGCTGCAAGCTGGAACAAACCCTCTCCTTCTCGAGTTGCTTTTGGTCATGGTGTTCATCAGAGCAACAGAAATCTAAGACACTTGCGCAGGTTTTCGTTAGGGTCAGAGCAAGCAAATGTGAGCTCCTGGGTTTCTCTGAGATGGGCAGATGGCATTGGGTGCACCTACCGTTGTCATGGGGTGCATGTGCCTGCTCGTGTGTGTCTGTGTGGGAGACCCATAGCTAGCTGTCCCATGTGGGCATCACCATAAGGGCACAGTTCGTTGACACAGATGTCTAAAATCGATTGCATTGAGGAACTGGGAAGAGGCAAATGACAAAACCCTCCCCGTTTGACTCGAACTGACTCCGGGTCTGAGAAAGTTAAAACCTTAGAGGCACTGTACATCACTGACATATCTTTGGTCTTCTTCCCCTTCTTCAAGAGAAAAACTCAGTAGTAGAGGGGGTGGCCTTTAACCTAAGTGCCTGCTAACTAAGCACAGGCAGCGTCAGATCCCATAGGTGGACAGCTCTGTCCCTCAGAGACCGTCCCCACACCCACGCTCTAGGCTGGATGTTGTCGGAGAAGTGGCACACAGGACTCAGAAACGCCAGCATTGCTGCTTGGTTGTGGGTGACGTTGCTGGATGAAGTGCTGTTGTGGGCCACTTTTTTCACTGCTGTGACAAGATGTGTGATTAAAGCAATTCAGGGAAGCGTTGCTGTTGGGTCGTGGTGTGAGGGGACAGGATTTATCACGGGGTGGAAGGATATGGCAGGACCGTGTGGTGATAAGTCATCCTGGCCTGACTTCCCTGGATGAAGGGCCGCAGGCTGCAAGCTGGAACAAACCCTCTCCTTCTCGAGTTGCTTTTGGTCATGGTGTTCATCAGAGCAACAGAAATCTAAGACACTTGCACAGGTTTTCGTTAGGGTCAGAGCAAGCAAATGTGAGCTCAATAGTCAGGAGGCACACGGTTGAACGCTCAGTTCCATTCCTCATATCTTCTTTTATTTTCAGTCTGAAACCCCAGCCCATGTAGGTGGACAGAAGTGGGTGTTGAGAGTTTGGGGGAAATTTGAGGGTCTGAAGTTCTGAGGGCTTTAGAGGATGGAGTGTAGGACTCTGTGAGCTTACTGGTGATTCTGGCATCTTGGGAAGATCTGGGGCTTCGTGGGTCAGGACAGGCAGAACTGGAAACAACACTGAGCAGCAGCAGCAGCAGGGACTTCTGCAGAAGCTCCAGAGCCGACAGGGAGGGAGAAATTCAAGGGTGGAAACAAGGAAAAGGAAAGCAAGCATTCCGTCTTGGCCCCGAGGCTGCCCCTGCACCACAGTCCTGGAGCAGAGAAGAATTGGTATTCGCCACACAGTCTAGACTACGTGAGGTCAACTAACCAGCTGACCAGATAAACCAAATCAACATCAATCTATCAATCAGCAAACAACTGAAAGCTGGAAGTTCACTTATCAAAGAAGGATGGTGGGTGTGAGCCGTGTCATTCTGCTTCCTGTGGGAGCCTGGGCCTGGTCAGGTACTCTCCTGGGAAGCTCAGGCCCCAGCCAGAAGGGTGTCAAACTAACGGCACACTCCTCTGCAGGACTTCCGGTTTCTGGGTGGAAAAGGATGAAGTGCAGGGTCAGCGGAGCCCACGGCTCCGAAACCCGAGCCAGGCAGCAGTGAGGGCTCTCTGCCTGACTTGGGCGAGTTGGTGGCTGTTTCAGGAATGGAGGCACAGAGATCCAAAACTGAGAGGCAGTGGCCAGGGCCCACTTTGGTTCGGGCAGACGAAATAGCTGCTTCGAGTTAACAGTTGGTCGCTCGCCTGCGCAGATGGGCGCTGTGGTGGGTGTTGCAGCTGGAGAAGGATGCTGCCTGTGAACGGTGGAAGCCGGTGGAGGCCAGCATCCATTGGCCGCCTCACCGCAAGTTAAGCCTGGAGATCCAGACAAGGATCCTTCAGGGAGGAGGGGAGCCCTTGCTTCCCCAGGATAAAGGATGACTCTCAGGTGGTCTTTGGTAAAATAGATGATGGTGGCTTCCTTTATTTCATGTAAAACCGGGACTTGTGAACCTTGGGCAGTGGGGGGAGGGGGGTTGAGGGTGAATGTGTTTGGTTGGACGGGGCTGGGAGTGTGAGGGGTACTTCATTTCTGTGCAGCAGCACAGTCCTGTCGAAAGAAGGGGAACACAGTACTCTATTAGCCCGTGGACAGCAGGAGTAGGAAGTGGAGAACTCCAAGTACGGTTAGAGGTATACAAAGGTCACTGGAGGAGAACTAAGGAAGCAAGACATCTATCTCCTTAGCACGGGGGAGGGTGTTTCCAGGAATCCCCAGGTGCACCTGAACAGGTTTTTTTTTTTTTTTTTTTTTTGTAGGGAAGAGGTTGGGCCTGTAATCTCCCCAGGGCTCCGTGACACTCCTTAGAGGATCTGGGGTTTTTCCATATCAGGAGTAAAGGAGGGAACCCAGCTGAGGGAGTCTATTATGTTAGCTCAGGAGCTATGTGGTAGTGTCAGATTTTGACCAAGAAGGGTCCAACAAGCCCAGGCTTGTCTGTCTGTCTGTCTGTTATCTATATCTATATGTATTTCCCCATCTCTGTCTATTTATGTCTCTCTCTGTCATCACAAATCCACATAGCTATATGAATCATCATCTATCATCTGCATGTCTTTATCTCTCTGTCTATCCTCCCTCTCTATCATTATATATCTATATCTGTATATCTGTCATCGTCTATCATCTACATGCCTTTATCTCTCTATCATCCCTCTCTATCATTACATATCTGTGTATCTATGTGTCTGTCATCACCTCTCATCTCTTCTTCTCTTCTGGACGCGTGCCTGCCTCTCCTCTGCCTCAGAGCCCCTGTAAATGGTGGGCATGGGTGTAGGCATGGGTACACAGAACTGAGACCTGAAAGGAAACACTCGCTGCATTATCAATTAACTTTCAATAGTGAAAAATGGTTTCTTTAATAAAGCCGAGAGACTGGATATTGCCTGCTGAAGAACAAGACAACCCTCATCTCGTGCCACATACAGAATGAACTCAAAATGGATATAAACTTAAATGTGAGACAAGAGTCTGTTTAACTATTGGGAAAAAAACATACAAGGAAAAGCCATTTTTGTTTTGAGGCAGAGACTCGCTATGTATTTTATGCTGATCTCAAACTCACAGAGACCCACCTGCTTCTGCCTCTCGAGTTCTGGGATTAAAGGTGTGCACCACTACACCTGGCCAAGGCTTTAAGAGTTTTAAAAAATCACGTTTTACTTATTTATTCGGTGCGCGTGTGCGCGTGCAGGCGACACACATGTGCAGAGGCAAGAGCACAGCTTGTGGGGTCTGTCCCTTCTTCTGTCACGTGGGGTCTGGGCTCACAGTCAGGTCAGGCTTGGCAGAGTGCCTTTTCTTGTGGAGACATCTCACTGCCAAAGGTTTTTTGGCATTAGTGTCCTCAACAATTTTTTTTTTTTTTAAGTTGACACCAAAACACAGGCAGCAAAGGCAAAAAAAGAAAAACAAATTCTCGTTAAACAGAAAGACTTTGCCTGCAGGAGGGAAGAATCAACACAGAGAAGAGGGAGCCTCTAGGAAGTCAGGAGACTGCCGGAAAGAAGATACCCGACCGTGTGGATGTCTGAAACAGGAATTCAGACACCTCAGCAGCAAACCCTAAAACAGAGGGCAACCACAAAAACCCAAATGGCAAAAGCTGCTTGAAAATGGGCAAAGGAAGCTGGTCAGATAGGTCTTTTTGGTTTTATTTGTGTATGTATTCATTCCCTTAAACTTTTTATTGCATATTCTTTTGTGGTTTTACCTCTTAATTTAGTTAAACAGTTGTTGACCTGTCATCGTGGTGCTTGCTCAGTGGGTGAACCTCTTGGCTGGCCCTCTCCCCTTCGTCCCTGCCTCCTTCAGGGTTCACGTATGTTGGGTACATACATGTAAGCACGCTGCTTAATTTTCTGAGTGGGGGTTCATCTCACCTCACATGGGGACTCCCAGTTCTGCTCATTTCCTTGCCTCCCCCCTCCCCCATCCTCCAGGCCTCTGCACCAGCCTTTCTCCTCCCCCATCCTCCAGGCCTCTGCACCAGCACCCCCAGCTTCAGGCACCTGCCCTGACTGGTGGTGTAAGCTGTCAGAGAAAGTAAACAAACCCTTTCTTCTCCCAGTTTGCTCTTCCCAGGGTTCTGTCACACTAACAGAAACCTGCTGAGACACTCGTGAGCGGACATCATTGTGTGTCTCACACTTTCTGTTTTAATTTTTGTGTATGTTTATGTCAGTATAATGTGCTTCCTTTTCATTATGTGGAGGTTGTACATTTATAATCTATCTTCTTCAAACTTTTCCATGTGATGTATGTGTGTGTACCCTTGTGTGTACATGTGGTGTGTATATATGTGTATATGTGGTGTGTGTGCGTGGTGTGTGCACACGTGGTGTGTGTGTGTACCTGAGCATGTGGTGTGTGTGTGTGTGTGTGTGTAGCTTGTATGTGTGAACCTGTGTGCACGCCACATTCAGTCTGTTTCTTAAGCTAAGTTAGTGTGCAAAGGAGTCCAGCTGAAGCACAGGCAGGATGTTATCACCTCACACCTGTGAAAGTGACCCTTTAAAAAGGTCAGCAGAGGCTGGGGCGATGCTCGCCGGCTGCTCACAAGGCTCTCACACACGCACAACCCGGCTGCAGCTCCCTCTCCACGGCCTGACGCCCCCTTCCAGCCTCCTCGGGAACAGCACCCACATCCAGAAACCACACATAAACAAGTCTTCAAAAAAGAAAATGTGGCCTAGATACAGATGGCGCAAAATGAAGCTGTCCTGTTGAACTGTGAGGAAAAATGACGCGAGGCCCGCTGGGCTGCGTGGGACTGTCCGTGGGTGAGAGCAGAGCTGAGCTCTAGCCCTCCACTGCCCGGTGGAAGAGGGGAGCTGACTTCTGTTTGTCCTCTGACCTGTTTGTCATTGCTGTGACAATCACGAACACACCAACAATAAATAAATTACATTCTTTTAAAACTTAAAAAAGAGAATCAAGTTATGTCGTTTTCAGGAAAATGGATAGAAATGGAGGTCATTGTGTTAAGACAAAGACATAGACAGACAAACCCACCCTTTTCCTAATGGTAGGCATTTGGATCGAGTTATAAGAAGGGCCGATCTGATGGGGGCGGACAGGCTTTAGCTGGGGAAAGCAGGAACCCAGAGAGAAGGGAAATGGGGAACAGGAGAGTATTGTGGCGGTGAACATGAGCGAAGTTCAGTGACCTCGTGTAGGAACACGCTGTGATGAAATCCTGTCTTTTCAGCCGCAGCCGAATCAAGGGATGGCCTACCGTTATTCAGCACTGAAGGATGCATACCGCATGTTGTTACTCAGACATGGAAACAAAAAAGGCTGAATTCTCAAGAGCCTTGTGGAACGTTGGGGACTCGGCTCAGAGGTTTCGGTTGGGTATCTGTGAGTCAATTGATGGCCCTGACCCAAAATAGCAACGTATAGGCAATATGATAATAATGATAGTAATATCTTGACTGTTGATACTATTTCCACAGAAAGAGAAAGGTGCGTGCAGGCCACTTGTTGAATGGTGTGTGGTGTGTCCCCCACCCAGACCCCGAGTTTCAAAAGCACAGGTGTGCTTTTGAGACCAAGTCAAACGATTGAGCCTGAAGGAGAGGTGATGATTCACACAGAGGGGCTCACGATCACTTACCCTTTTCCCCTTTCTCTTTCTCCTTCCCTCCATCCTTTGTCTGATTTGTTTGTTTGCTTTGTCTTTTGAGACAAGGTCACACTATAAAGTCAAGACTAGCCTCAAATCTGCCAATCTCCTGCCTCAGCTTCCTGGGAATGCTGGCTTGACAGGTATGTACCATGACCCCCAGCTTTATACTAATGGATTTTCAGAAACAGAACAGAGCTGGTGCCAATGATGCCAGCATCCTGAGGGGAAATGCACCATTTTCACAATGGTGGCACAAATGTACCTTAAAGGAGTACACAGCTAGGGTCACACCGGAAGTTCATTCTCAGCATCCATTACAAAGCTGGGCGTTAGGACCTCAGCTCTGGCAGAAGACTCCTGAAAGGTCTCTAGGGCTGCCTGGCCTGATGGTCTAGTGTTTTTAGAGGACTCCAAGCCAGTGAGAGACCCTGACTCAAAAACACAAGCGGTACTGCCTGAGGAATGACACTCAAGATTACCCTCTGTGCGCCACAGAAGACTGCAATCTCACAATTTAAAATTGTTTATTCTGTTTCATAAAGAGTAGTTTTTTTTTTTTTTTTTTTTTTTTTTTAATGTGTATGGGTGTTGTGTCTGTGTGGATGTCTGTGTGTTACCGGTGCTAGAGGAAGCCAGAGGAGGGCACTGGGTCTCATGGAACTGGACTTACAGATGGCTGAGCTGCCTTTCCGGTGCGGGGAACCAAGCTGAGGCCCTCTGGAAGAACAGCCAGCACTCTCACCTCTGCCCACCAACCCCCATCCCACGAGACAGGGCTGCTCTGTGTAGCCCTGGCTGTCCTGGAACTCACACTGTAGACCAGGCTGGCCTCAAACTCAGAGATCCACCTGCCTCTGCCTCCCGAGCGCTGAGGTTGAAGGTGTGTGATGCCATTGCCACAGACGGTTTTCACTTAACTTGTAGATCAAGTTGCTACACAGCCGACGTCAGCGAGGGAAACTTTCAAGGCTGTACCTGTTGACATCATCCATGCCGACTGTGGAGATCCCCCAGAAGCTCTGCCTTTATTAATAGCCCAGGCGCAAACTATGAAAGTAAGAGCCCTTTCCCATCACAGGATGTTTCCACTGAGGTCATTTTTATTTCATGTAAGTACATATCCTTTTATAGTTTAGGGTAACCGGAACACAGCAGAGAACACAGATTTCCCTATAACACACTCACTGTTTCTGGCTGTGAATATTTGTTCTGGCCTAAATGCACATGTCCACACATGGGACCTGTTAGATAGGGTCAGGCAGTAGAGGGGCAGGGCAGACCTGTGTTCACAGGCCCAGCCGCCATGTCACCTCGGTGTGTGATGGTGACTGTGTGACCAATGCTGGGAAGCAGAGGCAGGGGAACCCGGCAGCTCAGGCTAGCCAGTCTGGACGAACGGGTGAGCTTCTCGTGCCGGGAGAGGCCCTGGCTCAAAAACAACCAGGTGCATCTTGCCTGCAAACTGCAAGTGCTGAGAACAGAATGCAGCCTGGAGCACAGGGCTGAGCTAGGGAAAAGATGCTTCGTCGGGAAGGGATGTCTACCAGGTAATAGCCACATACTCACACACCCAGGCTTGGGGCGCAGGGAACAAAGCTTGCACTGCCGGGTTTTCACCTTGCCTTGGCCTCATCTCCCTCCCTATCCCATCCTTTCCTCTTGAGAATCGGATAATTTGTTCTCTACCACGCTGTCATGGGGAAAGCCCCATTAATTATAGTCTCATAGGCCCATAGTCAGGCCCAGACTGCCAGACAGGCCTCCGTGGCTGTGAGCCTTTCATGTGAGTGCTGGGACTGAACCGCAGCCTTAGGCAAGAGCTGCTGCTCTAACTGCTGAGCCATTTCTGCCAGCCCTGGGCTCAGTCTTCTGAACACTGTTGGAGGTGTTATGAGAGTAGGGGATGTTGAATTTGAACTAAATGCATTTTGTACTATGAGATGCCCACAAGGCCTATGGGGACCAGGATTGGAACTTTCGGGTTTGAATCAGACTTGGATTCCTCTGTTGAAGTTTCAGTCCCCCAGCGGATGGTGCTATTTTGGGTCTCTGTGAACCTTTTGAAGGTGGGGCCTAGCTGTAACCTGTCATGGGGGCCTTGGAGGTCAAGCCCAACGTGTTCCCTTCCCACCCTGAGACCCGCAGCTTCTGCACAGGCCTCCTCCTCGGTGCTGTGGGGCAGGGCATTACTAAGAACAAAATTCAAATTCAAAAGAAGACTTGAAGCTGGAAAGCAAATGGGGTGTAATAGGTTTCCTCCACCAACAAAATAAATCAATTCAAGCTGAAGTGAGAGTAAAAAAGGAAGGTTTATTTGCAGGGAGGAGGGGGAAGAAGGGGAGCAAAGTGTTTGAATTATGTAGTGAGCCTCTGAGTTCGGGCGGGTGGGGGTGGGGGTGGGTAGCCCTTGGGCTGGAAAGTTCAGGGTAGAAGTCAGGGTAAGGAAGGGTAGGGATGCTGGAGGAACTTGGGGGTCAGGTCAGCTTGGAAGTGTTAAATAAGCTTCTCAGAAGCAGCTTGTCCTAATGGGGAGGAGTGGGGGGGGGAACCACACAGGGAGAGAGGGAAGGACACATCTGTGTTCTATACATTTTTAAATATGTGCAAATAAAATTACTCTTAACAGAGTGAAACAAGCCATCCAGCAGCTGTGGTCAAGGGTATACCCACTGAACGCCGAAGAAAGTCTCGTCAGCGTTGAGGGATGGCCGCAGAGGCAGGCTGAGGTTGGTGCAGAGGACGTCTCCGCGGGCCAGGCGGGTTAGGCGCTGCAAGGCCACGGTGCAGTCCTGCTGGAAGTTCCGGCGCAGCAAGCTGACACTGTGCGCTGTGGGGGAGCAGATGCCCACAGCCAGGGTGACCCCGTGCTGCTTGGCGCTGCATGTGCTAGAGCAGTTGGCCAGTGTCACTTGGACATGCAGCCGGTAGATGCCTTCGCGATGGATAAGAAGCTGCCCTTTCTCTAGCCCTGGCCCGTGGATGAAGGATCTCCCCAAGGCCGGCCCGGCTTCCCAGTGCAGTGTGGGGCCCTTCCAAGAACCTGGGGGTGGAAGGTGAAGGGAATGAGAACCGAGGTTAGACAGGGAGGGGGTTAGGACAGGGGAGGGAGGTGGAGGGAGAAGGAAAAGAAGAGGGAGGGGGATAGGCACACAAGATTCAGGGGAGACAGAGAGATGGAAGAAGGTGGTAGAGATGGAGAGAGATAATATGATGGGGAGAGAGATGGAGATGTAACAGAAAAGTCAGAGAAATGCAAGTACACATAGGTAGGAAGACAGAGGAAGAGAGACAGGGACGGCGCAGGGAATGCCTCTGGCTGTTGAGGTTCCCTTCCTCACTCTGCAGCTATGATTGTCCCCAGCTGTCTCTGGGTCTCACCCAAGTCCCTCTTGCTCTGTCTCCAGCAATATTGGGCCCAGCTCAGAGGACCACAAGGGCAACCACCGTGATCCCTGGGCTGGATACACAGTAGGCCCTCTACAAGGACGAAGAAGGGTTCTACCAAGTCCCCAGTCACTACCCTTTCGCTGGCTCATTAGACTGTCAGCTGTGGGGGTCTAGAATCACCATCACAACTAATCTCTGAGCACCTTGCCATAGGCTGGGGCCCTGAATGCAAGGGAGAAAGTGCTGAACACCAATTCTCATCTCACTGCTTCCGGACTGAGGATGTGAAGTGACATCAGCCCCCTGCCTCCACGCCTTCTCCTCCATGATGGACTGCAGCCTCCAACTGCAGGCTAACAGACACCTCCCTCTGTTTGCTTGCTTTTGCTCATTATTTTGTTCCAGCAATGAAAAAAAACTAATAGGACTGTCCATCCAAATATCTTAATTAGCAACCAGAACAGCTTAAAACCACTACCCGGAAGGGAACCTTAAGAGCAAATTACTGGGGGCTGGAGAGATGGCTCAGCAGTTAGGAGCACTGGCTGCTCTTCCAGAGGTCCTGGATTCAATTCCCAGCAACCACATGGCAACTCATAACTGTCTGTAATTCCTGTTACAGGGGATCTGACTCCTTCACACACGCAAGCAAAATACCAATGTACATACAACAAAAATAAGTAAAGATAATTTAAAAACAAACAGAACAAATTACTGGGGCAGAGAGGGAAAAATCTCTTTAATTAGTTACTGATTTTGAGAGAGGTTCTAGCTATATAGCCTAGGGTACCCTCAAATTCGTGATATTCCTGTGTCAGTCTGCTGAGTGAGACAAATGTGGGGCTGGAGAGATGGCTCAGTGGTTAAGAGCACTGTCTGGTCTTCCAAAGGACCCAGGTTCAATTCCCAGCACCCGAATGGCAGCTCACAACTGTCTGTAACTGTAATTCCAGGGGATATGACACCTTCACACTAGTACACATAAAATAAAATTAAACAAATTAAAAAAGAATGACAAGTGTGCCAGCATGCACTATATAGAAGTCTGTTTTTAAAGTTTGAGGCAAAATCTTGCTTGTAGTGTGAGCTGAGGTGGAAATTGCAACGCCCCTGCCTCGGCCCCTCTGGGTGCAAGCATGGCGGATGTGAATCATCGTGTCCGATGGGGCTTCACTTTGAAGGAACCCAATCCCAGCACAGGACAAGCAGCGCCTTGGCTTAATTCTCTCTGCCTACTTTTCAGCACTTTTGTTTTCTTTGGATTGTTCGTGGGAGTGTCTTGGAACCCAGACTCTTCCATATGTTTTAAGAGTTCTCTGCCACTGACATCCCAGCCCCTCAGAGGCCGATTCTAGGTGTGGGCTCCATATTCGAGCCAAGTCTCCGGCCCCTCATTCACTGTGATGGGGCCGCTCATAGAGATGTGTAGACAAAACAAAGGTACAAAGGAGCTGTTTTGAGTGTTGTGAGGAAAGGAAAGGATTAGTGAGGTGGATGCCCCCATTTCACTCTAGCATCTCTGTTCTTCCTTCCCTCCTTTCTCTCTTCCATTCTCAATTTCTTTTGAGACAAGGTCTCCTGTAGCCCAGACTGGCCTTGAACTCAAGTATGAATTCCTGGTCCTTCTGCTTGCATTTCTCCAGTGCTGGGATAGCAAGGGTGTGCTGAGGATGGAAGCCAGGGCTTTGTGAGTGCGAGGCAGCGCTCTACCCACTGAACCACACCCCACAGTAACTCAGGTTAACTTCAAACTCCCTCTGTCGCAGGGGATGACCTTGGAGTCCCGACACTTCCACCTCTGCTGCCCGAGTTCTGGGATGACAAGTGTGGACCAGCAGCCTGTCTCCCGTGGTGCTGGGTGTTGGGATCAACAAGCAGGCATTTTTACTGGCAGACCCGGCAGGTATCAGGCATTTGGAAAGACACCCAGACCACCTGCTGACCACCTGGAACCACCCGCACATGCTCTGGACCCCCCTATAAGAGAACTGGGGCCCTCCCCTCTTCTTCTCGCTCCTTCTTCTCTCTCTTCCTCTCTCTCGCTTCTTCTTCTCTCTCTCTCCTTCTCTATCTCTATCTACCTCCCTCTCTGTAACCCCCCTCTACCTAATAAACCTCCCGCGTGGAACCAATCTCGTGGTGTGATCTGTGGACCCGCGTGTAACCTCTGTAACCTCCACATCTCTCTTTTTTATAATTCCTAACACTGGGGACGGAAGCCAGGGCTTCCTGGATGCTGGGTTCAGGCTCAGCCAACTCAGCCAGACCAGGGCCACTCCCTTCCTCCCTCCCTCTTTCTAGTGCCTCCAGCCCTCACCCAGCTGGACCCCCCCCCCCCCCCAGCCTTACCTGTGATATTCAGTTGTAACTCAGCTATGTGCGTCTGGAAGAAAATAACAGAAAACAAGGAACGCACTTTAGAGTCTCTCAAAGACCCTCCTGTCCGTGTGCCTGCTGGCTGTGGTCCATCCTGCATCCCCAATGGCCCAATTTGAGATATTTTTTTAATTGATTTTCTTTGCTGTAAAGTCTTACAGAGGCTCGTGAGAAGTTGCAGGCCTCACATAAGGTAACCAGACCGCCCAAACAATCGGCTGGTACTGGCGCCTCAGGCCATCCTTCCCACCACTTCACCAAAGACACAGGTGGGCGGCGCTCTGCCTTTCAGCCCCGGGCAGCTCCGGGTCCCCTCCAGCCGCCCAGCACTAGCTCTCAGTCCGGGACACGGTGGGGAACGCCGGGGTGGGGGTGGGGGGCCGGGTCGTCCCGGATGCCTAAGGCGGCATCTTTCCCAGCCCGGGATCCCCCGTGTGCTCCAGGGCAGCGGGAACCGGTCTGGCCCCCCTGTTCGGCCTCTCCGGTGTTCTGTCTCATCTTCCTCTTTTCGACCCACCTCGTTCCGATTTTGCCCCCCCCCCTTTTTGTGTGTGTGTCCTTTGCCTGCGCTCCAGCGCATCCTCCAAGCGCCCGTGCCCTCCGGCGGTCGGGCACCTGAATGTACCCTCCCTCCTTCCCCTTCTCTCCTCCTCTCACCTCAGATCGCTCCTGCGGCTGCTTACAGAGGCCACAGTAGAAGAAACAGTAAATCGCCGCGACCGTGAGCCCCAGCAGCGCCGGCGGCAGCAGCTGCTGGCCGAGACGCAGCAACATGGTCCAGCTCCGCCGCGCCCAGGGGCCAAGGCGGCCTTCCTCCGGCATCCCTGCACTGATGGCGACGGCCAAGAGGCAGCAGGAAGCTGTAGCCGCCTCAGCCGAGCTTTTGAGGCTTCTGCTTGTCTTGACCTGCCCTTAGAACCCCCGGGGATGTCCGAGGAAGGGGAAGAACTGGGCCTCTTCGCCAAGGGCAGGGAAATCCCCTGGAGCTTTATGCCACCCTGCGCCATCCCGCAGACAGGCCTCCCCTCAGCCTGTCCCTGAGGAACAGAACACTGTGTCTTCCAGCTGGGCAACCAGCCCCCGTTGCTTCTGCTTGGTGTTCGTTCGTTCATTCATTCATTCATTCATTCATTCATTCAACAAACCATACACGGAGCTCTATTAGTGGTTCAGAACTGGGCTGGGACACCGTAGGCCCTTCCACGGGGGCTGTTCCCAACATCCTACCACACTGGAACTCACCATCTAGCCCAGGCGGGCCTGGAATTGTTACGTTGTCTAGAGTGGCCTGCAACTCCTCAAGAAGCCCAGCGGGAGCAGAACCTGCCATGTGGCCCAGGCTGGCGGCTGACTCATCCTCTGACCTCAGGAACACGGACTGGCAGACATCTGGATGCCTAGCAAACTGGATAGCTCTCCCCTCCTCTGCCCCCGGGAAGCTGAGAACAGGACCCTATGTGAAAGTAGACGCGGCCATTGCACTCCCTCGCTCACTTCAGCACAAGATGGCTGGCGGTGGGGTTCGCATGGGGGGGGGGGCTTGGATCCCTCCCCACCCTGAGGCTTTCTGCGCAGTTCTGGTTGCCAAGGGAGAAAGACCACTTTCTTCAGTGGTGTGGCCACCAGTAAGTTGTGGTTGCTCCAGGAAAAGAGCCTCCTACCTATGACTCAGTGCCGCACACACAGAAAGAGACGAGAGAGCCTGTAAGGCCTTAGGGGAGGGGTGGGAAAGAGGAAGGGGTAGGGCCTATGCGGAGGCCCTGCTGGGAACAAAGGATTCAGCAGCGGGAGGCCGAGTGCAGGAGAGAGGCGAAAGGGGGTGGACACGATTAAAATTCATTCGGGGGTGGGGGGCGCTGGACGGATGGCTCAGTGATTGAGAGCACTGGCTGCCCTTCCGGAGGACCTAGGTTAAATTCCCAGGACCCACACACACGGCGGCTCACAACTGTCTGTAGCTCCAGTTCCAGGATCTGACACGCTCACATAAAATAAGAAATGGAAGAAATGAAAAAAAAAAAAAATCATTCTGTGAGTCCATGGAGCGGCGGATAGGAAAGAAGGCGCAGCCAGCCAGGCCCGGAGCGTCCTCCGCCAGGCCTGCAGGGTCCGGTGGGCTCCGCCGCAGCGGAGTGGGCCGCCGAGGGTTCGCTTAGAGCCGGCTTGGGCAGCTGCCCCGGCCTGGCCGACCTGGAGCCTGCTTCTCTCGGCTCCCCGGAGTCCTCTCCTCCTCTGGGCGCTCCGGGATCGCCTTGTGCCCGGACCGTTCCGTGAGCACCTCGGCAGGCCCCGCTCCTCTCACCCGGGAGAGGAAAGGGCCCCTGGGAGAGGTCTGCGCGGACCCAGCTGGAGGCCGCCGCCACCTTCGCACCGGGTTTGGCAGGGGCCTCTGGGACTGGAGAGGCGTCTCCGAGGGCGAGCAGGGCCCTTTCGCAGCACCCACGTCAAATGGTTTCCACGGGCCCCTGTCCTCGTGCGCACACACCCTCCCCCCTATACCCAGAAACACGAGGCGGCGGGGGCCGTGGTGGGCACCGTCGGGCAGGAATGAGGACCGGGGACTCGATCCCTGAAAGCGGGGTCGGGGCGTCGCGGCAGCCCGCCGGGAGGCAGGCACGGCCCAGCCGCTCGCGCGCGGGGGGAAGGAACCGAAGAAATGGGGGAGCTGAGCAGGCACGACCGGGGGCAGCCGCCAGCCCGGGACAGGGGGTGCGGCCTCCCGGACACTGTTCCAGGCCTGACCCCGCAGCGGTGAGAGCACGCATTTCTCTGTTTACGAAAAATCTCTAATTTAGGTGCGGGCGGGCGCGCACACGCGCGGGCGGCGCCGTCGGAAACCGTAAAGTGGAGTTGGGGCTGCAGCCCCCGGGGGTCGCGAGATGCCTGCCGAGGGTGCTCGGAGCCTCCGCGAGTACTCGTAACTAAGCCGTTTCTTCGGCTCCGTTTTGGGGGCCTCGAGGCATCCAGTGTGTGGGGCGTCCCCGCGCGGATTTTTACTGCGGCGACGAACACCGTGACGGGAGCAGCTGGGACAGGAAGGTTCATTCCACCTCCCCGAGGGAAGGCAGGGCGGGAACTCTAGGCAGGGCCGAGGCAGGGGCCCAGGAGCCCGGCCCCACTGGCTCGGCCTGCCATTTAGCCCGGCTTAGGGCCGTCTGCGTGGAGACGCACGCGCTGCCCTCCCACCCTGGACGGCAGCCCAGCGGGCCCCGCTGGCGGGCGCGTTTTCTCAGACGAGCTTTCCCTTTCCAGAATCACTCCACTTGTGTTAAGCTGACGCCGAGCTAGGCAGTACGCTGACTTTGGACTTGCACTCTGCGCGCCAGTGGTTTAAATCGTGTTTCATTCGCTATCATCATGATCATCATGATCATCATCACCATCATCGCAGTGCTGAGGACAAAAGCTAGGATAGTGTATAGTTGGCAAGTGTTGTCCAGACACCATTCGCCCACACTTCATACCCCTCACTGGGCTGGGGGCGTGGCTCAGGGGTGAAGCATCTGCTTAGGATTCCCCAGTGATGAGCTGGGCAGTGTGGCCGAGGGGTAGAATCCCTGCCTAAAATCCTCTTGGGGAGGGGCTCGGGATGTGCTCTGGGATGGAGCGTTTCTATTTTTACCCTCCTCTTTCTCCCCACTGGCTAGAATTCCCCAGGGAGGGGCTGGGTCTATGCTGGCTGTAAGGGTTGGTGCTAAGGGCTTACCTCATGCTTAGTACAAGGGGAATGGCTTTCATTCCCAGCCCGGCAGGCTTTCTGGTTTGGGGGGAGGTCTTCTGTCTCTTTTTTGTCTTGTTTACTAGCTGGGAAAATGAGTTTACTGTCCCTTTTAGAGGCCTTCAGTGATTAGTTGGCCACATCTTGGGTTGAACCCTTCCAAAACTGAATGGGGAAAAAAAATTCACCTCAGGAATTCCACGGCAGCATCAGGGAAGTCACGTGGTTGCCCCAGTAACCTTTTATGGGATGTTTGCCAAGAGCAGGGCTTTCCCCCACCTGCAGGCTGTGGCTCAGCCAGGTTCGTGGTGGGGGTAGGGTGGAGGGAGTGGGATAGGGGGTGGGGTGTGGGAGGTGAGGGGGTGGGACAGGGCTCAGAAGATGAGCTCAGGGGACCCCAGGAACAGGAAGAAGTCCCTTTCCTTCTGGAATCCTAGGGACATCAGTCAGTCTCAGTGGCCTTCTGCTCTCCTCAGGACCGCTGGAAACTTCTCTATCCCGTCATGCACTTAGGTGTCAAGCAAATATTGAAACTGCGGAGTCAACGTTCCTCCTGGTCAAACTTAGCCATTTCCTCCCTTTCCCTTCTCAGGGGGTGACTCCAGTTTGCTTCTTCCTGCCTGTGAAAAATGTATTTTGGTCATATCAGGGTTTCTGTTGCTGTAATTGACACCACGATCAAAAGCAGCCCGGGGAGGAAAGCATTTATTTCATCTCACAGCTCTCAGCCAGCCGGCACTCCTTTAGATTGCTGAGGGACGTCAGGGCCAGAGACAGGCTGACAGAAGCCAGCCAGCTCAGACCCTCCTCCTTCCCACCAGCCCCTTCTACTTCACACCTCTTGTTGTGACCCAGTGAGTTTCCGGGGTGGGGGCGGGTCACTCGCAGTGAGTGACACTGTCATAGCTAGAAAGTCATTGAACTGTCAAGGTCATTGCAGAGCATTTCTGTTCTGATGTACCTGTTGTCATTCAGGCCTTATTTTTGTGACGTCTCTGTATATAATGTTTTATGTCCTCAAGATGGAAATTCAAATGGTTGAGGGATTAGGGAAGTGACTGCACTGGGCTCTCACAGTCATCTGTGTGCTGTGTTAACACCCACTCTGAGTGTCCACATTGGTAGGACGTGGGCCACTCTGTAGCCTGGCCTCGGGGGACCTAGGTCTTATGTCATCACCGGCCACCACCAGGTGGTTGTCACCAGGTGACCACCTCCACCAGGTGGTCACCACAGGTGGTCACAGCTGCTGGATAAAAGGACTCCCCCCATCTCTCTCTGTCCTAAGTGTCCCCTTCCTCTCCCTTCCTGCCCTCTCTCTGCCCTCATGGTGAGTTTGCTGCCTCTACCCCTTTCTCCATGCCCTCCTCTCCCTTTCCCCAGTAACCCCCCTATACACCTGCATGACGTAATTTCTCAGAGGTTCACCTTGGCACGGGCCTGCTATGGCGCCCCCTTGCCACATCCTTGCATTTCGTAACACTGGTGCTGTGGCCTCGAGGGACTCTCCTA
Organism: Meriones unguiculatus; assembly: GCF_030254825.1. Classification (NCBI taxonomy): domain Eukaryota; kingdom Metazoa; phylum Chordata; class Mammalia; order Rodentia; family Muridae; genus Meriones; species Meriones unguiculatus. The sequence goes on from NC_083364.1 coordinate 20,518,695, forward strand.
GGGTCTGCCACACTGGGATGCCTTCCACTGCTACAGCTGCTTCCACAAATCTGCCCTCCGGCCCACCCCCCACACCAGAACTAGGTAGCTCCCTCTTCACCTATCCGCTCCCATCGTCCCCAGAGCTGCTGCCTGCAGCTTCCTTAGGCCCTCCTGGGCTTCCATGCCCCTTCAGGCTCTCTCCTCTGCTGTGGGCTGCCTGTAAATCCCACAGCTCCTTCAGGCCCAAGTGGCTTTTGTGACTCTTCCTCAGCCCTTTCCTGTGGATGAGACCTACTACTACAGTTGGGTTTTCTTCCTCATCTTCTGCTCTGTGAAAACCCTGGTGCCAGGAGCTGAGTTTCCTCTGGCTTAGCCAGACCACCGGCTCCTGTTGGTGTGTGACGACCCACTGAGCGGCTTGGTCTTCGATTTGTTTTCCCTGTGGCCTGGCGTTAGACAGATCTTATATATATAAGAGGTTTACTAGGTGGATATGGAGAGAGAGAGAGAAGGGAGAGCAGGACATGATGGGGGAAATAAAGAGAAGGGGAAAGAGAGAGAAAGGAAAAGAGAGAGAAGGGGAAAGAGAGAGGGGGGCGCCCCAATAGAGAAAGGACCAAGAGAGGAGAGACCAAGAGAGAGGCCAAGAGAGAAAGGACCAAGAGGGGCCGAGAGAGAGACCACGTGTCAGGTTGTCCATTTAAGGGGCAAGGTAACCACACCTTCCAGGTGTGGCCACCTGGCTGGAGACCCATGATGACATCATAAGTTGCTAGGCAACCCAGAAGCAGGTTTTGTTCCAAAATCCTAACAGTAAGGTAAAAATGCAACTCTCATTTAAAGATATGTATCTACAGAAACACAAATGTTTTTAAGTCGCAACCATGTTGACCACGTGGCTGTCAACCAGCCATGTGACTTCGCCAGCTTATGATGACCACATGGTATAAAGCAACATATAGGAAACTTCTTTGTTGGTGTAATTTTTTTTTTTTTTTTTGCAGTGTATGCACCTTACCCTTGTTGGTTCAAATGCTGATTTCCCCCTCACATCTGGTTTCAATCTGGATATTGCAGTGTCATACTCAGTCTAAGCATCCTGTCTCAACTGTGTGTAAACGGGCCAAAATCAAACTAGTTACGATGTTGCGCAAAGGGAGTCACAATGTTTCCCAAAGAAAATGAATGGGAGGAGAAAAGGTAAGGAGAGCTAGAAGAGAGAGCTGGAGAACAGATCTTAGAACTACGTGGAGAGATGGACTGGACATAATATTTCACAAAAAGCAAGTATGATGTGGGAAATCTAAATGTTAGGAAACTATGAGGGCTTGGAGGGTTGGGAGTGAGTAACTATTGCCCAGCATTGTGTTCTAGGTTAACTAAAGAAATCCCAGTGTCTGTGTGGTGATTTGGGTGTACAGCTGTTTAGGACTAATAGCAGTGTTACCAGAAGATATACCAACAGTAAATATTAATAGTCGCTTACATTTCTTAGTCCTAACGAACTCTTTGTTTATTAGTACACTTCCTTTTAGACTAAGAAAGCAACAAGTCTCATTTTAAACTGCTATGGATTTTTATATTATGATAGACATTCAAAGTTATTTTTACAACCTACTGTCATTCAACCCTGGTTTAAAATATTCCTTGGGGGCTGGAGAGATGGCTCAGTGGTTAAGTGCATCATCTGTTCTTCCAAAGGTCCTGAGTTCACCTCCCAACAACCACATGGTAGCTCCCAACCATCTATAGTGAGATCTGGCGCCCTCTTCATGTTCAGGTGGACATGCAGGCAGAACACTGTATACATAATAAATAAAGAAGTCTTAATAAAATAAAATATTCTTTGATCATGAAATTTCAAGGTTATAAAGGTCAGTTCAGATCCACAAAAACTATGTCTTTGCTAGTATGTGGTCATTACATGTTTGTATTCTGTCTGTCTAAGTTATAGATTATAGACTTTTGAGTTATTGGATATGGTTAAAACTTGTAACTCGGAGTTAGTAATTGAAAGTTTGTGCATAACCTTTAACCATGTGACATGATTCCAAGGACACTTGAGATATTACAAAAACACAATTGAGAGATGTTAAACTTCTTTTAAAAAAATTAGAAGGTTTATAATATTAAAAGGTTTAAAAATCAGTGCCTTAAAATATTTTAACCTTGTTTTTCCTAATGTTATTATACTATAATATAGCTTTAGATTTTTATAAGCTATAAATTTTTTTTTTTAAAACTAGATCATACAGGAAACTGTTTTGTTCTATAATGGCGCACCATGTAAAGGTCAGAAAAGTTCCCAGTCTCTTTATGGACTATGCTTATGGATTAAAAAGTTTTATTTTGATTCTAGAAGAGCCCCAATTCAGAATCATCCCTCTAAACCCAACAGGGATGGAACCTAAGTCTTCAATGAGAATTAAGAAATGCAAGTTAACCTTACAAATAATCAAGTCCTTTAATGTGTCCAGGAATATATTTATAGTCATGCTAAGAACCAATTAGTTAATTCCAAGATTAGGCTTTACTCAGCCTCCTTTACATGACTTCAAAATGAAGCAGAAGGTTAGTAAGCACAAACAAGCAAAGTCTGTGCTTTGGATAGGTGTGTGGTCCTCAAACACGTCCGAGATCTGCAGAATATGGCATTTGAAATGTTTACTGAGAAAGCTTTTCATGTTAGCTCCAGATAGCACCCCTAATCGCTCCAAAGGTGATGCTGGGCACAGAAGAGACTCCACCTGAAACTTGCTTCAAAGGTGGGAGAACTGGCACTGGGCTGTAGCCTGCCTTTGCCTCCATTGCTGTCAGAATATTGTCCAAACTATGGACAGGGGGGCACTGGGAAGTGGACTGGACTAGTTTGCTAAGACAAATGTACCAGAGCCCCTCCCAGTTCCTATTTCACAGAAAAGTCTGTCAGATCTTCTGGGACTGGCCAAAGATGGGTGCCCCAATGACCCAGGAATCCCCGGTGGCTGTCCCGGTAACCCGTAAGTCTCGCTCACTTTTTATAGACTTGGAAGCTGCTTGGTCTCACTTCCTGCTTGCTCAGGTAAAATTTATTCTTCTCAGGCCTCTGAAGGGTTTGAAGACTAGAGTAGTGAAAGATTTATCAGTTTGACAGCAGAAACCAAGGTTTCAGATGGCTTCTGGGTCCTCTTGATGTGTAAAGAAATAATTTTTCTTACATATACATTTGGAACTTTTAGGCCTTCGTAGTTGTGGGAGGCGAGTCCCCCAGCCAGGGGAAGGGGAAGAATCCTATCCTCTGAAATAGGCAATAGGTGGGGATCTTAGGCTGCTGACTGAGAGCACTTACCTGGAGTCCACCTGACCTGTGACTAGTAGATCCAAGTGGATTCTCTGAAGCTTACAAGAAGCTTTTTAGGTTTACAAAAATAGACAAATTTTAAACATGTTAGCATTACCATTGTTTTTAATTTATATTGAACCCCACATAGTGGAGAAGAAGTTTGAGAAATGATTTCGGGTTAATAGCATGAAAACTCTTTAACGTGAGCTCAGGGAACACAAAAGCCTTCTGTGTGGAGCAGAAGGGGCAAAAGCACACTTGATTTTGACTTTCAGCATGACTACACATCATGAAAGAGGTTTCTTTCCTCTGTCCAGAAGGCTGGATGTCTATAATTTTAACACAATAAGAAACACTTTTACGTCCATACTTAAAGACAACCAAAGAAATTTAAAATACTGGTGGCGGATCCCATAGGGAATGTTTTATTACTTAGTTAATAAATTAGAGTTCCATTGATTAATGTTAAAGCTCTGAACTTTGAAGTCTTAATACAACAATAGCATAGTATCAGGAAGAAATTTGAAGCTTTTTTCATTCCTTTCATTTACCTTAAATCACCTTCTTATCACCATTTAGGCTTTTACTTGCATTTATCAATCTTAACACACCTTCTTAGACCCTAAAATACTTTCTCAGGTCCTCAGACCTTAAGTTTCTGTATCCTCAGGCTTTACATAAACTTCTTCTTCTTCTTCTTCTTCTTCTTCTTCTTCTTCTTCTTCTTCTTCTTCTTCTTCTTCTTTTTGTGGGGTTGTCAAGACAGGGTTTACATGTGTAGCCTTGGCTGTGGTGGCACATACCTGTAATCCCAGCACTGGACTTGCTTTGAAGACCAGGCTGGCCTCAAACTCACAGAGATCAGGCCTGCCTCTGCCTCCCCAAGGTTAAAGGTGAGTGCCACCACACCAGGCTCCACACAGTCTTTATTTTATTTTTTTTAATTAATTACACTTTATTCACTTTGCACACATTCTTCTTATCCAATTATTCACCATGAGACACAGGGGGTGGACCGCTGCGAGCAGTCACAGTAAGTTGTTGTTGTTGTTTTAAGATAAAGAAATAGGTAAAGTTACTTTGAAACCCATTTTCTGAGTCCGGTAACTAGGTACACTGTGATAATCTCAGAGAATCATTTTTTTGGGCAGGTGAGGAAGTGACAAACATTTACATATAGAAAGCAGGCATTGTGGGCTACAGCAATGGTAATCACATATCCTGCCAGCACAGCAATTAATAATTGAGAATACAGGAACGCATCTCCATAGCCAGTTGATATAGTATGTGTGTGGGTAGATTACCCCCAACATTCATGTTCTACAGGTTTGTGGAAGTTGATTGGAAGCACCCCCATGGGCCCACATGTTTGAATCCTTGGTGTCCGGTTGGTGGAACTGTTTGGGGAGGATTAGGAAGGTTGGCCTTGGCGGAGGAGGTTTGAAGAGACCACAGCATTCCCAGATGGCCTCCGTGCCCACGCGTGTGAAGGCTCAGCTGCTGCTTCAGGCCATGCCTGCCTGCCTGCCGCTGCCGCCCCCCCCCCCCCACCGTGATAGTCAGGGAGCCCCCAGATTAAATGCTTTCTTTTACAAGTTACCTTGGAAATGGTCTTTTTTCACAGCAATAGAAAAGTCACTAAGACAAGGTTCCGTAACCTCCCCAAACAGTGCCACCAGCTGGAGACCAAGTGTCCAAATACATGAGCCTATGGGGGACATTTTTCATCCAAACCAACCCAGACAGCCGCGTGCAACTATGAGCTAAAATAAACGATTTCCCCCTGTGCTGCACCTGACAGGGTGATCTCAGAGTAGCAGAAGGTGGTCAGTGGTCAAGCACAGGGACCTCCCCATGCCCACACAGAAGACATTGTGGGCCTGGCCACAGACCCACACAGAGGCTGCTGTCCCCTGGCCGGATGCCCGGTCTGCTTCGTCAGAGCTTCTGGATGTGAGCTCCCATGATCCTGTTTTCCTTATGTGATCTTTGTAATGGTGTCAGTTGTGAAACAGATCAAAATTGCGATCAAAGAAACAGACCTGAGTGGATAACGCCAAGCCCTAATCTGCAGATGTTATAAAGCTGTGACTTTCGAACGGCAGAATGTAAGCACGTTAGTGGGGACAGACACCTCACTCAAACGATGAAGATGTTAGGGTAGGTAGGCTGAATGTTGGCAGGAAGCCACCTCTGTGGAGGAGGTGAATCGAGACGTCACAGCCACAGCCCTGCACATTTGCGGTACGTTAGAAATTGGATGATGATGATCAAGGACATGAAAATAGGAAGACTGGCTAGAGAGAGAGACGAGTGGGCAGGCAGAGGAGGACATGAAGAAGGTGTAACAGAGATGGGACCATAACACACTGGAGACAAGTATGGGGTTGCCAAGAACGATGTGCAATTAAGAATTATATTAGCAAAATTAAATCCTTACTTATCTACATTTCCCAGCAGTTTCCTGATTTGCTCAGTGTTGAGCAATTAGCAAAGACATAAGCAGTTAGACATAGATCTTAAAGTAGCATGTGTTCATCTGAATGGATCTTCATAACCTTAAATTTGTATCATTGTGTACAGTATATTCTAAACCAGAGTTGAATCACATATTCAGTGAGTAGGAGGTGTGGCTTTGTTGGAGGAAGTGTGTTGGTGGGGGTGGGATTGGAGGTTTTATAAGCTCAAGTCTAGCCAGTGTGTCTTGGTTTCTCCCTGCTGCCTGCGGGTCGCGATGTGGAACTCTCCTTCTCCAGCACCACGGCTGCCTTCACGCTGCCAGGCTTCCCACCGTGACCACAGGGGACCAGACCTCGGAACTGCAAGCCAGTCCCAGTGAAATGTTTTCCTTTTTAAGAGTTGTCATGGTTGAGTCGGGCACGATGGTGCACGCCTGTAATCCCAGCACTCGGGGAGGCAGAGGCAGGTGGATCTCTGTGAGTTCAAAAGCCAAAAGCCAAAAGCCAAAAGCCAAAAGCCAAAAGCCAAAAAAAAAAAAAAAAAAAAATCATGGCATCTGTTAGTATTTAGGCAGCCTGCTTCTGGGTTGCCTAGCAACCTATGATGTCATCTTGTGTTGCTGGGCAGGTAGCCACACCTGGCAGACATGGTTCCCTTGCTCCTTAAAGGGACCAACCGGCCACTTTGTCTTTCTCTTGGCTCTTGCCTTCTCTTGCCCCCCCCCTTCTCCCAATCATGTCTCACTCTCTCTTTATCCCTCTCTCTTCATCTCAATCTAATATAAAATCTGCTGTGCACTTCATCATTATTTAATTTGGTCCTAATATTGGTGCTTTTGGCAGGGAAGGGCTCTCTCCTGGTAGCATCTGGTCTGGTCACGCCAGGACCCCTTTCGGACCATGGATGCCTGCAGCAGGGTTTGTTTGGTTTTTTCCTGTTCTATCTATCCCTAACCACGTATGCCTTAAAACCTTGCTTTCTCCCAACTGCCCTGCCCTTTCCACGCACAGCACATCTGTTCCGCTGCTCACAGTTGCTCTGAGCCCCGGGTATGCGGCGAACACTGCACCAAAATCAACTTGAGCAAACTAAAACGTGCCACTTACATACACACACACACACACAGCCTGCTCCTAGGTAAGCGATTGCTGGAGACTCTGCCCACGCACAGGTGGCTTTAGATTGCACCACTGCCTCAAGCCCCGTGGGCAAGATTTTTAAATTTCCCTTGGAATGTCCGAGGCTAGAGGCTGGCTTGCAGAAAAGCGTTTTCAGTTGTGCTGACTTCCATGCCACGCACACGCAGCCATGCCACACACACACACACACACACACACACACAGAGTTTTAAACAGGCCGGGACAGCCCTGAGCACCAGCAAGCACCTGGTCTCACTATGCCGACACAGTTGCACACCACAAATGGTGAGCCGCCATGTTGACTTTCAACTAAAAAGCTGTGCCGTGCGCTCAGCCCTGTCCCACTCCTGTAAAACTCCAAGCTGTGCTCATTCAAACACTGACCTCTAAGGTCATTAGTTATTATTAAAAGCACCAATGTTAGTTATTATTAAAAGAAAGATGAGGCTGAGGTCAACCAATCTTCTATGCCAGAGGTTTATTAAGTGGGTATGGAGGGAGTGGGAAACAGGACATGGTGGGGAGAGAGAAAGAAAGAGAAAGGGGGGTGCCGAGAGAGAGAGAGAGAGAGAGAGAGAGAGAGAGAGAGAGAGAGAGAATGAGAGAGGGAGAGCAAGAATGTAAGAGAGTGAGAGAGAGACCATGTGTCGGGGTAGTGCCTTTAAGGGGCAAGGTAAGCACACCTTCCAGGTGTGGCCACCTGGCCAGTGACACATGATGACATCATAAATTGCTGGGTAACCAAGGAGCTGGTTGTGTTCCAAAATACTAACATTCCTCCCTTTTTCTATAATTAAAAAATGGGGAGCTTGGGCTGCTTTTTATAAGGTAAGTTAAAGTATATAAATTTAGGCTCATTGGAAGCAGCTCTTGGTTGTCATGCAAGGGGTTGAGAGAGAGAATAATTATAGCAACAAAATGGTCAGATTGCAAGAGTAAGGGAAGCCTCTGCACTGGAAAATTTAGGGTAGAGGGTTGTCAATAGAGAGAGTTGCCAGCCATGCAAGGCAGCAGGTAGGTAATGAGGAATGCTAGGAGAACCTGGAGCTACTTGTCCTGGTCCTGAAGCACACCATTCCAGCCTTTTGTTAATGAGAAGTGAACAATGGGTGTAGATACTATTCTGGCTGCTTCCTGCTGACACTGGGGGCGCTGTAGGGAGGTCAAAAGGCTGAAATGTTGGCCAACTCCAGGAAGAACAGGCTGTTTTGATGCTTTCCAGGGTCTGCAAGAACATCCATGGTTGGGAGGGAAGGTGCAGGTCCAGCTTGTTGGAAGTCTGTGAGGTCAGGGTTGAACACTTCTAGCTCCTTTGGCGCTGTTGTGGCTATAGGAAACATCTGTGTCTGGGAGGACACTGAAACACATATATAGGCAAAAGATAAAGGTTATGAGGAAAATCCTTTAGGTATACATTGAAAACTTTTGGGAGAGCAAACAGAAGTAGAAAGTTTGGATCAATGAGACTCGAACATGGGAACCTCTGTCTACCTGGGGGGACCTTTATTTACCCAATCATTGGCAATATTTAAAGAAGGCTTTGTTCTGGATCTGTCATTGAGGTGATGTTTGGTTACAGAAGTGTGTAAACTTAAAGGCCCTGGTGCCAGCTGGCACTAGGTGTAGAAACTTAAAATTCTCCAAAAGGACATCCTATCTGGAGGGATGGGTGTCTGGGCATCTCCCATTGGGGGCAGAGAAGTCAATGACCTTCCAGAGGCGTCCCAATGACAAAGTGTGACTCAAGCAAGAGGGGTCCTACCTGGTCCAATAGCTTGTCAGTGGCTCATCAGCTTTTGGCCAGAGACCAGGTGCAGATGCCCAGGGGGGCACAGCTGGGGTGCGGATGCCCAGCAGGGCACGGCCGAGGGTACAACGCTTCGCCTAGCGCTAGGTCTTCCCAGGAGCAAGCTAGTGAGCGAGAGAGGGGGAGAAGGAACCGTGTGTGAGTGGGGTTGTACCACCCAAGGGAGAGTGGGGCCTTAAAATGGAGGTCAGCATAGAGGGTCAAACTTAGACAGTTAAGGCTAAGGCTGGGAGGGGGGGTCCCTCCATCTCAAAAGATAGTACGAAGTTGCCGGAGCTCATCGGTCAAGCTTCCCCTTACCAACAGAGGCGTTTTATGCTGGAAAAATGGCGTGAACTCACCAGTCTAGTGGCTGGTCAATAAGGAGAACTCACCAATCCAGCCAGTGTTGCATGCAGTAAATAGCAGTCTGATAGCCAGGAAGGGAAGTCCCAAAACCAGGAAAAGGGGACGAGTCCCACCTTTTGAGATAGGCAATAAGTGCAGTACTTATCTGGAGTCCAGTTGACCTGAGAGGTGGATTTAGGTGGACTTTCTGGAGCTTACAAGAATTACTTTTAAGTTTTAAGGAGATAACACTTTAGACATGTTAGTATCGAAATTGTAGAAAAAGGCAGTAGACATACATATTTGTGTTAATTGCATCAGTATTTTTTAAGGTGAGCTCTGAAAATGCAAAAGCCTTTTATGAAGTAAAAGGGAAACTCACTTGATCTTAACTTTTAGTATAAGCATACACATTATGGAGGCTTACAATCTTGAGCTTAGAACCATAATAGTACATGGTATAGTGGAGTGTTTTTGTATCAGAGTCAGATTAATAAATTAGAACCCTATTGATAGAGGTTAGAACCTGGACAGTCAATACAAAGTAGCATAGCAACAGGAGGAAATATTAAGCCTTTTTACCTATTTAAGATACCTTAAATCACCTTAGACTTTGTAACCTTTATAACTTGCATTTACCAACCTTAAAACATTTTTTTAGACCCTCAAACTTTTATAAACCGTATTACCAACCTTAAGACACATTTTTAGACTCTCAAGTATGTATAACTTGTATTTATCAACCTTTAGGCGCCCTGAGAAAGAAAGGGAATGGGGCGCCCCAAGAGAGAGAGAGGGAGGGAGAGAGGAAAAGAGTGAGAGAGAGACCACGTGTGGGGTCTTCCCTTTAAGGGGCAAGGTAACCACGCCTTCCAGGTGTGGCCACCGGGTAACCCAGGAGCAGGTTGTGTTTCAAAATACTAACAAAGGTGCTACTTCCAAGCTTTTAAAAAAGTCTTTTCTTCCTGATTTCTGTACACTCTACTGTCAAAAAAAAATATATATATATAAATATATTTTAAAATGCTGTAAATTCTTATCTAACAATTTATATAATTTTCTCATTGTGTTTACATTTATAAGATTTCCTTAATCATAACTATTTTCTCCTTTGAGACTAAAAACAAGTCTCATTTTAAATTGGTATGAATTTTTTTTCTTTTTTTTATGAATTTTTATATAACTTTTAAATTATATTTTTATGACATGCTATATGTATAATTCAAACCTGCTTCAAAATAAATTTTATATAATGACAAAATTTCAATGTTATAAATGTCTATTCAAATTGAGCTAATTTAAAATGTATGTCTAACTGCCTATGTCTTTATCAATTCCTAAATTAATAAATGCTGTTTCTCCTGCCATGAGCTACCTATGATCCAGATTCACCACTAGGCTTTCTAGCTAATAGATTTGCTATAATAAATTCAAATGTAATTTTAAAATTGCTTTATACTGTTCTACTATATTGTTGGTTTTAAAACTCATAACTCAGAGGTTACTACATACAAGTTTTTACCAACACTCTAAATTAAGATCTATTAATTTTAGAGACATTTATTTATTTATGTTAAAACTTGATTGTTGTACTGTATCAAAAGATTACCTTTACTATCAAAAGGTTAAAAATATGCTTGGTCTTGTTTTCTAAAAATGATATCATTATTAATCTATAGTATAACCTAGACTTTTATAAGCTATAACTATTTGTATACTAAATCATACAAAAAACTGTTATGCTCGCACTTTAATGGACTATATTTATGACTTTTAAGGCTCCAGCTTAATAGGGACAAAACCTAAAGTCCTAATATTTAATGGTTAATTAATGCAAGTTAATAGACAGTCATCTCATAAATAATCAAGTTCTCCAACATGTCCAAAAATATATTTACAGCCCTACAGATGCCAACATGGTCTCACTGCCATCTTTAATAAACAGCTGATGATGGTCCTCGAGTCACCATACAGGAGTTGGCAAAAATAATAAGAGAGGGGCCTTCCCGACAGGCTCATCTACAGCAAAAACTATGCTCCAGACCTTGGCTGCTGCTCTGAGGCTGTTGGCATTCCCACACAAAAATCAAGAGGTCTGCAATGCCCCATCCCGCTGGGGTATAGCCAAAAGTCAATTCTGCCAGGTGACTATTTGAAATGCAGCCAAAGGGGATGCTGGTCCCACAGCTGTCTCAAGCCATGGCTGCCTGCTGGCTGACTGGCCTCTGGAAGTTAAAATGCTCCCATGCAGATTTGTCCTCTGTGCTCAGCCATGGAGGCTCAACCAGCACAAGAGCCATAGATACTTCCAGCCTTCCAGCTCCTTGGCCTGGCGGAGGACAAAGGCTCTTAGATGCAGCCTCCACCATCCTTGCCCAGCCCAGGGTAACATTGCAGGTCTGTTTTGGCCTCACACCAGGGTCCCACAGACATGTTGCCGATTTCCTTCCATCTTGGGAGACTTCAGATGCCTTCTCAGTTCTCATCACATGCAGGAGGCCAGGCCTTAGCCTGAGTCGTAGAGTCGTTATTATCAGGCCTTGTTACCAGATTCAAGAAACAGGCCTGAATGACACCTTTTACCATCGCTTTAGCTAAAGGACAATAACTGTCTCACCTATGTCTCATGGTAAATAACTAGATACAAAGGCCAAAAAAAAGTTGTTTGAGGGTCTAAAAAAGTGTCTTAAGATTGGTAAACACAAGTTATACATGTTTGAGAGTCTAAGAAAGCGTCTTAAGGTTGATAACAAGTTATAAATGTTTGAGGGTCTAAAAAAGTGTTTTAAGGTTGGCAAATACCAGTTATAAAGGTTGCAAGGTCTAAGGTGATTAAGGTATCCTAAATAGGTAAAAAGGCTTAATATTTCCTCCTGTTGCCATGCTACTGTTATAGTACTGTCCAGAGCTTTGACCTCTATCAATAGAGCTCTGATTCATTAACCTAACTCTAATACATTCCACTATACCACCCACTATCATGGTTCCAAGCTCAAGATTTTAAATCTCCATAATGTGTACTTATAGCAAAGGTTAAGATCAAGTGAGCTTTTGTCCCTTCCACTTCACGAAAGGCTTCTGGCTTCTACCTTTTCAGAACTCACCTTAAAGAGTGCTTACGCTGTTAACACAATTGGGTATGTCTACTGCCTTTTCTACAATGCAGAGCACAATTGTGATGCTAACATGTCTAAAGTTTTATCTCCTAGTAAAACTTAAAAGTAATTCTTGTAAGCTGCAGGAAATCCACCTGAATCCACCTCTCAGGTCAGTTGGGCTCCAGATAAGTACTGCACCTATTGCCTATCTCGGAGGGTGGGGTTCCTCCCCTTTCCCTGATTGTGAGACTTCCCTTTCCTGGCTGCTTGATTGCTACCTTCAGGCAACACTGGCTGGATTGGTGAATTCCCCCTATTGTCCAGCCACTGGATTATGCTCACTGATCAGCATAAAACGCCTCTCTTGGTAAGGGAAACTTGACCACTGAGCAACTTGCTACTTCCTACTATCTTTTGAGATGAAGGGACACTCCCCAACCATGCTCTTCACTGGCTACGGTTGAACCTTTTTACTGACCTCCATTTAGGACTTCCTCTTTCCCTTGGGAGAGATTTTTCCCCCCTCTATGCTGTTTCTCCCCCTCACGTTCGCCTGCGGAAAAACTTAGCACTAGGTAAACTGTGTCTCCTACGGGCAGATGTGCCCTTGGTCTCTGGCCAAAGCTGATGAGCTGTTGGATCAGGTAGGACCATATCTACTGGGTCAAACTTTGCTCTTGGGATGCCTTGACAGGTCACTGACTCCTACCCTCCCAATGGGAATAGTTCATTCATCTGTTCCTACAGGTTCTCCTCTTGTATGTCTTCTGGAGAATTTCAGGTTTCTATACCTAGTGCCCGATTTAAGGACCTCTAAGCTACACACTTCTGCAACCAAACGTGGCCTCAAGTTCCTTAGATGACAGATCCAAAGAAAAGCCTTTTTAATGACTGCCAATGATTGGGTAAATGCAGGTTCCCATGTTCAAGTCTCTTTGATCCAAACCTTCTACCTCTGTTCACTCTCCCCAAAGTTTTAAATGTCCATAACCTACTTAACTTTATCTTCTGCCTCTATATATGTTTCAGTACTCTGCCAGACCCAGATGTTTCCTGTATCTGTAACAGTGCCAAAGCAGCTACCACAAGTGTTCCAGTCTGACCTCACAGACTTCCGTCAAGCTGGACCTGCACTTTCCCTCCCAGCCATGGATGTTCTCACAGACCCTGGACAGCATCAGCACAGCCTGTTCTTCCTGGACTTGGCCAGCATTTCAGCCTTTTGACCTCCCCACAGCGCCCCCAGTGTCAGCAGGAAGTAGCCAGAAGAGAATCTACTTATTAACAAAAGGCTGGAATGGTGTGCTTCAGGCCCAGGACAAGTAGCTCCAGGTTCTCCCAGAATTCCTCAGTCCCTACCAGCCGACTTGCATGGCTGGCAACTCTCTACTGGCAACCCTCTACCCTAAATGTTCCAGGGCAGGGGCTTCTCCCACCCCCTTGACCATGTAATCTGGACATTTTGTTGCTATTATTTTTCTCTCTCTCTATTAACCCCTTGCATGGCAACCAAGAGCTGCTTCCAATGAACCTCAATTTACACACTTTAACTCACCTTTCATGAGAAGCAGCCCAAGTTCCTCATTTTTAATTATAGAAAAAAGGAGAAATGTTAGCATTTTCTCAGCCTGCTTCTGGGTTGCCTAGCAACCAATGATGTCATCATGTGTCATGACCAGCTAGCCATACCCGGCAGGCGTGGTTACCTTGCTCTTTATAGGGACCAACCTGCCCCTTTGTCTTTCTTGGCTCTTGCCTTCTCTTGCCCTCTCCCCTTTCTCTGTCGGGCCCCTCTCTTCCCCCATCATGTCTCCCTCTCCTCTTCTCCCTCTCTCTTCATCTCCATCTAATACACCTCTTTCATATGAACTCTGCTGTGCGCTCCATCATTGTTTAATCTGGTCCTAATATTACTCTTCACAGGGACAGCAACCCTGAGACAGTTGGGTTTTGGGGAAAGGGCAAGCATTGGCTTTGGTTGTGTACTGCCATCGTGAACCCACCAGTGCAAAAGGACAGCTCCAAACCACTCACACAGGAGGCCCTGGTTAAACTCCTGGGTCACAAAGCAAACCCAAATAGCAGGAACGTGATAAAGAGATTCATGAGGAGGGGGCAGTGGCAGGGAGTGTGGACGAGAGTGTGAGGAGCTAGAGAAGGTGGGGGTGAGAGTCAGGATACATGTGTGTAAAACTGTGAAAGAACAAATTTTAATTAACAAAGGAAAAGGAAAAGGCGGGCAGGGGCAGGGGTGTGTGCGCGCGCAGGCACATATGTGTGTCGGTGCGGATGGAATGAGGGTGTGTGATGAGGTGGGGGGGTGGGTGGTATCTAGCAGGCAGTCTCTGAGGGACAGTGGAGGAGGCTGCCCTCATGCCTGTTGCGCACTGAGTATCTTGGCTTCCTCCTCAGTTCTGGCCTTCTGCAGCCCCCGAAGCAGCAGAAAGCTGACCAGCACAATGATGGACACGTCAGTCTGTTTGATGATCATCATCTCATCGTGTCTATCAAAACGCCATGCTGTGAGCTGGGGACAGCTCAGTAGGTAAGATGCTTGTGTGCAAGTGTCAAGATGGGTACACACAAAACCCGGATGTGTGCTGTTTGTGTCTGTAATCCCAGAGTCCCTGGGGAGAAATGGGAGGTGGAAACAGGAGATGCCCTGGAAATTCACAGGCTAGGTGAGGCAATGCGCGCACACTCACACACACACACACACACACACACACACACACACACACACACACTATATCTTACACATAAAACATGTGTTTAAGACACCTTTAATCCCAGCACTCTGGAGGCAGAGGCAATCGGATCTCTTTGAGTTCAAGACCAGCCTGGTCTACAGAGTGAATTCCAGGACAGCCAGGGCTGTTACACAGAGAAACCCTGTCTCAAACAGCAGCAACAACAAAAGAATTTAGCTGGGCATGGTAGATGGTACTTTTTATCGTCATCTGAACTCTTGGAAGGCTGGGGCAGGAAGATCATGAGGTTGAGGCCAGCCTGGGATACAAAGAGAGCTAAAAAAAAAAAAAAAAAAAAGACTGAGATAGAATATCCATTTGATAAACTACAGGAAGCACTGTACAGGAAACACCGAGGAAGCCTACTGAGCCTGAGGATTACGAAACTGCTGCACGGCTCCCGCTGAGCTCCCAGCGACGGGCTGAGACGCAGAAGGCAGACAGCAGCTGCTTTTTAGAATATGCTGTTTGAGTACAGTGTCAGGAGAACAGGCGGACCGGCAAACCTTAAGGAGTTGTGTTAGCTCTCCACTGCCTTGATAAAATACCCGTGGAAGTCAATGTACAAAGAAGGAAGGTCTGTTTTGGCTTGTGGTTTGAGAGGTCCAGTCCATGGTTGCTGGTTTGGTCCTTTAGGCTCTCGGGAGGCTTGAAGCCTGTGTTTAGATCTGCTCAATTTAGTGACTGTGAAGAAAGGGGGAGAGGTGGGGAGAGCATGCCAGGTAGGGGGGGAGAGTGAGAACCCAGGGGAGAGAGGCAGAGATGGGAGAAAGGCAGGTGGGAAGTAGGAGGGGCAGACAGACAGTAGGACAGACTGTTCACTTCACGAGCACCCCCCTCAACCTACTTCTTCCAACTAGTCCCCTCCCTAGCTCTTGGCCACCTGCAGTCCATTACACTGTGACTGACAATGGCAGGATTGGAGGAGGTCTGAGTCCTCTGGATCCAGTTGCCTCCCCAGGACCTCACAGTGGAAGCTGCTCATTGGTACCAAGCCTTGAGCAGCCCAGGCTGGCCTGGAGCTCACCATCCTCTGGCCTCAGTGTCCTGAGATTAGACATGTGTAACCACCTTCACCAGCCATTGAGATAATCATCTCACTTATGTGTGTGTGTGTGGCATGTGAATACACGTGCACCATGGCATGTGTGTGGCTCTCTCCTCCCACCAAATGGGTCCTGCGGCTCGAACTCAGGTTGTCAGGCTCAGTGGGAGGCACCTTTATCTGCTGAGCGCCCACTGGCCCAGCCATTTTAACCCATGTTTGAGGGAACGTTTCTTTGGGGAGGAGAGGCTAACGATGGGATTGATTCAGAGCAAGGTTGTCAACCTTCCTAATGCCAGCACCCTTTAATACAGCTATTGCTGAGGTGACCCCCAACCGTAGAACTATCTGTTGCTAATTCCTAACAGTGGTTCTACTCTTGTTATGAATCATAATAAAAAATACTTGATATGCAGGATGGCTGACATGTGACCCTTGGGAAGGGGTCATTCAGGGCCCGTTAGACTCCTAAGTTGAGAATTGCTGTTTTAGAGGGTGGAGTCTGGCTTAGTTACGTTTTTTGATGCTGTGTTGAAGAGTCCAGAAAAGTGCTGTAAAGAAGAAGTATGAGCATATGTGAAGAAAGGGGAGGGAGGGTGGAACCGGGAGGGGAGGAGAAAGGGGCTTATAGGGGGATACAAAGTGAATAAAGTGTAATTAATAAAATAAAGTTAAATTAAAAAAAAAGAAGTATGGACTGAATGTGATAATAATGCACTGTACACCTGGGTAAAATTCTCCAATAAGGTAAAAATATTATGTTTTTTAAATGGATAAATACAATAAAAGTTTTAATAATGAAAATTTCATACTTTTCTGTTTTATGTGTTCTTGTGTTGGGGTGTGTGTGTACACCCCAACTACAGCTACAGGTCAGTGTTAGGTGTCTTTCGCCATTGTTCTCCATCTTCGTTCAGTTCTGTTTTTATTTTCAGCTTTTGGAGACTTCTCCACACTCATTCTAGAGAGGCAGCACCAGTCTGCAATCCTAGGAACACTGGGTGAGGGATCTTTCTCCCCGCATCCTCTCCAGCACTTGTTGTCTGTTGTTTTGTTGATCTTCGCCATTCTGACTGAGGGAAGACGAAACCTCACAATTGTTCAGATTTGCATTTCCTAATGCACTGACTATTTTCTGAGCCATTTATTACCCAGTTTTTATTTCTTTTGTGAAGTCTGTTCAGATCCATAGACCATGTTGAAGTTGGGTCATTTGTTTTCTTGATCTGGTTTTTGAGTTATTTATATATTCAGGATACTAACCCTCTACCCCATGTATAAATGCATAACTAGCAAAGACTCTGTCCCACTGTGCAGATCCCCTTTACTTGGTTGATTAATATATGTTTGTGTGTCCCTGAGGCCTACAAATATTGGGAATACAGGAAGAGAGGGAGGGGTGGATGGAACTGATTACATTACATAACGGGAACTTGTCTCATTTTTTTTTAAATGTATTTCACAATGTTAAAACATAAAAGAATAAAATTTTCATTATTAAAAGTTTTATTGTGTTTATTCATTTAAAAAATATAATAATTTTAATTTATTGGAAAATTTTCCCGAGGTGTACGGTACATTATCACAGTCAGTCTCTACTTCTTCTTTACAGCACTTTTCTGGACCCTTCCACATAGCCCCCACTCAATGTCCTGTCTCTTTCTACAGCACCCTGAACTCAGCTACCCGTGTGTGGATGGCTCTCTGGGGCTTAATGCCCTACAGGAAATCTCTGAGAAAGACTGGTGGGGTAGGGTGGAGGCTAGTGAGCTCCTTCCTCATCCAAGCTGCTTGATTGCTCGTGAGCAAGTGACCACATCCGCAGTAAGTCCTTAAGTGCTCCAGCCCTATCTTGCAGTTACCATTTCCCACCTCTGCCCTGTTCTCCAGGTCTTGCCTTCTTTCCTCTCTATTTTTAAGTGCCTGGAAACACTCAAATTCTATAAATTCATATTTTATTTCTATTCCATATCTCTGGCCGAAATACTCCAGTCAGAAGACAGACTCTACGAGACTGCCCCGTGAAAGGTACTGTGCTGGCGTGGTGACCGAGTGGGTAAAGCGTTAGCCACTCAGGCATCTGGAGCTGAGTTTTAATTTGAGAACCAAGTAAAGTTGGACATGGTAGAGAAGATGGAGAAGGAGCAGGAGAAGATTAAGGAGATGGAGGTGGAAGAAGAAATGGAGGAGGAGATTGAAGAGATGGAAGAGGAGGAGTGGGAGAAGACAGAGAAGGTGGAGGAGGAGGAAGAAATGGAGATCGAGGAGATGGAAGAGGAGATGGAAGAAGAGATGGAGGAGATAGAAGAGGATGAAATGGAGGAGGAGGTGGAGGAGGAGAAGATGGAGGAGGAGTGAAAGGAACAGGCCTGACCTCCTCCCCCGAAAGTCATCAGTCGCAGGAATTAGGCCATAGGTCACCAATTCCAGAAATAAGAAAACCATAAAATTCCCTACCAAAGGAATAGCCTGGAGGTAAGCACAAGAATAGGAAGGTATCTTTTCTCAGGGTGGGGCAGGGACATAAAGGATGGAGCCATCTTTGCTGAGGGCTGCCAGCTGCGATCAGTTCCCCGTTTATCGCTAAGTGCAACTTCTGTCCTTTAAGCTTTTTGTTGTTTGGTCTTAGTAATACCGTGTGGTAGGAACAGCAAGATTTTCCAGCCTTCTATGATTAAAAGGTTTGCTTTGCTTTTAGTCCAGAAATATATTTAAAGTTATGCTAAAAACTGCAGTTGGTGTTGAGATTGAGCTTTACCTAGTCTCTTGTTTATGTTTTCAAGGTTAAGCCTAGCATGGGTAACTACAAAGTTTGCCTATGTAGATCTACTTGAAATAGATATGGTTCTAAAATATTTATCTAAGGACTATGCCAGAATTAGAGATTATAACATTTTGTTTTACAGGATGCAGTTTAGAGCAGAAAACTAAAGATAGACCAAGAGTAACTTATAGGCTCGCCCTCAAGCTTGTCAGAGATCTGTGGAATATGGCATTTTAACATGCGTAAGCTTACCATGACAGACAAAAAGTCCCAAAATCCTGGCAGTAGCTCCCCAAGTCTCCAAGAAGATTTGGGCACAATGACAGATGACTTCAACTCTGGACTGTGGTATGCTAACCATTGGGCAAAACTGCCCCAATTGGCCCACCGCTAGGGCTCAGCGTAAACTGTGGACGTACCTGTGGACACTTGGAGAGTCATTGTTTCACGTTGCTGAAGGCAAGGTGAGATCAGTCTCTCATGTTTTTTTTTTTTTTTCCCCACAGAAACAGTCTCTCATCTTCTGTGCCTGATGGCCAGGTTGCTTCTGCTCATAATGCCATGAGACCACAGGAGCCAGGGACAACTGCCTAGGTGATGGACTGACCAGTCATGTCTGTCATTTTGATTGGTACATTTATTTAGTTTAAAATTTATCCTTCTTCGGTCTCTGATCACATTGATGGCTAAGCTAAGCTAATGGTAGCTTTGCAGTTAAAGAGCAGACAATTGGATCCACTGTTAGTTCATTGGTCAGTTCATTAGCTATTTAGAACTACTAGATACTAGATCTCTTATTTAGAAAGGCAAACGGGTTTGCCTTGCTCACAGGTTTCATGTTAATTGTGTCTTACGGTGAATAACTGGATAGAAAAATGTAAAGTTCATATAAGGTCTGAGGATATGAAAGTTTAATTTATGAAGATCGAAAAAATTGAGTATCTAGGAAGATGTTTCAAGGTTGGTAAATAAAAGTCATGAAGGAAAGCCTCTCTAAGAAAGTGTTTCAAGGTTGGTAATTGCAAGGAAAATTGGAGGATCTAAATACGTATTTTAAGGTTGGTAAATGCAAGTTGTAAAGTGTGGGTCTGAAAAAAGGTGTTTTAAGGTATGTGAATGCAAGTTGTAATGATCTAAGAAAGCAATTTAAGGCATATTAAAATGGGAGCGATTTCAGATTTCTCTCCTCTCTGTGCTATTGTTGTGCTTATGTTGTTACAAGATTTCAGAGGTTCAGAGTTTTGACATTGATCAGTAGAGTTCTGATAAGCTGATGGAGCACTGACAGTTTATTATTCAGTCACAAGCTTGAGATTTTAATTTCCTTTTAGTTGTCTTCTGGAGATAGACTTAAAGGTACTTCTCATTATGCTAAAAACATCTGTCTAATGTGTATATCTTCCCCAAAAGACATAGTTTTCACTAGGTCTTAATGGCATGAGTCTACTCCTGCTGTCTTGTAGACACCTGTTAACTGCTTTTTCTAAAGTATGGATCTCAATACGATGGTGATACTACTATACTTTCTTTTGTAAACTAAAATTCATGAGTTTCAGGAAATCAAAAAGTCAGAAGACCTGAATCTGCCATAGCTCAAATGGACCCAGATACATTTTCCCTTGGTCTTGCGATTCCTCACTTTCCTCATTTACTAGACAAATTTTAACTTCTGTCTCTAGTCTGAATTTGTCTCAGCAGATTTTCACCTGGCTGACAGACTACATTCGGGGATCAGCTATGGACTGCAAGCTGAGATCTGGACTTGCTGAAAGCTAAAGTAAACCAGTCCAGCCGATGTGATGGCTCCTTGTCTCTTCAACTGGATCACTAATTAGATGGTGCCCCATTGCCTGGCTTTTGACTGGCCTTTCAGCCTTTCTGGGTCCCCAATCTCTCCGTCCCAATGTCAGCCTGAAGAAGCTACAGAAGAGGAGAAATTCGTCGGCCTTTATCCTACTTACTAGGCTGAAATGCTAAGTCAAAAGGGGTTCCCTGGCATAAGGAATGGGTTTCTATAATGTCAATTGACAAACCAGAAAATTGTCCCTTAGTTCTGTGTCTTCTAGTTATACTTTGTGTCTCCTGAACAATTATGTCTAGCATTAAAAAAAAAAAAGTCTCAATATCAGCCCTTGGACCCATCTCAAAGATTTGAGATTGTATCCTGTTTGAGGAGGGAATTAAAGGACCAGGCCTGACCTCCTCCCCCCAAAGTCATCAGTCTCAGGAATTAGGCCATAGGTCACCAATTCCAGGAATAAAAACACCATAAAATTCCCTACCCAAGAAATAGCCTGGAGGTAACCACAAGAATGGGAAGGTATCTTCTCTCTGGGTGGGGCATCTGTGCTGGGCAGCCCACTGACCAACATTCCTGAGGTCTACAGACTGCTCACTCAATGTTAGCTATGTTAGTTAGCCAATCACTTTGTAACAAGCTTGCCCTTGCTAAATATCATCCAATCCTGTTACTGCTAAGCTGGGAGTTCTGGGTTCTTGCTCAAACCCCAAATAAAAACCCTGCCAGGTAGCTGCTTGGGGCTCTCCTCTCTGATCCACTGTGTTGATGATGGTGGGGAGACTGAGCTTAATACCAAATAAAGCTCTTTGCTCTTGTATATGTGGTCTGGCTCCTGGTAGTCTTTGGGGACCTTAAAATCTTGGCATAACAGGAGATGGAGGAGTAGATAGAGGACCAGTAGAGGAGAAAGATCTTGAGGAGGAGATGAAGGAGAAGTTGGAGGAGGAGAAAAAGGAGGTGAAGGAAGTGGAGGAGAAGGAGAAGATGAGGAGAAGATGGAAGACAGAGGAGAAGGAGATGGGGGGGGAAGTGGGCAGAGGAGACAACTGTACTACATACATCGCTGAGAGAAATAAGTCAGTCACAATAGAATAGTCTGGAATGATCCCCACACAGGGAGTCTCTGCTTAGCCACACACCGACGCACATTTGCACACACAAACTGACCACACATACATTTATAGTGTTTAGTTCCTTTCCTTCCCCTTCACCCCACCTGACTCCCGTTCCCTCCATTCTACCCACCCCACTTCAGTTTCCTTCCCTCTCCTCCATTCTTCTTCTTATTCTAAGGGTATCCCAGAATCACCCCAAGGAGAAGAGTGAGTTTTTGACTGCATGTGTTATGTTGTGCAGGCAATTCAACTGGCCTGCCCTTAGGGGCCTTTAGGGTCCCGACAATGTCCTATGTCACTACCTGTGTCCTATGATGTCACCTGGGTCAGATGCTTCAGATATAAACAGTTTGCCACTCCCACCTGCTCTCTGTGCTCTCTTGCTCCCTCTGCTTTTCTTTCTCTGTCTGGGCACCCCTTCCCCCATCTCTGTCCCTCCATCTCCCTGCCCTCATGGCTCACTCAGGCCCTAACTCTCTTCTGCTTCCCTTCCCCCAAATAAATTTTTTTTTATATCAGATCTGTTGTATGCATGGCATTTAAAAATAAACAACAGCATGACCTCCAGGTAACAGAGAGACACCATAGGAAATAAGGAACCAGAACTCTGAGGAGGATCCTCTGTGGGAGAAACTAACTCCCAAGAAGATAGAGTCTTTTGGCCGGGTAGCAGGAGTAGTTTGTTCAGTGTTACATGAGGGACTGAAGAGCCAAAAGTATAGTGAGAAGGGCAGATCTGAAATTTGAAAAGCTGGTAAATCAGGCCTACTCTACCAGCAACCCTAAGTGGTACTTCAGAAGGGAAGTCAAATTCTCTATTATTTGGCATGCAAACTGACAAAATGCAGAGACCAAGGGGAACCAAGAAAATGAATGTAAAGGATGGGAACCATCCTCCAGGCAAATGGGACGAACACGGTGCACGGCAGAACAGAAGTTATCTAGGCTCAAGAAGGAACCAAAGTCGGCGGTCCATTGTCTACCCCGTGGTCATTGAGCCATTGCTAGAGAGGGCGTCCCTCAGAACTGCCTGAGTTATTATGCAAAATAATTAAAGACCTTGACTTGATAGAATGAAAGGTAAACAGGTAAGTAGCAACTTGGCAGGAAGATAGAGGAAAAATTCGTCCAGAGAAGGATAAGGGCCCAGTCAGATGCCTCAGCAGCACTGAGATCGCTCTACCTGTAATGGCCAGGAGGTTAAGGATATTTATTCCTCATGGTTAGCTAATAATACGCTCATGACCACCGAAGTAGAATCCAGATTATTTACAAGGAGAGAGCTGCAGCAAATAAGAAAAAGTTTTGTACAAAGGAGAGATAAGGACGGATCCTATACAGCCCACTTATGGGAAAAGTGAGCTAATACAGTAGTATTAACCTCAGAAGAAATGAAGGAAGTCAAAGGGATTCTAGAAAATCCCTGTTGTTGTTTTTGTTTCTGCCTTTCCTTCCTAATTGGGTGGAAAGGTGTCCAGGAAACTCACAAGTCCGGCGACTGGGAAGGTACCCCAGCTCTGAGGAGGGACAGTGTCTCAAGGGTATCATGAGGCATGGGAACCCAGGAACCACACAGCTCTGAGAGGAGGCCTCCTCAACAGAGACGTTGCAGCCCCCAGCAGAGAGCTATCCCAATCCCTAAGGAGCTGAGAAGCTTAGGAGCCTCAGCTCCACTCCTTCTCCAGATGTTACAGCTCCCAAGGGAGGGTTGTCCCAATCCTGAGGAGCCTGAGCTCTGTTTCTTTTCCAGCTGTTGCAGCTTCCAGGGGAGAATTGTCCCAACCCCTGCGGAGCTTTGGAACATGAGCTCCACTCCTTCTTCGCTTCTTTCTTTTCTTCTTCATTGCTTCTTGTGGCAAGAGAGTCACAGCAGGAAGTAAGTCTCTTAAAAGAGATTTATTGGAGGGATGAATCCAGGAGAGGAGGGACGAATCCAGGAGAGGAGGGACAAATCCAGGAGTGGCTATCTCTGCTCCCAGGAGGAGATAGCAGGGAACTGGGAAGACAGAGACTTTATATAGAATTTCTTAGTGGGCGGAGCTTTCTAAAGAAGGGATTTTCAGAGTGAGGATTGGTGGATTTCAAGTCCTGAGCTTGGGGAGCTCAGGGATTGGTGGGCTTTTCTGTTCAGGGATTGGTTGGTTCTCCAGCTCAGGGATTGGTGGGTTTTAGTGGGAAGCTCAGGGATTGGTCGTT